>NC_072039.1:1994089-2719089 GCF_027791375.1 Indicator indicator | reverse complement strand
GCGCAGGAAATTACCTGCTGCAATCCCACACCTGGGATCGTTTGGCAAGTAGCTTAGAAATGTTGAGTAGATGACTGAAATCAAACTCATTAGAGTTTTTTTTTTAATGCAGATCTTCTATCAGCAGGAGGGAAAAAAAAAAAAAAAGGACTTTCTAAAAATGTGATGCAAAAAGGACTCAAATATCTTGGCTTACAACACTTACTAACAGTTCAGAAATATTCCTCCTATGAAAATGTTCTGTGGATTTGTGGAATTAAAGTATTCTGCTGTCTTACTAATGTAAGAATTTACTTACTATTTACTTAATTCTTACTTCCCACTTAGGGCTGTCTCCAGCAGTGCTTATGCCACAAAACCCATAAAAGTTCATAGAATTCATAGAATGGTTTGGGTTGGAAAGGATCTTAAAGATCATTCAGTTCAAACCCCCTGCCATGGGCAGGGACACCTTCCACCAGCCCAGGTTGCTCAAGGGCTCAACCAGCCTAGCCTTGAACACCTCCAGGGAAGGGGCATCCACAACCTCCCTGGGCAACCTGTTCCAGTGTAAAGAATTTCTTCCTAATCTCCAGTCTAAATCTGCCCTCCTCAAGCTTCAATCCATTCCTCCTCATCCTATCACTACAAGCCTTCGTAAAAATCCCTTCCCAGCTTTCTTGCAGGCCCGCTTCAGCTACTGGGAAAGTTTGCAAATTGTAAGAATCTAACAAAAGATACAGGGGAAAAAGGATCTAATGGAGCTGCAAGAAATGCTGATGTAAATACAGTCACCATCCCTGGAGGTGTTTGAGAAACCTGTGGGCATGGTTTAATGTCCATGGTGGTGTTAGGTCGATGGATGGACTCACTGATCTTAGAGGGCTTTTCCAACCAAAATAATTCTATGATTCTATGAAAGGGAGAGGTCACAGGATTGAAGAAAAAACGAAGTTCACAGTTCAGCAATGCTGTGGAGGAAGAAAGGCCTGGATCTGAAGCTGGCCTGGATAGTGCCCCAAGAGCTACAGAGCAGAGGCTCCCTCTTCCCTCCCGCAAACACGGACTCTGTTTGATGTTCCTTAGACTGCGAGCAAGAAGAGATAAATTAAAATTGAGAACCTCGAGAGGTCTTTGATCCTATTGCCTGGAAATATGTATAGGAATATTTTCTCCAGACCTACTTTTGCTATATATGGAAACCAAATGCTGACTAATCATATAAACCTTCTGGTGCCTAAGCACAGCTGTAATCTGCAGCAGAATGCTGTCACAACGGTAAAAGAAAATGTGGAAAACTAAGAAGTTCACTGTGGTGCTGAGAAAGAGGAGAAAATGGTGATCAAAGGCACTGGAGGCCAGATTAGACAAGAGGGAGAGCTTCTAGCTGGTTAGCTTTTAAGACACAAGTGACATATTTATGACTTATTCTTCTATTACTGAACTTTAACAGGCCAAGTAATGATTATCCATTTTCCAAGTTTATAGAAAAATGATTCTATAAGAGACCTGCTGACTCAGGACAGAGATAATAAGATACAAAAGTCTGAAATTTGGTTTATTAGTTTATAGATAGCACCAGTTGGCAGCAACAGAGCCATTTAGAGCTGTTTAGCAAGGCACAACCATGTGTCCTGGTGAGAAGCAGAGCTGCCAGCTGAAGTAGGGGGGATGAGGATTTGTAACCTGCTCACTTAGCCTTGTGTAGCAGACAGACAGGGAGAGGGCACAGACACGAGCACAGAGGTGGCATTGGCACTTCTAGCCTGCAGAAGAGAATGCTGAGGTGGGATCTTCTCAAGGCTTATAAATACCCAAAGTGTGGGTGTCAGGAGGATGGGGCTGGTCTTTTTTCAGGTGTCCAGTGACAGGACAAGCACAAACTTGACCATAGGAAATTTCACCTAAGTATGAGGAGGAACTTTGAGGATGGTGGAGCACTGGAGCAGGCTGCCCAGAGAAGTGGTGGAGTCTCCATCTCTGGGGACATTCAAAACCCACCTGGACATGTTCCTGCGTGACCTCCTCTAGGTGAACCTGCCTTGGCAGTGGGGTTGGACTTGATCTCCAGAGGCCCCTTCCAACCCCTACCATTCTGTGACTCTGTGTATCCCACCAAACACTTCATACCGGAGTTGATCAGTCATTTACTGAATACCCTCCCCGTACAAACAGTGGGAGAAACATGAAGACCAGCATTGGTTCTTGCTTTCCCTTATCCTCAAGTGCTCATCAGTATGGCATAGCTAATTAATGCTTTCAATAGGTGTCAAAAATTCCTCCACTCCAGTGCAGTAAATGCATTATGAACAGGCTAAGGCAAGTGGCTATAGTTTAGAAGCACAAAGGTGAGATAATGGCCTTCCACATCACTGAACTGTCAACCTCATTTAGTACAAAGCCTGGCATCTGGAGACTTCAAATCATACAGCCGTTTAAAAATATATAGAATGTTAAATTAAATGACAAACACAGGACATGTCACCTTTTAGAGGCAGAAATGTAAAACCAAAGCATATGTTCTCCAACTGTATTTGCTTCAGGATCAGCAATATTTTTGTAACCTCATTAGTTTCTTGACTTGGGTTTTAAACATGGAAGGATGGCTATACAAATAAGTTACAGCTCTTCCACGTGATAGCCTCAATTACAAGTCAATCTGCAGTAGCAAAATAAATGAGGAACTCTGGGTTTAACTCTTGCAGAGGATCTGGAAGGTGAAGGGGATGAGGAAAAACGTCTGCAAGCTGTTTGGGGTTAAATTTACTCTGCCTTTTGAGCTCTGAATCCAAGAGGCATGTGCAAATATCTGACCTTCAAATCTGCATTTACAAACAAACCCTGTGGCCTCTACGTGTGCAGAGCTCTTACTGACAACTCCAAAAGTCTCGAGAAGTTAGCACACCAAAACGGGCCCAGGCTCAGCTACCCTGATGGAGGCCTAGCTGATATCTGCATGCAGTTTATCTCTCTCTGCATGGCATGAAGCCTAAGCTAATAAACTGTTGCTGGCTCCATGTAGAGCCAGCTCAGATCTCAGCACTGTGGTCTTGTCACCACTCTGGTGGGAGTGTTACACACCCACCTCTACAGGATAGAGCCCGTGGGTGGCACAGCCAGGGCAAGGAGAAGGTGATAAACCCCACTGCTGAGCATGGTTTGGGTACATCTGCATGGTTCTTCAGCTCTTCCACTACCCTGGAGAGCCCAGCTCCCTCACCCCCTCCCAAAGGGAGGGCAGACAGTGCCTCCAGCCTCACCTGCACTGAGGCTGCTCCCTGTCTGACATATCACTGTACTTCAGCCCCGTTACAGTACTTCAGAGCACACGTTCAGCACTTCATGGCATGCACAATCTTTCACTGAAGTGTTATTAAAAGGCTATAACTAGGCCAATAAAGCTGAATTTTATTTGTCCGCTCAGAGCGATGGGGAAGCGGTGCCTGCTGATGGCATTAAACAAAACATCACGCCCACAGCCTGATGCTTTTCCAGCCACCTGCTATGCAAGTGGGGAGTTAGAAGTTGTGGATTTAACATACAGCAGGAGAGTGCTGAAATGTGGCCATGTCAGGATATCACGTCAGGTAGAGCTGGTGCTCTTCTGTCCTCCCCTCCCATCCCTCACCAAAAAGGATTTTGCAGCATGAGAAATATTTGATGCTGCCTCACAATTAACAGTCTCACTGAGCATCCAGAGCATCTCTAAGCACATGGTTGCACATTCTCCTGAGGATCTGATTCAATAAGGACAGACTCTCTTTCTCTGCAGGCACTGTAGGACTAGCACAAAACAATGGCAGATTTTGCAAGCCAGATTCCCCAAGTTTCAGTCACAAGTTTCATTGGAGAGAAAGGAAAAAGCATTGGCAAAACTTGGAAACAAAATCATGAAATAGTGAAGCACTGCTTGCAGTGTAGCTTACTGTGCATGAAAGTTTAAACCTTGCTTTCAACCTTGGTTTCCCGAACATGCTGTCATTTACTATAATATGGGTTAAAAATAAGAGAAAGCAAAGACAAAATGTAAATGATTTAAATGCATGCATATGTTCTTTTGTAAAATGCATAATGCATTTGCAAGAGGGCTTGTTTGTTTTTTTTCCCCTCATATTTTGGGCACAAATCAAGGGGGAAATGATTCACTTACGATATAGTGAATTTTTTATCTAACTCCAGTGTAAAATGTGCTTCCATGTAAGCATTTCACTGTATTCTGTCTGTTGCTGGTTTGTTTTGGTTTTAAAAGCTTGAAGTAAGAACACCAAAAGCAAAAAAGCCTAACACAAGAGTATTTCTTTCCTTCTCCAACTTTTTTCATGACAACTTTCTGTCTGTTAAAAAATACACTAGCAACACAAACAACCTAGGGGACGATCTGTGGTCAATCACTAAATTTGACAGTTGCAGATTCACAGATTGCATTGGTTGGAAGGCACCCTCCAAGGTCAAATTGTCCAAGCAAAGAGCTGGTAAGATTCTTGCTACACCAGTGGGTCATAGCAAGGCAAAAATATGTATGTAGTATCTTTCTAGAGGCTTCCTTTCCTGAAGTGGTGTAGACAGGACTTTCTGTAGGGTACTAACATTAAAGGAGGCCAGGTACTGCAGTTTCTAGTTACTGTACTTGGAGCAAAGGGAAAATAATGCAAAAGACAATGACAGAGCCAGTTACCAAAACTAACACTCAAATCCAACCAGACACTCGGGAGCAAGCACTCAGCCTCCCTGCCAAAGCCTAGCAAATTCTGTGCATTATCCAGAAATACAGGTGGGTTGTACAGAGCCAGGGCCAGCTGCAACTGGGACAAGAGCCCAGGCAAGTGAACGTGTGTGGGTCCCTCTCCGAGCAGATGTGAGCTCCAGGGAAAGCAGCTGTGCTGGACGCCCCCACAGGTACTGCACACAGCACACCCAGCACAGGAGGCACAAATGGATGCCCGCTGTTGCTGGAGGCAAATATCAGGCAGAACAGACTTGGCAAGCCTGGAAATTCAGAAGAGGAGGGCCTGCACCCCACTTGACCTGGGGACATGGGATTTGTGACAGGACTATTACAATTGCAGAGCTTATAAAATAGATTGGGAAAGGCTTTTGTGTTGGTTTTGGGATAGCATACGAAGGCCCCAGGAATCCACTTGGAGGCCTTAACATCTGTGGCCAAACTCCAGCACAAACCATATGTCAGCTGCATTACCACCTTTTCCTTTTGCCTGTTCCTGCTCCATTTTAAAGGACCACGCCTCAGCCTCACACAGTAAACCAAAGGCAGCCTCAGGGCAATAGAGGCTCATACACCACTTCTCTTATCTGGAGAAATCCTGTGCTAATGATGTGAATAATCCCAAGCCTGCTTTCTGTCATTTACCGACTGTGACCTGCTTGTTTTCACCTTTACAAGGGGAACAGCACCAGAAGGTTTACGTATGAAGTACTTGGCTTTCCGAGCTCCCTCTGCATTTGTTTGGGAAGGAGGTGAGCCCCAGGCAGGCTCTCCCCAGCAGTCAGCAGCAGTCAAGACTACAAGATCTCCTATTTGCACAGCCCCCACAGCTGGAGGCACTGCCAGTGACACTTGCACACAAAGCTCAAGAGGAGGAGGATGGTGACAAACAGGGGTCCCTCCACCCCAGATATTGGCTTCTCTGTGCAGCAGCTGCTTGCTGGCACTGGCTTTGGCCTTTTGTAGCACTCCACCCATAGCTAGAGGAAGTAACCAGCACCCAGTTCAGCTTCAGTTGTAATAAAGAAGTGAAAGGTAAAAGCTATGCAAGCAGCAGATAAAGTGCTATAAAAAACTGGCTGGGACCAGGCCAGGGATGGAGTCCAAGCAGCCAAGACAACTGCAAGCTGATGAGTATTTCTTAATTATCTAATCCTGTGAAAAACTAAATAATTCCCATCTGGTTTGGTTTTGTTTTTTTTTTTTTACTCCTTACGTCATTGAGGCAATAAAATGTATACAAGTGAGTACCAAAAGACTGTATTGCAACTTAGATATAAATATTTATTTCCAGCAGAAAACATCCTTTACTTCAGCAAGAAGAAGGCAGGGTGAAGAGGCTGTGATAATAACACCCTCAGCGTATTAAAGTCCACCTTAAACCAGATCAAATGCCTGTCTGGTTTATCATACCCCAGAGCTCAGTTTTATATGGTATATCTCTAAACTCACCTTTCTGCTGACTCATCCCTATTACACTCTAATGAAGAATAGCTAAAACCTGCTGATTTGGGATTAACAATGGTGAAAATTGGTGCTTATGCTGACATTACACTAAAAAAACCTCAAACCACATGAGGACTGATGATCTTGTTTAAAGCTACTTCAGCACAGATCCAGGTAAGGTTTGTATGGAGTCTTTCCACCATGAGCAGTGGGTTGAACCAGATGAACTCTGAAAACAGACATGAAACCTGCAGTGACTTTAAAAGAACAAGTTTTTGTGGCTCTGGAAACGCTAAGAAGTGTCCAAAATGTCATTATTCCAGAGGAAAGTATTATCCAGCAAGCAATATGTTATCATGAGGAAATGCAAGTGAGAAGAAAATCAGTGACTCATATTGGAAGTTATTTCCAGTATGAGACTGGTGGCCAACTGGCACAGCTGAGAGCTCAATGGTTGTGCAGTAATCCTCAATTTCTCCTTCCTTTCTGTCCAGCATTTTAATCCAAAATGCAGCACTATCATCTCATTACTTGGACACCACCCCCCCCCCCCCCCCCCCCCAAACAATTACAAACAAGCCACCATGCTTATTTTTAAAAGCTAGTTATGTCATTTAATGAAGAGGGGAACAAAACAAATCAGGCTTGGCTCAAACTAGGAGAAATTCCTCAGCAGCTGCCCTGCCACTTCCAACTGCCATGAAAAATCAAACCCCCAAAGCACTCCTGGAGACTGATCAGGCCCAGTTTTGCACCTACAGATTTAATTGCTCTGAAGAGGCCACCACAACCTATAGTATTCAAGTAGTTGCTGTGCTCTAGGGACACAGACATCAAGCCTCTGTGGGTATTTTACAGGCAGGAAGAAGCTGAAAGACAAAAGGAAAAGTCCACAGAGGCCTGAAGACAAGACCTGGTGTTCTGGAACAATTCCTGAAAGCAGGGGAGGATGAGTCAGGGGATCTCAAGAGGACCAGCAAGCAACCCTGATGATTAAAACCTAGCATGTGAGAGAGACTACAACAGTCCAAGCAGAGGAGATATGCTTGAAACAAGAAATAACAAAGCACATTCAGAGGTTTTTCAAAGCAAACACAGCAAACAGTGAGTGAAGACTTCGAAGGCCAGCCTCACTCAGTGCAATCATTAAAGAAGAATGCCTCTTATAAAGTGGAAAACTGATTCTGAATGAAAGCCTTCCCCAAAACAAAACTGACTCGAAAATTCATCTGCAGATGGATGTTCAAATGCTCTTCACTTGCACATCTAATGCTGTTTTGACAGCATTTCAAAGGGTCTAGATTAAAGATGAGTTTTTAATATAATCAAACACTCAGAAAAAATATCAAGGTTTATAAAAGGATTCCCTGAATCACCACCTAAAAAGAGCAGAACTGTCAATGAAAAAGCCTCTTTGCAAATCCTGCCCAGTGTGTTATTTCCGTGCAGCCTCTAAAAACACAAGTCCAGACACTGAGGCTTCTGGATCTCTTGTAAGTTTAACAGTAGCTAGGAGCTCTCAGATCTCAAGCTATAATAAATATTGTATCCTACAGGAGCCCATCGGGAATCTCAGCTCATGTGTTGTTCTACAGAAGATTGTGGTGTCAGATATGATTAGAATCAACACTTTCCACTTATTCAGAGCTTTAAAGCTACCTCCACAGAACGTTAACAACTGTTAATGAAAGACAATTAAGGGCTACATAAACCAATCTTACATTCAGAACGAGTTTGTGTTAATTACCGATGTACAAAACACTTATTGTGCACTTTGGGGGTTTTTCCCCCCATAAATCAGCAGAAGGTGTTTATAGGCTTGCAGCAGGCCATGCTCTAGCATGCTGCTATTTTTCAGCTGACAAACCATTATGTGAACTGAAGGTGGCTTCCCCAGCTGAAAGTTGGTGTGTGACACTTCAGCAGTAAGACACTCCCTGTCTGCATTAATGGACCACTGGTACACGCGTCAAGCGGGTTGTGTGACATGAGAACAACTGCCTCTGAGCAAGAGGACTGCACCAGTGACCATTACTGTGGCCCCTGCAGGCCTCCCTGCAACTTATCTTCACATATGGAGAAAATCCCCCCCCCCCACCCCATACTTGGTTCTGCTGTTGCTGAAGTCAGAGGTATGCTTTCATCTGGCAATGACACATACATGGAAATTGCTGGGTTCCTCGTTGGCCAAAGTCCCCAGAGAACAGTCAGAAACCACATTAGCAAGATGAAGATGGAGGATTAAAGCACCTTGAGTAACTTAAGTTGCTTAAAGCTAAATTCAGCCTAACACAGCAGCATCTAGAAACAGTGGATTTTGGATTTTCAGCTGCATCTGTGAAGCTAGCTGCCATGTCACACCGTTTTGTTTTAGCCACTCCTGTCAAAGCACAACCATCTTAGGAGAGATGAACTGTTTCAGTTAGAAGCCTCCTCAGCTAAACCAAACACAACGTGAAGTGATGAACAACAACCTCCTCCGCAGCTATCAGAGCAGCAGCCACCCTTCATCACTGTGCTGTGCAGAGTTCCCATCTCCAGACCTAACAGACTAACCCACCCACAACCATCACAGGGAGGCAGAAGTGAAGCAGTCAGTAATGATTCTGCTGCCTTGTAGTCACTGTTCCCATGCTCTTCCTCTCCAGTATACTTCTCCTGCCTAGAGAAAACACCCACCAGTGTTTCAAGACATTAATGCTACTCCATGTACCCCTGCAGCTGAGTCTTTTTCCAAGGCCAGGCAATGATCCAGCAGCAAGTGCCCAGTCAGTAGTGTCAGGTCATTTTAATTTCTCTTCACATCTCCACAGTCTATAGGGCATAGCTGTTTCTAGATGTAATCATGTATACTGCTTTGGCATCTTGGAGCCTGTTGAAGTCAGTTCTGTCTTAAGGCTCTCTTCAAAAATCATCAGATAACATTTTCTCAAATTAGATGAAATAAATCAAGTTGAAACAATTCTGAGAACTGTGCATTATGAAGCTCACACACAGAGACATTTAGCCAGACAGAGGAAAAGGATAGAGAGAGCATGAGCACATTCACATGTGTGTTAGTGCACTGAGAAAACAAAAAAACCCTGAGTATATCTCATACACTCTCACTATTCTAGGAATAATGCATAAAATGTTTTTCATTTCATTCTAAGTATTTTAAATAGATATGGTAGTACAGAATTGGCTTAGAATTTAGTCCAGGAAAGAACCCCAACTCGAACTCATTTAAATGTAAGCTGACAGAAGGTAGAAACACAAACCAAGCCCTGCTAGGCATGTGGTTTTGCTGTTACCAAACAGGTGATGCCCTCTAAGAGCAGCTTGTTCTGTGACCATTATTAAAACCTCTCACTTGCTGTGAAGAACAAACCAAGGGCCAAATCTCTTCCTTGGCTTCAAAGCTCAGCATTATACTCGGAAGATCTGAGTGCAATCTCTATCTGCAACAACAAACTACCTTTATACCATCCAGGTAATTACAGGTTCAGGTCAAGGACTCCAGACCATATTGATTACATCTCTCTGGAACAAGGACCCTCCAGCGCTGGCCGGCTCCACTCAAGCAGGGCAGCTCAAGTATCCGTGACGCCAGGGCTCCCCGGGTCCTACCAGCGCCCGTAACGGGAAACCAGCCGCTGCTCAGGCCTGTCAGTTATTGCCTGTGGCAGTAAGGACAACCTGGGAATTCATAATGTTGGTGACTTCATCTGCCAGCTGCATTCACACATCTTTACTACCTGAATAACTGATCTCCGCTACTCCAAGGCAGCACTTTCTGGTGTACAGCATTTGGGAATAAATATTTGATGGTGCATACAACAGAAGAGAGCTCAGATGGTTTAAGGTGTGACAGCAGAAGTGTTTATTAAATTTCAAGTGAGAGCATTGCTGGGCAGTAAAAATTTGTCCCCTGGTCTCTATCTCACAGGTGTGGTGACGAACAATAAAAGATCCTTCACAGGCAGAGGGAAGAGGGGGAAGAGGGGAGGCAACCTCCCTCCCCCCACAAAACCCACATCAATTCTTCTGTTCATTAAACCCTCTGCAGGCAACAAGCTATCTGTCCATGGCCAGCCCATCACACACAAAAGAAAGGGAAGTACTAAATTACCAGCCAATTTTAAGTGGGCATTGATTGAAGCAGCCAGAAGAGAGCTTTGTATTGTCAGAGTTTCATACAACACTAATAAACAATCTTCATTAAAAAATGATGCCTGCATTCTGAAGATGCACAGCTTATGCCACGTTCCTGATAGAAGATGAAGGCTCTCCCCACCCCCCCCCACAATCAAAGAGGTGCAAAACAATGCTTAGGATCTTTTTCTTCCATAATTTAACCTTAATCATTAAGATCCTTCCTATTGCAACTTCTGTATTTGTCCTAAACAAGCAAGAAATGAAGATCTCCAAGGAGGAAAGGAAAAGGCTGATGCAAACCAGAGATCAGACAACTCCTTTGTCAACACTTTGCTGCTCTGCTGACAGCACAACAAAATCATGACTTGACTGATGGATACATGTCAAACCCCTCTTTGTGTGAGGGAATACACAAGGCTTTTCATAAACACACACACAGATGCACAGGCTTTTCTTTTTTTCAGCTGAATAGGACTGCATTAGCAGCTAGGGCTCAGCATACCTGAGTACCTGAGCCCTTGAGCACATTTGTTACAGCTTAAGGACAAGGATTGCCCTCACAGACTCAATGCAGCTGTGAGAGCATGTTCACTGTGACCAGGGACTGCTGCAAAATCCTTTCTCAGTCAAGCTGAGGTAAGCACACAGAAATGTGTTTTTACATTTATTTTTAACCCTTAAGAACAGAGGACGAGAGGGAATGGACTGAAGCTTGAGTAAGGAAGGAGATTTAGACTGGAGATTAGGAAAAAATTCTTTACAGTGAGGGTGGGAAGACACTGAAACAGGATGCCCAGGGAGGTTGTGGATGCCCCCTCCATGGAGGTGTTCAAGGCCAGGCTGGATGAGGCCTTAAGCAACCTGGGCTGGTGGGAGGTGTCCCTGCCCATGGCAGGGGCCTTGAACTAGATGATCTTGAAAGATCCTTCCAATCCAAACCACTCTATGATTCTATGAACTAATCTCTACAGAGGCAGCCATCCACCTTGCAAATCCCATTGCAAATTTTCACTATAACAGCATTAAGATTTTTGTGCTTTTAAAATTAAGATCGGTGCAAATGATCTTAGGAGAGAACACTGTAAAACTGTGATAAAGACAAATGTGCAAATCATGATGTGGAAAAAAAATTGCACACACTTCTTATTAAACACAACAACAGAGTTGTCACCAAGGTGGAGGGAGAAGGAAGGAAGTTATCAAAATGGCAGAGGAATAACGGAAGATGATAAACATGTACTTGAAATCTTTTGATAGGAAGAACAAGTGATGGAGTTAGATAAGAAGAGGCGCCACGCTGGTTCTATCTCCAAGCAACAGGCAATCAAACAGCCAGATAAGCATCTTCATAGAGTGCAACAGGCTCCACTACACAGGTCAGAACTGAAGAATCACTTCCTGGTTCAGCCCGGGCAGTAAAAATTTATGACCTACTTAAAAAAATCCTTCAAACCCAAACCCATATTTTCCAATAAATTTGTTTTCCATCAGGAATGGAAGTCATTGAGGGCATGCCTTGGTAAGGGCAGGAAATGAGAATACTTACAGTAGTGGACTGTAACACACAAATAAATGCAGTGTTGTACATGAGCAGCATTAAAATAAAACCTTTAGGTTCAGAGCTGAGCTTAATGCAATTTTCTGCACATCTCAAAGGTGGGAAGAGAAGTAAATCAGCAGAAAATACTTCTCCCCTTTGCTGGGTTCTGCTGCAAGAACAGCACAGGATCTCAAACATTGAAACAATGTTTGAAACATCGAAAACAAATGTTTTCAACTTGTGTCTCCTTGACACCACAGCAAAATTCATACTCCTGTAGCAGCACACATCACCTGGCATATCTACCCTGAATCTGAACCAGTAATTTCTGCATGG
The DNA here is from genome assembly GCF_027791375.1 of Indicator indicator. Taxonomy (NCBI): domain Eukaryota; kingdom Metazoa; phylum Chordata; class Aves; order Piciformes; family Indicatoridae; genus Indicator; species Indicator indicator. The sequence goes on along the minus strand of NC_072039.1, from coordinate 2,706,928 downwards.
GGAAGGGTAGACACCAGGCAACATGAAAACTGCAAAGAGATGGTAAAGTCCCCGAAAAAACAAAATCAGCCCCAACCCAAACTGTCTGGCAGGGAAGTTAAATAAAATACTGCTATCAGCATGGCCCTAACAACATCCATGTATTGTTTAGAAGAAACTTATGAGGTGTTACAACAAAACTGAATCACTGCTGTACAGTAAATATATTTTCAGTGTCAAAACAATTGACTTTGGCAATTTTAATATGGACACACATGTTAAAGGCATTACCCACAGAGCTTCATCACATTCACATGAGCCATTTCATATTAAGGTCCATCCACACCTCACAAAGGCTGTTTAGCATAGAAGAGCTACAGTCCTGCATGGTTTGTTGTTTCTACTGTGGATGGAGTAACACAGTTTCAGGATGTATTATGGTCACAGAATGGTTATATTTCAGAGTTCTTACACATTCCTGTTATAGGAAATGGCACTGCTCTCTTCATAAGCAAGAGGGAAAGAAAACCCCACCCTGCTAACCCAGATATCTCTTGTCTGTATCAGCTGGCATGGTCATGTTGATAGTGAAAAGCAGCTCTGCTATTAATCACTCTGCATCTGAAATGCCAGAGACACAGGCACAGCACTCCTGTGATTCCAGCTTGTAACCTTTCAGGGGTAAGAGGCATAGATGAACTAGACCCAAAAAAATCACAACTGATGCACTTAAGTTTTCTTCAGCATCAAACAGGTATTTTCAAAATGACTTTGTCATGTAGTAAAACAAATAAAACCCACTTTAAATAACCAGCATCAGATGTTTGTCTAAGCTCAAAACATGAATTAATGTAACAAGGTTCAAATATTTGAAAATGGAATTTCTAATGACAATCCTCAAGATCCAAAGCAAACGCAGTTATCATTGAACTCTGTTATAAACACATCTAAGAAGTATCCTGGAATACCCCAATAAATTAATTTGGCAAACAATGCAATAGCTTGGACCCTGAATTTTTATCAATAGCACTCAGAGTCTGGCACAGGAGCTTTTATTTTAACTCTCTTTAAAGCAAGCTCTCCAGCAACCAGGTTCTGTATGTGTTACAGTCTCCTTTTACAATCTAACCTCAATCCAATCAGCAGTCCCCAGGGATTTTCAAATTGCCACAGATTAAAATCCTCTCGGACTTCGCTCTTTGACTAATGCTTTGTGTTTAATAATTCTACTTGTGAGAGATTTTATTTGACAAAATCCTGCTGTGTGGACCCTCGGACACTCTACAGCTGTACTAGAACATAAAGCTCTGCTACCCTTGTTTCTTTATACAGCCTACACCCCAGTACTGAGGAAAACAAAAAAGAAGAAAACTTTATAGTACATATATTACTATGCTGAGATTAAGAACCTCACTGTAGTATTAAATTTACACACTCCTTTAGAGCAGAGTAGTGAAATTGTGCCTATTACACAAACATTAGATAAACCACCCTGTTGCCTGGCCTGTTCACAGAAATCAATTACATTTCTGATTACATTTCAGTGAAAGTGCTTTTACAAAGGAGATGGAACTGCAGTATTCTGTGCTTTAGGCATTCATTAATAAAAGCATTTCAGGGTTAGCATTCACAAACGTTCTGCTTCTCAGATTAGGCAGGTTTTAGCACATGTTAAACTTTGTGTAAATACTGTGTTTGTATCTTACCACAATGCTGTGAGTTCAGATTCAAGTGGTAAGAGGAAAAAAAATATAATTCCCCCCCTCAGCATTATGGTAGTTTTCAGTAAGTATTTGTGTAAGACAGCACTTACCCTACTGTGCATCTGAAAACCATGGGATCCTTTTAATGCTTGGCTATGGTTAGTAAACATGTTACCAGACCAAAAAAAAACAAAACAAGTCGGAGGAATGCCATGAATATCAAAGAAAACACCAAATCACCACACTCCTACCTGAGGTAGCATCGATCACTGTTGAAACTCCTCTGCGATCAGAAACTGGACGCGAAGACCCCGGCATGCTCACAGGTTCTGAGCGAACTGGCTGAATCCTGAACAACAAGTTAAGAGTTACCACCTGTGTCCAAATCATGGTTCAGGTGGGCTGCAGTCTAATCACAAACCACCATTAGCTGCACGACTAAGCCACTCAGCCCCAGCTCTTGAAAACTTTTGTTTTCCTTCATTTTGTGGAAGGGAAAGATCCAAGATCTGAATAACCCAACCAGAGACAGATTGAGACTCTACACAGAGTGAGTTCCCCAAACTATGTCCCAGAAAGTCTCAAAGGAAACTGCTCACCCTACTCAAACAGGTTAAAGAGCCTCTGTTGCCCTCCTGAACAGCATCATTTTCTTTGGTAGTTTAGGAGAACCAACACATCTGTTTGTTCCTTTTGTAGCATATATCTATATCCACCAAAAAACCTCTCTCTTTCTGCATATGGCTAAACATACACACTTAAACCATTCGTGTATCTGACAGCTACACCCTTACTCAGGGGAGTAATTACATGTGAAGAGGAATCACACATTTCAAACCCATGGCTTTTCAGTCCAAGGATGATCTGCCAGGCCTTAATGGGGTTAGTCATATTATCCATCTCTCTCATTTCCCTCAGAAGAATTTCAGACACAGTCCCAAACAATCCAAGTTCATGCCACATCACATGCAAAGTCAGGAGCATGGAAACTCATTAAATCTTGAGAGTGACAGGACAGGACAGAACACAGAAACACATGGGGCATAAAGCAATTGTACAAAATCACAGCCATCAGTAAATATAAACCCACCTTTACTTTCACTCTCCTTCCCTTCCTATCTTTAGACCTACCCCCCAGTCCCCAAATTCCAGATCAATCAACATCCAAAATCAGATAAATTAAATGCACAAAAAAGAATGCAATAGAAAAGGAAGGAAAGGAAGGAAAATACAACCAACCAGGGAAGGAAAAAAACATTCCAGAGGTTCACTTACTGTTCAAATACACTGACCACAGTCAATGTGCTCCCACTTATGTCTGAGAAAATGAATTTATTAAGCAATGCAGAACCTGGGAAAGCCAAGATGAGGCTGAGCAAGGCCACCAGACTTTGTATTGTCTCTCACTGTCATTTACCAGAGAAGGGGCAGCAGAAAGGAATCTGTAACTGCCTGGCCTGGGTGAATGTTTGTGGCTGTTGGGTCACACATTCTTCTAAGACTTTCATCTGAACAAGCTTGATGAAAGCGCTTACACGTTCTACACAGATGGGCTCTTTTGAGCAAGAGGCAACTGATTCACACAGCAAAGGTGAACCAGCTTGGAAATTGATTGTAGTTTTACCTGAGACTGTTGAGATCAAGGTCATCTGTATCAAAGTCCAGAAGAGGCTGAGGGGTATCACTTGGCCCATGAGACTGCAGCACAGAAGAACTGGAGGAAATGACAGTGGTCTGGCCTGAGGGGTGGATTGTTTTGAACTGGAACTGGGGACCCATCCATAGGCGTCGGTGGGGCCCAGTGTGAGTCACTATCTCCACCTGTGGGATGGGAATATGGGGAAATACTTAACACAAATGGCTCCTTCAAGCCCCCAGAATCCTGCTCTTCTCAAGCAAAAGGAGTGGTTTGTGCATCGGTTTGGAGGAATGCTGAGCAAGGGAAAATTTGGGAAGCCTCTGCTAGAGAAAGGATGTTGTAGGCAAAGGCAAGAGCTTCCTGCAGAGCCTTGGAAGCCTTTGAACCAGCACAGACTGAGGACACTGCACCCCAGTTCTTAAGCTGTTCTGGAGACTGACACTCCAGCCTGGCCATCACTTCACCTGATCCTCCTCATTCCTTCCTGTGGCCTGAAACTGTGCCAGGGGAGGTTTAGGTTGGAGATTGGGAAAATTTTATCTGCTTAAAGAGTGGTCAGACATTGGCACAGACTGCCTAGGGAGGTGGTGGAGTCCCCATCCTTGGAGGTGTTCAAGAAACTGGTGGACATGGCACTTTGGGACATGGTTTAATGGCCACAGCAGTCTTAAGTTGATGGTTGGGCTGGATGATCTTAGAGGGCTTTTCCAATCAAACCAATTCTATGATTCTAAAATACACAGTAGAACCTGAATGCTGCCTTTATGGTGTAACAAACAGGGGAACACAGACAAAACCTCTGCCTCCTCCAGATAACCTCAGTCCTGAGCAGGTCAAGGGATGCACTTTCTAAAAGCAAGCTGTCATGGCTTGGTTACAGCTGCTCGCTGGAAGTTCACACATTAAACAGCACTGCTTCACATGTATAGAGTGTGAACTGCAGCTCAAAGCAAAGCTCAGAATTACTGTTGGCATATCTGAGGATACTGCTAGCAGGGACCATCTTGCTGGAAAGCCCCAAGATTTGTAGCAGAGAGCAATGTGAAGTGTGCTGGGAGGCACTGAACAGCCCAGGTCCCACTCCTTCCTATGCAGATGCCATATGAACATGTATGGGAAGCACATGGAGTCAGGAAGGCAGCTACACACACACTGATACTCATTTAACCAAAATCCCAGCAATTCAGCAGAAATAAAGGTGTTTGCTTGCAGTGAACAACCACAGGTCTCTTTTATATAGATATATAATCACATGAGATAATGTATGGGTAAGTGTAGAAAGACACGGAAGCTTCTCACTTCCATGCCTACTCCCAAAAGACACAGAGACTACAGGTGTCTAACAAACAATTTCAAATATGCTGATTTTCCTTTTTCTCTCCCAGTGAGAGGCCAGATAGAGACTTCTGACAAGTTATTTCAGCAAATTAAGCACCTAAATTATTTTATTTATTTATTTACTTCACACTAGTAACTAAAAACCTGATGAATAACAATTCTGGCAAAGTCTTAAGCCAACTATAGGAATGCAAAAAACCATGAAGGCAGCAGAGGGACTGCTTCCAAAGGCCTGTAGTGATAGGACAAGGGGCAATGGCTTGAAATTAGAGAAGAGGAGATTTAGACTGGATGTTAGGAACAGGTTCTGCACCATGAGGGTGGTGGAACACTGCAACAGGTTGCCCAGGGAGGCAGTTGAAGTCACATCCCTGTGGATATTCAAGGTGAGGCTTAACAAGACTCTGAGCAACCTGATGTAGTGGAGGATGTCCCTGCTGACTGCAGGGGGGTCAGAGTAGATGACCTTTGGAGGTCCCTTCCAACCCAAGCTGTTTTACGATTCTGTGATGAAAACTTTGGATGGCAACATTGCTGAAATGTGTGTGATTAGGAAAATTTGGCCTTGTAAATAAAAACGTAGAATCATAGAATGGTTCTTAAAGATCATCTAGTTCATGTAAGTCTTCTGCAATATAATTTTTCAAATCAGAAAAAGCCTTTAAAGATAAAGCAAATAGGAAATGAAAACATTAAGCTCAGGTGAGCTCCCACTTTTAAGATGACAACCCCAGACTATTCAATTGCCACCAGTTTCTGCTAAAACAACGATCACCTTCACAGCAAAAAGGCAATGTAGAGATTCATGAAAACCTATTTCTGCATCTGTATGACATAGATGTGTACTTGAGGTGGTTCCTGACTCCTTCAGAAGCCATTTTAAAGAGGGGCTGATGTCGTTCTGAGTTCTCTGCTCAGCCAAGACAACAAATGCACAGCCTATTTAGCACTATTTCCATCTCTGCATTCATCTCAGCCTAACTTGCACTGACTGTAGCCATTTCTGAGGCAAGTAGCTTTTATGTAGCAGTGTAAATTAGGCCACAGATAAAGTAATCTGTATATTTTAAGCTTGAAACCATCAGTGTCACAGAGCCGAGAGGTAAACAGATGCCTCTGCAATTTCACTGAGGCTACAGCCAGATGTTCCTATTCACTCTCCTGTTGTGTGCAGGACAAACATATTGTATCTACTTCACACTGACAGCACACATTACCCACTGTTCTAATTGAAAAGTTGAAGTGAAGGGCAGTGTTTTTTCACTGCATGCTGTTACTGTTGATAACAACACTTTCATTTTGAAAAACACACTTGCACTTTGGGCTTAATCTAAAGTGGCTTGCTTAGAGAACGTGAGCATCTCCAGGCTCAGAAGAGCTATCATGGCTCTCTTCACTTAGCAAAAATTAAACATTCCAGAAGCATTCTCTGGAATTACCTTCTTCTGTCACATCATTTGGGATTGTCCTGTGTTTATAAGAAAACACAATGCCTGACATCACTTGGGATTTTCTCATATTTATAAGAAAATAATCTGACATCACTTGGGATTTTCTCATATTTACAAGAAAATAATCTGACATCACTTGGGATTTTCTCGTATTTACAAGAAAATAATCTGATATCACTTGAGGTTTTCTCATATTTATAAGGAAAAAGAAATCTGGTATCACTTGGGATTTTCTGTCAGAAAAAAAAAGAAATCTGGCATCACTTGGGATTTTCTCATATTTATAAGGAAAAAAAATATCTGGTATCACTTGGGATTTTCTGATAAGAAAAAAAAGAAATCTGGCATCACTGGGGATTTTCTTATAGTTGTAAGAAAAAAATTAAATCCCAAGTGATGCCATGAGCACAGAGATATTTATATTGAGTCTTCTAAAGGGACTCTGGAACAGGTTGACCAGGGAGGTTGTGGATGGCCCCTCCCTGGGGGTGTTCACAGCTAGGCTGGATGAGGCCTTGAGCAATCAAGTGTAGTTAAGAGGTGTTCCTGACCACTGCAGGGAGGCTGGAGTAGATGATCTCTCAAGGTGCCTTCCAATGGCCTGCCAAGCCATGTTATGATTCTATGATTCTATGAATGAAGTTCAAGCAGTCTTAAGTACCTCTGTCATCTTCGGTCTTCCAAGAACTAGTAATGAACCAAACTCCAAAATGTAGGTTTCCCTCACTCCCTTTTTTCCTAACGCTGCCCACTAGACCAGAACAGTAAAATATGCTATATAAAGGGTCACAAAGATGATCACAGCCCTGGAGCATCTCTCCCGTGAGGACAGGCTGAGGAAGTTAGGTCTGTTCAGCCTGGAGAAAAGAAGGCTCCAGGGAGACCTTACAGCAGCCTTCTAATACCTGAAAGGGATTACAGGACAGCTAGAGAGCATTTGTAAGCACAGGTGGTGATAGGACAAGGGGCAATGGCTTCAAACTAGAGCAAGGCAGATTTAGATTGGACATTAGGAAGAAGTTCTTTACTGTGAGGGTGGTGATACCTGGAACACGTTGCCCAGAGTAGTTGTACACATCTCACCCCTGGAGGTGCTCAAGCAGGCTGGACAAGGCTTTGAGCAACCTGGTCTAGTGGGAGGTGTCCCTGCCTATATAGGGGGGTTGGAACTGAATGATCTTTAAGATCCCTTCCAACCCCAACCATTCTATGAATCCATGATGACCGTCCCAGGAAGCCATACCTGTGAAAGCCACTCCTCATCCTCCTGCCCGCTGTGGTCAGAGGCCAAGCTGTCGTACGACTCGTGTCGAGTGATCGGCCCAGGGCTCCCTGGTGGAACCACTGGAAAAAAAAAACACAAGAGAACTGAAAAATCAGATTTACTTCAATGTTTGGAGAAAATTAGAATTTAGTGTTTAAATGCTACCACCACCACCACCAAAAAAAAAAAAAAGAAGTCAGAGAATTGTAGAGTCATCATTGTAAAGATGAATATTTCATGATGCCTGGTCCTTGAGTCATTTAAATGTGTTAGCAAAGCTACTTCACTTTCTACAGCAGCAGCATTATGCTGCTCTGACTAAAACTTCACACTTGAGAAAAGCTGAGAGTTTAGAAAAGGCAAAATGCAAGCAAGCACCCAGACAATAAGACAGGAGGCATTTTCTTGTGGCTGCTTACTCTCAGAAGCCTATTGGAAGCCTGGATTCAACACCATGTAACCATAGCCACTATGAGGGAAGAGCAGACACCACAAAAGCAAATTAAAAGCAGCAAATGTACCAATGGTATTTTTATTTTGGCAAAGCAAGAGGGTTTTATGCTATAGCCTTAAGACACTGGACAATGTTAAAATCAGAACCAATATTTTAATATTCACATAATCCAAAATCGACTCCGAGGTTTTTAAATTGATTTTTAAAAACTCTAATATTACAGGGTTGACCTCACGTGTCAAGTTTCCATCAACTACAAATTTTTACAGGCACGTTGTAAACCCCTAGTAACAGGAGTTTATAATGGCAGAGCAGACACAACTGGAACCAGAAACACAGAACGGCGTCTCTGTAATGTAAACAGCACAGGGTGTCCACAAATCCACACACCAGGCAGAAGAAAGGGATTTGCATCCTCTTTGTGCAAGTGGGTATCACAGCTCAGAAAGCCAACTCTACCCTGGGCTGCATCAGGAGAACTGTGACCAGCAGGACAAGTGAAGTGATTCCCTCCATCTACTCTGCTCTTGTGAGAGCCCACGTGGAGTACTGTGTCCAGATCTGGTGCCCGACACACCAGAAGGACATGGAACTGTTGGAGTGGGTCCAGAGGTGGCCACCAAGATGAGCCTAGGGCTGGAGAATCTCCCCTATGAGGACAGGCTGAGAGAGCTGGGGCTGTTCAGCCTGGAGAAGAGACGGCTCTGGGGGGACCTCAGATCAGCCTTGCAGTACCTGAAGGGGGCTACAAGAAAGATGGAGAGGGACTTTTTATGAGGGTGAGAGGGAATGGATTGAAGCTTGAGGAGGGAAGACTTAGACTGGAGATTAGACAGAAATTCTTTATAGTAAGGGTGGGGAGACACTACAACAGGTTGCCCAGGGAGGCTGTGGATGCCCACTCCCTGGAGGTGTTCAAGGCCAGGTTGGATGATGCCTTAAGCAATCTGGACTAGTGGAAGGTGTCCCTGCCCATGGCAGGGGATTAGAACTAGATGATTTTCAAGGTCTCTTCTAACCCAAACCATTCTATGGATCTATTGAACCTCAGCTATGGAGTCATTCCTAACACCTCTGCATCACACAGCACCCTCCTTCTGGAATTGAAACATTGCAAACTCAGTTCAGGGGCCAATTCATTACAGAATGGCTCAAAGCATTAGGATATAACCTTACAAAGTGTTTTTCCCCACGAGATACTACGCATCTGCCTCATGAACTGAAATCAGCACCGTTTGTGCCTGTCCCTGTGTGTAGGTACACACCTCAGCAGCCACGGACCTTGATTCAGCAGTGGGTGTTCAGCAGTTTTCCAGCCAACGCAGAAACTGCCTTCACCTGCTCCATTACAGCCCTGACAGATCTAATTCAGTGACTCAAGGATGTGTCTGTCTAGCCCATCTCAAACCCCTATTAACACACAAACCTCCCTGGCTCACAAACAGCTGACCACTCATAATAACTCTCTGAATGTGAAACCCTAACCCCCACACTTCTTCCTTACCAGTCACGTTTACATTTGGGCCCTACGAAACAAACCCATTACTCTGACACATTTTGCTGCTGTCCCAATCTTGCCCACATCTCCTGCCTCCCCTACAATAAATTCTACTGACTGGAACAATGCCTGTTTCTGAGGGCACAGCTGATCAACTGCAGGCTTTCCTGTTATTGAACTCTGCTAACAAACTGTTCATGGCTCTAGCAGATGTTTTTGCTTTCAAACCAATGGGAACTTTATGGACTGTTCTGAATTTCTTTTTGTTTTCTATCCCAGGGGCAACTGCTCAAGCTGTCAAGATGAGGGAAGCTGCTATTCAGTGACTAGTTGCAAACACACTAGCCCATGGAGCAGCATCCCCCTGCCTTGTGACAGTGCTTCTCCCTTGTTAATACTCTTCCATTTCACTTGAGATTCAAGCCTGCTTCCCAGTGAGGAAGGAAGCCAAATTTAAGAAGTTTGGGTCCCACGCTGTTGCCTTTTCTTGAGGAATCACAGCTTTGCAGTAACCTCCATTCCAGTGCAGCTCCAGAGCACAGCATTAACTCTTTCCACCCAAAAAAAAAAGTGACGACATGCTGAATTCCACCAAAAAGCTCTGCCTTCGAGTTCACCAGCAGGGCAACAGTGATAAAGCCTCAGCTGAGGTCAAACCTCAGTAATTTATTTTGCTATTTAATAAAATAGCATTTATGTGCCACACCTCTCACAAAAGGAGGCATTTAAAGAGAGTCTGGTTTTGATAGCAGGATCCCATAATGACGGTCCCAGCCTCACCATAGGCATAGCAAGCATGCAGTGTTCTCTGAGACATGACCTTATAAGACAAGTGATCCATACTGGAGATTTGTCATTGCTCTGCTGCTGATTACAGATAGACTTATGGTCAGTTTCACCAAGTTAAGAACGGCCTTGAAGTTACAGGAACAAATATCTATGCAATACAGAAAAAGATAAAGCTGATTTTTTTCCCTTCATTTCTGGGTCACACACCTCTTGTGTCGGTATCAAGTTCCAAGATGAGATTAATTTAAGCCCAGAGGCACATTTCCAGGAATCTGAGCTTGAAAGTAATTTTTTCTCTTCCAGCTTAATTCTTTGAAAACCTGAATTCACACTGGAAATGATGGCAGCCTCTCACACACCAGTGAAGCTGCTCTTATGCTGTTTTTTCCAGTTCCTAAGGAATTTCCCTCTAAAGTAGGATAGCCAATAATAAAATTGATGGCGTTCAGAAGCTTTGCAGCAGCTGATGCTTTGTCTTACACTCCTCTAATTTCTTTTTCATCAGCAAACAGTCACAAATGGCACACACAGAGAGCAGGAGCGAGCAAGCCCTTGTTGCACAGAGGTATTTTACTGGCAGCTGCAGTGTTTTGTACCTTCCTAAAATAATTCAATGCTTTCTGTCTGAGCTGTGCCAATTTTTAACTTTTTGGCTATTCTTACACCAACATCTTGGACCAATATAGATCAAATATCAGAATGCAACTGTGTTTGCTTAATCTGGATATGCACAACATGCAGAATTTTGTATAATTAGCCTTGGAGTGAAAGAGTACAAAGGAATGAGTGTTGTTAAAATCCAAGGTGAGAATTAGAACATACAGCTTCTCTTTCTGCAGTAGAACAGGACATGAGTTTCTCAATTCCACTTATAAACCAAAAAACTCCATCAGCAAGCATTCAAGGTCACTTTAAAAACAGGAGTGCTACCTACAGCAAAAATCAGAGCTCTGCCATAAATATTTGGCAAAGGGGCAAAAAAACATCTTTGCGCTGCTCAAAAATAACAGTAGCATCTTTAATCTCTGTCTTCCTTTAAGCAAAAAGTGATCTTCATCAAACCTAAATCTGGAATATATTCCTGGTCCTCCACCCAGTAGAAAGGCTGTGGTGAGTAGGTTGAGAGGGGTTCTCCTCCCACTCTACCCTAATCTGGTGAGGTTGCATCAGGAATATTGTGTCCAGTTCTGCACCCTTCAGTTCAAGAAGGACCTCAGAAAACTGCTTCAAAGAGTCCAGCACAGAGCCACAAAGCTGCTGCAGGCAGGGGAACATCTCCCTGTGAGGACAGGCTGAGAGAGCTGGGGCTTGGAGCTTGGAGCAGAGGAGCCTGAGGGGTGCCAGGCTCTGCTCAGGGATGTCCAATGATAGGACAATGGGCAATGGGTGCAAGCTGGAGCAGAGGAGGTTCCACAGGAACAGAAGGGAAATCTCTTTCACTGTAAAGGTGACAGAGCCCTGGAGCAGGCTGCCCAGAGAGGTGGTGGAGTCTCCTTCTCTGGAGACATTCAAAACCCACCTGCATGCTTTCCTGTGTGACTTGCCCTGCTCTGGCAGGGGGGGTTGGACTGGATGATCTTTAAAGGTCCCTTCCAACCCCTAACATTCTGTGATTCTGTGATCCTGACTAGCTCTGCTTAACCACTCCATGCTTATCTACAGAAAAAACTGATTTCAGTGAAAATAAAATTTCATCTTCTTTCATCAATTGATTGCTGCCATCTCATTTTCTGTCCTCAAAGTGCAAGCCGCAGATGCTTACCAACAACCTAAGCTAAATTTTTAGCTTACAGGCTCCCTTCCTAGGATTTACAGGATTAATCTTACTACTATACTGGGGGGGGGGGAAAGTATTAAAAGCAAAGATCTGGAAAAAAAAAACAAACACCACCAACATGTTCCAAATTTAGTAATTTGTGTTAATTGTTAGTGCCAGGAAAACTGCACAGAAGTGACTGCAGGGACAAAAGTTTCGACACAAGCCAAAACAAAAGCTGAAATATAGCTGGGCTGATATTCCTGTGCAGCTCCATGACCTGATTCACACAGCTCAAGGATGAAAGATGAAAAACCCTCATTGTGCTGAAACTTTGCCATCACATTTAGTGACAAATAAAGAAAACAACCAATTTCTATTAACCTCAACTAATCTGCATAGGCATTCCTGCCATGTGAGCAAGACCTAGCCAAATACAGATGCTTGATGAGTATTGGAATTAACAAACAGTGGTTTTGTTCAGAGATGGGCTAATTATACAATAAATACCTAGACCCAAGACAAGTCTTTATTCATCCAAAGATTATAAATTGTCATCTTTCAGCAGCATAGAAGTGTTGGAACAAAGAAACACTACAGCTCAATTGTAGCCTGCACCCTTATGGTTTTAATTTGGGAACAATAAATCATTAGTTTTACTTGGTTCTGTGTACTTCTTGAACCAAAAGGTTTTAATTTTCTCATTTATATAAATAAGCTTTACACAATTCTATTTAATTGAGAGTTATAGATGAAATTCCCAATGTGCTCTTCTCCAAGGGATGGATGTTTGTGCAAATTAAGAGCAAGCAAAGATGTTTGCAGAATATAAAGAATATTTGTTCTGTGCTGCCTGCCATACACATGCCTGCAGACACCCAGGGAGCTTTCCTTTATTTCAGCTGAATACACAAAATTTGTGTTTTGAAATATGGGTCTAAAATCTAGCAGAGACAGAAGCAGTGTTCTCAATTAATTCATCAACTCTGAAGTATGTCCTGTGTCCATGTGCAGCCTCTAATAATGTCCACGGCAAACAGGTATGCAGAGTAAAATGCCACATCCCTTGGTTTCACACAAATCACACACCAACAGCTGATTTTGATGCTTTTTCTGTGGTTCCCATGTTATACCTTAAACCTAGGGGTTTAGAGGCCTGAGGTAATCACATGCTTGTCAACAAGCTTCAGGAGTGCTTCTCTTAAAATCAAGCTCCACAATTTGAATGATTTACTTCATGCTGCTCCTGGAACTGCTGGCATATTAGTTCCATCAGGTTACCCAGGACAAGTGGAGTGTGACAGCTGTGGTTTAGGTCTACATGCAGCCATTTCAAATTCCACAGATTCACCTTCTTTCCATCCTGCAGATGTGATCTCATTCCTGTCTGAGGTTGGTTTTGGTATCCCCCAGTCAGCTTTGCCATGTAGTTCAGGTCCAACAATTGCTTAGTGAGTTTTACTGCATGCATGTTCCTAAATCTCCTATAGCAGACAGTTCTGTGCCTGCTGGCTCTGCCTCTTCTCCAGTTTGACAGGGAAGTGAAGATGAGATTTTCAGTTTAGGCAGAATGCTCACAGCCATGTTTCAAAAGAACTCTCTGTAGTTTGGTGATATGCTGTCTGTATTTTTACCTGTGGCTGTATGTTACTGAACAACGTTCTGGTTTTAATGTATTTTCCAGCTTGTAAACTTCTGCAGGAACATGCCATGCAAATTAAAATGGCCTTTCTTACCCAGAACTTCTCCCCACTCATTTTTTACCCCATTAGGACTTTCTGAGATTCTTGTATGCATAAACATCATAAAATTAGGCTTAACCCTCCTCTGTAAACCGGGAGTTTAGCCAGCCTAACAGTTATTTCACACCACCAATTGCCTTACAGATTTATTCATTCATTATTTGTATACTGCCCACAGTTTATTAGGTGCTTTATAGACCATCCATTCTCTGTTTCAGCACTTTCATCTTACAGGAATAGGTAAGTCTGTAATCAGGATAGGAATTCTCCTTAGATTATCCCAGCTTTGATAACTCCTTTACTTGCTCCTTACTTTTCACCAGTCTGAAAGTCAACAGCCTGGCTCTTTTTTGCCCCCCTAAAAAGCACTGATTAGGTGTTCAGGCTTTACTGTTACTCCTGGTTGCACTGCAAGAGGGGTATAGGTTCACTGTGCTTAACTCCAGCTTCCACTTCTAAAGTTCCCAGAGGAAAGCAGTCAACTACAATGAACATAAAAAGCTTGGCAGAGCTAGAACCTGATACTACAGTACGGAACACCTTAAGGCTGTTGAAGACTTTAAATGCCCAGACTGTGAGCAGACTATCAGTTCTGCACCACAGGCTAACAGATATATTCTTGCCTGAGCTAAAGAATAATTTCAACTACACGAACCTGTGGTGAAATCCATCTGATGGCCATCTTTAAAGAATTATGGAAGAGGTAACTATTTCTATAATTCACTGACTTCAAAAGTATGTTTGACATTATTGTCGGGAAAATTATGTTAACCATGGATTACTGTTACAATCAAAGTATGTAGTGAGAAGTCAAGAGGCTTAGTAGTAAATTTTCAAAGCGGTGCGTGGGGATTTAGCCGTTTGACTCCCATTAACGTCAATAGGAGTCGCGCGGCTAAATCCCTGTACACTGCTTTGAAAACTGACCCCTGCGTGTTGATGGACCCCTCTCTAAGAAGTTCCAGATGACCATGTAAGAATGGTAAAGAACTAGTTCAGCATGTGCCCTTGTTCATTATTGTTGTTTGTACACATCTGAAAGTGTTTTAATTCCTGTGCGCAGGGCTGCTTCCAGCGGTGAGTTGGTAAAATGTGGATTAAGATGGGCAAGTACTCAGCAATCTGATGAAGCCATGCACAGGCCCAGGTGGAGATATGCATCAAAAACTTAACATGCATTGCCAGTGCACCTTGCAGAGTTAACTTTTATCTACTTTGTCCACGTTAGCCCACAAACACCAATTATGGCTGAAGAATGTATCAGATTTAGTCACTGCTCATATGCAATGGTGCAGCTCTTTCATGAAACACCATCTGCCCTGCTCCTGTTTACCCCAATCAGTCCTAAGCTCAGGCTGGAATTACATTTGCTTCCCTTTACCACTCAATCTTGTTTCCTGTAGGGAGCAGGAAGTGCTGGTTACAGCTTTAGGGAAACAGAGTGTTCTCTTAAAAAACCACCACGAATTACAATTTCATTAGAAACACCTTTACTGGAAGGGGAAGGTGATCCAGATTAGCTTGCAATCTGTTACGCCTCCAAGTCTGAGAAGCAAACCTGAAAATTCCATTTTCACTGTGACTACTGCCAAAAAAATCCCCAAATGCAGGCAACAAGTCTTTAAGAGAAATGCATGCTTGGAATCAGTTTCACTGGGAATGTAACTGCAGTCATAAAATCTATAAAAAAATACATACATTTATAAATGATAGATACAATCTGATAGAGCTTTAAACACAGCAAAACATTCCAGCTGTGAAGTATTTCTTTAAATTGCCAAAAATCTTCTACAAGAAGTTTTATGTGTCTCACTCCTAGTTCAAATAGACACACTCACTCCTGGTTAATAGGCACACACACACTCAGAGAGAATACCTGAATCGAGAGGAACACTTAAGTGTTCATTTGCTGAAAACTCTGAAACTGATTTTTCTGTACAGAATCATCCTCCTCAAAATGTCAAGGAATTAGAATTTTTTCCCCAAGTATGAATTTTTACAGAAGATATGCATGGATCCTTCCAAACTACTGCTATGGGAGACTCCGGAAGTTCTTTTAACAAGTATAGAATCATGGAATGGTTTGGGTTGGAAGGGACCTCCAAAGGTCTTCCAGTCCAACCCCATTTCAGTGAGCAGGGACATCCTCCACTAGGATGTTCAGAGCCTTGTCAAGCCTCACCTTGAATATCTCCAGGGATGGAGCTTCAACTAACTCCCTAGGCAACCCAATCCAGTGTTCTACCAGCCTCACGGTGCAGAACTTGTTCCTAATATCCAGTCTAAATCTCCTCTTCTCTTACTTCAAACCACTGCAGGGACACCTTCCACTAGCCCAGGCTGCTCAAAGTCTCATCCACTGTTCCAGAGTCTCCTCACCCTCACTGTAAAGAATTTCTTCCTAATCTCCAGTCTAAATCTCCCCTCCTCCAGCTCATAGCCATTGACCCTCATCCTATCACCACAAGCCCTTGTAAAAAGTCCCTCCCCAGCTCTTCTGTTGCCCCCTTCAGGTACTGGAAGGCTGCTCTAAGGTCTCCCTGGAGCCTTCTCTTCTCTAGGCTGAACAGCCCCAACTCTTGCAGCCTGTCCCCATAGGGGAGGTGCTCCAGCCCTCTGAAATACAGAGGCAGAAAGCTGAGAAGTGGCAGAACACTAAATAAAATTGTCAGTCCCAGTTCATTAGCCTATTACCAGACCTCCACCACGCTCTGCTGAGCTGGGAGAAAGGCCTGCAGACCAGTATGACCAGATTCCTCACTGGGTCTGCTCGGTGTAACTGGTGTGGCAGCAGTTTGGCTTGGGTTACACGCCTCAGAGCTTGTTTTCCATGGTATCTGTCTTCATAGCACATATTCACACAGTTATTTAACCCAGTCTCCGCTCTCACTGCACAATATTCACCAGCTCTCTGGATGGAATTTTTATTTCCATCAGTGGAATGTATGAAAGGAATATAAACTAGGCCATAGAGAACCACAATGTTGCTTAGAGATGAAAGCCTTGCTCAGGGTGCACAGCTTTCATTAGACGGAGCAGGAAGTGCAAACATGATGTCAGAGTTACAGAGATTATCTGTATAAATTGTGTTATCATTTAGCCCAAACAAACAGTGAGGAAAGGCTAACCCCCCTCCCTTTGAAGACAATGAATAGTTGCTAAGTTTGACTTCTAATGAAAGCCATTTTCAGTCAAACACAAGATATGTACAGCAGTTGGTCCAGAAATGAAAATCTGTTTCAACAGCCAAAAGGCAAAGGCAGCCATAAATACAGACCTTAATCTTTTCAAGAATCCCTTAACGAAGCCTATAAAACTGATTATATCTTCAGGCCTAACTCAAGTGCAAATTCTTACTCAGAAATAAGTAACAGCCCTGCAAGCATTACTTGGAGACCAGTACAGGAACAAAGATTGAGACCAGAGAGTACTGGTTTCGATCTGAAGATGGTGGAATATGAATTACACTGCGTTTAGAATAAACAGCTCATGAGCCAGCAGAATCTCAGCTACATGGCAGTTTTTCTGAGAGAGAAACAATTTCCAGAAGCGGTCAGAGAGGGCTAAAGAAACACTGCATCATTCCTTTTAACACAACAGAAATGCTCTTTGATTATTTAAAAGCCAATCGCAAAGATCTGTCTTCAAAACCTCCTATTGGAGGTTTAATAGCAAAGAGGTGCAAGTACACTTACCAGCAACACTCCAATAGAGTAGAGACTTTTGTTTTAACAAAATCTATATTTATACGATTACATTTCCTATGGTTGAGGGCAGCTGTAATTAATGGATTTCCCTCCTTCCCCTAATGCAGTCATTTGTCAATTTAAACACAGAATGTCCAATCAATTTTGATGTATTTAGTAAGCAATTTGTCAAAGAGTACTGCATACCAGTTAATATATTAATTCTTGTCATTGGCCTGCTTCTGACAGCTGCAGATCATCTCCATAAAATTGGTCCTGATGAGCCAAAACTCTTGCCTGGAATATGAAGGTGCCCTTTCCAGAGCCAGAGGAGAGAAATCATATCTCATTTTAGTCAATGTAATTTTTTTTTTTTTTGGGGGGGGGGAGGGAGGGCAGTTTTTGGTCTGATTTCAAGGGTTCTTTTCATTAATTGTCCACATTTCAGAGATTTCAACTACAGCCCATTCCTCCAGCACAATGAAAAAGTGAAGTTCAAAGAGGAAGGGAAAGGAAGAAGAAAACAAAAAATCTGAAATGAGGATGTGAGACTTCCTGCTGTTAGGCAAAGTGATGAGTGCAGTTCCATTATGTGCCATGCACACGTCTGTAGGAATTCAAACGTGGTAAACTGCAAGGTGCAGAAGTCAGACCAAGGAAACAGGAGTTAAATCAAACAAGTATGTAAGACTTGGGGTCATGGTAAGAGAGACAAAAGTATTCATAGAGAGAAAATGAACCTGAATACGCACAGCAGAATGTCATGGACACAAAAAGCACACCTTAAGAGAAGGTCTCACGAGTTTATGCTACCAGAAGCATCTTCATTGTTAAGCACTAAACAGGCAGAAGCAAGTGGTTTTAGAGAACAAGTCCTGATGAAATTTGGCAGTACTCTGAGCAAAGCCAAGTCCCTTGCACTCTTCCAGTGGACAACAAAATCCCTCCTACATCTCTCACACAATGCTCCTCCTGCCATCAGGGCTGCTATGACAGTCCAGCAAGACCAGGTGATGGGATTCATGTTAAGGAAAAACATCTAGGAAGAATAAAACATTACTTACATTTCCTTCCTGTGTTGTGTTTAGATTTAGGAGCTGCTCAGAACACAGGCAGATAAAGAGGGAATACTAAAGACATAAATAAGGTAAAAATTAAACCTGAGAAGGGAAGGAAAGAAACCTCTAGCACCTACCACCTCTTGGGACTGGTTATTTATACTTTGACCAACTGCAAAAAGGCCTGAACTACTGAGGAGCAGGATACTGATGCTTCCTGCAGGCCAGCAGGTTGTGGAGTTTAACATACAAGTGCACTTTTGAGCCATGAGCTTACAGAAAGGTCCAGAGCTCTTGCTGCCCACTTTCTCACCTCTCTGCAGCAGCCAGGGCTGTGATAAAGCACTCAGGTAGATATGAACTGCATACTCTGATCCAGGTTTCTGTGGCAGATGTCACAGATGACCTCAAAGCAATGAAACAGCTGTGCTAATCCACTTACAAATACCCTTGGGATAAAGGTCTTGGACACTTGTTGTACCAAATATTTCTGCAAACAATGGTTCCTTGTTAGCTGTGAATGTAACTTGAAGATTCTTTACAAATATTAAAAGCCAAACCCTGTGTAAATAACCAAATGCAGTGTTTGGAGAACATTTACTTTTTATCACAAGAACTCACTGGCCTCCTTTATACTTTTCAGAGATTAAGGAAGATTTTGGTCCTGTGTTTTGGCATCAAACTACGTATTTATGAGAACCTGCAGAGTGTAGCCCTCCAAGCAGCCCACCAGACGTTTCATTGTTCTGTCCGTCTGCTGACAGAGGTACTCTGTGCTAAAAAGCACACTGAGTATTTTTCAATGACCCAGGGGGCAAAGGTCATTTATTATAAATGGATAATGAGACCTAATGCAATGTTCTGAGTGTGGACAAAGAAAGGGTCTATCCATACCCCCTTGTGACTTGGTCATTCAGGCTTTTATTTCCCCTGCACACTTAATGGAGCCAAACAATTGGCAGAAATGCTATACAGAAACTGAGAGAAACTGCTGTATTCTGCCTCTGATGGACAGATACAAATAGTGACCCTGAAACGGCGCCAGAATTCCTCTTACCACTAACGTGGCAGACAGATGCAACATTCACCCTAACCCCCTCTTTAGCCATTTGCTGGCAATTAAACTTCCTGACGGAAGCGATAGCACATCAAACCACAGGCTTCAGCTAATGTCAGCCCCATTACACTGCTGCAGGTAAGCAGAGCCAGAGAACTCCTTTTTAGCAAGGCTTTAACAAGGGGAAAGCTAACAGGTGTCTTGGGCTCTTTTGTGTGAATCCTGGTTTGGCTCCTTCTCTTCAGGAACTTCACTGAGTAGCTTCAGATAGAATAAATCCAGCGGTCAAATAAAACTTCAAAGAAGATCAGATATAGACAAAGTTCTCTGTTAATGCCAGTTTTACTGTGTTCTCTAAATACCTTTTTGTCTTTAGTGTTTATTATTCTATTTTTCTTGACATTCCACACCCATCTTAAAAGAATTAGCAAGGGGGTTAGACTAGATGGTCTCCAGAGGTCCCTTCCAACCTCTACCATTCAATCAGTCTGTAAGTTCCTCTTATGTGAACTCAAACCTGAATGAAATTTCATGTAATTGGAATAATCCAAATTCAATGTTTTGTTGACATTTATTCAGTTGTCTTCCTTTTCAAAGTTTCCAGTACAAAACCATTTGAAATGTGTAGTGTAGGCTTGCACAACTCCTTTCAGACATCCTCATTTGGTGATCTGTATTTGTACAGTAAAAGAGTATACAGCCAAAATACAGCCTTGTAATGACCTTTTGTCTCAAAGCAGAGCTTGCATACCTAGAAATGGAATCATATAATGCAGGAATCTAGCAAAAAAGTTGTAGGCCAAGGGCACATCTAACACAGTGTCATCAGTTATTAATTACTTTTTCATATTATTTTCTACCTTTTCAGCTGTCTTCCTTTTTCTATGCGCACAGAAAAAAGGAAGATCCTAACCCTGTAGTCTTCCACAACGTTTTGAGCTCAGAGCACATGCAACAGATGGACAGGTAGAAGCAGCAAATCTAATCTGGCACCAGTGTTGCTTTCACCAGTTGCATTCAGACATTCTGCCTTTTGGCCCAGATGTCCACTCTCTGCATTTTAAAATGCCTGTGTCACATTAACATGCTAGCATTAGCTGCACTGACAACTGTGCAGAGGGTCTAGTTTCCCCATGGGTACCTTTACATATGCCAAGAGTTTTTCCCTTGTGAAACTTTGACTGCTTTATCACTTCGATCTTGATAATACCCAAGATTAAAAAAAAAAAAAAAGAGAGAGAGAGACTTCCTACTCAAAATTCTTCTCTTTTTGGAACTGTCAACATAAAATATAGCATAAATAGTCGTTTATCTAGAAAACCAATCTAAAATACATGAGTGCAGATATAAGCTGTAAGATGCAGGGATAGAAATGTTTCTGCTTATGCCAAGCCATGCACATCGGCTCCCTGTGAACAATGTGGCTGGATAAGACACAGGAGGAGGCAGGTGGGCAGCCATCCCTGGAAGTGATGCCACTACTACTTCCCTCCTAAGGGAAGCAGCTGTCTGAGACTCTGCCTGGAAGCAGCCCAGCAATCAGGAGTTTCAGGGCAGAGGGAAAATGCAGATACACTCACTTGTCACTGAATATTGGGAGAAAATGGCTAAAAGCACAAGAAGAAATGAAGTGAAGAAACCCTCGCTTTAGGAGATGCGGTGGGTCACACTTGCAAAGCCTGCCAAGCACTCACATTTTGGCTCTGTGAGAGCCTCACAACTCTGATTCATATCAAAAGAAGAAACTATTCTCTACCCCACCATTACTAACACAGTGGATTACACAAAGTCCTCTTCTGGAGTAGGATGTAGACCAAGATCAACATACATTGAAAAACCATCTCAGAAAGTCACACACAGCTTAAAACATGCACACAAGACAAGACAAAAAGTTGTCAGCTACTTACAGCCAGCCAGAAGATACTGGTAGTACTGCACAGCATCTGCAGCCAGGAGTAGTGGATGGTTTGCATTAAATGGTGGTTGGAGTTCATTCCACTGAGGAGTTCTGAGGTAAAACACAAGACTATTAATATTTTAGCTAATACAGAGAATGTAAATCAGTGTTTCTGTCATCACATGTAATTATCTATACAAGCTCACAAAATGTTTGTAATTATTTAAATTAGCTTGTTCAAACACTGCAAACACCACAGGCAGCTGAGCAGCATCAGCAAACCCTGCAGACTGTGAGGCAAAGACAATGCCTGCGGCGCATATTGCGCAAAGAAAACATTTTGGAGGCGGTTTAGATGAACTTGGGGAAGCAGATTTAGGAGCATTTTATGTCATGCTGACGTTATATAAACACCCAACAGAAAGTGGGGAACTTTTTTATTCTGTTAGCCAGCACTGCTTGGGAACTGCGAAGTCATTGAGCACTTGGAAACTGTGAAAATGAAGCTGTGTAAAGTTAGGGACTATTGATCCAATTAGAATTTTCAATTCCATTACAACCTCCTCATTTCAACAATAATGGGCTAGAAGTCTGTGTTGTAATTTTAATTAGGGTGAGCCATTCCTAAATAGCTTGGTAAATCAAGTATTGATCAAGCTAGTCCAGCCATAAGCAGCACTAAGGAATATAGGAGCCAAGAGAAATCGATAGAGAAATATTTTAAAACGTCAAAAGCACTGACAACACTTTCTCATCAAGTTTTGTTTACTTTCTTCCACATGTCAGGAAGCATTTCTTCAACTGTCTTAAGAAATGCTACCTTCAGCTACTCACAGGATCACTTCCCTAATTCTTTGCAATGCTTCATGGTGCAACGCTCATTCCTGTCTCATGGCAGAGTTCTGGACTTTAACACTATTGAAATAATTGAGTTTAGTCCTTATATAAAAAGCTAAATTACAACATGATCATTTCAAATCACCAGCTGATGAGGAGCTCTACCGATCCATAAACACATTCATGCAGCTTCACATCTACAAAGTATTTTGATGCTCCCATTCAGACAGAGAATCATAGAACATCAGGAGTTGGAAGGGATGTCTAGAGATCATCGGATCCAACCCCTTTGCCAAAGCAGGATCACTTAGGGCAGGCCACACAGGAATGCATCCAGACAGGTCTTGAAGGTGTTCAGAGGAGGCTCCACAATCTCTCTGGGCAGCCTGCTCCAGGGTTCTAGCACCCTCACAGCCTCACAGTAAAGAGGTTTCTCCTCATGTAGAGGTGGAACCTTCTATGTTTCAGCTCATAGCCATTGTTCCTTGTCCTATCACTGGGCACCATCAAACAGAGCCTGGCACCTTCATCTTCACACCCACCCCTCAGATATTTATAGACATTGATAAGATCCTTTCTTAGCCTTCTCCCCTCAAGACTAAACAGCCGCAGGACTCTCAGTCTTTCTTCACTGGAGAGATGTTCAAGTCCCTTAAACATGCTTGTAGCTCTCTCTTGGACTCTCTCCAGTATATCCCTGTCTCTCTTGAACTTGGGGAGCCAAAACTGTAAGCATGTAAGTACTGACATAACTATTTGAAAGGTAGGCTTGAATTTGCTATCAAGAGTCCTCTCTTCCAATGGAAAACTTTTAAGAGTCTTTAAGACAAACTTTAAGATAAAAATATAGTTGAAAATAGCAATGCACTTCATTTACTGCTTCCAAAACAAAAGATCACAACCAGTTTCTGGACAAAAAGAAGAAAGAAAGACTGAGGTACCTAACCAAAGTCCAGCTGGCTCTTGGGCAGGTCATCATTTCCAAAGGTGTGTCATCACTGATCTTGGGAGCAGTGCTGAGGGGACGTGGTTCCAGTACGTGCTCCACCAGGCTGCCGTAACAACTGATAATGTACAGCGACTCCACTACGAACTGCTTGGATTGATCTGTTTGCAAGGAAAACCAAAATCGTACTGCAATGGCACAGCAAAAGCAGGGAAAAAAAAAACATTTATAGAAGTAGGGGACTTCTTTTTTTTTTTAAGTCTCTTGCCTTTTAGTGTTTGCAATCCAAAATGTGAATTTAAAGAAGAGAAAGGGCTGGAGACACAAAGAGAAAACTGTACAAAGAGCATAATTTTCTCCTTGTTTCCAAAAAAGAGGAATATTTCATGTAAGAGAAGGTGGGACAGAGTTTCTTATCAAAGTTCCAGTAATCACACATTGTGTTCCAGTAATCACACACTGCCAAATGTAATTCTGCTCATTTGCTTTAGCAAAGGTGTCTCACCTTTACCTCACAAACTTCATGCAGTGTCCTTAGTCCGAACTACCAAAGTTTGCTTTGTCATTATATCATAATAAAAGACCAATGATTTCTTTCACTAATTAACATTCTTGTAAATTTTCCTATCTACCAAAACTGCCCTACTCATATTCCCCAAAATCTCCATTGTCACTGAGTTTATGGAACAAAGTTTACAAACAGAATCATAGAATCACTAAGGCTGGAGAAGACCTTTAAGAGTGTTGAATCCAACTGTAAAGTACCTTCTGCTCAGAAGCTATCACAAAATGAGAAAATAAAAAGAAAATCGAAATGGAAATTGAAATTCAAGTCTTATTTTTGTAACATACCAACCTTTTTCTCTTTTCAGACCAGGATTGTTTGCAAACCACGACCTTGATGATCCAAAGACTGCAGCAACACAAAATTCTCCTCCCACAGACTTACTGGGTGAAATCTGTGGAGCTGGTTTGGATTTGCTTAAAAGAAAGAAAGAACAAAGTGAAATCATGAAGGTTAGTTCTCAAAAAATGAAGATGTCCCTTGCTTAATAGGCATTCTAAGATATTAACTCAGAAGTGGTGACTATCTGCAGCTGCCATAAACTTCAGCAGGGTGTACAGATCCTTAGTGCTTCTTTGTAACAGGTCCTAAGTTCTCCTTGCTCACTGATCTGAGAGCTGCCTCATAATGGAGAATTAGTTTTACTGTTTAAAAGACCCAATATTGAATATTTCCACTGAATAGAAACAGCTTCTGAAGTGAATACAAACATTTCTAATTGTAAGTCCTTTGGGAATGAAAAATACAGATTCTGGGTCAGTCCTTCCAGGTGATTGGTATCTTCTTGCATTTTCAAAAGAAGCTCCCAACTACTGCACACACTGATTGCTGATCAGCACAGTCCTGATGGCACCGAAACCGTGAGGGTGGATGTGACATGAGGAAATGGGAAAGAGGGAACAACATGCTGAGGATACAAGGGAAGGGAAACAATAAGCTAGGTGTTAAAACTAATGAGGAATTCTGTCACACAAATAGAGACGAAGTTGCATTCCCCTCTGAAACTCCACAGTGTGCACACAGCACAATGGTTTATAATGTTTCATTCAAACATTACTCAGTGTTTCAGATTCCTGCTTACAGGAATCCAAAGAAAACATTCTGCTTTGTATCAGCTCAAAACTATGCTCAGAGCATTGCCCATTTCCTCAGTTCATTAAGCCAGCATTTCACCCTTTCCTTAAGAGAAAAGCTGTTTGAGAACTTCACAAAGGCTTGCTCCACACTCTCTTTTTTCCCCCAGTCTTTTTAATTGGATTATTTTATGTTTCTCTCTACTCTATTTCACTGCTCCGTTCTCTTGCTACCTCTCCCTTCTTTCCATAAGAAAACCTAGTTAAATCAAAATTATTCTCCAAGCTAAAACTCCTGCACCCACCCAAAGATCTGTGTCTTGGGCCCTCATAGTTCAGTCTTGATCTCTCTGAAAGAAATGGCAAAACTCTTACTGATCTCCAACACTTCATTTCCTCCCAACCACTAGCAGTAGTAAGTGACACATGGAAAATATGGCATATGGTTAAAAACACAGAGCCTCCTCCATCCCTGTCATCCAACTCGAAAGGTTTTAACTTGAACTCACCTAGAGCAGCAAACACTTTTTTTGTAGCACACCAGAAAAGAGGTCATTTAGGAAAATGGGAGAAGGGACTAACTGCATTTGTGCTGTATTTTCAGAGCCAGGTTTCTGAAAGGGATTTACAGAAAGTGTAACTGAGCTTCCCAGCACCTTGTGCAGTGTTACTCTGGCAGTCTTACAGATGGATTGGCTAAAGCACAGAGG
Source organism: Indicator indicator (assembly GCF_027791375.1). NCBI lineage: Eukaryota > Metazoa > Chordata > Aves > Piciformes > Indicatoridae > Indicator > Indicator indicator. The sequence goes on along the minus strand of NC_072039.1, from coordinate 2,681,486 downwards.
AGCTAAGCTACCTGCGATAATTCACACACACAACAAGCCTGTGGTTACACCTTTCATGGAGAAGGAAACAATAATAATGATGATAGTAATGATAGTAATAATAGTAATAATAATAATTATCCTTTCCAAAGGAGTTCCATCACACTGACTAGAGGCAATGGAAAGATTCAGACAAAGTTTCCTGGTCTTAGATCAGCCTTGAAGCTCTCTGCAGGCAGGAAAAGCTAGAATGACCCAAAAGAGCAATTGCAATTTATAGTCAGTAGCTCTGATATTGAAGCACAACAAAGCACTTCATATCCAACTGTTGAAACTACAGCTTTGTATTACTGGGTCAGAAAGCTGTATTCCAAAAAGTTCCTGACTATAAATCTATTACCTTGCTTGCAGTGGCACTCTATGATCGGTATTAGAATCTTTTAATTGTATCTTTTAATTAAAATGTAATATGCTCAAAAGAATTCAGAACAGATTCCTGACACTTTGAAATAGTCCTCTGTGACAGAAATAGTATTTTTAACCAGTTCTGGAACAAACTTGTTATTAATAACTGGGTTTAGCTCTCACCTTCCAAATATTCATACAGTAATATACCTGCACCATTCCTGGAGGCACTGAGGAAATGTGTGGACATGGTACTTTGGGACATGGTTTAATGGCCATGGTGGTGTCAGGTTGAACTTGATGATCTTAGAAGTCTTTTCCAACCTAGAGAATTCTCTGATTCTATCAGCCTTAGAGGAAATGGTCTTAGCTACATTCTATTTACACCACATCTTTCAGATGTCCATCTCTCATGGCATGCATTTCAGCGTCAGTTTCAGTGCCAAAATGTTCTCCCTTCAAGAACTATGTTTTGTAGACAGAAAGAGCAGACATTGTAAACCAGGATTACTCATGTGGTTAAACTCAGTCCTACAGAAAAATAACAACCACCAAATAAAAATGCCCAGTGCATCCTGCTGGTTTAGACACATCTCTGAAAGCACTGCTGAGATGTCAACAAGTCCATTCTGAACTGGACTGTAACTAAGGAATCTTTCATTTTAACACCATTTTGCTTTATCTCCATCTTTTCATCAACACTTTCCAACCCAAATTTCCTCCCTTCAGTAAGCCTCAAAAGCCCACTTATTTCCAGTATCAGTAATGCCATTAGAAAAACATATTTTCATGTCACTGTGATATTTTTAACAACTTGGAAACTATCAATCCTCATTATTATGTAGATGCAAAATCCTCTCAGTTTTCCAAAGGAGAACAAAACAATCATGTTGAAGGTATGTGGTGAATGACTTGTTTCTGCTATGAACTCCTACTCTCTGCTTGCTCTTAGCTTGTCAGCACTTCATAAATTGTTCCAAGAACTGAAATTAAGGCAAGTTTGGCCTCCCTTTTAAAAATAGCTAATTTGAAAGAATCTTCACAACACAGTAACTTCCTGAAGATTGTACCCTAACTTTCAAAAGACTGTACCATATTTTTACTGAAAAGAGAAGAAGAGCAAGCTGTTGGGAATCAACACTTAAAACCAGAAAGTGAGGCTAATGGGACCAAAACACTCACAGGTTGAATTGGGTTGGAAGGGACCCTCAAAGGTCATGTTGTCCAACCCCCTGCAATGAGCATGGACACCTCCAGGCTGCCCAGGGTCAGTTGAGTCTGATCTTGAAAGTCTCCAGCGACTCCACTCTTGATTTTGAGTGTCTCCAGGGACTCTACTCACCCTTAGAATGTCAGCCTTCTACATCAGAAACAACAGCACTATGTTTATGACACGAGGAGGACTGAAAAGCAGTGCAGTTCTTCCTGCCTGGGCCTAACCAGCTACACCAAGAATTCAATGAGACACAGCAGTATTTTTATCCCAATTTATCTCTGCAGAAACCCAGAGCAAGGAGAACTATAGTAATAATAATAGTAATAAAATCTTTCCACTATGTAGCTCTTGTTCTGCTACAAATTTAACGAGCTATGCCTCAGCTGAAGACCATGTTCATGTAATTTCAATTACCAAGAGCTGACACTCACCTACCCCAGCTGAAGGCAATAACAAAGCCACCTGCTAATCACAGGAGAACTAAAAACTTGAAAACTAAAAATTGAAAGTCATGTTAATCCCACACTCCAGCTAAATACCACAGGATTTGGAGAAATTTGTGTTGTTGATAGTAAAGAACTTCTCTAACAGTTAATTTTGGGGGACTGTTTCCCTTTTGAATGTAGAAGCACAGAGATATAGATGTGTTCATGTCCAGTGACAAGCATATGTGAACACTTCCCACTGAAATGGTACGAAAACTGATGGCAGCAAAGCAAAGAAGACATTTAAGACAATGCTTTGTCAGATCTTAACAAAGAAATGAAGAGACACAGCAATGGCATGCAAGTTCTTTGATGCTGGCAACACAATAAGAAGAGATTAAAAGCTACTGAAACAATTCAGTTCTACCACTTGTTGACTTTGGTAATGAATCAAACTCTGCCATAATCTCTGGAAATGCCTTGTGTTAGCTCTTTATAAAAATGAGAACTAATGACAATATTTAACTAGTTAACTTTTTTATTATTGTTTATTTTTCTGCTTTATGGAGGAAAGAATTAATAAGAATTAATACTCTTAAAATAGTTTGAAAACCAGAGGCAGCTATGAAAACCAGAGGCTATGCAATACAGTGATGGAGTGTTCAGAGAATGGTTTGGGTTGGAAGAGACCTCAAAGATCATCCAGTTCCAACCCCCCTGCCACGGGCAGGGTCACCTCCCACTATATCAGATTGCTCAAGGCCTCATCCAGCCTGGCCTTGAACATCTCCAGGGAGGGGGCATCCACAACCCGCCCAGGCAACCTGTTCCAGTATCTCACCACCCACCCTCACTGTAAAGACTTTCCTCAAAGAACTCATAAAATACTGCTGGCTCTTAAATTTGTCTTTCAGTTCACAGTGGAACAAGTTGCAAGACTTTCAAAACTATAAATATATCTATTGGATATATGTGACACGAAGGAGCTGCTTTACAAATTGAAACATTATCAATCAAACAGCAAGAACCTGCACAGGCTGAGAATCAGATTGCTTTTACATTCCAAACAAACAAGCTTCAAATGCATCAGATTCATAAACCCAAAAGCACTCCTCCAGAACTCCACAGCTAAACCCACTGAAATGGAAATGTGGATGAGTTCTGGATGTAAAAGTTTCACCTAGACAATATAAGCAGCAACAAAAGCATCAGGAGACAAACACTGCATGAAATTTGCAATTACACATAGAATTACTGTGAAAGCAGATCTGCCTCCAAAGACATAAATTTGAATTAATTTATCATTGTGCCTAAAACCAGAAAACAAAGACATGTTTCCAGTTGTCAAATCATGAATAAAGCAAGAAAATAAATGGTAGGCTCCTTTATTTGCCAGGCAGCAAGCTGTCAAATCTCCATTCATTTTGTTTACACAATTTTAGGTCTCATTAAGACCTTAATGGAAACAACATGAGTTCTTCCCCCACCCAAAGTGTGTTTTTTATCCTAATTTCTCTGTAGGCTAGTAAAGACCATATTTTTGAGCTAGCACTGGAAATTAAACAAACCACAAAAAAGCCTTGTGAAAGACAGGCAACGATTTTTGAGTCTATTTCATATATTCCCCTCTTTAATCTAGGCCTTTTAATCTTGCCTCAATCTACAGTCATTTCTGCTTCATGCAGGGGGTGACCAACCTATGCCATTTGCTAAGACAATCCACTTTCAAAACTCTTCTTCCACAGCCTTTGCAGTTGTTAGATCATCAGAAGAAATACTTAGGGGCATTACAAACCACCTTTAGATATGGTTCTTGGGAAGCCTACTTTGGTACCAGGTATTCTCCTGGAATAACACAATGCTCCTTTCTTTCCTTTAGTGTCATATGCAGTGCCTTTGCTTCTCTTGTCTTTGGTAGAGCTCCTACTTTCTACTCTGCCTTTCTCTTAAAAGTCACCTAGTGAAGCTCTTCTGCCAAGGGTAGGATTTTGGGAGACAAAAGCAGGTGATAGATGTGGAACAGACTTTTAGTAGTAAAACCAGCACCAAACACTACTATTCTAACAGGCAGCTAGGAAGTACCCTTAGCTAAGCTTAAAAAACAGCCCCTAACCCCAAAAACCTTCCCTCCCTCCCCCCTCCCCCCCCCCAAAAAAAACCCTCCTGGCTGAAAGTTTCTACATTTTCTAAGCAAATTTTAAGATGTTCAAGTTTTTCCCATTCTTGTTGCCTAAAAATGCTGATCTGTTTCTTTTCAAGAGGCCATCATTGATGTTTTCTCTCTGCAAGCAACTCAGTGCTACTATTATAAAAGGTAGCTATATAGAATCACAGAATGGGTTGAGTTGGAAGGAACCTCCAAAAGTCATCTAGTCCAACCCCTAGACAGAAAAAGAGAGGCTTGTTTTGGGAAGATATTGCAATAATTTTTTTGTCCATTATTGGGGAAAGAATTTATTTTATCAACTTCTGTGCTACTTAAAAATTAATTGCCCTCTCAAAAGCAACAAAGACTAAAAAAGAGAATGCATTTCATACAGAATCACAGAGTGGTAGGGGTTGGAAGGGACCTCAAGAGATCATCGAGTCCAGCTCCCCTGCCAAGGCAGGTTCACCTAGAGAAGGTCACACAGGAACATATCCAGGTGGGTTTGAATGTCTCCAGAGATGGAGACTCCACCACCTCGCTGGGCAGCCTGTTCCAGTGCTCCACCACCCTTAAATTAAAGAAGCTCTTCCTCATGTTTAGATGAAACTTCCTGTGTTCAAGTTTGTGCCTGTTACCCCTTGTCTTCTTTGGCAATGCTTGATGGTGAACACACATCCATAGTTTAAAAATGAAATTATGCAGTGCTTCCACCTATGGATCAGCCATGCAAATAAACACATTAAAAAAAAATAAAAAATCAATCCAAACTTAAAAAAGTTTAATCACAGAGGACAGCAAATGAGTTATAGGCATGCTGGGTTTGAAGTGGGAACTCACCATGGAGCTTTTATGGAAAAACATCCTGCTCCAAACAGGTAAGGTCTTCACAGAAAGGGGAAAAATGCACAGAAATTAGATGACAACTCCATTACCAACAATTACACTCTATAGCATGCTAGTAAGTTCTATGCAGAAGGTAAACAAAATCATCTTTTATAACCATTCATGATGCCCTGAAAGAGATGTCTCCCTCCAATGCAACCAGCATGCTGACACTCACACACACCACTGCTCACGTGAAGGGTCTCCCCTGACAAGGTCAGCAACCCCCCCTCTGGAAGCAGGAGCTGACAGGGTAGGTTCCTCATGCACAACGGCCGTGACCAAGGCAATGCACCAGTTGCAAGCAGGCTTTGAGGTTATAATTCCAGTTAGACACAGCTCAGCTTTCCTTCCTGAAATCTCCTGACAAATCTGAGGCAAAAGCAGTCTGGGGCTTAAACAGACCTTAAAGTCAAAACTAATAGAAAAAGTAAATTAGCAACAAATACGTGGGGGTCTTCCATGACACTCTGAAGGTCTGAGAGGGACAGTTACAAATTTACTGAGGGAGGTAAAGCAGCAGGTACCAGCACAACCTTTTAGAGTCAGCCCTTTTTCTAGGATAGAAACACACCATTAAATTCAAACTCTTTAGCAACTGTGAGACACAGCAACCTTAATCCTTCACTTAAAAGCTTGCATGGAATGCAGGAGAGAACCTAACTTATTCCAAATGTATCTTCAAAAGCACCAGATACAGAGCTCAGTGGTTCTGGCCACATACCTCTACCATGACTTTATTTGACTTTTTGGTTCAAGTATATTGCACAGTGTGGAGTTTTACAAATCCTCCATTAATTGTAGCACATTTTTTATTAATATCTCCCTTGGTTTTTACATCACCTCTGAGAAAGGCATCATCATATTGGCATTGGCATGAAATCTGGCAAGGAGAAGCAGGAGGTAAATTTAGAGCTACTCCCATGCTCAAGGCTTCTTTGATCCTCATTTGGTATGTAGCATCACCCAAAAAACGGCTGAATAAGTGATTTTGCAAACTCTAGTGTGCCAATTCTCTTTTTCTAATGTGACCCAGTGATAAATTCTGGCTAGCTGAACCAAGTGAAATAATTCAGGCAATGAACTAGCAGAAAAGGTCTGTTGCAGAAGGATGCATAAAGCTGTATCTATACAATTGAAAGGAGGCCAGCCTGATAAGAAAGAATTCTGTGAACTAAATTTGACATGAACATTCAATGAGTGAAGACATGCTCCTAAAAAAAAAACCCAAAACCTCACGTGAAGGTACAAATCTAAAACATTTACTCTGCCAACAAGCAGAGATGTAAAAATCCAATGAAGCAGAACATTGCAGGAAAAAAACACCCCTATTTTAAAACTAATAATATAGGCCAAAAATCATAATGAAGATCTTTTGAACTCCATGTAACAGAGCAGCCTTTAGCTATCTGTACTGAAATACAAGTTTGGTTAACACTCTGGGGGAGAGAGCTCATTTGTCTGCCTTTATAGACAAAACAGATCATCTTTGGACAATGATAAAACCCAATTAAATTGATAAGGCTGTGTGCATGGTACCATCTCCTACACAGTCAAGCTGAAGATCATTCCAATGCCTCAGCAGAAGCTTAGCCCATCACTGTTGTACTGTTTAAATGTTTAATGGAAAGGTGAATCTTCTGCACAAACCACAGCCAATAAAATCCAAAACCTGGAATGTATCTAGTGTGAATTTGCAGTCATTGGAGAGTGGCTGAGTCTGAGTGGGAGCTTAGATGATTTTGGATGTTTGGGCAAGTATTTTTTCCTTTTCTCTGCCTCAGTTTCTCTGTCTGCACAAAGCAGGCAGGAAATGACATTTAGCTGAGCTCATTAGAAAAGATAAGTTCAGCCTCTTTTTGTTGGACAATATGCTGTGTCAAGCTGATTATCCTTGCAAATTAACAAATTCTCTCTACTTTACAAATTCAGTCAGGTGGATCCATGCTACAGTGGAAGGCTTTGTTCATCTGGTTGTTTTTAATAGAGATACAAAATCTTGTATCAGAAAGAAAATGTACTTACACTCCCAAAGACTACAGCAGAGTCTTATTAAAAGCCTGATGTGTGAGAGAGACAACTTACTATATTTCCTCTCTGTCCTCAAGATCTAACTTATTTCAAGAGGACCCTTTTTTTTCCTTTCTGATATTCATATAAGCAATTTTTTCTCACTATTTCCTTCACACAATATGGATGGTATGCTAATTGAGAGAGAGAAAGAGTGTACAAATTAAAGGATAACCCAACCTTGAAAAGACAGCACCAGATGGCTACGCTCAGTGACAGTAACAGAGCAAAGCCAAACTCACTGAGGTTCCCCCTTCTCAGAGCTACTGTGACGTTCCAACAGGAAAATCAGGGATGGAAAATGATTTATGATTCAAAATTCCAACAATGTTCTTAATTTCTGATCTGATTTCTCAAGTTTAACAAATTCCGAACCAAAGCACACTTTGATTTTGCGCCACCATGTTTAACAAGAACTATTTAAAAGCTGGTAAAGAGCTGTGCAATAGGCACTTACTCCAACTCTCATCATTCTATGTCCCCCCAGCTGGATTCCTCTCATAAACAGTGACACCTGATCAAAATTTACTGCAAATAGCTGTATTTCAGATCAATTACAAATCATTACAGCACTTGCTTTATTACCAAAAGGTATTATTGAAGGTGACGTAAAACACATCCGAGAAATGTGCCAGGAAGAGAATGTCTGGCTTCAACATGCAGGAAAGTTGAGCTATTTTGTACTGATTACTTTAGCTTTACCTTTTCTTTCTTTTTTCTTTCTTTTCTTTTTTTTGTGTGTGTGTGTGTGGCTTTTTTTTTAGTTACTTTCGCCTACTTAATTGTCTGATGACATCATGCCTTTGCACTCCTTATTTTTGTTTGCTTCAGTAGTAGAACCTGGGGTAAATTAAGCTCTCCTAGTCAAAATAAACCAAGCAGATATCAGTGCTTTTCAGTACATAAAATACAAGCAATGAGAAACATTAAGATGATAAAATTGCATTAGACACTTTACCTACTTTTCCCCTTCCTTTTTGGGGGACAGGATGAAGAATAGGTAGAGTTTCATGCTTTAAAAAACCACTATCTAAATCTTCTGAATGGAAAAAAAAAACCCTAAGGTTTATTCCTTTTCCTCTAAGATACATTGGATGTGTCTGTTTTGACAAGAGCCAGCTAATGCAGGTTACATCCTGGTGTTTCACTAAAGCTATAACCAAATTGAGACTGAAGTCTGATACAAATATAATGACCACATCCCTTGAGAAAATTAAAACAAATGCTGCTGTCAGAGAAACCAACTTCTACAACAGTTTTTCCTCAGGGGCAATTATTGTAGCTTTTATTTCCCTCCTTCCTATTACAGCTCAGCTGTCTCCCCCACATTCTTACAAACTGGAAACTAACTACAACCCATCCCACAAACAGAAGGAACACTCATAAAGCCATTGCAAAGCACAAAGCTGTCTTCTAACATACTCCCTGCCTTTTATAGACAAGCAAGAGATGGATCATACAGCTCTTCCCCTTTCAAATCTATAAGCTCTTTGTAATGGGCAATGAATTAACCCATTCACCAGACTCCAGAAGGAATCCAGCATTACTATTAAAACTCTGAGAGGGAAACTGAGGCACAGATATAGAAAGACTTATTAAATCTAGCTCTTTGACTGTCTTACATCCCCCTAATCTTTAAAACATAAGATGCTTCCTCACTCAGTGTTAAAGCCCCTTTGGGAAAGCCTATCTGCTCCTCAGAATGTGCTGACAACACAAACTACAGGCAAGCCAGTCAATGGGATGGCAAGACATAGGGACAAAAATTAAGTGGAGAAATTACAATGAGAGACTTGAAAAAGCAGAGGAAGAAGCAGAGGGCAGGGATCAAGAAATGACAGTGATGGTAAAATGGAAGTAATGCTCTGAGATAGTGCTGAGAATGTGATTTGTATCCAGAGTTGAGTGAGCGATCAGGAAATGTTTCAAAATCTGCAAGTTTGCATGAAAGGAAAAAAAGAAGGGGGAAAAAAAAAACATCTGTGATGAAGAGTGCAGTAATGACCCAACTCCAGATTCTGATCTTTCATTCCCACAGGGTTACAGTGAACACTTCTAAAAAATGTACTGCCATTCCACCTGTCAAGTACAATGACATGACACACTTTGCAGCTCTGCTCCAGACAGATGATATTAAAAGCCCTGATCAGCCCTTTTGGTACCTTAAAAAAATATTTTGCTGTCTTGGATACTAACAGAACAAAACCCAACTTAACTTTTTTTTTTAAATAAAACCTGCAATGCTGAATGAAGACCTCTAGCATTAAAGAGCTCTGATCAGCCCTTTTGGTACCTGAAAGAAATATTTTGCTGTCTTGTATACTAACAGCACAAAACCCAACTTGACTTTGTCTGGGTTTTTTATGGTTAATAAAACCTGCAAAGCTGAATGAAGATCTCCAGCATTAAAGAAGCTTTTCATACATTAAAGACACAGGAAACAGCCAAACCCAGGGCAGCCAATTATAGGGTGTTCTTTTAATCTTGCTTTTTTTTTTTTTTTTTTTACTTTTTGAAAAACGGACTGCAACAGATTACATTTTAATTCTTTAAAAGTAGCAACAGCAGAAAAAGGAAATCTGCTTGGAGGGCCGCCCTGCACTGCCTGTAAAGCCCAACTGCTAGCGAGTGCCTCTCCCTTTCTGATCACTGCACAATCGCAAGGTTAAGCAGCTGCTCCCAAAGAAGAGCCTTGTTTCCTCGGAGCAGTGCTTAAAGGTGCTGACCATGTAGGTGTAAATACATCTGTCTTTTGCCATTTGCAGTAATACATGCCTCCTACACTTCTCAGAGCGAGGCAGATGGTCCCTGTCCTGTCTGAGCCTCACACTGCACAGACTCACATTGCTCTGCGTTTCTGGAAATAGGAGGGCAGATGTTAAATATGTTAAACACACGCTTTGCCCCCTGGAGGTTTAAGTTAAGGCTGCTGTCTCAATTTGGTCATTTTAGGCATGCCAGGCTTCTTGGATCCGAGGCATTTCTTCTTAAATCCCTGCTTCAGAAGTACAGCTTTTCATGTTCATGTGGTGTTCTTTCATCAAACAGTTTGGACGCAAAACAAATGAAGGAAGCTCTCAGCTTAGTGTTCCACAGCTACATGGGCTTCACTGAAAATTCTGATCCTCATTCATGAAAACTCTATTTACACAGCAGGGTATTTCCCATGCCTGTTGTTTCCCCCTCCCTGTTACATAAGCCTGGTGGAATATTTTAAATCTAATTAGTCAAAAAAATGACACAAAATAATAGGGCTGGGGAACGTTTGTTAACAGCAAAATTTACTTCAAGAAAACTACAAATAGGAATGCTCTGTGTTTAAGGTAGTTAAGAATAAATATTTAAATAGATTAGAATAATGAACAGAACAGAATTGAAATTAAGTAGAATAATGCAGACTTCTTATGTTTGCAAGGGTTGTAGAAGAGTTTTGCATTAAGGCCTTTGTAAAGACTACTGCATGATTTACCATTATAAACCAAGTGCTTCTTCTCAAATCACCATCCTCACCAGTGCTCCTATCACCCCACCTTTCTCCCTGGAAACCCTCTGATAGCTTTTTATTTTCTTGCTATGTCTTCTCCTAGCTAAGTGTCTATTTAATTTCTTTCTCATTTCAAGGAGTTTACTAACAAAGCCCAGAATTCCATTTCTGTCCTCTGACCGTGCTCTTCAAGACACCTTTTGACATTTTCCCTTTTTCAGGAACTGTAACTTCCTGCTAATCTCCATGAACACACCAACCTCTTTCTGATCCTGGCTCCTTTCTTGTCCCTGCTCAAACCTCTCTGTAACTGCCAAATTCACCTGATTGCCAGTGCAATCCCCGTCCCTCACCTGTGTTGAAATTGTAAGCACCAAAAAAAAAAAAGGGCAAAAAAATCCAACTGAAAAGTGTGTGTGGAGGTAGCTAAATTGCCCTGTTTCTTTGCTGTTTCCTAAGTTCCATTTACAGTTATCTATGGAGTTCAGGAAGTTATCTGCAGACAGCCTCTGTGCTTTGGGCAATTCTGTGTTCCTAGTTCACGATCTGGCTCAACAAGCCTAATGAAATTCCTGTTTCCAGCAGCATGAGCAGGACTGGATTGTTAGGCAGACATGTAGAGAGATCCACACATACAGATGTGAATACATAGGCAAGCTTCAGAACATCATCATGCATGCTTAGCACACTAAACAAAACAACAGAGGATTTTACAGGGAGTCCTGAACACTCAAGCACAGAATATGGGAATTACTCAGGGAGAGAGGGAATATCCCCAAGCTCTCACCTGAAAAATAATTCCTGGTTCACACAACAGAAAGTAAAATTCACCTCACTCTAGAGCTCGAGCAAGAACCCACTGAAGCAAGCAAGTCAGTGCCTGCACCCCTTTGCCAAAATGCAGGGAAAATGTTAGCAACCTTCTCAATTGTTTCTGTCCAACCACATGTCATATTCCATCTGTTTTTCTCAAAACACAAAAGAAACCAGCTGTAAATGAATGGATCTGACTTTTAACTAGAAAATGCTCAGGGATTTGAACACCCAAAAAAGTGGGAGGGGAAAAAAATAAAATCCCCCCACCAGCTTTATGTATTAATTGCAAAAGCCCAAAAATTTTAAATTTAGAAAGATAAAAATATCAACTATTGAACAGCATCAATTAACTTAAAATTGTTGCAGTTTGTGAAGCTCACAAAACCTTCTTAATTCTTGTAACAGAGAGTGTGATGGTTTGAAACTGTCTTTTTAATTTTTCTTTGCAAAGCTCAAGCAGAGAAAGCTAAAGAATGTAAATAAGTCACTATTGGGTATAAGAAAGCAAAATAATGATTGTTCTAAACACTTTGGTGGGGAGGATTTCAGCTCTCACACTGATACAGAGAGATATTTAGTAGAGCTTTCTTTTCACCACAAATATTTTGAAGTGCTTTATCATGGCACAGTGAAAAGTACCAAAGTGCAGCTGGCTCTGAACTGAAAGTCCACACGTGAATTTCATAGTACAGAACAGTCACTTCAGAGGAAAAATAAGGTCAGAAAAACAGGAGGATGAAGTTTTGCCTTTATGCTCAACCTGTCTTACTGTCTCCCCTTTCTGATAGGCAAAAATAATTTCTGCTTGAAAAGTCTGGAAATCAAAATAAACAGACTTTGGAAGAAAAAAAAAAACAAACAAACCCAACAACAAACCCAAACAGTAACCCCACATCTTATCCTGATTGAATACAGCTCTGCTTATGTTTCATACCAATTCCTGGTGTGAAACCTCTCCTCATGTCAGTGTACAGCATTTCCCATATGGTAGACTGCAAGGAAATGAGCCACCAAATGAATACTCCTGGATTGCTAGAGATTTGTTTTCAGGTTTTGTTTATTTATCTGATGCTGGTTTCCTTTTCTTGTCTCCTCCTCACCCCCCCACCCTCCTTCCGTTGGCATTAAACTACATACACTGAAATTAAACTCAGGAACCAAACCAAGTACCACTAGCAACACAAATTATTTCCGTATTAATTATGAGTAAGAAAGGTTTAGAAGGAAGGTTTGTGCAGATCACTTACCCTGTGCGTTTGGTGATGGTCCCTAATGTCATTGGCTGCTTGATTTGAGCAAGAGGCAAGACCACAGTCAAACTGGGAAGGGGCAGGAGTCGAGGGTTCCCAGGATTATTGTTTGTGAAGTTATTGTAAGTGTCTTGGCTGTTCAATTTACCTTGATGGGAGAGAGATGTAAGGAAACACATTACTTTCACTTTTTCTTCAGTTACCATTTTTAAACAACTGCTTGAAACAAGCCATTGCCAAAAAAACAATTTTTTTTTTAAATGAAATAAATAATGACCTCTTGTTGTTAACAAGAACACATCTAAAAAAGTCATCTCTCAAGTGAAAAAATAAATTACAATGGAAGCAACAAATACTGATTTTTATATATGGGAAATTATTCTTGCTGCTGCTGCTTGCCTGACACTTTTGTTCATCAGAAAGTTTTCAAGTTCAATTTGAAGAAGTAGTTCTGGATTTCAGTTCTCTGGCAACAACTGCAAAAAGAATATGTGGAAGCAGAAAAACAACAGCAAAAAGAATATCTGGAAGGGAATTCTTTTCTTAAAGTACCACAGACAGTGTTGGCAACTGGAAAGTCCTGAAAAGGTTGCTTTTGTTGTCTCTACGGCACACATAATAGTAATCTGCTGAGCAAAGACCAGAGAAAAATCACAAATAACTATGAAATAAAGCCAGGCAAAATTCCATGAAAAAAATAAAGTATTTAAAAAGTACCAAGCTTCATATTCATTCAAAAAAGATGAATTAAAAAAACCCAAACATATAGGTACTTTAAAAAAGGAAGGGGAAAATGTAACCAGGAAAAAAAAAAGTCCCCACAGCCCTAAATTTAGCTTGTTTCAAAGAGCTCTGTGCTGGATATACGCCCAGTTTAGATATGCTTTCTTGCTTTCTGTATCATTCTGTAGTCACAACCTTTCATTCTTCAAGTTAGAAAAGGAAACTAGCTACAAATTTCATGGCCAGTAAAGAAAAGAAATGCGACGAAACCAAAGAAAGAAGTTAAACAACAACAACAGCAAAAAAAAAAAAAGGGGGCTAGTCTGTTTAGAACAGAATCAAAAGTACTTTAAATAGACAAGCAACCATGAATTAGAAGGTTTAGATCATTAACTTGTTTTTCTGTGTTCCTATAATGCTGTGAAACGATGGCTTTGTTCTTAATCAAAAGGGAGCCATATTGGGAATTAGGTTCCTAAACAACCGATGCATTCTACACAGATATTATACAAATCCCAGGCCAAATCCATACAATCTGACTGAAGAGCAGCCACCTTTTTTCAAGGAAGAAAAACAGCACAGAAAAGGGTTTCTCACAGGAAGCTGCCTGAAAAGCTTTAATGGTACTTCAGATGGATTGAAAATAGGAAAAGGAAGGCAGAAAAATCTTAATGAATGTCTCATCATCCTAAAGACACTCAATGCTTCCTTTACCCTTCTTTTAATACTATGTAACTGTAAGCTTTGGGGGGGGGGGGGGGGGGGGGTTGTTTGGGGGGTTTTCTACAAAGTCCATAGACCTCTGCATCTTGTTTAAAAAGCACAATAACAAAAAATCATGACATTACAAAGTGTATTTCATGTTAAGTATCTGGGCTGAACGTTGGTCAATCCATTTTAAGAGAAATAGCAAGGCTTTAATGAATAACAACCCCATTGAAGTCTCAGAGAGCAGATTTCATTAATAGCAATTTTCCTGCACCAACTTGGAATAAAAAGACACAGGAAAGAGGGAAGGAAAAAAAAAAGGAAAAAAAAAAAAGGCTCAGTTCTAAATGAAGACTGAGATGCAATTTTTTTTTTTAAGATTAGTTTCATAATGCATTCTTGGTTCTTGTAGGAAGGAGTATAAATGGTTTTCTGCATTATTGTCTAATTAGTTACTGTTGCATGTAATCAAGGCCTCTCTGAAAGCGTTTCCCTCTCCCATATCCCCTACCACCACCGCATGTTCCACAGCAAACAGCCACGGGATCTACAGAGGGGGCTCCAAACGTCTGTAATTTGTTTTCTTTTACTTGTTAGGAATATAATGATTAACTCCGAACTACTGAACCAAGTGACTGTGTTGTAACAGTCCCCGCTCTCAAGGCACATTTAATTACTCCGTGCCCTCCGCTCCCGACATTGTGTAGTTTTCCATATGCAAAACCTTCAATAGAATCTTTGCATGCAGAGAAATGAGGCATTTACAGACCATCTTCCTACACAAGGAAAAGTTGCTTTGTTTTCACACAACTTGAGGAATCCCAAGGCAGTTAAGGATAGTCGGTGGAGAAACTGCAGGATCAAGTCAGCACTTAGGAGTACTTTACTAATCGTAGCAACAATGTCCTACAAATTTTTAGGCTTGAACATGAGGAAACACCAAGTAAACATAAAAAAAATATTAAACTATACTGAAAGAACTGAAAACACCAAGCACACAGAAAAAAATTACTAAACTATACAGAGTGGACTGAAAATGTTACCATGCTACAAAAAGGGAGACAAATTATTTCTGACAGTAAAGTTTTCCTCGAAAATCTGAGAGAGAATTTGAAGACGGTACAGATGAGTAAGGTTAAAGAAAATTGTACTTCATAGAATTTCTAAGTAAAAATATTTGCTGTTGTTTACACTGAATTCTTTTTAGCTATTTTTATGATGTTCTATACAGTTCTATCCTCATTGTATGTTGCCTCAGACCTGTCAGAGGGTACATGCACAGCCTTGGGGATCTGTGACGAGGGCTGCTCCTTTCCTCAGCATTCAGTAAACCTGAATTCTGTGCATTTTGAATTTCACTGGAACAACATAACGTCACAGGTTACGATTAATAAGTCATTTAAAACCCCCATAATTTTATAGTGTGCTGTTGTACCCATCCAGAAGCTAGCAACAGCCACCCTCCATTCCCCCAGCCCTTTGAAGTCAGAAGCCTCTCCTGCAGTAAATGGGAGTTGCGTGTGTACAGGACTGCCGGATCAGGCCAAGAGAGCACAAAGAATGCAGTCAAGCATCAACATTATTTCTACAGCTCAAGCAGTTGTTGATTCACTGTCAAAGGACAAGCAACAAATAAGCTAAAGTTTAAGTCTGCTAGAAATATCAACCATTTTTCATACAGCAGAATCCTGTACTCAGGTTACCTTGCCACATGTGGACAGTCTAAATTCATTCTCACAAGGAAATACGGATATTAATAAAGACTAAAACCCTGGAATTAAAGGAGTTTCACTTAGCCCTTACAAATCTAACTTTAAAGGCTAGCTTGGTTATATACTGACGCGACACACAAATCGCATCCTAGTGACCATTCAAGCAATACTTTCTATTGCAATTAATCTGGAGAAAATTAATCACCATTGTCCCAACCTCACATTTCCAGCAGAGCACCCTAGACAATGAGGCACTTTCCCTTGGTAATCACCCCAAGGCTGCCCTCAGGACCCTGAGCAAGGCAAGTCCTTTTGGCCAAGTATTCATCTTTCCATGAGCTGCCACAGAAGAGATTTTCAGATGACAGTTCAAGAGCTGTGCATAGAATACATTAAACCATTTTAGACTGAGTTTATTTTCCCTGCATGCCTCCTCCCTTTTGCCTGCTCTCCTCTAGCTTGGGCCACAGCTCAGGCCACACGCAAGAAGAAGCTCTTGAATTATTTTCACTCTGATCTTACAGATTCAAGGTTCAAATTCCTGACTGCAACCAAATACAAGTCAAAAAATCCTCCTACAGTTAATCCTAATTCAGCCATTTACACTCTCACTGGAGAAAAATAAAAGTCTTCTGTCGCAATAAAAGCTGCTGATAAACCTCTTACTAATTTTACTAAGTGACTTGCAAAAAGCTGAGGTAGCCTGACAGGAGAAGTTTATTTGCAAATGTAGCTTTCCACTGGATAAATGGTGCCTAGTGAGACACTAACCAATCCAGTTAGCTCTGCCTTTGTACCTGTCTGCTGAAGTCTGCAACAAAACAGCCTCCATCACATCACCCACCCAAAAATCCGAGCCATGCTTTTCCAGACATTTTATCCCACAAATACTCAAAGCGGGGGGGAGGGGGGGGGGGAGGGGGAAACCAACGGATTAAGTTGAGGATAAAAGTGAAGAAAGAAAACAACAATGGGCTTTGTTGTCAGAGGGAGGGAGCGGCTGCCGGGCCCGGGGTGTATTCCCAAGCCAGCCATCATTAACGGACTCACTTCCACCCAGAAAAAAAAAAAAGGGAGGCCTGAAAGTGCCGGACAAAAGAAATCCCAGCAGACAAAGAAAAAACAAATTAAAAGCACCATTATAAAACACAGATGCTATAAGGAAAATAAACTTCACAAGATTTACTGGGTTTTGACAAAGCAGGACATCTGTGGAAAAGCCATCAGGAGCAGCAACCAGGTACAGCCTGGCCGGGCTGGTGTCCCCCTGCGCTTCGTCCTCGCTTGCACCCTCGTCCCCACGGCCCCGCGGCCAGGGTCAAGGCTGCAAACCTTGGGAGAGTCACTCTCCATGGACCTTCACCATTACTCATAGCTGTAATTTTTATTTGTGATTATTTTAAATTGTTAAACCGCTCAAATATTCTTAAGACCTGAATGTGAGGTTCAAACATTTGACTGAATGACACATTTCTAACTTCTTAAAGTATATTTTTGGATATGAAAGGGAAGCTACACCTCGGGGAACATGTGCTGGACTTGTGAGCTTGTAACACTATCTAAAAAGCACTCAATCAACTGAAAGCAATTAATCCAGTAAACTTGTCCTCTTCTGATCAAGTAAGAGCCTTGATGAATTCAGGCCAGATTTCAAATTGGTCAGCATTTGAATGGAGCACTTCAGGGCACTACTGTCAGAGATCATCTCTGAGGAAAGAGGAAGAAAAACATCCTGATTTTTGCAGCTCCTAATGACATAAATATACATCAAAATGCAGCAGGCAGAGGCATTCCCCAAGGACCTCATCGGTGAATACAGCACAGTGCAGCCACTGTTATGCAAAGAGACTTTATTGGATCCTGAAAGAATTATGTTGATGCAGCCCCGCTGATTGCTCCACCATTACTTTGTCCTCTTTAGTCCACACATAGTGCCACATCAATGCCACCAAATCACTTCTTTCCTGATTTAAACGTAGCTCTAATACCTCAGCACTGTGGATCGCAGCCATGCACACAGGCAACTCATCCCTCAGATGGAAAAAGAACTCACAACTGAGCTTAAAACCAAAACTACACCCTGAGACCGAGGGATGCAAACACCAACTTGCCACCAAGCTGAAATCAAATCCTTTTGCCCATTATATTCCCATGGCAGTTTCAATTGTACACGGCATGTCTCCTCATTCAAGCGTTGTAAGATCCTCTCCTGCACACAGAAATTCCACCCAGTTAGCAGGCAAAGCAAACAGAACTTGGCCCACACTGTTCACAGAATATCTTTGGTCAGAAGAGACCTTCAAGATCACCCAGTCCAACCTCTGACCCAGCACTGCAAGGCCACCACTGAACCATGCCCCTAAGCACCAAGTTGACACAGCATTTAAACACCCCCAGGGATGGTGACTCCACCACTGCCCTGGGCAGACTATTCCAACGTTTGATAGGTTCTTCTGGTAGGAAGGTAATGATCACAAGGATTTTAGTTTCTCTACACACTTTACATGAAAAACTAAGGTGTGTATCAAGCACATCTCAGCCTCATAACAAAATGATTCCGTGTTGATGTTTTAAATTGTTATTATTATTATCCTTCTTCCATTATTCCTGGCACAAAAAGCTTAGCAACGCAGCATCATTAAAATACAAACCCTACTTGATTAGCTTTTATATCTTACAGTATTTAACAGACTGCATTTCAAAGCGTCCCACACAGTCTACTGACATTAACACTCCATATAAACATCTTTAATTTGGTAAATAAACCCCAGTAACTCCAGGCTATGCAATCATCTGGAGGCCGAGCTGTAGGAAAATGAGCTGTGCTTGGCCATTATTTCTGTTCACACTGAAGATTCTTCAACTAAACATTCACTGACTGCATAATGCAAGGGAAATAAAATCCTTCTAACTGGCAGAGAGAAAATGGCAGAGAGGAAATGGCAGAGAGGAAATGGCAGAGAGGAAATGGCAGAGAGGAAAAGCAGAAGTGTGATGGAAGTGGTGGCTTATTTTGATGCCTTTTAATTTTTTTTAATTCAATACAAAAAACTTTCCCGGATGAGAATGGAAAGCTTCCCAGCTTCAGTTCCAAGACTTTCACCCTCATTTCTGACCTTTTCTCAGCCATGTTCCAGTATAATCTGTAATCTACTACAGTCAGAAGAGGAAACAGCAGCGCCCTGGTGAGAAATGCTGCCTTGTGACCTGAGCAGAGAGCCCTGCGGAAGCAATGCTGGCTCGCGGAGTCGTTTGGAAGAGCTTGACAGACACACTCAACAGCGTCCCGAGGAGCACACTCAGCACCACCAGCACTAATTCCTGCCAAAGTGGGCTTTGGCTTTTCTGTTTTGTTTTAGTCAGTCCAACAGGGTTTCTCTTGGTAAAATGTTATACTTTTTCCTAGAAAAAGTCAGGAAACTAATTATTGCAGTTAATGACCGCTTCGGAATCAAAGCTACCCTGCAGTTTCCTCCAATTGTATCCTACCAAAGTTAGACTCATTTCACACTCCAACCCTCAGTATTTCCAATGGAATTAGGCCCATGAAAGGAAGAATATAAGGGATTAGCTACAGCATGTATACAGACACAACTTAGCTCCTTAAAGCAAATTTTTCTCTCCTTGCTAAACCAATGCAAGTACAAAACCTATCACTAACTTGATTCCATCGCAATGGATGGGAGAAAATAATGCAGCCAGTTGTTTTCATCATGTTCAAAACTGTCTCTTACTGAACCTTTGGAAAGCCAGCTGCACTAAATCTCATGATTGTCCTAGGAAAGCAGGACGATCTCTGTTTGCATCCAGACACGGCATGTGATGGTGACAGGCAAGCTCGTAAGTCAGAATACTCTGCTGAGACATGCAAGCACCAATCCAAGAGCCTCAGCCACTGTCGAGACAGAGTCCTCTGCCCTCTCACCCGAGCTCCTTGAACTTCAGCTCTTCCAACTGCTCATCAGCCTCATGCACTCAAAATCTGAACATGGCCTCACAATGTTCCTTTCCTCCTTCTGAAGTTTCTCTTTCCTTTGCTATCTTCAGTTTCAACAACTTTGTCCCTCAGTTATAAAGTGTCCCACTGATACCCTAAAACATCCTCTTGTCCTTGGCAAAGGTTAAAAGAGAGAAGGAGCTGCTGTGACCCCTTTGCCACCCATTATCTTTACCTGGCCAAAGATGGATTTTGAAAGAACAGTTCAAACCTCAAGCTTGGAAGTGAAACTGTCATTTAACTCCACAATTAGTGATGTACGGCCGACCATTTCACCTACCTCCATGCATATTTCTTCTTTTCCTGCATGGAAAAGAAATTACATTGACAGTTCAGAGGAATCAAAACGGAGAGGAAACTACTTCTGCCAGAAGAGCAATAGCATCCTGGGCCCCATGGCACCTCTCACCGGCAGCTGTGAGGACATCCATAGAGTTAACTGCCTTAACTCCTTCAAAATCTGACACAAATGTCTGTTTCTTCCCTTGCCATTTCCCCTCCTCATTTTGTATAGACACCAGCTTGCTGTGCTAAGGTGCCTCAAAGAGCTGCACAGTAGAGGTGCCTTCAAGCATTTCCTTAGAAAACAACCCCTCCACCATCACACAAGTCTGGCATAATAATCATTGTTCAGGAGTTATTTAACTAAAAATATTGCCAGTGCAAAGCTCAAGTCCATTTATGGGCAAAACTTTCCTTGAAGTAAAAACAACAACAAAACTCAATTGCCAGCTGTTGGCTTCAGGCTTTGCATGGCCATAAAGCAGGCAGCAGTAGCAACACTTCAGCTGGTTTGCTCCAGGTGGTGGTTAGCAGCAAAATCAGCCAAACTGGCCTTTCTGCTCCTTAGGACACCCCATAAACACCAGCCACAGGCAGGGAGGGATCCAGACATTGCCATCCTATTTGAAACAGATTTTGTACCTTCAACTCTTCAGTTAAAAGACTGGAAGATGAGTTTCTTGTAACTACTGCAGGTCTAGCTATGGAATATTCTGCAAACAAATGCATAAGGGCACTGCCCATGCTCCCCAGTGCATGGACCAGAAGATGTGCCCATAGCCACCACAGCACTGGACTTGAGTTGGCAAACTCTTCTGAGGAAGGGACTATGTGAGCTCAGGCTTAACACTCCACTAATGAGGTTATCGCAGAGGCAGCCTCTAGGCACTGTGTAGAGACTCTGTTACTCCAGTCCCTCACACATGGGAATTTTACTAACACTGTCTGCTGGTGAATGATGAAGCGCTTGAGAAAACAAGTATGCACTATTACTGCCCCTCCTTGTGCCTATCAACCATAATTCAGATCAACACAGCTCTGAATTCAAAGCCTTCTGTCAGGGATGACTCCAAGATGCTTCAGCATTGGGAACTTCAGAAAATCTGGGTGTCTCAGACTTCTCTTCCAAATGACAGAGAATAAAATAATCTTAATCAATTTAGTTGTTGTTGGGGGGAGGGGGGGTTGTTGTGGGTTGGGGTTTTTTTTTGATGTTTGTTTGTTTTCTCTGAGACAACACAGACAAAAAAAAATTGGTCAGCTTGTCTTAGGAACTGCAAAATGACTGGTCTGGGAATTTCTGAAGGAAACCTCTGTATGCAGCTGTGCTGGGTGAGGAGATAGGGAATGTATAATAGCAGCCCCTTACCCAAAGGGCTTAGCTTATTAGAATTTAATATTGATGATAAACTGCATGTTAATACATTTGTGGATTTTTTTTCCTCCCCTCACCTTTTTTCACTTGTGCCTTATTTTCCCTTGCTCTGGCTGCAACAATTAGCACAAATATTTTAGCACTGAATTCAATCCAGGTTGAATACACAGCATTTATCCCAAGTTATGTGGAAGGAAAAAAAAATGCCTTGAGAACCACTGCATATGAGAACGTGATAATAATATCCATGGATAATTATAATAAATGGCTTGTCTGAAACTTCCATAGAATAGGAACTGAAGTAAACCATAGCAATCTCTCTCCCTCTTCCACCCACCACGCACCCTCAGCAGCTCTGCTCTTTTACCCATGACCGTTAAGGATGTTTTCTGGCTCTGTGACAGCATCGTGACTCAGGTCATGAGAAGTGTCAAAGATGCATTTCCTTGAGATGGGAAAAAGCAACTGATTTTCACAGCCCACAAAGACTAAGCAAAAAGAATAAGCCCAATCAGCATATTTAAGAGTAAAGAGAAACCTTCTAAAAGATACAAGGATATTTTATTTCCAGTCTTGATGCTTATGTTTCTTTAAGTAGACAAAGTGTTTACATTTTTTTTGGACTACCAAAACTGCACAGTTGATTTAAGTGCCTTACTTAAGAATAATAAGCTTAATAAAGACAGCATGGGCAGCACTCATTTACTGCATAGTCAATCACCAATAGAATACACAGGGAATCTGATTCAGGCTGCAGGCACAAGGAATCAGCCCCAGCTTCCCTCTCTGCAGCAGCTGCACCCCAGAATATTCACTGCCAGGGGAAGCAGAAGGTGTTTGGGTTTGAGCTCAGTAGGTCCATCAGATAAAATTACTGTTCCCACCAGCTCTTGTCCCATTCCTTTCCCTCACTGGTTACTAACACAGAGCTTCACATGCTTTCACCTTCCTTCATACCAAGCCTTACTTGTCATACAACACTCTCAATACTTTAACCTTCTCCTTTAGCTGATATAGTCTCTTGAAGAACTCTAGATTCTACTTTCTCACCTTCTCATCAAACATATTTCAGGCTTGTATCAGGTGAGCAAAGCTACTTTTTGTCATTTCACTGATGGCAGCTCCCTCAAGCCACTTCAATTCCTTGACCCACCAACAAATTTCTGGACCATGCTGTGTGCCCTGTACTAGACCTCTCTTCTCCCTACCTAATCCCAGCCTTTCTCCTTTTGCGCTCGGGGCACAAACATCATTCAGAAAACTTTTCCTGCATCACTCCAGTGAGCAGCCTGTTTTCCATCTTGTTATTTCAAAGCTCAGTCTAGGTGACTGCTTTTATGTTGATCAAGCTCATTTGTCCTTAAAACCCCTTTCAGCTGTACACAAGTGTACCTCATCCTCTGCACAGACACACAAAGCACCCTGAGAAGCCAAAAAGCAGAGGAGCACATTCCTCCTTCTGCATCACTAATACCTCTGTTCATCAATTTGCAATTGGCAAGAAGTGCAAAACTCTACCAAAAGTGATGCATAATCTGCAGGATGTCTTTATTACTCAGGATGTATGAGGAAGAAATGCACCTAGGCTGTCTTTTATACACTTGGTTTGTATATGGGGAAAAAAATCATTTTGCTGTAAATTAAGAGGCAGCAATCAAGGGGAAACATTGAAATAACACTAGAATCCCAAAATATCATTTTATTAAGTTATTTTCAGAAAAACACTTAAAAATCCAGTTACCACTTCTCCTTGGGCTCCTTCAGCGCATGCCTCTGACACTTCAACACTTGACCCCAC
Organism: Indicator indicator; assembly: GCF_027791375.1. NCBI lineage: Eukaryota > Metazoa > Chordata > Aves > Piciformes > Indicatoridae > Indicator > Indicator indicator. The sequence goes on along the minus strand of NC_072039.1, from coordinate 2,658,215 downwards.
AGAAATTTTCTTCAGTTTGATGTTACTAAGACTGAAATCATCCATCTTGACAGGAAAACTTCAGTGGGACACTCACATCTGTGGTAATCCAATTCCTCTCAGCCTTCCACCTTCCTTTCACCTCACGATCCATCTTTGACATCGTGGTCTCCAGTGCACTACCTATTACTTCCCCTCCGCCTGTCTGCCCACAATCTCTCTGAAACAGTTTGCTCTGGCCGCTGCTGCAGCATCTGCTGTGCTAAATCACTCAGTCATACATTTTTACACTTCATATCTTAAGAACTCCAATTCCCTTCTGATGTGAGGCTCTTTCCATCTCCAATTTATCTGGAATAGTCACAACTTCTTTTCTCAAATAAAAAAGGCAATCATACATTTGCCTTGGCCTCAGATCTACACTGTTTACAAAAGCCCACTTCTAAAACACTTTATGTACAGACACGAACTTCCCTTGTGACAGAATTTATCAGTCTACTTCCCTACTTATCTGAAGGGAATGGATCTTTTCCTTCCACTCCAGAAACTATCCAAAATATACCACCCACTTCTTTCACTCCACTGATTCTCTAGCCATTTTAAAAATAATTAAAAAGAGAGAGAGAGAGAGAGAGAAAGAAAAAGCAAAGCAGCTAAAAAAAAAGCTCATTTACAAGCAGTAACCTCCTGGCCAGTACCCAAATTGGTGCTTATGGTCAGCTGTTCATACCTCTTCTCCCCTGCTCTACATGTGTAATCTGGGGCTGCTGTAACCACCTGGCTCCTGGGAGACTCCTGCTTGTGCTTCCATAGACAAGTGGCTTCATGGAGCCCTGGGACCTTTCCAGAGGAAGTAAGGGCCTCTAAAAGTTGTTAGCAGGAAAGTCCCACCAGGTACATTAATTTATACCCCTCACCCCCCAATCACCTTCAAAATTAAAGGGAAACTTCAAATGAGAGTGTGAATGAAGCAAGGGAATCACTACACATGGTAGGCAGCCCAGTGGATGTGGAGGGTTTAACACAAGCAGCTCAGTGACTGCAGTGTACATTCTTCCTGCATTAATAAAGGTCTAGTTTTAGTATCACTGTTTGGTGTTTTACACCTATCACAAAACAGCCGAGATGACCTTTAAGAGTCTGTTAGAAGTCATCAGTAAAACAGACTCAGTAAGTAATCACAATGCAACCTCTCCCACTTCTTTACTGTCACAGGGTGCTGAGCACTGGAGCAGGCAGCCCAGAGAGGTTGTGGAGTCTCCTTCTCTGGAGAGATTCCAAACCAGGACATTGTAATCCTGGGCAACCTGCTCAGAGTGCCCCTGCTTTAGCAGTGGGGTTTGACTGGATGATCTCCAGAGGTCCCTTTCGATGCCTGTCATGCTGGGATTCTATTAAATAATTGCTCTTAAAAGCGCCGTAGTCGCATCCTGCAGAATAAATTCTGTTACACCTCCATCCTGCAGCTGGCGAGGAGAAGCGGAGAGGAGGCGAGGAGGAGGGAGCGAGAAGCAGAGAGCGAGCAAGGAAAAGCGGAGGACTAGGAGCAGGGGAGGGAGGATGACGAGCAGGGGCGGTGGGTAGGGGCGGTGGGTGAGGAGCAGGGGCGGTGGGTGAGGAGCAGAGGTGATCGGTGAGAACAGTGGGTGAGAAGCAGGGGAGGTGGGTGAGGACGGACTCCTCTCGCACCGCCCCGGGCCAGCCCCGCGGGGCCCGACATGGCCGGGGGGAGGGCGCCCCCTGCAGGCTGTCCGGAGGAAGCGGCTGCGCCTTTCCCCCTACACATCCCGGGAACGGTGTGGAAAAAAAGGGATTTTAAGACAATTTGGGACTGCTAGACAAGGCTGCAGAAGACATTATTTTAAGGTATTTTTAAATAAATAAAAAAATAGTGCGACGCCGTGGAAAAACACAACTGTTAAGCAAACAGGAGCATCAAAAGTGCATTAAATCATGAGCCCTATTCCTATTTTGTTTCTATACATTGATTAAAAATATTTTGTGTTGAGAGAAGCTACAATTTACAAACAGAAAAAATACAAACTGAAAAAAACAACGCTTAACAGAAGCTTTTCAAACAACTGTTTTCAGCTGGTGTTTACATGCCAGCTCTGGAGTTAAAGGCTGGGAAGTAACTGCCCTCCAGTGCTCTAAGATATTATACAGTTAATTTTCTTTGAAACTATTTTTGTCTGCCTCTCTCTAAATAGGTGGTTTCTTAAGTGAGTGTTACTTAAAGGAAACCAATCTGTTTTTCAGGAAGGGCTGATGATGTCAGTACTTTCAACTCTGCTTTCCCATAAGAATTCTTCTAGTAAAAGGAGTTTCACTCTGGGAAATAGTGAAAAGTAACGTGAAAATATTTCAAGCATCTCAGACTGCATGTTTACCAAACTCCAAGTTTTATGCTTGAGTTTTGATCTTGCTGCAACTGTAACAAACGAAGGAAAAGTGAGAGATAACCTTTTTGATTTTTTTTTAATGAAAAACAATTTTGTGATGAAAATACTAAATCCTAAAATATTTATAAAGAACTAAATGCAATCCTGAATGCAATATATACAGAACAACATATTTGGGCTTTTTTTATCATTCTAAATCTAGGTACCCCATTTCAGCACAGGTATTAAATCTGAAATAGAACCAGTACCAGTCTTTTGGCATCCAAATAAATACATCAACCCTCAACAACATGCCAAGATAAATTCAGAGAGTATTGTATTATTATACAATCTTTATAGTAGGTGTGGATGTGTAGCTATAGGTCCAACATGTGCTTAGCTTTACTATCACAGCATCACAGAATGGTGAGGGCTGGAATGGACCTCTGAAGATCACCTAGTCCAACCTCCCTTGCTAGAGCAGCATCACCTAGAGTAAATCACCTAGGAACAATGTCCTATATTATTGTTTGTTCTGATGCTGGAAACTCCTGCAGTTAACAACAGAAAAAAACTCCAAGTAGAAATAGAGAGACCTGAACTTGCTGGTGGTGCAAGAAGTAATGATAATAAAATACTGTAAATTTTAATTTGCAGAATAAAAAATAGTAAGAGTTAGCTCTGTAGCTTCCAAACTTCCAAATAAAGCATCACATTTTGACAGCTAAATGCTCCTTGCTGTTCACAAATAAGCATCCTGGAGACGGCAGGGGATATGTTTGGATAATCAAGGACATAGTTCTGCTTTAGCTACTCATCCATCAATCCACACAGTGTACCTGTGAGACAGGTGAGTACCCTAAACCCCATTTTAAACAAGTCAAAAAGGTTACATAAGGCCATATTCTACCCTAATGTTCACCCCACAACCAACTGATGTCGTAACAGTCTTATAATAGTCAAAGCCCATAAAAGGATCCCAACCTAAGTCAGATGTTACTGACAACACGTTCTGGCAATCCAAGGGAATGACAAAAATATAACCTCACTGGATTAACAGACAGAAAAACCCAAACAAATTCCGTGCTAGCTATAAAAGGTGCAAAGGAAATGGCGTTTTATCATCCTCAATTTAACAGTTTACTTCATTCTAATAAGAACAAAGCCAAACTATGATTCATTTGGAAATGAAATCATCCCCACCCCCCAGCAAAGGCGTACATCGTGTGGGTAAACAGTTCCTGGGGTACTCAGAACGAAATGTAAATAGATTGCCTTGCTACTATATACACAGCAACAGTTTCGTTTTGAAAATGGCAGTCCAAAAAACAAGCCACAAAAAATATGGCAAAGCCTGAACTCTGAAAATATTTACAAGAACAAAAGCTAATCACAAGTTAACATCAATAGATGACAATTGCTAATCAAAAGAAGAAGATCACGAGTGGCGCTTCGCTCACGGAAGTCCAAACTTTTGGCCTAAGGCTGCGGCCATGCTATTGTAAGGGGAAAGAAATGTTAGCAGAAGGATTAACAATGAGTTTTTCTTACTTAGGGTTCATGGAAACTTTTCTAGATTGCAAAGGACAAGAGGAAAATCGTGAAGACACAACTCCACACAACAAAAATCCTCCAGAGATAAACCCAGTTTATCACAATCTTCTCTAAATCTCTCACTTAATTTGTCCCAGTGTAATGGTGCTCTCCAGGACATGGTCTTTGGGTTTATTTCCATTATAATCAGCCTTACATGTAAGTTAAGGGTTGAGTAAGGAAAGTAAGTTATTCTTGAAGAAAGCTACAAACTTAAAGTAATTCCAGACGTAGGGAACATGAAGATTATTATTCTTGTTAGACAGTAGAAAGCCAACAGATAAAATCAACTGAGTAAAATTTACCAAAGGACACATAATGAGTCAGAAGTAAAGCAGAGAATGAAATCCCAACCTATCCTTTTCTGCTCTCAGTACTAGTCTGCATGCCTGTCACCAAGCTGCTGCAATTCCTCTGAACAATAATAATTTAACATTCTGATAAGGAGCTGTTACAATCTCAGCAAACACATCTTAGCTCACAAATTAAAATAATCACCAATTTCTGGCTAATCCAGCTGCCACACACACACAGAAAATCCCTCCACTGAAAGTCACTCTCAGCTTCAGGGGGGTGTTATTTTTTTTCCCAAGTTGATGATAAATAGCTCATTATAAAAGGTATAAAATTTAGTTCAGTATTCTCCTGCTTTAGGCAAGTAAACTGAGAGATTACTGAAATGAAAAAGCAGCAATAATATTACTAAAAACATTACAATATTTTACCAAATGGCTTATTTTAAACCAAAAATATTTTATCTTTCTTTCCAAGATTTTTTAAAGACAACTCCACTAACTCCTCCACACAATCCCCAACAAGTTTCTCACAGAAAATTTTCCCTTTAAAGTTTGCAAGCTACCAGTAAAAAACCTTAGTCTGAGTCCAAGTTCAAGCCCTCCTACACTGTACTAAAGCATGAGCACAATCTCCATGTGGAAATCAAAGTTTGTGCCTTAATTCTCAGTGCCCATGCGCAGCCTTCCACTGGAGCTAATTGTTTAAACAGAGCTAATTTTTAAGCAGTGATGACTGCACACAGATCTTGAAATAAATCTCATTTATTTATTATATTTCAAGACAGACATTTGAAAACTGAAGCCTTAAAACTCTCAAGACACTCCCACAAATGCTGCTCTCTTACTCTCAGTAACTTGTCATCTTTCTCCTACCTAGAAAATCTGTGCACCACTGAGGATCCCAGAGCAAAGGAAACTGCTGTTTCTTCTGAAAGAAGTGCCAAATCTATTCAGAATCTCAAATGCACCTAAGAGTACTGTGAAGGCAACAACTTACTGCAATTTCCTTTGACAGAAAACAGAATTGGTTGGATGAAAGCTGCACCAACTGATAGCTCCTCTCTCTCCTCTGAATGATGTCAACAGTTAAAAGGGCCTGGATGTGCCATACTAAACCCTTACAGTGCTCCCCAGCCTGTTGCAAGCCTGATGTGCTGAGCTGCTGTACAACAACAAGACAGAAAGTAAAATGGTAGATACAGAAATGTCTCCAAGGAGGAGGAAACTACAGATCACGTTTTGGGTGCCTTCCAGTGGCCTCGGGCGGAGGAGCATGGCTGCGCAGAAAAACTTTGTTTAGAAAAGTCCAAATAAAGGAGAAAATAAAGCTGCTGCTGAGACAGCTCTGGTTCCCTGAATAATCAACAAGTTATAGAAGTGTTCCTTTGATTTAGAAATCCCACAAAGATTCTCTCTTCACATCCTTTTTTTCCTCCAAAGCACATCCACCACAGCAGCAGGCTGCACAGATCAATCCTTATACATTCTTTTTGCCTTGTATGTTGTCACATTGCTCACACCCCCACAAAAAAAAAGTACACAAAAATCTGTGCCATTGACTTCACATTGTCTGGTTCCCATGTTTTTCCTCAAACAGTATTTATTGTGGACATCCAGGTGTGCTTCATGATCATGGAGGCTGATCAGCACTGAGACCTTTAGGTAACTACATTTGAATTGTAGAACCATAGAATGGCTCAGGTTGGAAGTAATCTCAGAGATCATCAACTCCAACATCCCTGCCATGGGCAGAGACACTTCTTAACTAGATTCATCTGCTCAAGGCCTCATCCAGCCTGGCCTTGAACAACCTCAGGGAGGAGGCAGTCTCCAGTAAACTCAACATTTCTGTTGTTCATCTGTGAGCAAATCATAAGATCGTAGAATGCTAGGGCTTGAAAGGCACCTCCAGAGATCATTGAGTCCAACCTCCCTGCAAAAGCAGGACCACGTAGGGCAGGTCACACAGAAACACATTGAGGTGGGTTTCAAAGATCTCTAGAGGAGCAGACTCCAAAATCTCTCTGGGCAGCCTGTTCCAGGGCTCTGTCACTCTCACAGTAAATAAGCTTTTTCTCATATAAAGATGCAATTTCCTGTGATTGAGTTTGTCTCCATTGCCCCTGGTCCTACCACTGGGTATCACGGAAAAGACACTGGCTCCATTCTCCTGACAGCCAACAGAACGACACCTGAAGCTGGAAGACTACAAAGATCTTTAGGCCAGCATCTCCAGAAATATTTAGGAACCAAACCTTTTTGAGTCAGGCAGCTACACACCAGGTACTGACACATCTTAGAGGGCACAGGCATTAATGACTCAAAAGGAAAAGTTTCCTGAGGTAAGGGGGAGGAAAAGAAGGAAAAATTGGGATTTACCATGGAGGGGTGAGCCAGATGGGCTGCTTGACAAGCCTGGAACAGGGCTACAGCGTCCTCCTTGCTTGGAAGTCAGCTCTTGCTCGATCTCCTCCAAGCCTGCACTCTTCTGGAAGCGGCTCATGCGGTTTACCACCCGGGGTGACATGTGGGTGCGGACACAGGGCTGGCCTCCATAGGGATTGATAGGGAAAACGTGGGAAGTGCCACGGAGCGTGCTGACCACCACCCAACGGCAGTCGTGGCTGAAGGAGATATCCTGTACCTAGAAAACAGAGTGAGATGGGAATGGAGTGACCAATGCATGATCACGCTTTAAACACAAGCCTTAAACACAAATGTCAATTAAACCCCTGAAGTTTAGGCAGCAACTTAAATTTCTGTGTCCATGGCAATGAACTTAGTTTGCAGTATATATTATAAATAGCAGTGGAATACCCAGCTCCAAATTTTGTGTGCTTTTCAAAAGATTCTGTGATTTTTCTTTCAACAGGCCTGGACTTAGGAAAACAAACCAAGCTACAGAAAGCCACAAGAGCTTGGTGTAATTTTCCAATAGATCTGAGTTCTAAAAAGAGTTGGGAAATCATGTCAATTACAGGTTTTGTTGTTTGTTAGTTTACTTTAATTTTTAGAGATTAACTCAAAAAAAGGAGGGGAAGGGAGGGATGAGATGTAGAGAGAGAGATCTCACCACTGGGCCTGATTTTGACAGATACTGGCACTCCAAACTGTATTTTCAGTCAAGAAATACCATGTGCTACATAATAGCAAACCAAAAATCAGGTATTTTCAAAAGCTGTCTGTAATGGTTTCTGAGCCTGCTGCTATCAGTGTCTCCCTCCATGGGATTCCCAGTCTTCCAGGTATGCCTGGCTCCATATGGGGTTTTTGTTTTGTTTTTTAAATGTATAATGAACTATTTGGGCCATTTCTCTACATAAACTTACTCCATTTTACACACAGCCATCTTTATTGATCAGGTGTTGAACTCCCAGTAAAGACCCCAGTTAGAGTTCTTCTTCCTCCTCTGACTACTTATCCCTCACTTCAGAAACACAAGTCCCATCTAGGCTCAAACTGGTCAGTCTTGAAACAAATATAACAACACAGTTAAATATTTTCTACTTTAGTTACTCCTTGCATAGATCTCAGATATGAAGTCCAGAAGGATTTAATTCTCTTTTAAGTGTGCTTTACACAATGCTTTGATGGAAGGCAAATTCTTGCTCCTGAAGGAATGCTTTAAAAGAGAGATTAAAGTTTGTTTCCAACCCCATACTGGCAGACAACTCAAGAAAACAAGGAGTCTAGGTTAAAATGATTTATCACAGAAGGGAAAAAAAAAAAAGATCCTAAAGCAACGTTTTTAGAGGTAAAAGCTGACTAATAAGAGCCACCGAGGCAAGTGGGATTTAACACAGCAAACAAACATATAGGTGAAGGATTAGTTTTCATTATATTATTAAAAAGCATAAACTACATCAAATTCTTGAAGATTTCACTGAAGCCAGTTGTACAATACATTAGGTACTCAAACTGGAGTAAACACTGATAACATCTTGACAAATATTCCAGAAATGCACTCCAGCTATTCCAGACAAAAGCAGCAAGTATTCATCAAAGTGCAAGTTTCCAACTGAGCCCTGAAGCCTTGGAGATAAAAAAAAAAAAAAAAGGGGGGGGGGGGTGGAATTTAAATCTTGTGACAAGATATTTAGCTGACACTGTCATGACACAAAATGCTTCATCAGCATTACACAGATAAACTACAAAACAGGGCTACACACCTGCTCTTTTCAATTCTGGTGACACAGCCAAACGATGTGCTAACAATACAGCTAAACACCTCCCCCAAATCTGACAGGTTTGGCACTTTCAGTGATTCTGCTCTCCCTGACAGAATGTCACAGCACTTAGAGCTCCTAGTTTGCCTACAAAGTGTTTCACCTTAATAGATTGCTCCAAACAGGATTAGAGACCCCCACAGGGATTAACAAGAGCCAAAAAAAGAAACCCCAAAGCCATGGAGTCAGAGAAAAGCTATGGCACCAAAAGCATTTAAATACTTGCTGCTTAAAGAGGCATTTTCTGCTGCTCAAAATGAAACCTAAGGACCAGCTACAAATTGCCATTCCCAGTTACAACAGAAAGGTCACCAAGATAATACAAACATTAAAATGTTGAGATGTAATTGCAGTCCTATTATAGCCCCTGTTTTCTAATTTCTATTTTAAAAAAACTTCGTATCATTAGATGTGACCCCTCCAAACACATCCCTCTACTCCAAATATTCATTTTAGATCCAGCTTTAATTTCCCCTCTTTGTCTCTAAAACTATCTATCTGTGCAAGCCTCCAGAGGGACCTTGACAGGCTGGAGAGCTATGCCCATGCCAACCTCATGAGGTTCAACAAGAGCAAGTACAGGGTCCTGCAACCGGGTTGGGGCAATCCCAGGCACCAATATAGGCTGGGCAGGGACTGGCTTGACAGCAGCCCTGAAGAAAAGGACTTGGGGGTTCTGGTGGATGAGAAGCTCAACATGAGCCACCAGTGTGCACCTGCAGCCCAGAGAGCCAATCATATCCAGGGCTGCATCAAGAGAAGTGTGGCCAGCAGGTCGAGAGAGGTGATTCTCCCTCTCTACAGTGCTCTCGTGAGACCCCACTTGCAGTACTGTATCCAATGGAGTACTGTGTCCAATGGAGCCCTTATTACAAGAAAAATCTGGAGGTGCTGGAACATGTCCAGAGAAGGGCCATGAGGATGATCAGAGGGCTGGAGCACCTCTCCTATGAGGACGGGCTGAGAGAGTTAGGACTGTTCGGTTTGGGGAAGAGAAGGCTCCAAGGAGACCTTATTGCAGCCTTACAGTATCTGAAAGCAGCAACAAGAAAGCAGGGCAGGGACTTTTTAGGGTGATAGGGAGTGACAGGACTGGGGATGGTGGATCCAAGCTAGAGAAGGAGAGATTTAGATTAGACATCAGGAAGAAATTCTTCCCCGTGAGGGTGGTGAGACACTGGCACAGGTTGCCCAGGGAGGTGGTGAAAGCCTCATCCCTGGAGGTTTTTAAGGCCAGGCTGGATGTGGCTCTGAGCAACCAAATCTAGTGTGAGGTGTCCCTGCCCATGGCAGGGGGGTTGGAACTGGATGAGCCTTGAGGTCCCTTCCAACCCTAACAATTCTGTGATGATTCCATGAAAACAGCTTTTCTCTTCCTTCCTCTCTGCTGCTCTGCTCACTCCCTCTAGACTTCCACCACAAGTTCTGTGCTGCTCTCCAGTGCACCATGGCTGCACATCAGGCAGCGTCCCCGGCTGCTGGCAGTATAAACAAGCTGCACAGTGGCCCATTAGTGGTTTTCAAGTTTATGCTAAGCATTGCAATTTATTGCTGTCCTTTAGGTTAATGTACTATTCTTTCATGTATTTATAACATATTTCTGGATTTGTTGTTAATTATGATGTAATGTTTAGATACCAAAGATCAATCAAGAGCCTGTAGTGTTTACAGCTATATGTTAATAAAGTACAAAGCACACCAGAGCTCTCACGATGCACAGTTTATTCTATAGCTCAAGGTCAACATCAGATTTAATACTCATGTCTGTATTTCAAATTTTTATCTCCTCTCTTCTGTCTGGGCTAGGAAAGGGAATTATAGACTTGAGATTGTGTTTAACTTGGGAGAACTTCAGATATTTTAAACTGCAATACTAAATACTTTTGTGGGAACAAAAGTGCTGTGACCAGCAGGACAGGAGAGGTGATTCTCTCTCACTCTGTGAGACCCCACCTGGAGTACTGCATCCAGTAGAAGAGGGACATGGAACTGCTTAAGTGCATCCAGAGGAGGGCCACAAAGATGATCAGAGGGCTGGAGCACATCCCCTATGGGGACTGGCTGAGGAAGTTGGGGCTGTTCAGCCTGGAGATAAGAAGGCTCCAGGGAGAGCTTATAGCAGCCTTCCAGTAATTAAGGGGGATACAAGAAAGCCAGGAAGGGACTTTTTACAAGGGTCTGTAGCGACAGGATGAGGGGCAATGACTTTAAGCTTGAGGAGGGCAGATTTAGACTGGAGATTAGGAAGAAATTCTTTACAGTGAGGGTGGGGAGACACTGGAACAGGTTGCCCAGGGAGGTCATGGATGCTCCCTCCCTGGAGGAGTTCAAGGCCAGGCTGAATGAAGCCTTGAGCAACCTGGTCTAGTGGAAGGTGCCCCTGCCCATGGCAGGGGGGTTGGAATGAGATAATCTTGAAGGTCCCTTCCAACCCAAACTATTTTATGAATCTATGAACTTACATTTACTTCTTTTATGTAGTACAAATATGCTAAGTTTTTGCTATCATTCCTTCATTCTTTCCACAGCTTCTTCAAATTTAAACACAATGTTAATTAGAACATATTCACAAAATACAATTAAAAAATAATTCAAGCCATAAGTGAAAAAAAACAACTAAACAAACAAAACAGAAGTAAGGGCAGCACATAGAAAACTTCTTTTAAAAGCAGTTGATTAAAATGGGGTAGTCAGAGGAATGGCTGATTACACAAGCAACCTCATGGGACAGGCAGTGACCTTGTTTACCACTGCTCAAGGGAATGACTGACAGCCCACACCCAGCCTCCATATTTCAGAGCTTCTACAAGTTAATATTGAACTAACACGCTGCACAATGTGCTGCTACCACTTCTTTTCTTAGGAAGGAGAAGGAGCTTGTCTGCGCCATCACAGATCTTCCCCAGGCAAATCCACTTCTGATGTATGTGCAGAATGCAAAGCTCACAGCACTAAGCCATTTATTTTCATAGTGATTACAAGAACCCACTATTAAAACGCATTTTGATCTTCCTAGGGCTCCTTTTCATTCCCTTAGTGCCCCTTTTTCAGTTGTGGTGAGTTACAGCAGGAACAATGTGCATATTCTTGTGCATGAAATGAAACTTCACTAGTGAAGTGACACAAGAAAGCTTGACCAGTATCACTGCAAGGCAAACTTAACACAGTTCCATGCACACTATGAACCCAGTCCCATGCACACTGTGCAGTGTCACAGAGAAAACGCACCACTGTTTGAAGGACATGACTGAAGTATTTAATTATGCTGTGCAGGGAGATGGCAGAAAGAAAAACCCAGTATCATTAAACAACGAGGAAGAGCAGCAGTCCTGAGGAGGCAAGGGTCAAAATAAATTAGAGAACTGCTCTGTAGTGGAGTTTTTTTGGTTGAGAAAATTAAGGAAATGATGTAGCAACAAACACAAATGAAAAAATAATAAAATCATGGGCTACACAATAAGATTTATCAGACCCACACAGACCCAACTCTGTCTCCCTCAGTTGTCAAAACTGATTTCAGTTTCGTAGAAAACCCACAGCAGAATATGGGCACAGTGAGACATTCATGTAGGGTCCCTCAGCCAGAGTGGCTGCCCTCTATTAATAACTGAAATTGCAAATGCCACTCTGCTCAGAGTCCCAGCTCCTCGAGACAGTTAAGCTACTTCTAATTGCAGCAGTTTCTTACTGTCTGCCTTCATCAAAGACTGACCAACTTCCTTAAATCAATCTTTATTATTTCAAGACTGTCCCCAGATTCTTTCCCAGAAACAAGAAAGTCTCTCTTCCAGAGAACATTGCAGTAATTACAACTGCAGAAGTATGGCAAAGGAGAGGAAGAAATTTCCATTCACCGTGGAGGTTTACATCAAATGTTTGTAAACTCTTCCAGCGTTTCACTACCTGGACATGGTATGTGACACAGCCTTGAACGGTCTCCACGAGATCACGTCACAAAACCATTCATGCATTCCCCAGACAAGCGTAAAATCGCACGTGTCCCGTGGCAGCCTGCACTGGAATGTTTTTATCATCCCCTCTGTTTACCTACACTGACTGCAGTCAGTTCTAACAGCAGTTAGAGAGGCAGAATAACAAAAGTCTGACAGCGTAAAGGATTACAGAGGACCCTGGCCAGCAGCCCATTGATGCTATCATTACGTTTATTTGTTCTAGGTTGAGATAATGTTGTTTTCTGGGATATTTTTTTTCTGTTTACAATTTCAGATCAAAGAGAAAGGATCATCAGGTGACAGTCTAACTTTCATCTCCAAGTAAATGAGTCTCCTCAGTTCAGAACATGCTATACCTTCATTAAGAACCTTCCAAAATATTCTTGGATAAAAATATGAGTGCAGTTGAGCATTGACTTACAACACAAGAGCTGCTGGCTAAGAAAATGAGTCCTTAACCAAAATGTGACCACAGGTACAGGCACATTTTCCCCCTTTTTGGCTGAATTTTCTCTGAGAGCTTTGGTTAAACACACTCAGCGCTTGCAATCAAACTTCAAGATGTAAGACAGCACACCAAACACACACAGGGTTTTGTGCTCTTAAGTAAAAACACTACCCTAAAGTAAGTTGTGTAAAATTACAATTCAAACATGGTGTAGCACAAGATGTACCTGTCAATATTTGGAGCACTGATATATATGACTCCCTGATTTCTGCTCCTGCAGTGAAGTTGGTATGCTGGATTGGATGCTAGGAAGACATTATTCCCCAGTAGGGTGGTGAGACACTGGCACAGGTTGCCCAGGGAGGTGGTGGAAGCCTCATCCCTGGAAGTTTTTAAGGCCAGGCTGGATGTGGCTGTGAGCAACCTGCTCTAGTGTGAGGTGTCCCTGCCCATGGCAGGGGGGTTGGAATTGGATGATCCTTGAGGTCCCTTCCAACCCTAACAATTCTATGATACTATGATTCTATGCTGTGTATCACACAAAGCATACACTGTAGATCCAACACTCCTTGGAAAAACTGGTCTGACAGTGCCCTCCATGTAGAGTCCCTGCCTGCAAAAGCAGTGATCCCATACAGGGGACTTCTGTGTGCCCAGCAGCTCAGACACAGCCACTCAGACAAGGACTTCTGTAAACATCACCAATTCACCAGCTCTTTGTCCATGAACTAAATGGTCTGATAGTATCAGTGGGAAATATCTGCAAGAAAGACATTTAATGATCAAAAAGCAAGAGAAGAAAAATCATGTATCAGGCTGAAAGAAAGATTCCCACACATTTGGAAAATGGATGGTGCAGCACCATTGGCCAGAATCTCACATAGGAAGCAGATGATTTCAGTGTGGCTATTAAAATACCAGATATAAGGAGGGCATAATGATGCTGTTTAAACAATTTATAATGGGCACTAGCTAAACAAATTTTGACACGGATAATCACTCATGTCCATCAACACAAATTTGAACTTTTTATAGCTCCAGTACAGAAGGTGACCTTTAAGACCATTGGCCTTGATTCACAGTTAGGTTTAAACTGGGGGGGAGGGTGAAGATAAAAAAAAATAGAAAAGGGGAAAAGTCTGGTTGCAAATATATGCATTAACCAAGAAAGGAGCTACAGAGACTGCCAGTGTGTATGCCTCAGAGTATCTGCATTAGGAATTTTAAACTGAACAGTCTCCAAAATTCTTGTCTAATGCTACTAATACATGAAATTTACAGGAGAAAAGAAGAGCACCACACACTAATCTTCTCACTAAACAACTCCAGGTACTGATATTCCATAAGAAAAAAGTAAACCCCTGCATTATATTCTGGAAAGATTTTGCATAGATGCACATTGAGAATCACAGGTACCAATGCAATATTGTTGCTGGGCAGTTTAATTATCCAGGGAGTTGTGAAACCTACCAATGTGCCTCAGACTGGATTTTCTCTATTTCAGACCACTCCAAAAGCCATACTGTTCACATCCCAAATGGAAACTATGTGGCAAACTAGGGAAAGAACTTTACTATGTTGATTCTGAGAATTTTAATGCAAAGCATTCACAGAGATGCTAATACTATAGCCCCAAAAACGTGTATCAAGAAAGGTTTATTCTCTAAACCATGGTATGTTTGGTTTCCAATGTATGCCTTAAAAAACAAATTTATCAGCTGTAAAAAACAGAAGAACATCTTTGTTCTTAGTGACTGGAGTCCTGTGCTTTGCTTTTCAACATTGATTACAGAATATTTCCCATTTTTGGTGTGTAACTAGAACAAAAATAACTCTGAAACATTAAACACATCATAGCACACAGAGAGATGACAGAGTATCTGTACTCATACAGATCTCAATGCCCTTTATATGATTTATTAAAATGACTTTTAAGTGTTATATATTTGCCCATATTCCTAATTTCCTCTTGCTTTCCAGACTGGTTATCTCTACCTAGGGTAAACCTTTAGTAGTAATTACACATTTCCAGAATAGTAGCAGCAAAGCTTTAGGGGATTTCAGCTACTAGCAATTTAAATTCACACAAATTGAAACATTATCCACCACTACCACATTAAATAAAAAGCTTTCAGATTCTGCTTGTTACAAAGCTAAGAAAAAAAAAAAAAAAGGCAAAACCCCCAAAACTTAAGGGAAACTGAACAACTCAAAGGCAAAAGAAAAAAAAAAAAAAAGAAAGAAGGGGTCTGAGAGAGCTGTAATCACAGTACTACAATAATCCAAGCTTCCAGTGTTAGGGTCATAATCACAGCGCCCGAGGCTTCTCTCTGTCACACTAGTTTACATCTGCCAGACTGTCACAAGTCTGTGCTTTCAGTGTGTAATTGCATCAGCAAGTGCAATACTCATTTCTTACCCTGTGGTGACATTTTTATTTATGTATTTAAAACAGGTCCTTCAACAGTTACTCAATGCTGCAAAGGTGAGGCTCTGCCGATGCCTAAAAGCATTGCGGTGAAGGATTCAAGCCCAGCACGCTGCACTGCTTCCATCACAGCCAGCCTGGCACAACTCATCTCTCTCACTTATTTCCCTGCTTTAGCAGTGCATCAGTTTACTGAGCATTGTTTAAAACACAATTTCAGACTTTTTCACTCGATGCTAAGAGCCTAATTCAGTCTGCAAGCTTCAAGAGCAGGGTTTTCAGGTGGGGCAGCTCACTACAGTCTCCAACAGATTCCCCCACTTTGCTCAAGTGCAGATACAAAAAGTCAGGCACAGCCTTTTGGTTAACTCTTCCTTTCAACTCTTTAATTGTCTGCCTTTGGCTTTTACCACCAAAGTCAAGCAAACCCTGACAGTTGCTTCACGGGCACTAGACAAATGTTTAACATGTTACATGAGAAAAGGTTAAGTACAAACACAGCTAATAATCTGAGCTCTTTGCAGGCAGTGTCATATCTGAATAAATCTGACAGCACCTCATTGGAAAGGGCAAGAATTTATTATTGTCCAGGTTAAATGCTGTGCTCTTATCCTTTCTGTGGCTAGAACCTAAGAAAGGCTCTTTGTGTGCTGAAACAAACATTAAAGTGCCAACATACACAAAATGTATAAGGTGTCTGAGGATTATTCTTCAGCAAAGAGTTTTAACTTACTTTGGCTTCAGTCTCTCCCCTGTGAAGTGTGTACAAATGATGGACGGCACTTTGTGATGATGACCAAGGATGTGTCAGGATTTGGAAAACATGGAAATCATGGCCTAATGTATCAGTAGTGACCAGCAACATCCCTGGGTAAACAAAACAAAACAAAAAAGAAACACAAAAGCACAAGAGATTAATCACTGCAAAAGAAGCAGGTTAAGCAAGTCTGTCTTATGTTGGATTTTCTGGAAACAAAACCATTACAGAAAATGACTGAATTGCAACGAATTCACTTTATAAAAATACATCAGAACCTCAACTAAAATCATATTAGCAGTATTACTACTTAAGTATTGCAATACAAATCTATAAAAGCCAGCTGAAGAAATCTGGGAACATTCTAGCTCAAGCTGAGAACTTACTGTGACCAATATGAAGCACTGAAGTTATTAATGTTAGAGTGTAACCCCAAAATGCCCTTCACTGGGATGAAGGCAGCAGGAAAAAAGATTGATGTTTCCACAACAATAATTGTTGGAAGAAGAGACATTATCAAAACCCAGCCAAAACAACCCAGACCAAAAACAATCCTGAAGAGGCATCTTTCTTACAAATGTATATGAGAGAAACTCTGAGATTTATTGCTTGAAAGGCAGCAAATCAGAGCTGAGAGCTTTCAAGTGGAATATTAAATTAGGTACTAACTTCACTGAAAACAGCTCACTGATGGATGTACTGAAGTGATTCAATTAGAAGACCAGCAGAATCACAGGAACTTATATATGCTCTTTACTTTTGATTCCTCCCACTCTGTGTCAGTCCATAGCCCAGTTTTTAAACGTTTACAAATATAATTGAAGTCAATTTGCCACAAAAGGTTAAGTTTTCATACCAAAAAGTAAGCATTTTTGTACAGATCAGAAAAGTATGGTATCAGGGCGAAGGTAGGACTGCAGTCCACAAACTCCAGATGTCTTTTTCTGTATGAAATATCCATATTACCATGCTAATTAATGGCATTTGAGAAGTTATCACCCAAAGCAAGCCTCTGACATTTAATTAACATCAAGTACAAAGGGATTTCAGCCATTTAATAGCCATGTTGTTTTCAAGGTGCCCATCTATTAAAGAAACCCAGGAATTTCCACACTGCTCTGTTGTGTTGATTCTCCACAGAAAGAATCACTGAAATATTTTATCCTTCAGGAAGGAAACTTACAGATCCATGTTTTACACAACACCTATTCAAGGGATAAAGGATTATCTTATTTCTGACATAAACATGTTTGCTTTTCAGTTTATTTTCATGTGACTGCACCATTCATGCTTCCGCTCACGGCTGCTAAACAAACACACACAGTACAAGTGTGAAAGCTCTCACACATTACCATAGAAGTCCTGGAATATGCCACTTGGGGAATTTTGGAATTAAACTGGGAAAAAAATTCTCTTGCGTAGCGAGCAGCATAGAAACAATCTCCAAACTCTTAGGAAAGATTAAGGTTAATGAACTTTTCTACTGAACCTCTGTTACAGCATCACTAATCAGCATGCTGAGTGTTTTCCCTCCTTGGCAGTCCTTTAAACCCAAGAAGAACAATTTCAGCAGCCAAAGCCTTGACCTTCTGAGCCCAGTCTCACCCCGCAGTATCTCCTCCTTATAGCAGGTTTGTAAGCACCTCTCAGCTCACAGGAGGAGCAGCACAGTCCTGAAGCCTCCAACCAGGATAACACAGCACGAACACCTCACTTTCTCTTGACCACAACTCTTGAGAAGTCAGGATCTTGTGAAGGTAAACAAATCCTTTGAAGACTGTGAGGCCCACCAGCAGTAAGGTACAAAATCAGAGAGAAATCCTGGTTGTATTTAGAGACAGAATTATCCACAAAGTTTCCTCCTCAGCTTGACCACTGAGCTGGTAGGGCTTGGCCAGCACGTGAGGCCACCCACACTGCACACAGCCATTCCCTCAAAAAATCACACAAATGCAAGATCTTAAATCTGACCTCAGCAAGATTCCCTCCAGCAGACATACTTTTGCTGTTACAGGCTGCTACTCCGATTCTGAGTGTTAGAAATGAAAGAAAGTTTGTTATGGAGCTGAGAAATCTGTGAGTGCATTTGGGTATTATGTTTGGGCGGTAAGGCATGTGAGCTGAGGTTGGTCTGGATGTTAATGTTGGCTTAACCGGCAATTTCCTTGATTTGTAGTGACTGTGTTGATAGGAAATACGGCTAAAGTTGCTCAAGTGCAAGCCAGCCAAGTCTTTAGTGTGGGATTGTGCACACAATTTGCATTAATTCTGTTCTGAAACATCACAAAATACACTTCCCTTCTAGTGAAGTGTGCGGTCCTCGATGATATATGGCATTTCCACTGGAGAGACCTGGAAGCAAACAGGGGCTTGGTGTGCTAGAATTAGGCTACTGCTCTTACAGGAGTGAGGACATTCCAAAAGATCTCATTCAACACAGCAGTAAGGATTTATTTTCTATATTCCCACGTTTGCCGTTCCTCACACATATAGGGCAAGAGGCAATAGCTTTAAGTTTGAGGAGGGGAGAGTTAGATTGGACATTAGGAAGAAATTGTTTAGAATGAGGGTGGTGAGAGTCTGGAACAGGTTGCCCAGGGAGATTGTGGATACCCTCTCCCTGAAGGTGTTCAAGGCCAGGCTGGAGAAGGCCTTGAGCAACTTGGTCTAGTGGAAGGTGTCCCTGCCCATGGTTTGAACTAGATGATCTTTAAGGTCACTTCCAACCTAAATTATTCCATGAATCTATAACTTTTGGTCCTTATGAGCTCTCCTGTTATTTCAGATGGAAAGGACCTTTGTAGAATCTGGAAGAGAGGACTCCATAAGGCTTCTCTTAACAGTGAACAGACAGCCTCAGCAAACCTAGATTCTTTTTCTTCCCCCAAAGTGCTAGAAGTGTTTTATAAACATGAACAGAGAGCTGAGTGCACCCAGGGATCCGAGCACAGCATTCTTCATGTGTATCCCATCACATGGCACAGCACAACGATGATCGCAAAAAAAAACCCCTCGGAGCGAGCCAAAAGTCTGTCTGGAGGCTGGAGACAGAAAGCTGCGTAATAATCAGGAGCCAGTGAAAACACAAGAATTACCATACTGCCTTGCCCATCAAGCTCTGGCTTGTTTAGCTAACCAGGATCTTGTTTCCAGCATTGGCTGCAAACGCAGGTGTCTGCGGATGGTGCAGAAACCCCGCAGGACGCAGACGTGCTAGAATTTCACCCTGCTCCTCACAAAGGTTCTTGTCCCAAATCTCTCATCACTACTTACCCCAAGCAGGGCACTAGAGAGCTCACTTTGGGACCACACACTACAACTCTCTCCAGATCTGGTGCCCCCGGCAAAAGAGGGACATGGAACTCCTGGAGCAGGTCCAGAGGAGGCCACCAAGATGATCAGAGGGCTGGAGAACGTTCCCTATGGGGACAGGCTGTTGAGAATTGGGGCTGGTCAGCCTGGAGAAGACTCTGGGGAGACCTTACAGCTGCCTTCCAGTACCTGAAGAGGGCTATAAGAAAGCTGGGGAAGGAACTTTTTACAGGGGCTTGTAGTCAGAGGACAAAAGGGAATGGATTGAAGCTTGAGGAGGGCAGATTTAGACTGGAGATTAGGAAGAAATTCTTTACAGTGAGGGAGGTGAGAGTCTGAAACAGGTTTCCCAGGGAGGTTGTGGATGGCCCTTCCCTGGAGGTGTTCAAGGTCAGGTTGGATGTGGCCTTGAGCAGCCTGGGCTAGTGGAAGGTGTTCCTGCTCAAGATAGGGATGTTGAAACTGGATGATCTTTAAGATCCCTTCTAACCCAAACCATTCTATGAATCCATGCCACCGAGATCCATAAAGGACATAGTGTCACCTGCTTGTTTCTTCAATGAGCTACAGCATATCTGAACAGATGAAGCTGTGAAATGTGTTGGTCTATCTGTGGGTCTGATCAGTTCCATATGATGTACATTGCTCTTGGTTTCATACTCATCTGTGTTGCCTTTGGGTTTGGCGGGGGGGAGGGTTGGGGCTTTGGGTTTTCTTTTTCTGTCTCTGCTAACTCAAAGTAGTAGAGAAGTGAAAGAGAACACATTTGTGGGTGGAAGGAATTGGCTTTAAAACAGAAAGATGGGTGGTATCTGACTTGGCAGTTTTGCATGCCTGATCTAAAATCCTGCTGCCTGTCAGGAATAATAATCTAATAATATGCATTTATTGAAATAAGTGCATTTTATTAAATGCAAGCTGAGGGGAGGCAGGCCCTTTGCTTATATTAGCCACTCTCTTTCAGTAAGTTCAAGGAGAACCTTTCTTACTGACATTTGCATTTGAAATACAAACCTCTACTTGCAGAACTTATATCAACACAGAGGTCCCAAGCACAATACCACAGAGGTGAGAAGAAAGTGTATTCCTAAAGCAGCATTTTGAAAGCTCTTCTTGCTGCTGTTATTCAAACAATAAATCAGGGCTGGTTGACCACGCTGGCCGTGGGCTTTGCTGTGCTATTTTCCAGCTCTCATTACTTCATGCTGAAGAGTCACAGTTTTCAATTATTACAGCTCAGCCACTTGGGTTCCCTCTCTATCTCTTTGCAACAAAAGGCAGGAATCCCTAATCCCAGCAGAGCAAGGGGAACTGGAATCTTGGTCATTACCTCACTTTCACTTTCAAGTGCAGGAAACTTCAACTCAGCTTTTTGAAAGACTTTGTGACAGTTCTCCCCAAAAGTTGTTTAGACGGAAATATGAGTTAAAGCTGTCACAAGTTCAGGCCAAAATGTTTTCTCTTGTGATGGACTTTATGTATGAATAATCAGAGATGAAAAGTGAATAATTCTCAAGGATTTCCTGCTTATTTTTCAAACTGGCATTAATCCCTGTATAACAGATAACATCTGAAATCAATTGAGAGTCTTGCACACACAGAATCCAGTGGAAATTTATGTGTAAAGCAGATATCACTTGGTATGCATCTCGCTGCAAAAACTCTGATTTTGCTTATCCCTTGCAGGAGGGGTGCAGCTCGGTTCAATTAATGACTGTGGGGGTTTTTCAAATCGACAGAGACGATTCAAATCCAGTTTGAAAGGAATAAATGAGGAGGAAAAAAACCCCAATAAACGAATAATTAGGAAAGCTTTGTTTCACCTGACAGATACATTTGCCCTAATTTACAGCTTCTTACTTTCCATGCATTCTGGTTGGGAAACAATAAGCTTCTTTCAGGATAGAAATGTTAGAAAATAGAAAGAATATAGGGATAAAGGGGAAAAAAAAGGAAAAAAAACCCCAAAACTTAGTACAGATGTAGACTGTGGGCTAAGAGCTATTTCTGCAGTATCAGAAGACTAAACCAGACTCTGGCCTGGCCATAAACTAAGCCCACGCCCTAAATGAGGTGCCAAGCCACAAAAAGCATTTGCGTCAACTGGGAATACAAGGAAAAGAAGGACTTCTAATTATAGGGCCTGGAAGCGGAAGCCCAGAGTGATTAGGAGTTGAGGCGCTGCTGTATGTTTATCTGGGAGCTTCCTCTCGCTCCTTCTCAGCCCGGCTTTGATAGATGAGGGTTGGCCTAAAGGGTGGGATTGAAGTTGCTGATGGTACACAGAGTTCTCCACAATCCGAAGGAGACAGAGACTGAATACTAAAGGCTTCTGTGGCCTTGTAGGAACATAACTCTTTTCAACTAGGCGTCAGCTGGTTAGCCCAAGAGGCAAAATTAGAGAGCAGCAAATCTCTGTTGGGTACTTGCTATAAAATCTAGGAAACCTGAGCAGCCTGAGCATCTCCACCACATCCTATTTATAACACCTACCTAATTGCATGGCCGTTTTGTTATATGCATACAAATGAGGGACAGACAATTTCACCTTGGGTTTCAGTTTCATGAGTAACTTCGCTTTCAACGACGCCAGAAGGGTTTCTCACAGAATCATAGAAAGTCAAGTTGGAAGGGTCCCCAGGGATCATCTGATCCAGCCTTTTTAGGTGATAGTGGAGTTGAAATGAGATGGTCCAGCACCCTGGCAAGCTGAGTCTTAAAATTGACCAGTGTAGGGGAATCCACTGCTTCCCTTGGGAGATGAATTTTCTGCCTTCCCAAACAATGTCACTGTGTAATTACACACTGAAGAACTCAACACATTCAAGCTGTGTTGGATATGTTTTAAAAACACCATGGGCACAGACATTAGGCAACCAGGAGCACATCTGCCTGAAGGAAGCCTCTACTCATGGATGTACTTAGTTAGGAATGCAACCCTTCCATTCCATGCACGCACAGCCATGGGGAGACCTGTATGGCCACCACACCAACATGCTGTTTACATGAAGAGTGATTAAAAAAACATGAACAATTCCACGGATTTGGGGTTTTAGCTATGAGCACAGGCACCATGCAATGTTAATATTATGCTTCATAGCTTTGCAAATTACAGGACCAGAGAGCTCATTGGAACCACACTGACCTAGAGTCACAGATTCAGATTGCATTGGGTTGGAAGGGACCCTCAGAGGTCATCTTGTCCAACCCCCTTCCAGTAAGCAGGGACACCTCCAACTTCAGCAGGCTGCCCAGGGCTACATCAAGTCTGATCTTGAATGTTACCAGGGACAGGGCCTCGCATTCCTGCCTTCTGCATCCTAATTATATGGATTTGTATCCCCCAGCAGCTCTCTCACAAAAGCAGTTCGTGCATGCATCTTAAGATGTGACAAAGTTGCTATGGCCCATGGTTTTATGAAACATATGACCTGACCTATGAACAGTAGCTTCATTGACACCCACTTAACTCGTCAAAATACAGCCAAATATTAGTGCTAAGCCCATGTGTATTTCCAAGTGGAACACATATGCCACAGTCAACAAAATGTGATCTCAAACAAACCTTAACTAAGGAAAATCTGACTTCAACAACAAAATAAACAGGAGATCCAAAATACCTCAAAATAAATTTGACAAAGACCCAGCAAGTCAAAAGAAAGGAGAAAATAATAATATTATTTTGTGAATAAATAATTTCCTCTAACTGTTTGCTGGAGATCTCTGTGCTCTGTCACACACTTGGTGCAATTATATATTTAATCTGAATATTTGGAGCTTGGAGTGGATGCATGGAAACTGTCAGACATTTCCCATGTCCAACAGATGGCTCACCAGTATGCTTTGTATACTGGAAAACTACTCACCAGTTTCAAACACTAACTGACTACAGCTGATGGCTCAACAAATACTAAAACTTTATCAGGATGGGTTTCTCCCTCCAAAAACTAAAGGATGTACACTGAGGGCAGCTGAGTAAATGAGGGCAAAAGATCAAAGGGACCAGGCTGCCTTTTTCTGTTAACCCTGTCTGTAAATTCCTCCAAAAGAGACACAAATCCATAGCCATGACCCTTACATTAATGTTTTCATTTGTACTGCCGAAACACATTGCTGTGCTTTTCTCTTTTCATTGGAGTAACAAAGCAAATGTTACAGAGAGAGGGTACACAGAGTCATGAATTATTTCTCACCTTCTGGCCCAGCATATGGGACACAGAGACACAAGCTTTGTAATTGCAATTCATCGACTGCAATGCCACGATGTTATTTTAATGCATTTGTCCTCAAAGGTAGTAATTCAAGTTGAAAAACAAAAGTGAAAATAAACAGAGAAAACCCAAAGAATTCTCCTGTCATTAAACAATTAGAGCTCATTTTGCTCTAGATGACATATCTGGGAAGCTGCTGGTCCAGAATAAGATTGATCTTGCAAATTGGAGAAGAAAGTTGCAGTCCTTATGAAAAGCCCAAGCACAGAAGAGGTGCTGGTAGCAGCCATATCAGCACTGCAGTAAATTACCTCTGATCTCTCCAGACCTCAACTAATCTTTATGCTTAGTAAAAGACTCTTTATACACCTCAGGTAGGAAAAACAGAAAGAAAAAAAATAATTCTGTTCATCTGTGAGGCACTATCAGTGCTTCCCCACAATCAGATCAAGCATTTTTCTGCCCACTTGCTCTGATCAATGGGAAAAACTTCTGCAGAGGCATTCCAATTTAAACCTCTTTAACTATTAACTCAAGGCCACCATCACATTCAATATAGAACATTTAAATAATCAGAGGAATTTCAGGTCCGTTAAAGGTGCAGTCAGGCATCCAAAAGGGTATACAGTTTAATCTCTTTTACTGCTGGACCAACATTCATTTTCTTGTTATTAATGGATGGAAAAGCTCTTTTGTAGCCAAGGAAGCGTAATTATTTACAATTTTAGATGTGTTGCACTTCACAGCTCTCAGCTGCTAAGCTGGCAGGAGTAACACTTCTGGAAAGCAGATCGCTTATTTACTACATTTAAAAGAAAATAAAACCAACCCAGCAGGTACTTCTAAAGCAGCACCTTTTGAAGCTGCTTACTAACTGAGTATCTGATTTGAAGAGTTTCTCTCTGGAAAGCAGATCACATTTAAAAGAAATAAAATGAACAGGTATTTCTAAAGCAGCACCTTTATAAACTATTCTTAATTGAATGTCTTATTTGAAAAGTTCCTCTCTCTAAAATTATCTCATTAACAACACACTCAAAGTACAACAGTGAACTGGATTTGACATGTTACTGACTGGTTTCAGGAACGGATTAAGTATCAGGGATCCTTTGTAATATTCGTCTCTGGCACTGAGTTGTTGTGTGACCTTCAATGTCTGACAGCATCTCAATCCTCCAGTTTTCCTAAAATTAGCCTTTAATCCCTAATATTCAAAGTCTGAAGCTCTTACAGTTCATTTTCAGTATATCCTTCTCCTTTTTAGCTTAGACTGAAGTCATACCCAGAGCTTCAAGTTCTGCTCTTTATGTTCTACGCTGTTTGCAAACTTCTCTCCCAGCTCCATTCCCTTGCACTGCTGGAATTATGCCACCATTCATTCAGTCAACAACCACAGCTTGAAAAGCCCCCCACTTCTTCTTCTTCACTGAGAACTCCTTTCTTCCTCTCTAAACCTATTTCTTTGCAATTATTCTTACCACCTTCCCCTTAATTCCGTAAGGATTAAGCCTTACATCCTGTATCTCTTTCCTGCCTTATGTAGAAGCTATCTCAGCCCCATTCTGAACTTGCAAGGTAGCTGCACAAATTTACACCTCAAGAGGTGTAAGGGATATGTGTTACTTAGGTATGTTAGAATGTATTTCCCCATCCCAATTTAAAAGCTGATGCTACTGCCACATTGAAGGTGCACTTAGCTAAACCTACAGTAACCTTGCACTTAATTATTGCAATTTCACTTCGGTTTTAAGGGTTTGTACTGAAAAATACTGTGTCTGTAGCTCCCTCTAAAATGGTAAGAAGCCCCAACAGCATCCTGTAGCTGGCGAACACTTCTGTGGCTCCATTTAAGAGGTGTAGAGAAAAGCTTTTATTGAAAAATGCTGTCCCAGGAGTAGACCACCACTAAACTTTTGTAACAAAATGTCCTTTTCAGAGGCTGTGAAGTCTAGTTATTTGCCATAACAAATTGGCAGCTGAAGCTCAACCTCTAAAAAAAAATCTGAACACAGGATAATTCTCATCTTTCCTGGCTACCCACAGCCACCTACTACATTTTCTTGGCAGTGAAGCCTTCCCTCCCCAGCCCAGCTGAGAAAGGAGGCACAAACCTTATAGTAACAGTAACAAGATTTAAACACACTTCAAAGAGACCTGCAAACTTCTACCCTTAACCCAATTCCTAAAACAAATACAAGCAATAGACACATGTGTATGAGTGCTCCCAGTAACAAGGAGTAAGAGCAAAGAAATGACAGCCCTGCTGCTCATCAGTGGAGGTTAATTCTATAGTCCAAGTCCAAATCATCCAGTCCCAGCTCAACAGCAAATTAGACATCTGAAGACACAGGGAGGTCCAGCAGTCCTGTAATAAGTTACTGGCTTGTACTATTACAGTTACTATGCAACTATGACTTTCTGAAAGAATTCATGTCAAAGGCTGTGCCAAACACACCACAGAAGAGAGAAAGGAGAAGGGACAAGGATCTGAATGCAGCCTGCTCTAACCGCAGTGCCCATAGCAGCTGGGCTATCTCCTTTGAAACCTTGGCAGGACAAGAGAACATGAGGCTGCCACCAGCTCATATTCTGCACTGCCACTTATCACTGCTGAAAAAGAGGAATTAAGACCTAAGTGCAATTTCCCAACCTGCTTCCCTCAGTAGCTCAGCCTAACTTCCCAAATTCTTTACCATATTACTACAGAACATGAGACTATGGAGGAATCAGAACAGTGCAGTTCACATTGCAGATGGACAGGAGAGTGCTAAACGTCCTAGGATCCCTCAAAGTCAAACTCAATATCTGACTATTGAGACTCTCAGAATTAGTGGACATCTCAAAAATTTAGGACTGCTTTCTCTCTGGTTTACTACATTGGGAAAAGGACACATCTATGTGTTTTTACATTCCACTTACACTCACTTATCCTTAAGACTTAGTGACCAAACTGCATTACAGTAATGAGTGTGGAGCTTCTGTGTAAAGGTTACAACCAACAGGTAAGTGTGTTGGTCCTGGGAAGGTCCAACAAAGGACATCAGCAAAGGACATCAGCAAAGGACAGCTTGGTTCTGTGTCTCAGGATAAGCCAAGTTGTTCTTTCCTCATGTAAGACTATCCCAATCCAAGGGCACAGAAGAATACATAAAATCCAAGAATAATAGGTAAAATCCAAGAAGAATACATAAAATTCAAAGAGAATGCACAAAATCCAAGCAGAATACATAAAATCAAAGGAATTGGAGCCATGTGATTAGTCGCCACAGTGGAGACCTGGCATCCCCCTGAATGCTCGTAAGGAATGGTGCCAGCTTGAGGAACAAAAATGAACTGTCTCAAATGTCTATAAGGGCTGAGGAGTAAATATCTCAGCAACCTGGCAGAAACACAGCATACTGCCTGGAAAAATGCTCCCAGAGTTCAGCTGGAGGCAGGGGATTTTACTTCAGACATGGAGGTTATTCACCCTAACACCCACTTACAGAGCTGCAGCATGAATCCAGCAGGCAGAAATCCTGGAGATTTCTCTGTTTTCTACAGCACATTCTCTTCTTGCCTCACCACCGACTCCACCGCAACCCTGGCTGAGACAGCTTACGCCACTGAGACGTAGACATAAACTGCAGCAGGCAGAAAATGGCATTTCTACCTCATTTTCAGAGGAAATTCTCCTCCTGCAGCCTATCCCGGTGTAAAATACAGGGAGGCTGTGGAAGTGTTAAAAACCTTAAAAATACATTAAAAATGCTGGTGTTGGCTGTAGGAAGGCAGCACATACACAGCACGTGCTCACTCCTGCAGCACCTTCATTTGGGGGGTTGCTGTTCCAACTGTGATCCCACAAGGTGTGTGTCAAGAAGTGATATAAAACACACCTTCCTTTGCAAGCTAGAGAGGACCTGGCCCTTCCTCCTCTCCACAGGGAGAGGAGAAAGAAACTTATTGACCCATGCACTAGATAAATGAACAGACTATCCATTAACTAGTGAATTGCACAGAATGAAATTATGTTAGAGACAATAAAATGAATATGACTTGAAAGCGTTCATTAAAACTGTCACCAACCATCGAAAACCTAACCTATAAACCACAGCTAGCATCTGTATGCCATCCAAAAAGCTTGCCAAAAGACACAATTAACCTGTGCAATCGTCAATAATTTTGACATACAGGAAATTTTCCACCTACAATTGATTACAAAATCAAGAACACAACAAATATATTGAAACTGTAATATTAAGACATTTCTCAGTTACAAAATCAAGGCATGAAAAAAATTAAAATCAGAGGACAGAAGAGGAGAAAAGGAGAACAGAAAAGCAGAGAAAAGCAAAGAAGAGAAAAGAAAAAAGATAGAACAGAAAAGAGAAGATTAAAAAGGGGGAAGGGGAAGGGGAAGGGGAAGGGGAAGGGGAAGGGGAAGGGGAAGGGGAAGGGGAAGGGGAAGGGGAAGGGGAAGGGGAAGGGGAAGGGGAAGGGGAAGGGGAAGGGGAAGGGGAAGGGGAAGGGGAAGGGGAAGGGGAAGGGGACAGGGGAAGGGACAAGGGAAAGGAAATGGACAAGGACCAGGACACGGAACAGTGACCAAGGACAAGGAACACGGACCCTGCAACCGGCCACAGGCCAAGGCACAGGAACAGGCACCTGCCCCGTACACGGCACCGGACACCGGACACCGTCCCCTGACCCGGACACAGGACAAGGCACCCACGGCACAGGCCAACCACCCACGGAAAGAAAAGAAAAAGGAAACAACAATACCTAAGTTTGGTCATACATTTGTTAGCTAAAAACTTAAGTGCTGGGAGAACAGCTGAGTATCAGTGACAGAAAAATACTTAACTAGAAAGCACTTTCTGGGGCAACAGCCAGAAGTTTTCCAATCACCAAATCCATTATTTCCACCTGAACACTTGTATCAGAATATTCCCCATTTTTACTGGGATCATCACAAGTCAAAATGGTGATTTATGCCTCGACAGCCAATTTGACTTTTCTCCTTCAATATCTCTAGGAAAAGGCAGCCTTTGGGTAAAGCACAGAGTTATTTGTTGTGTCAAGTCTTATACAATCCATAAGTCAAGTTCCCCTAAAAAAGAATATTCATCCTTGTACTGCATATTGCTGTAAATCCTAGAAAATCCCAATTTTATGACTCTAAACCATATCAGATAAACAGAATGCATGTGGCAGCTACACTACTGACTCCAAACACTCACAACTGAGTTCCTTTTTTCAGCTAATCTCACAAACTCTGCCCCTCATGAGCCAGGTTTTGTAGACAAAAGATACTGCTGTATTTTTTGCCTTTAAAAAAATAAATAAAGGTACAGACAGAATTAAATGCAGGAGGGTTGGTTATTTCCAGGCTTGTTGATAGCATTTGCTATAGCAAGATGAGCAGCTGGTCTAAATTCCAAGGCTGAACCAACTGCTTCCTGTCAGATTTAACAGTTCGGCATCATTTAAAGTCTCAATATTAGGAGGAAGGTGAAAAGAAACGCTGTAATTTCCATCCCTGTGTCACCTGTGTTAAACCCTTGATCTTTCTAACCTCAAAATCCAAATAATTTACCATTTTGACAGCTCAAATTTGACGGTTTATCATGAAATTGGCTAACAGAAATGGTAAATAGAAGGTAAAAGCCTATCTGTCTGGAACTGATTTCTGCAACACTGATCTGATTTCCTTCCTTATGGATTCTATTTTTCTGGCATTATCTGTGGCTGTACAGGACTTGCACAAGTGTGGACAACAATTTATTTAGCAACTAATATTCAGCTTCAGCACAAATAAAACTTCTCCAAGTTGCTTTTAAACGTAGCAGAGTAAAGTCAGTTTACCAAAATAAAACTATAGCCCCATAGGCTCTAAAATGACTCTTAAAAGCATGGGTAACAGTATCCACAGCATGAATTGATGTCTATAATTTACACAGGACTTGGTTTTAATTATCACAGTTCATAAAGGCTTTTCTACCTTCGACCTGTCACAATGAAGAGAAGGATTCTGTTCGGTTTTACCATGTTAAAAAGCTATGAAAAGATCCTCCCTTCTGGCCTCCTAAAATGAAGATCCTTTAAGCATGTCCAGTTTGCTGGAAGAACTAAGGAGCAGATTGCAGGATGCTTATCAGTTGTGCTGCACTTTGGGAAGCTTCACCACTCATGACTGAAGGGACCTACCTCTCACCACCCAGTGCGAGTCCCCGTCCAACTCGCACGACTAAGTCGTGCAAGCTCCCTGCCAACATCATAAATGCTGCCATTAAAATATTTGTTTTAATTCTGACCTCAGAGTCACAGCTAATAAACAAGAAAGGCAATGAGAAATTGAAAAACAAACTAAATGCAGCTGTTGGACTGGCCGTTTCACAACTGTGTTTAACTGCATCCTTTAATTTCACGTCTATGAATAGAAGCCATACACCACAGCCTGCATGCCAGCTACTCAACCAAGCAGGATTTGCTTTTTGAGTTCATTTTGCAGTGTTATTCCGTCATGTAAATTTTACTGTATTTTTAACTTTTCCTTTGAGATGTGGTCTGCAAACAATGGCTAACTATTTGCCAGGGGTTTCTCATTAGAGAATGGAGTAGCTGTGGACAGCGTTTGTCTGAATTTTCCATCATCTTCCTCACACACAAGAGGAACAGGATTTTTTATTTTTGGGTGGATGTACGATGCATGTTTGTACGTGTGCCTGTCCAGGGCCCATTTCATTGCATCCAGTGACCAAAAAAAATGAGTATTTTGGAAACTGTGCATTTAGAAACTATTTAGAAATGCATTACAATAATCACGTAAAGAACTAGAGAGGAATGAAACACAAAGCTTATGGACTTCCCCAGACCTCCTCCAATACCTTTAAACACAAAAGTATTGGGAGTTTTTTTTTAATATGTTTTAGAACAATTAAAATCCCTTTCCAGAATGCATGGATTACAAACAGAGAATCAAGAAAATGCTTGAAAAAAAATCCATTTAGAAAAGGCAAATAGAGCCACATCCTCTTAAAACTGGAGATACAAATAAGGAATGAAATGATTATAAATGAGGATAGTAAGAAAGCCAGAATCCCTCATTTCTTCTGGAAAATATTCCTTGTGTGTGCAGGAAAGTACAGCTCATTAGATTTTGCAAAAAAAAAAAAATAGAGCAGATTGGTGTGGTTTTCAAGTAGGTAACATCCTCCTCATCTCAGTTTTCAGGTTTGGGATGTGGGAAGGTAAGAAATCCCACCTCACAGCTCTCCCAAAGCAAACATTCAGTTTCCTTTATTGTAAGGGGCCATATTTTCATTACAAAATAGAAATAAGTCTCACTAATAATTTCATAAAAATGTGTTGAAGTCCAGCTTCCAAACAATATATACCCTGAGAACTTTATATTGAAGTGTCTGACAAAACAAGAAAGCAAAACAAAAGAAACAACATAAAAACCCCAACAAATAAGCAGGAAAAATAAAACAAAACAAAAGCAAACAAAACAGCAAAAAAAGAAAACACAAAACCAAATAAACAAAACCCAAACAAATGCCAAAAAAAAACCCACCTCCACATAAAAAAAAGCCAAAAATAAGTGGCAGACCTAATGCCTCCCAAATCCCACAGCAGTCTTCATCCTCAGCACCATCACAGTTCAGGGTATTTGCATCCCCAGCTTTGCTCATGTCCCAAGACCAGAGATGAAAGTAAAGCAGTGACTCCTTTGGATCAATATTAAAAGGAGCAGCAATAAAGCAAACCATTTGAATGAAGCCGTGCACAGACATTTCCATAGCAGACCATGCCAGAGCTCTCTGCAGCTCGCTGTATTTACTGCCTTTACCAACAGCAATCATCTCTGTGTCTGCCATGGAAGAGGGAACAAAGTGAATTAATTTTAATAGACTACGGCTGACATCAGAATTGGTGAGGTTTTTTCCTCCTTTCAAAATCACAGAGTCTAATAACACAGCATAATGAAAAACGAGGATATTTGTATGGTTCCTTCAGTCTCCAGTCTAGACACTCTCTAGTTTAGACTAATCCAGTTTACCATTGAGCAACTGATTCTAATTGGTAACATTTAATCCTTTCCCTTCCCTCTCTCCATTTCCTCTCCTCATTTCAGGCCCTGCATACACTTACAGTTCCTGGCAGACTATCATCAACATGTTAAAAGCTTGGAGGCTTTTCTGTAAACAGCGTAATTTAAGTAACCCCCTATGGTGTATTCCTTCCTTTTGTCAACTTCCAGAATTTAATCCAGGCTACCTTCATCCAGAGTTTATGTAATAAGCTCTTGTGGATTCACATTATGGAGCAGACAGGATTCTTCTGGGATGCTGTCACAACTACAGCATTCTGAAAATGGTTTGTACCTTGGGGGTTTATTATGGAAGGATAGAAATAGATAATGTAGATAAGTGTATAAATATATATAGTACAGAAATACATTAAAATATAATATATAAATATATTATATAAATATTATATATAATATATATAAAATATAATATATATGTGACATCATATCTGGAATTTATTAGAACATATAGAACATCAAAATATATATATGTGTGTGTATATATATATAGAGAGATTTTATAACATATAGATATATATAATAAATATATATCCAAAAATAACATACAACATATAATTATAAAAATATAATACAAAATCTTTTATACCATATAATATATAAAATAACACATATAAAATAACACATACAAAATGAATTGTTATATTTATGATATAAAAATGTATTATAATGTATAAATACAAATATATATATATACACACACAAACTTTATACATAGAAAAGTTTAAAGCCCCCTAATGACAAATTCCTGTCTAATGCTGCATGGACAGAAAAATATCTTAACAACCAAAGAAATATTTACCAATTTTTTTTTTTTTATCCTGGCTACATTTTAATGTTGGTAAAAATTCCACCACAATAAATCCAGACCTCAGTGTCCATACTGCTGTTTGACTTCATATAGAAGAAAGTTGTTACTGGTTGTATGATTGTTACTGATTGTACAAAAGTGACATTTCTAAATATTTAGAGCATGGAAAAGGCCAAATCAGCATTGTAAGACAAAACTGAAGGCTGCTGTCCTGCAAACCACAGCAAGAGAGTACACATCTCATCTATAAAAAGGAAATCATGCAGGTGATATCATCTGCGACTCAGCGTAGCCAACGACATCCTCAATGAGTTTTGTGTGGACAAGGTACATTGATTGCAATTCATAACCAAAAGCTTTGTTCCTGGCCCCAATCTAAAGCTACTCAGATTTTATTCAGAAATATATATGTAAATATAATCAGGAAAAATCTGCAGTGTAGGTTTGGAAGCATATTTACAGATATGAAGTCTAAAACAAAACTCATCTGTATTACCTAATGTGAATTAAACAGCACTAAATTTTTGTCTGGATGCTCTGTCCACAGTAAGTTGGCCTTCAATTCATACAGAACTGAATATTCAAGCTCAAAATAAATCAGGCCAATGTTAGCACTAAATAAAAGCATCCACACAAAAGCTTAATGTGATTTTCATTTAATAAGTGAATTAAAGTTCTTAGAGTCTCTTTGTAAGTATAAGCCTCTTGTTTCCACTACATCAACACACATGCCAGAGGTACATTAATAAAGTCCCCAGTCTATTAATGTTACTTCACTTCCTTGTATTATTTATTCTTTTCTTGGAGAGTTTTAATAAAAGCCTTGGAGTCTTCCTAAAAGTTGGAAGCCGCCTTCCTTTGTTCAGAAATGGAGTGGACACAGAGTGGCTCTGAGCTCTGTCTGCAGCAGCTGCTCTGCACAGACCATCGGCTGGCTGCTCAGAGAATCACAGAATGGTTTTGGTTGGAAAAGACCTTTAAGATCATCGAGTCCAACCATTACCTAACTCTGCATGCCATAAATATTCTCAGAACTCACTTCCCTCACAATGGTCTTTGTATGCCGAAGAGATGTGACTTTCATGTGGATCCTTCTTATTTAGGATGAAGAAATGTTATTATTCTCCTGATCAGCTCCAAACCAGAGCTATAATCAAACAAAATCCAGCGATTCCATTCAAAACACACTGCATAGCTC
The DNA here is from genome assembly GCF_027791375.1 of Indicator indicator. Lineage (NCBI taxonomy): Eukaryota > Metazoa > Chordata > Aves > Piciformes > Indicatoridae > Indicator > Indicator indicator. The sequence goes on along the minus strand of NC_072039.1, from coordinate 2,624,530 downwards.
CAGCACCCAGCCTGTGTATGGTCTATCAGCCACAGCTTCCCCCCAAATTCATCTGGCTTCTTGGCCATTTCCAAGTTGCATCAATTATTCTGTTGGCAGGAGCCCATTTCTGGTCATCACCTGCACTGGGGCCCCACCATTCCTTCCTCTGACATGCCAGCATCCTTGCCACAGCCTGTGGTGCAGACCTCACTCCATGGGTAGGGGTTGTGGTAAAAAACAAATAAATACCATGTGGATGCTCTACTTGAGTGAAAATACTGCAAAATCAGCTCCCTTTTCCCTGTTAATCCACAGCATCTCTTCCACGGCACTCGGTAATGCCAATTTATTACTGTAACATTTATTTAATGCATTCAATATTGGATGGATGTCTGAAAATCAAAACATGAGTGCTTCAGAAGAGGGAACTTATCTTCATGTCAGTCACAAAAGCAGCCACTGGCACATAAGGCATTATATAAATAAATCAGGATTCTGGACGTGTAATAAAAGTGCGTAGAAAGACCCTGCCAGTTTCCTAAGGATGAAAATGATATATGAAATACTCCTGTTCTAGCAATTACAAAAAGAAAACAAGTAACAGTGCCAAGTCACCTGAACTTGAAACTTGGAATCAGATTTACTAAGCACACTTCCAAAACCAGAAGAAGGATGTTCTACAGGGAGTCTGCCCCTTGACCAGGAGGAACACTGCCACCAAAGCTGGCAACAGGACTGGCAAAGAGAATGGACTAAGGAGGCTCACAGCATAACTTTTATTTTTACCAGTAGAATAAGGACCGAGTTAGCATTTCATGTCTGTTTCCCAAGGATTCAGTCAGTCCCAAATGGCAAAGCAGGACCAGTTCTTTCTCATTTTTATTGAGCTACTACGTCTCTTACCTAGTGAAACAAAAAATGTTAAGCAGAGCAGCAACAGCAATCTAGGCAGGGGCATGGCTCTAAGAAATTCCACAGGACTAAGGGATCCTGTGGATGAGATGCCTGGCCACAGATTTTCAGCTGTACTAGAAGTGCTCTCCTCCCCTTCTCTTCACTCCACAACTCACGCCTCCTTCCCCTCCCCCCCCCCCAAAAAAAAAACCCAGCAACAACAAAAACCAACAACATCCCAGCAACCTACAGCCCACAGTAAACCATCACAACTTACACCCCATAACAAACCATCATAAATGTTTTTGAAAACTAAAGTTTGATGTACACAGGAAAAAAACACAGAGTTTAGTTCCACCTAAACTACCAGGAACTGTAGGTTTTCTCCTTTATGTATTTTTTTTTCCTTTTTAATGATAACCATGACTTGATGTTTGTCTTAGACTGAGATTTTTACAGTCTCCTTAAGATCAAGTGACTCAGAGCAAGATTTTATTAATGTAAGGGTCTGGAAGAGGTGCACAAGAACATGCAAGGCAGCATTTAAAAAGAAAATAACTATGGTGCACCCTAAATATATTCAGAAATGATATTTCAGGTTTGTTATTTTATGATTCAAGCAGATTTTCAGAGCAGCCAGAGATCCAATACAGAAAAGCTAACTGCACGCCAAGTTTCTTCTTTCTTCGAATACCTCAAAAACAGGAAAGGGAAAAAAAATGCCTATAGACTTGCCTTGAATTTAAACAAAAGGTAGATCTAATGCCAGCAAATTCACTATAGAAATGTCTACCCAGCACAATGAAATGCTAGGCAGGAAAACCTCCTGCTTGTTGGTTCATGGTTCTGCCCTGTAACGCAGCTGAAGCGAAGGGCTGGATGTACTGCGAGCTCTCCTTGCCAACTAACCCAGCTCACAACTCCACATCGATTACTTACCTTGCTGGGAAGAAAAAAACAACTCCCAAAATCTCAAAACCAAAGCAAAACCAAACAAAATAACAACAAAAAAAGCCACTCTCCCCATCAGCAAGATTCCCACCATGGTTTACAACAGATTTGCCACCAGCCCCATAATAACTGCGGGTATTTTGGACATTGAGTGCAGTGAAGGATTTCTTCTTCATTTCAGGAAGAAAGATTAGGGGAAACTCTGACATTTACTGACATTAGCAAGTCTCTTTCCTTCCCATTGGATTGTTTTCTGATATTCCTACAATGTAGCAACATCTTGCCCCTTCCCAGGAGCTATTCTCACCACAATACCTTCAAATTCTGTACTGTTTTCTTATTAAAATTAATCCCTAGCAAGATCCTTGTTCAGTATAAAAACATGAACGGCAGCAGAAATCCTCCCCAGATTTATCTTACTGGCAATTGCTACCTTTAAAACACAACTGAAATTGGCTGTGGCACTGTTGTACTGGTTTACTACACAAAAATCCTCTATATTCATCTTCCATTGAGCTTCAGTGGTTTCCAGTGGCAGAGCTGCCTTTGGTGTAGATTTTTTCCAAACATGACCCTGTAAGTTTTCACAGACCTAAATATCTGAGGAGCTCATGGGTGGGATATGAGGAAATTAAGCTTTAAATCAGTCATGGAGACCAACAGATCAGTGCTCCCTGTTTGCTTTCACAGCAAAAGTTTGTAGCTGCTAGGTTCTAGTGCAGCATTGCAGCCACCACTTGAAATGAGGAGTAAAAGTGGTCTTCCACTGCAACCAGCCAACAGACAAAGCCAGTATCAAAAGCCACCTCTTGTTTTGTTCTGCTCGGTAATGAGGTCAGCTTAATTGGCAATATACCACTGCACAATGGATGATGTTACTTACAACACTGGCTTCAAACAAAATTCTGCCTTGATGTTAAATCAAGAATACTGAAGCCTGTGTGAAGTGCTGCTTTCACAGTGCTCACAGCTGAGGTAAGAGTTTTCAGCTGTTTGAGACTGCCCTGCTGTCCCCAGAACATGCAGTACAATTCAATACCTTGCTGTCAATCATCCCTCTTGCAGGTACCTCATAACATCCATCGTTTGCAATCAGGCAAAAGGAACATCAATTAGACAAAGCATTTTGCCATTAAGTACCTTACTGCACCATTAGACCTGAACAGTTTGTGTGTCATACACAAAGACTGCAGGTTTAGTACCTGAGCAGACCAAAAGACCTTAATTCTAACACAAACAATTCAATAATATGCAAATATATCCTTCAGTGTAAAAAAAAGAACAAGTTCATTTGCTTTTGCATAAACATTCCATTTCCCTTACATGTATTTAATCACAAAAACTGTCCTCAGGAGGCATTCAATTACTATTATACAGCATTCTAATTCAAGCACATGTCTTTATTTCACTTAATTAGTGAAGGACAGGGAGGGGACAGAAAAGGAAGATGACGATGGGACTGGAACATCTCTGTGGTGAGGAAAAAGACTGAGAGAACTGGGGCTCTTTAGTCTGGAAAAGAGCAGTCTAGGGGAGGGATCTCATCAATACTTAGAAATACTCAAAGGGTGGGCATCAGCAGGATGGGACCAGGCCTTTTTTAGTGGTGTCCAGTGACAGGACAAGGGACAACAGGCACAAACTCGAACATAAGAAGTTCCATCTAAACATGAGGAGGGACTTCTTTAGTTTAAGGGTGATGGAGCACTGGAGCAGGCTGCCCAGAGAGGTGGTGGAGTCTCCATCTCTGGAGACATTCAAAACCCTCCTAGACATATTCCTGTGTGACCTTCTCTAGGTGAACCTGCTTGGCAGGGGTATTGCAACTGATGATCTCCAGAGGTCCCTTCCAACCCCTACTGTTCTGTGATTCTGTGATTAGCATTACTCAAGCCCAGGTATTTTCCTTCTACCAGAGTGAAACAAAAATACTCCTGTGGATTCTCAGTTCAATACAGAGGGTCCACAAAAAAAATCTGTTCAGTATGAGAAGCAAATTGAGGCAGATGAGAATGGGTTTTTTACTGTCAAAACCTCACAGTGAGAATGCTGTGAACTGCACATGGCTATTAAAGAGTTCTGACACAACAGATGGGATGTCAGAATAAGACCAACTGGTCACTAAAAGTGAAAACATAAATGACAGGCATTTAATTTTATTCTTTGAAATGTGACTTCATCCTCAAGATCTTGGTGACATTTGGACCATCCATTTGGGCAAGCTGAAGCTGTTGATTCACTGGCCACTGCAATCAACCAAAACATTCTCTTTTTTGCTGTCTGTAGAGCAGTAAACATGTTAACTGCCAAATTATTAAGATGTATTAACAGACAAGCTTTCTAGTTATTTCTGCTGCCCAGAGTCATCGTTATTTCTAAAGAGAAAAGAGGAATAGGTGCTTTGGAGGAGTTTCTTTATGGTATTTTCAGCTTACAGTTGATTTCACTCAGGAGAGGATCACACATTTTTGTCAACCAAACACACAATAGCAGCCTAAATTACTTTAAAAACAGTGCCAGTGAAAGAACTTGTTTTATTTTCCTATTTATGGAGGAGCACAATTTAACAGAGGTGCTGGCCCTCTGGATAGCTGTGCAGCAGAACATCTGGATACCTGGCTGGCAGAATACCCGAGAGAAAAGAATTCCATACTATTTCTGCTGCATTCAAAATGATTAAGTGAATCTTCTCATGTACACCAGGGTGTAACAGTTGCTTAAATTTGACATTTCCAGAAAAGACAAATTAACCAGAGGATGACACATTCAGCACTCAACAGAGCAGGTCACAAGTCCTAGCAGCAGTGAGCTGATATTTGCAGGTATCACAATGGCATTTGCAATTTCTCCAAAGCAATGAAACATATACCCTAGGTTATTGTATTGTCTGTAGCAACTCTCACATTAAAACAGCAAAAGAACTTACCACTAGGGTTAAAGGCCATGCAGCAAATTGGCTTTTCATGTGCAGGGAAGTGGGCAACAATACCATCACTGTCAGAGTCCTCACTGACAAGTACCTGCGTAATAGCAATAGAGACAAGGGAAGGTCAGGAAGTAAAAATACACCTAAGAGAGAACACCAGCTTAGTGATACAGGAATTGGCTTATAAAATGCAGTTTATAAAATGCACAGTGGGATGAATTAGAAATACAGCTGCATGTGAATTAAACACAAACTATCCTCTGGGTTTTTTTTCGGATGAAGAGACATGAGACAGGCTCAAATAACCTACTATGAGCTAGAAAGGATTATGCACTTCATAAACAGATTATTTATTTATCCTATAAAGAAAAACACAAAAATATTACTGTTCTGCTACATAAACTATTCATAGATGCATGGAAGCTTATTACAAAAGTCCATATGCAGTGCACCAGGAAACTGCATTTAAGGCTTCCATCACTGTTGGCTCAAGCAAGAGTTGTGATCTCCCTGTGTGTCTATAATCAAGAGCCTATTACTCATAAATCTGTGGCAGGAGCTCTCCTGCTCTGCTCTGGACAGGGGTCTCATTCCATCACACTCAGCAGCAGCACACAGTTGGACTAAGCCAAGGAGGGCTGGTGTGATTACACTGCAGAGCACACGCACTCCTTCAGCTGTAAGCAATACACGGTTTTCTTTAAGCAGTAACAAAACTCACACAATAGAAAGAAAAACAAGAGGTAGCACTGAGATTTTCAAGCAAAAGGGAATACTTAACCACTACAAAACCCAGCAGTTTGTTTGAGAGGGTTCAAATAAACATGCATACATGGGAAATGAGTAGGAAAAAGAGACTAAAAACCCAGCCCAAGAAAGTGGGTTTGCTTTCTGTCAGTTGCACAGGTAAGAACACTTACAGCTTGAAGTATCTGGATCTCCCAATGATGCAAGAAATGCTGAGGACTAGGAGTGTGCATGAAAGCAGCTGCATCGTGAAGCATGCAGCTAACAAGAATTTTCTCTATACTGAAATTGTCTCAGTGGACATTCAGCAACAATATTACAAAGGTTGTTCATCAAAACCCCTTTGAAAAAAACGATGCTCCCGTAAAATCCTTTCTTGTGAGCAAAAAAGCAGTTACGAGATAGGAGAGAGTTTTCACAACAAAAGGAAGTTAAGTGGAAAAGGAAATATCTGGCCTGAGATCTGTGTTGTGCAACATCTTCTGGGGAGACAAAGAGAGCTTTTGGTTGTTTCAACAAAAGGCTGCTTGAGGTTGATAAAGCTACTTGGGCCAGTCAAAACTAAGCTAACTGTGAAGACATACAAAAGGACCTCTGAAAGTATCACCAATATCTACGTGTACAAAAAGAAGAAAATCTTCTTAGCTTTGTCAAAGAGAATCAACAGATGTGTGGACCAAGCACATGCAAGAGCTGTTGAAGTATTTTATTCCTTGGTTACATCATGTTAAAGACCAAATGAAGTAAGACAATGAGAAAGATCTGTCAGAAAAGGACTTAATAAAAGGCTTTCTGTGGTAAGCAGAAACCACCTTCTTAACAAGACAGTGCAAAATTTCCCATTTTGAGTTCAGAATAATTTGTTTGCTGCTTCCAAAATAATCTGAAAGGTTTTTAATACTTCCTATCCCTCACAGATATCTGAATGATTCGAAGATGGTTTTGTGCTTCAAAAAGAGAAATCATCTTTAAATGTTTAAAGAAGTCACGTAATATGGATGAAGAGGCCTGTGCCTGACTGACTTGAAATGTTCAAATTACTTGGCACTGTCACATAAGCACAATTATGGCTTTGCTTTCCCTTGTCAGCATTTCGTGCTTGTTCCAGAACCACTAACCAAAGGGTCTGGAGATCTTCCTAAGATTTCATTTTCAAAGAAACACTGTGCTGTTCTCAGCCTATGTAAACTTCACTAAATAACTCCTATACATCATCTTTTCACAGCTTCCACTTGAAGTTAACTCGGGTCTCATCCTAAGCATTTTGCTGTAATTAAGGATGTACACTAATGATAAAGTAACATCATAAAGCAGCTTTATTGAAGACACTGAAAAGTTTTTAAACCCAGCCTGTTGAATCAAAATATTGAATGAAATAGAAATGGAAAATAGAAATGTGGAGGTATCAACAGTATTTGCTCATTGCTAAAAAAGGTTATATAGAATATTTGGCAAGCATAGAAACATAGAATGATAGGGGTTGGAAGGGATCTCTGAAGATCATCGAGTCCAACCCCCTGCCAAAGCAGGATCACCTAGGACAGGACTTCTCCAGACTGCAAACTGGATTAATTCATCACGGCTTCAGCAAGGACAAAGACCATGAAGAAGTACTCCTGGCCTCTTCCATGCAGGCTTCATAACTTTTAGGAACCACTTCTTGCAGATGCTAAAGTGGAAGATGCTATCCACAAAGGTGCTGGAGAGAGCAATGTCTGTAGGCTAATAAATGGCATTATTAAGCCAAAACTTTTGGCCAATTTATGGTTCTTTACCACTGAAAAGAGTGGAGTTGGACATTTTTCTTGGAAATCAAAACAAATTGCCTAATAACACAGGCAAGTGCTGTCAAAAAGCTTGAAGGAAGCAGCTCATTCGGCTTCCCACTACATGTTGCATACAAAGCCCACAGGAATCCTGAGGCTGCAGTTCTTGACATCCTAAACAGGCTTCTTTCTCCAAGGTAGTGGCCTCTAACCACTCTGCTATTAGAAGACCTTACAAAGGTCTCTCATTGAAAAAGGTTCATAAATCTTAGCATTACTCGTATAATTTCATAGCCACTGAGGTTCACAGGGATGCTCAGGCGTCTTCCTTGCAGACTTCCCTACCATTACAAACATCATTTTAGGAAAAAGAACCAACAAGAAAGAAACACTGAGGCTGTTCTACCACTGTGGCCTTGCAAACCAGCACTCAGCCTATTTCAGATGTCCCAGTAGTATCTTACCAGGAAAGCTGCAACACCATTTTAAAAACAAGGTGTCCAGCCAACAGAGTTCTTAGCTGGACCTGCTGAGCCAAGGCTGCAGCTCTCAAGCCAGCTCAATTAAAGTTCAGCAGAACACTGTGGTTGAACAAAGATGAATCAAGTCCTCTTTATCTTCCTTTCCAAAAGAAACAGACAGACAACACACCTAGGGGATCATTACATCTACTATCAGAAAATAGTGTTTGCTTTGAGGGCAAGAGATAGCTGAAGCCAAAGCTTTTTCCTCCCATGCCATATTTTTCTTCATTCATTGCATTTTCCATACTGCTGAACAGAAGCCACCAGTAATTATGACTTCAATTATTTTAATCTTTAAAGGCAAATTACACCACTTATCCCAGTGGAGACATGTTTTTAAATAAAACATGAAAGTAACACAAATAAAAATGGACACAAATCTAATCAAGCGGGCCCTACTCTTAATAAAATTAAGCAAGAAGAATCCCATCATCATAAAAACAAATTGCTTTGGCAATATTGATAAATATGAATATTACAGAATAAAGAGTTCTTTGCATGTGTACTTCTTAAGATCTCCAGTGATGTAAAGAGCTGAAGTTAGTGCAATGTCCACTACAGTTCATATACACAAAAAAACCAACCCCCTCCGAACCTCCCCCAACTTATAGCTAAGGTCAAACATCAGTGGAAAAGGGCTAAAAGTGATAAATCTGTGGCATTAACTACTGCACTCCTTTTAATAGAATCCAGTATAAACTCAAACCAGCCTTGTGCTCAGCCTGAACCATTTATCTGAGACAAAAATGTCTTCTTGACAAAAAACAGATCTCCTTTAATAAAAGTAAGGCAGACAGTATTATGCTCTGAGGGAATCCTGTTGCCCTTTTTATATTTATATATAAAAAGAATTCTTCTGTAATACAGGGAGATATAAAGAGGAGAGAAAATTGATGCCAAGTATATGAGCAACAGAACATCAAATTAGCCTTTGTGAAAGCTGTGCTGATAAATAAAAGCACTGGTGTTAATGACCAGGGGAATTATGTATGCAGTTAAAGTTTTATTACCAAATAAGCTTGGATTTTTTTTTAGCTTCTTTTTTGCTTTAGACCAAAGTTTCACAACAACTCTTGCTCCCAATAAGCATCTTTATTTAGTACAATTTTCATCAGCTTCTTACCAAATGAAAATGAACTTTTGAGACTGCAGCAATCTGCAGGGTGGGTGTTTTGTTTTCTGAAAATTCCTCTTTAATGCAATAAAAAGTTAATAGGGAACAGGGAAAAAAGAGAGAAAAGCACCAAACACATTCTAAACCCTAAAAAGACCAACATGTTATCTTATTTCTCTATTTTGCAAGTATTTCCTGCAATATTTTCATGTGTTTTGGATGATCTGTGAAAGCAACACAAGGATCTCTCATCAATCACATCCCTCTATCAAAAGCACTGAGAATCCAGTTTTGTAGAGGGTTTTTTTGGGTTTTGTTTTTTTTTTTTAAACTGGCCACATATTTCTCTGTCAACTCAATGTTAGATCTTTAACAGATTTACATTCAGGCCCAAAACTGGGGGACTTTTGAGCAAGGTCATTATTGCAGACTACCCGTGGGTGGCCTAGCTGATGAATTAATTAAGAATACAGAAACAAAGGTCAAAAGAAAATAATTTTTTTTTCTTTAAAACTCAAGCCACTAAAGGCTTACACATTTAATTCCAATTACTGAAAAAGAGGACATCTGTCCAGCCTTAGTTTTTATCCATTTCAACTAATTAACAGATTCAAATCAGTCATTACAGTGAGCTGAAAAGTTTGCTAACACTTCATTAGAAGGAAGTTTAAATAAGCACACAACCTTGTTAACATATTTTGGTTTACCACAAAGTTGCTCGGGCATCTCGATAATTATTTTTACTCCTTTTACAAATATATCATGACAGCCAACCTCAATAATTCCACATTCCTCTGCATTTAGTTAATTACTTCATAATTCACATTTTCTTAAAGCAGCAGTGCTTTTGAAGGCAGGAGCTGTCACATAAACAGCTGCTGGGGACCAGATTTTATTACAATATCTACATTCATCAGGTTTATTAAAAATATTTTCCTTTCTAACGTAATCTCACAAAATTAAGCCTGAAGATTTCCTTGGTCTCTAATTGTATATTTTTCAGTGGTGAGTTGGCATTTCAACCTCAGAGTCCATTTCATGAAATACACTGAGTTCTACCTCATCCTCTTTCAACTGGGTATCTTTGAAATAGCAGACAGACTAAAAAATCAGTGAAAAACTTAAAAGCTGGAGTCAGTCCTCCTGGTTTATGTCCAAAACACGTTCCTTAATCATTTTCCTGGTAACTAAATCTGTGTGTTTGTACACATGCACCAACTGCATCTTTAAAATCTGTGTTGCTACACTCAAAGTAAAGGGACTATCAGAGGCATCATCACTTTGCAAGCCTTTATATCTATCTTTGTATTAAAAAACAAAAAAATCTCCTTTCCTCCTGAAATAAGTGCCTATAGCTCCTTCAAAAGGTCAAGCTTGTTTGTCTTAGATTTATTGTTGTCTTCTTTCTGTTTCTAAACCAGATTTCTTAATTATTATTTTTTTTAACTCTAAACTATTATTTTTTTATTTAACTATTATTTTTTTTTATCTCTAAAGATTTCTTTTGTTACTTGGAAATCGGTCTCATGAAAACACCCAAATTCTTAGGCTGTGCAGGTAGAGAGAGATCTTTATCACTGGCCTGGAGGAGGTCAGGTATTCCTTTTACATTAGGAGTCTGATGATGGTAAGAAAATAGTTCCTTTCTGCTTATGAAATTCCCCTCCTTCATGATGAGGCTGCCCACCTCTAGAAACCATGCACCTCTGAAAACACACAAATATATTTACATAGTTGCTAGACTGATGAAAGGGATGCAAGGCTTTCCAAGTGTTCATTCAGCCCAGCAAACACTTGGTAGGCATCACTCATTCTTGTGGTTTCCCAGTCAGTTTAGGAAGAGTGATGCCAGTAATGGGCAAAGCCACCCAGCAGCATCCCCATACGGCAGGAAGGAAATACTCCAAGCTAGGCATCTTCATCACAGGAGGAAGCAGGAATGTCACTGTTTCCTTGTACCCACACAGATCTCCTATTTCCCACCCGGAATTTGAAAACTGTGATGATAATAGCGTTAGAAAATCGCTGCCACACAGTGTCAAGAACACAGAGCCTAAGCAAAGCGTTTGCTACGCTGCTGTACCGCGACTGCTTTCTCTACCACAGGAGAGGCTGCACTCTGCCTTCATCATCCACCTCAATCCCTCTTTTATTTCAACCACAGCGTCCCTAATAACATAGTCTGGGTGACTACTATCAGCAAACCATTTTGCCACAGAAGAGTAAAATAATTCCAGAAATTAATACAAGGAGGAAGAATCAATGCAGCTCAGTCATCCAGATTCCAAATCAGCACGACACTTCCCCACCAGTTTCTGCTGAAGTTCTGAGCAATCAGATTCAGCTTAGTGAGATTCCTTGCATCCTTTAAAGGTCAGACTTGCTAAAATGCTTTCCTGAACTGAAGCTTCACTCAATTATGCTCTAAAAACCAGCCAGGACTACCCAGTGAGTCCATGTATGTGCCATCTAAACTAGCATGTCATTTCTTGCAGGCTTGTCTGCCTCTGCCAGCACACAAGCTCAGGATCCCTGCCAGGCTCCTTGGGACAAGGCAGCTCACACAACTGCCAAAATCAGAGTCTGCCACGTTCAAATGAGGACATGTGCACAAAAACTTACATTTCCACCTGGCAGTGGAAATAGAGCTGGAGTGATGGACAAGAGCTCAGCGGGGATTGCAAGCCCACACGATGCTGTTCACATCAGAACGTTCTTTAGTGGGGCACTGCTGAATGACAGGCTTTAGTCAGACCATGCACAGGGTGGATTTATTTTTAATCAACTTTCTTTTTGCTAGATGCAGGTTTCAGTAAGAAAAGACTGTTAAAAAGACTTCTGCAGCACAAAAATCTAACAAGGCAAGAGAAAGATTATTTTCTTTTTCCTGGGGGAAAAAGAGAAAGTGAATTCCCAAAGCAAGGCTCAGCACTGAGAATAAATTATTAATTTAATAGCATTTTCAAACTTCAAAACACAAAAATATGAATGCCAGAGGTGCAGTTAGGATATCTAACTCAGACCCTCCTTCCCTAGAGATTCAAGACCAAAATTATTTTACTAGAACTGATGGCTTATTTATGTTCCAGCAGCAGTATTTGGACAAGGCAAGCGTTATCATTTTTACAACTACTTTTCCATAGTGCCCTTTAGGCTTGATAGCTCCCTACTATTGTTAAGGTCAGAGGACAAGTTCATAAAACCTCTAAATCATACATAACAAGAACTAAAAACCTAAGATATATCTTTTTTTTTTTCCCCCTAGGCCTGTGCAGAAGAATCAAAACACAGAAAATGACCACTTGAAATAATGACCACATTAAACAAGGCTCCATGAGAAATTTATGAGGCAAAATTTTCCTTCTTTTTTTTTCCTCCCTTTTTTCTTTTTTTTTTTTTCCCCAGCACTATAGAACTGAAAATACTTTTTGCCCCCCTCTCTTCTCCCCCGAAAACAAAACCAAATCCCAAAGGTCAACAGACTTATTTTAAGCCTAGACTCTAAGATGTTAAGTAAAAATAATTATTTTTTCTATTCTCTATTTTTCTTTTTCTTTTGATTTGACAAGAAAAAGGCTATAATGTAATATGAACAACCCTCTTTCAATGTTAACATTGCTTAACTAAGTACTTCCAAACCTGATTCTCAGGAACACAACTACAGCTCAAACAGTTTGGTTTGCTTGTTTTCAAGTAAAATACTTTATTTTCCTCTCAGGTAAGAAAATAACTTGATTTCTGATTTGTCATTAACACCTTACAAACTTACCTGCAATAAGTATTGCAATGATGTGAAATAGAGATAAAATAAACTGCTTTTATTTTTTTTAAATGCAATAAATGCGAACATTATAAAAGAAAAAAATAATCTTACCAAATGGTTACAGACTAATGAAGTGTATGGGAGTCCTGCATAAACACTGATCCCAGAGCCAGCCACTTTAAAATGCAATGAGGGATATAAACAAACAAAAAGAGGTGGCTATTTGCTCTCACAAAGACACTGCAGCACTCCAATGTGAAGTTTGTGTGATCCTGGTGTGGATTTTTCAACAGATTCTTTTGTCTGGCACAGTGTACTGCATGGTATTAGTGAAACAGTAAATATGCCTCACAACAGCGTCATGCTTGACTACATTTCAGTTTGGGAATTGAGGTAAAAATAAGCTTTTATACTTAATACCCCACTTCACTCATCGTCCTTTTTGCTTTTGCTTTTGCTTTTTCAACTGGAACGTAACAATCCACAGGACTTCCAGACAATCACATTTTCCAGCCACGTTATATATTAATAAATATAATCAGACTACATATACATTTCAACTGATCAGCATAAATCAATGTCAATTAGGAACAAGTGTTAGAGAGACAAAATGTGACACTTCACACTCGATGTTGTCAAAGTGTCACATAAATATGTTCTAAGGACAATATATATTTTGGCTTAATTTCAGTCCCCAATAGGACTTTATCACAGCTGTGTGTGTCTGTAAAAGTTTTTGACCTGGCAAAAATCTCAGTGATTTTTCATTTTCAAAAGCCTACAATATATTTCCCTGAGCTGTTTGGGGTTCTTTTTTCCCCTCTTTTTTTGGTGAAAATGAATGCACATTCTGTTGCTGTGCAAACTGCATTACCTGCCCCTCTGCAACTGTCTCTGTATCAATGATTGTGATGATTCCAGGCACCAAAGGACTCCGACGAAGGTTGCTATGAGCTAAAATTTCTTCTTCGGTTGCTCCTGAAGGCAGCGTCCCTGTCAGCTGGGTAACTACTTTCCCAACCATTGTAAGTCCAGTCTTTATTGTCTACAAAAAGAAAGAGAACCAATAAATAATATTTAGGGCTGCTTTGTGGCTTTATCTTCAATGATTTTTTTTTTTCTGAACACAATGAATATACATCTTTTCAATTTGAAATTATTCCCCTTTATTTTGGAGTCAATTATTTTAATTGTGCACATGAGAAGCATACAAACCAGATGTTTTTAGAAGTGATACATAAGCTGCTAAAGGCTGAATGTTACAGAAATATATATAAAAAATAAATTAGCATCCTTTCCATTTCAAATGTTCATCTTTATTTTGAAATTAATTAATATAACTTGATTGTGCACAAGAGAAGCACAAAACCCAGATGTTTTTGTAAGTGATACATAAGCTGCTAAAGGCTGAATGTAACAGACATATATATGAAAAAAAATAGCATCCTTTCAGTTTGAAATATTCCTCTTTGTTTTGGAATTAATCAATATAACCTGATGGTGCACAAGAGATGCACCAACCCTATGTTTTTGTGATATGTAAGTAGCTGAAGGCTGAATGTAACAGAAATATATATATATAAAGAATAAATTAGCATCCTTTCAATTTGAAATATTCATCTTTAGTTTGGAATTAATTAATAGAACTAGCTTGTGCACAAGAGTGGCACACAAACCAGATGTTTTTGTAAGTGATCCATAAGCTGCTGAAGGCTGACTGTAACAGAAATCTATGAACAAGAAAATTAGCATGCCTTCAATTTGAAGTATTCGTCTTTATTTTGGAAATTAAATGCTTCCAAAAATATTTTGGACAAGAAGAAATAGTTGAATGTTGTTTAAATGTTACAGTTTCTTTCTTTAACTTTGTTATTTACTTATTGCCATGGCAAGTTAGAAGAATCAAATGATGAAGCCAAGCTGTGTGTGTGTGGAGGGCAGCGATACACAGAGAAATACTTCTAACACCTAATGGTTAATGCTGAAGTTGTGTCTTCTGCACAACTGCAAGAGACAGGGAGTTTGGCTTCTGATAGATACAGCAACCACATTCATTTTCCCAGCAATTCTGCCTTTTGCAGCACTAACACTGAAGATGGGACTCAGAGCCTCCAGAATTAAAGGTGGTAGAGAGGACAGCTCTGCAGACGCATAGCCCATCACAAACAACGTGACTTCCCCTAGTCTGCATGTCCTCCAGACGTGGCTCTGGAAACAGATTCATTGCACCAGCCTTTATCATCTAAAGGGGTTGAAGATTGGTTTTATGTTGTTTTATTTCATGCAGAGAAAGAGGGAGACCACAGACAGAGGCAGAGATACAGATTTAAAGCAACATAACCCAAATTACAACTCAAAAGACTTTCTCCTTGTATCAAGGACTGTGCCTCCTTTGCCTCTAAAGAACTGAACAGATTTATTACACAATATAAATAAGAAATAGCAAAGGAGATCCAAATGGAATGACACTATAACAAGCCAATTCTTAACTAAAAAGACAAGCTAAGCTGCCTGCTAAATTGAAACAGAAAACAACCCCAACTGTACAGATCACAAGCTGAAACCAAGAAGCAGCCACAAATCAATTGCAACTGCTTTGTTTAGTGCTAAAATCTCAAACTGCAGTGATTAGAAAACACATTAGTGTTCATCAATTAGCAGCCAAACGTTTGTTTTAATAATTCATAGGAAATGACTTACACAAAGTCTGTTAGTGTGTTGTCAGGAAAACCTCTGAAGGGCCAACAGAATTAGGCGCCACACGGTATTGATGGCACCATCCAGCAGGAAGCCTGATTAACCTCTGAGATGCCTCAGCTGATGTACTTACCCCATTAAAGCTAATGGAGATACTACCACTTAAAATCGAGCCATGCCTTTATCATAGGAACGTCTTTGGGGTTTAAAGTCTTTAGTAACATCCTGCCATTTGTTTCTTATTATTTCTTTTTAGACTCAGATACCACAAGTGAGAATTGAAACAAAAATTTAACAGAGGCGAATTTTGATGACTGAAAAACTTCAAGCAGATAATGATACCTAAAACTGACCCAGTACCATGACCAGAACACATTTCAACAGACACTTTGCTTACCAAAGTGTCAGTTACTAAAACAGGGCAGTTTCTGAGCAATAGTTAATTGCATAAAAATAATAAAGAAGGCAGTTTCTGACTTGTTGTATAAGAATAATAAATAGGGCAGTTTCTGACCAATACTTGTTGTATAAACATAATAAACAAGGCAGTTTCTGACCAATACTTGTTGTATGAACATAATAAACAAGGCAGTTTCTGAGCAATACTTGTTGTATAAGAATAATAAACAAGGTAGTTACTGACTAATACTTATTGATTAAAAATAATATAAAATGCACTGGCAGTTCCTACAGCAAGAAAGATTGATCAGTATAAAAGTTTTCATATGGGAAAATAAGTAAATTAAAAGAACCAAGACTTTTAACTGATCTACTTTAGAAAATTTCTTTGATATTACACCTCGAGAAATTGGATGACAAAGTGCCAAGTATAAATTTACAGCTCTCTAGGAAAAAAAAATTTAGCAAGGCTTATCTAGCAAAATGAATTACTGCTCTGTGTTTGGGCAGACTGTTACTGCAGGACTACTGAGAAGAAATAGGTGTACAGAGATGTGGATGAGGCCATTAGCTGAGAAATATCAGTGCAAAACCATTACAGCACTTACTTCTTTGTGCTGTGTGTATATTTGCAAAAACTTCTCTGGTAATCTTTAACCTTTCCCATGCCATATCGGCTGTCCCCTCCATCCATTAGAGCTAATGACCTTGCTCTCACATAAGCTGTTAGTACTCATTAAGAAGTTATCAGGTAACAAGAGAAAACAGATGCAGCCTTTGCTAAATCACTTTGCCGCTACAGGATTAAAAGATATGGAGAAAGAATCAACTAAAAGAAGTTATGAGGTGAGAAGAACTTAGTTTATAATTTGATGCTGGACATTCGACAGACGAAATACATTTTAAAATGGCTTAAAGTTTGCATTGTCCCAGTGCCTTTGTCATTGGTGGGAACCTGCCAGTGCCACTCAGTGAAATTTTCTCATAAATGAAATGAAAAGACTTCATCCAGGTCCCTTTGGAAGCAATGATGCACGTTATGCAAACACACAAATGATTTATAGGCTCACATGTACCCTACCTGCTTAAAAATAAGACTTCACATTCATTCAGATGTAAAGAAAGGGAAATACTTCATTAAATTGAATGTGTGCACTCATTTAATTGGAAAATAAGCACAACTTCCATTAGATGAGGACATTAAAATGCAGCATTCAGTTCCTGTTAGGTTGTTTTGTTCCAACAGAGGTCTTGCATCCTCTTAGTGACAAAACAACATATTGTTCCTGTTTTACTTAATAAACACATTGTACAGGATTCATTTTTTTTACAAATGAAAATCTATGGAAAGCAGAAAGGGATATCAGAAAGCTCTGACTTAATAATCAACAATACGAAACCTTCCTGGTTAGTCTGAACAAAAAGAACAAATAATCAATTACAGATTCAAGTTCAAACTAAATGTTTGTTGAAATGCTTCAAAAAGACGTCGCCCTTTCCTGCTCTTCCTGCCTATTCTGAGAAGAGGCAGGACAGGGAAGAAACTCATTAGGATATTCAGCTTCAACAGCATGGCAATTTTGACCACGGAGACATCTAATTCCTCTTCCCTGCTGCATCCCAAATGTCCACACATGGATCATTCTAACAAGCGATTCCACATTCAGATGCTTATCTCAAACCAAGCACCTGAACACTCTCCTGTCACTGATATTGCTAAGTAACACTGGGATTTGTCCTGAAAGATGAGTATCACACCACGCTCAGCAAGGCAGAGAGATAGGCATCTTCTCGTTTGCTTACGTCATCATGGTTGGACTTGATGATCTTAAAGGTCTTTACCAACCCAAATGATTCTGCGACTCTATATTCTATGCTCATTCTACTGTGTTGGTTCAACTGGAGTGAAAAGAATCTTTATCCCATTGGGAACAATATTTTTCCAAACATATCAATTTCTGTCTTTGCTAATCATCAGAATCACAGAATCATGTGGTTAGGAATGTATGTTGGAAAAAGACCTCCAAGATCAACCTAAATTGGAATCTTGACATGTTTTATGTCCAGATATTTTCTGCTTGGTCAAATGAGAGAAATTAGCAGAGGGTTTCAGAAGATGAACAGACAGAAAGCCACCAACTAAATGCAGGGAAATGAAAATCAGATATTAAACTGGAAAATCAGATATTAAGCTGGAAAAAGCACCTGTGTTTTCCTAGCAACAGCAGAAAGCAATGCTCTTGCAAGATGCATCTAAGGAGAAACAGGAAAAATTAAATCCTTCTAGAAATTTTGAAATGGAATGGGAAGATGACAGAAAGGAATTTTTCATCATGCTACCAGAACAACAGGAGTTTTGGCACCAGTAAACACCACACTCCAACATGACCACAGCTTTGACCTTGGTATTGTAGGTTAACAGGGGAGCTTCTGACTCCTACATTACTGGAACAAGGAGAGAATTTATTAGCTGCATTGAGTACAGCACACAGCAGGACATCACATTGAGGACAAAATCACCATTCACTACCAGGACACTCCAAAGCATTTCTCAAAGGGAATACCATTAAAGTAACATTCTGTACTGTCATCGAGACCTTCTGCAGAGGATCTGAGAGGTAATTCTCAAAAGTGACCCTGCTGAAATTGCTCTGCTCTCAGCTTTATCTTTCTCCTTTATATGAAGTTCTTTCACCTCCTTCAGCAAGAAATCAGAACCCAAACAGAGAAAAGGCTGCCACTGAGGATAATCTGACAAAACAAGAACTTCTATGGAAGCAATTCTGAACCAGAAAGCAGCAGTGTAGGGAACAGAGAAGCACATCCACTTTCAAAAAAGCTAATACCTCTGCTGCTCAAAGCCAAGGAATGACGAATCACTGCAGGCTGATAAGATAGAACAGCAGTAGAAGTTTATAAATTAGGACTTACTTAAGCGAGGAGTAAAGTTTACGGTGAGGTAATGTGATGGACAAAGAGCAACAGATACTTGGAGTATCTATTTGCCAAAGAGAATGTCAGCATTTCAGTTACCAGAGATGAAAATTTTGCTAGGAGCTAAGCCAAGATTCACTGAAATTGGTAATAAATTAAACATCTGAGATTTAGCTCTGCGCACTCAAACACCAGTAACAAATTGATACTGTAAGGCTCAGATAGACAAAAGAGCCAAACTGTGCAAATATTTAGAAGTATAGTAGTATTAATCTTGTCTATTACAGTGACATCTAGCAGCCAGTTGACAGCAACAGCAATTTGCTTGGCAAAAGGCAAAGCAGTATAGAGATGGATGATTATTCCTTTTCCTGACTTTCCCTCTTTCTTCATCTCCATAGAGGCTAACAATCTATCCTCTCCTGTGATTATAAACACATTTTTATCTTCAGCATCAATTCACATGATGCAACATCATCATTTCAGTGCTTTCAGATCTTCAGTTTACTATGGGAATTGCTGGATTATGATCCTTAGGCTAGTACTACCCAGCAAGTAAGGTCATCATCTTCTCCTTACTGGCTTCAAAATTAGTCATCCTCAGTTTCTGAGGATAAGATATATAAAAGATCATAGAATCACAGAATTGTTAGGGTTGGAAGGGATCTCAAGAATCACATAGCTCCAACCTCCCTGTCACGGGCAGGGACACCTCACACTAGATCAGGTTGCTCACAGCCACATCCAGCCTGGCCTTAAAACCTCCAGGGATGAGGCTTCCACCACCTCCCTCGACAACCAGTATCTCACCACCTTCATGGTGAAGAATTTCTTCCCAACATCCAATCTGAATCTACCCATTTCTATTTTTGCTCCATTCCCCATAGTCCATCTGATACCCTAAAAAGTCCCTCTCCAACTTTCTTGCAGGCCCCTTTAAGATGTCCTCCTTTTAAAGATTTTATTTAGGTCTGACAACAAAAATGAAACAGGATAGTGTTTGCTCTTCAATGCCTACTGGAATGCTTTGACAATCATTATATGGTTTAAGAAAGCTCTGTTGTTCTTCAGTGAGGAGTAGGTCTGGCTTTGGCCATAGAGTGATCTGCTGGTGAGACTTTACAAACATCTCCTCATGACTCTGGCTGGTCATGCTAAGCCAGATATTTTTCAAACTTGTGTGTGCTATAAACTCCATGTTAATGATGCTGAGATTGAAGCAGCACAGGGAGATTTCCCCCCATTTTCATGTGTTTGCTGACAGCGAAAGTATGCAGAGAGACAGCAAATTTCCCATGTCTTCACAAGAACAGCAATTCAAGTTCTCCTCAACAATGCAAATAAAACCCCAAAAACCTGTGATTTTTTTCTTCTCCTCCAGCCACAGTGAGATGGTGTCCAAAGCTATGCTGATGGAATGTTTGTTTTGATGTTTTGTTTTCACATCAGATGGCATGCCCTGGGTCTCTCTTTGTGGGTTCCTGTAACTGTTGTTTTCTTCAGTGACACTGAGCTTTCTGTTCTGTGCTGTCATTTAATTCCTATTATTAGGTTTGTTTTGTTGTGCATATCAGAAATGAAAAGGCTGGTGGTTACAAGGAAAGCTTGTAATCAGCACGAAGGCTGCCAGACAGTGCCAAAACTCACTTTATATGTGTGTGTCTGTGTGTGTGAGAAAAAGAAATCACTTGACAAAACACTGCAGACAAATCCTCAAGGAAAGGACGAGGCTGGGAGGGAAGAATAAAACAATAGCTCTGCATACTCTTTGGCTTAAGATTTATTCAAGCCGTGGTCTTCTTTGGATGCTAAGAAACCCCAGACATCTGTCTGAAAACAGAGGGATATTATAATGTCATCTGGACTAAGAAAACCAGGCAATGGAACCTATATGTAAACAGCCATTAATAAACTCTAACCTTCAAAGAAAGGTAATTAATTAGCTCACGTACTGTGCTGTCATCCTTCAGAGAGATTAAAACATATAATGTTGGTGTGATGGAGTCCAAATAGCACCAAGCACTTGTAAAGTCAGTTTTCACCATGCTGAAAGACTAATGATGCTGAGTTCCAATCACAGGAACTTGCAACATTATGAATAGCCAATCTACAAACCCATTTCACTGTGATTTTCTTGTGAGAGTGGTCACTAATCTGAATAGCTCTTTGGAATACAAGTCAGTTCAGAAGGACAGGAATACTTAGTGCAAAGCAATGGCTACTCCAGGATGTGCAGGATCAGAACCATATGCCCAGTGCTAAGGGCAGTCTGTTTCTTCCTGTGTTTTCCTCTTTTGTGAATGGGGGGGGGTGGTGATGACACACGGTACAATCCAGCAGGGAAACCTAATAATTATCTTCCATGATAACCTCTCCTAGCAGCAGATGATGTACTCACTTTGGCAGCACTAATGACTGTGGCAGTGTAAGACTGAATGTTGTCTCCACAGGCTCCACCACGGGATTGATGGCATCGGATCAGCTACAAGAAGAAAGACAGCAACCAAGTAACTACTATTAAACTACACAAACCCATAAGCCATTACCATAGCTCTTATTTATCATGTACAGTGGTGTGTTTTTCCCTACAAACAGCAAAAAGCCCTGCTGAGACACTTAACCCCTTTTTATAATCTTCTGGGTGCCACCCAGACTGTCGCGTACTCCACTCCAGTTTTCAATTACAAGATGAGTAGTCACTAAGAATTCATAAACTTTGAAACGGTGGGATTTTTGGTCTGGCAGCAATACCACAAATACATTTAAATAAATATAATCAAAAGCTTTAGCCATGTATATGTAACATTAAATATCAGACATTCTAAGAATCCCAATGTGGCTTTCCCCTCCTTTTTATGAGTAGCAAGCAAAGAAATGACAAAGGAAAAGAGCTACTTTAAACTTCACTTTTAGTAGATTAAAGGAATGTACAAGGGATTTACTCTGCAATGCCTTCCTTCAAAGTTAATAAATTAAAAAAAGGCTCTTCTACCTGTCTTTGAATCCTAACTAACAACTGAATCTGTGCTTCTGAGTAAATAAAGTGGCAAACAAACTATAGATATTTGTTGCTTGTACACAGAATGTGTTGCCTGCTTAATTGCTTCAGCTAAAAGAAAATTAAAAAGTCACTGCAAGATGTTTTTATGCTACAGGTTTTCCTTTCCTATTTAAGCATCTAAATAAAAAGAGTCCAACTAGGGAGAAAGGGGAAGTCCACAGTGAATATACCTGGGAACACACAAGCCACTTAAATCCTGGCATAATTCTATTGCTGATCAGTGCCTTCTACTTTTGGCAGCAGTACTTTGTAAATCCCAGGCTGGCTGGTTAAGTTTTACAAAACCACACAGGCCTGCTGATGGTGTTCAAAGAAAGGCAATCCTGCAGAGAGAAATCAGTTGTGCTACATTTCTCAAGTCTGCCTCTCTGATAATTTCTGGTTCAGCTCTAGAAACAGCTACTCCAGCCACAGGTGGGAAGGAGAAAAAACATCTGCTTTGAAATCAAAATAAGGTATTAGAAGCTGAATGTAAGGATTCGAAACATTTCAAGTTTTAAACACATGATCACTCCTCTGGCTAAGAGCAGTGATAATTGTTTTACTTGGGATGTGTTTTCTTCTTTTGACTCCAGAAATATTAATTCAGCTTTTTCCTGGAGCCTAACAATTTTAAGTGGTCATTTTAATGTTATTTCCTAACCTCCAAAGTGCATCATTGTGCTCTTTCAAACAAACTCACTGGCTCTGTCCAGACTCCCTTGCCCCAAGCAGACTTTAGGGATCCTCACTTGCCTGCCTTTCAGAGGAGTCTATAATAAATTGCTTTAAATTTTGAAAATCCAAAATGGGCTGCTTATTGCATCACCTCACTAAAAACACATGTTGATAGCTGTCTGCTGTGCCTTTACTCTTACATATTTATGCCTCCCAAGTTCATGAGCTGTAATCAAATGTGCAGGGGAAAAGATATGATAAATACAAACACCAAAGCACAACCAGAGTGGGTCAAAGATTAGGTCTGTTACCATTGTGCAAGTCCTCTTACACATCACCTTTTTCACAGAGCTTTTTGTCTGCAACTTTTTCTTTTCTGTTTTGCTGGGGCTTTTTTCCCCTCTATGTTTGCAAAACCTAGAATGAAATTTCCAATGAAAGAACTGATTTTAAAATCAACCCTTTCCTTACCTTATTTTCTGCATAAGCAAGCCAACGGCTTCCAAGAGCAATAGGATTCATGTTTGGCCCTGGACAAGGATAACAGCCTGAAAAATTTGAGAAGTCAACATTAAGAAATAGCTTCATGACTCCTTACAAAGAATTTTATTTATTGCCAAGAAAACAAAAAGTCTAAACAAAAATCTTGCAGTTGCTAATATCACTCACTAAATGCTTGCATTTTTGTTCCTAGAGATAAGGCTGTGGTTAGATGAGCTATTCTGAACACTTAATTATGTGTAAATACTCCTTTCTCCTTATGTTTGCATTTTTTTTTATGCCATTTGGATACAGCAGGGTGAGGGCAGTATTTAAGTCTGACTGGATTGTTCTGCATCTTCACATTTGGATTCATTTTACTTGACTGATGTCTTTCTATTGGTGGTCCAGTTTGCTTCAAGCTCTGATAGTTTATGGACTGTGGTATGAAAGGGTATATTATGCTTTTTTTGTTTATAGTAATTCCATATACAAGCCCTTAACCTCTCAAAATCCTTTTCCACCCTGACTTTACACACTATGGGAGAATTTGTAATTGCTTTAGAATCAGTGGCAAAGTTTCCTCTGTTCACCTGCTTTTCACTGCCTTTATATTATCATTAAAGTATACACATGCATAAAGGTGCATAATAAAACAGAATTATTCTTAAGGATTAAAAGGTGAGAATAGTGATAATAGAAAGCTACTGAAAATAGATGGGAACAAAAAAATATGGTAAGGTTTAAAATTAATCAGGCCCATGTTCAATGTCATTTAGTATATACAGTCAAACAAACCAATAAACAAAAAAATTCCCCAAACCCCAAAAAAATCCTCCAAAAAAACCCCAAAACCACCAACAACCAAGAATATCACACTCTTAACTACTATTAAAAATATATAACTTTTAATTCTTGCAAACAACTAGATAATGCTTAAACATGAATGAAAAGTAATCTGCAATCAGAAGCAGCAGTGACCCTCACCCTAACCACTCTTACTTGTCCGATTTCCATGTCCTGTTTCCCTCTCTTTGTTTTCTGTCAGTACAGTTTAAACCCTTTGGGGGGAGGGCTGCTCTCTCTACACCAAGATGCAACCCTTGCCTGTACTCAGCCCTCAAATCTCACTGGTGTATCTGAACTTTAGTATTTGAGCCCTGACACTGGAAATGTCCTTGCTGGGTGGTTCCAGCAGGCTGCCTTCACTGGGATCCTTTGTCAAGGTAAGAGTCTGAAAGTTCAGCTACTGAAGTCACACAGATGAAGCCACAAAGCTGTTTACTTTGTGTTATCAAGGGACAACAAGATCTAAGTTTGAGTGTTGCAACTTAAGCCAGTATCCTGGGACCCTTAGCCACATGTCTAGTGCCATTTACTAGCCTTAAATCTGTTCTGGTACACTACAACCTATACACAAAAAAGAAATATTGCCTAAGAGGGGAAGGAGGGGGACCATCAAGCAAATGGTTAATCTCTGTTTTCATCAGTTCATAGGCTAATATAGACAATTTAGTAATTCATACTCTCTCACTGGCTGGGCAAGAAACAAAACCTTTTCAAACTTACAGACACATGTGTCTCATTTAAAGGAGTCCTGCCTGCTGATCCTGCATCCCAGGCAGAAGAAGCACTTAGATCAGGCAAACAGTTTTCAGAAGAACATATACAACCAACTGCAATTTAGTGCATAAAATCCTCCACTGCATTCTGAGCAGCAACATTAAAAAAAAAAACAAAAACAAAACCAACCAAACAAAAAAACCCCAGCAAGCTAACTTTGATTTCCCCTAAGTCTCTTGTGTCAGGCTCTTGATACTGACCTGCCAACCTGTCAGAAAAAATCATATCCATTCACCACCTTCTTTTTACAACTGTTAAACAGGTTCCAAAATAGTCCAGAACATTTAGTGAGGACAACAGAATTGTAAAGTTTAATGGCTTTATTCTCACTGCTTGCAAAACAGTGAAAAAGCTGCATTGGAAGGTGTTGGCTACAGCAGGTAGGGCTAAGTTTAAAGAGACATTTGACAACACTCATAGACATATTTGGTGGCATTTTGATGGGCACATGCAGAACCAGCTGCTGCACTGTTCAAGTTGTCTCATATAAACAGCTCTGCTTCATGTTTTTAGAGCAGAGCAGTGAGGGGCTTGCAAAATTCAAGAGATCACAGCAAGCTATTTCAAAGTTCATACAGCATTGGAAGGAGAAAAGCAGCAATTCATCCAATTAAATCCATCTTGGGCCAGGAAAGCCAAACCAAGTGAGTATTTTGTAAGGTCTTATCACTGCCTTGATCTCAGGAAGGAAAAAGAATTCTGACGAAATGATGCCACAATTGTTATTGCATTCCAGAAGCACATAAAATGTGGGTAGCCAGAGCCTCTTAAGGAACAAAGCAAGCAAAAAAAAAAAAAGGTTTTAAATACAACCCTAGGTTGTAAATACAAATGTGTTCTTCCCATGGCATTATAGATCAGGACTGGTAAGGTTTTAACGCTGACTTTTGCCTCAGCAATTCTTAGCTGCTCGGTAAAGATATTCAGAGCCCCCAAACTTTACTTCTTCCCTTTTGTGTATAAAACGTAGCATGAAAAGCTGTCAGATGATAACCTTCATCATCTCAATCTCCACAGTGAGTTTAGAATCAGTCACATGCGTTTCCCAAACTCTGCAGGCACCTCGTAACGTCCTCGAGCAGAAAACAAAAGGAGCAGCAGCCAGCAGATGCACTGCAACAGCAAAACCCCAGCAATTCCACAACTCCTAACAACAAAGAAAACATCTTGCTGGGATAAGGGAAGAAAAGGGAGCTGTTCCAAATTAATTCAGTGAACCAAAGGAAAGGAAGAACTGCAAAAAGCATTATTCTGCCAGTCACAAATTAATCAAATCAAAAGTGTAAAGTTATCTCACAGCAAAACTGCAGCTGTCTTCACCAAACCCACTGTAGGTGGTTTGTTCCATGAACTGGCCTCAGACACAGCTCCATGCACAAACCAGCCAATTCTAATAATAACCTCCAGAGAGGTCAACAATTCAGCTGGGTACTAAACTCTCCTCTCCGATACAAAAAACAGCATAGAGTAAAAAAAAAAAAAGGAGAGAGAGCTATTTCCTCCCTTTCTTCTCTTTGCAAGTCTCTGCATTTTGGAAACATGCAGCAGTACAAGGATAAACAAAGGGTTATACTTTATGGGAAGGAAAGGCAAATTGTTTTTCTGCTTTCCAAAAAACCAGCTGGAGTCAGCAGAACATCATCTACTAGGCAAATGAAAAGACAGGCACGGCGTGACCCATCCAGCTCAGCCACCCAATCGTTACCAGCCTAACTCTCTTAAAGATTAACTTCTATTTCTATTAAACTTCAAAACAACTGAGAAAAAAATCCATTCTAAGCAACAACAGCAGCAAGTTTTGCATGTTTACAATAGGAATGAACATAATGAGAGTGCAAAACTAGCTGTCACGAAGACCAAAGTTTCCAAGCTTTAATGACAGCATGAAGAGGTCATCCAAGAAATGATCACTCGGGGAAAGTCCTTCCAAAAGTACAGCAAATCAAGCAAGTACTAAAAAACATCTGATCTTAGCATCAGCTTTACTGGGACTATCACCCACAAAAACCTAGGTGACAACCTACCAGCAAATATTTCTGATGCTTTTAAGAACTCTACTGCTTTCTTTCTGTGTGCTTTACAATGGTACACAGAGAAAATGCAGCTTCAAAGCTGTTGAATAAGGAAAAATCTGAATTTAAGTGCAAATTTTTCTGCTAACTTCAGTTCCTGCACCCAAGACCTCCAACTGGTGCTGATGTAAGCAACATTGATGAGCAAAAAGTGAGCTCCAGGCAAGCTCCAAGCAGGGACTCAGGTAACAGCACCCTGGTCCCTCCTATTCTGTGCCTTTTATTTCCCTGTTTCCAAGATGTAAGGTGTTCCCTGCATCAAAAGGGAAATTCTTTAGCATTACAACTTCTTAGATTCCTCCTGTTCTTCTTTTTAAATAACTGAGTTATAAAATTAGGACCTGAAATATGCATTGGAGCTGTGATTCTGTGAATTCAAAGATGGTTTTGGCTTCCTGGTTGCTGTGCTAACTTTATCCACTTGGTTTCAGTGAGAATAGAGGAATCCTAGAAGTTCAAGTTCTCCAAAGAGCTACACAAATGTTTGTTTAATGAGTGAGCAAAGAGAAGGCATGTTTATTTTACATCATTTTTCAATTACTTCTATGAAACTCTCCACCACCCTTTGGAGATTCATATCCATATGTCCATAATAAACCAAATCACCTCTTCTACTCATCTCCGAAAATTTAACGCTCTGGATCTTTCCATTGGTTTATGCTCTTACAGAAACGTAAGACTCCAGTCCTTGCCTTACATTGTTTTGAAAAAGCTCATCCTCCAGCTTCAATAATGTCAGTGTGAATACACAGACAGCAGCCAAGAAGAGAAAAGCAACACATTCCTCCCCTCCCACTTAGCTTTTAAACAAACAGCATGTTGGGAAAACATTGTTGGGAGGAACAGGGCTATTAAAAGTCATGTCAGCTATAACAGAGATAAAGCAAATAAATCACAAAAGATACCACTATTAAAACTTGAGCTATTGGGGCAGCTCTTCGTCAAGCTCTAAAGCTTTTCCATGAGAAAAAAAGATTAAAAAAAAAAGTATGCATATGTGAGTACATATGCAAACCCAAATGCCCTCTATGGGCTTTTGTAACTAATGCTAATTACAATTAAATTGCAATGCTGAAGAACTGACCAACAGCACCATTTTGATGGAGAGATGGGGGCTCAACACTGCAGGTATTCCCAATATCCAGAAAAACTTGTCTCTTTGCTGCTTCACATCCAAGCACACAAGCTGTGTACAGGCATTTGAAAGTCTACAGCCATCTAAGTTTTCAACAGCTCTGTTCTTCAGGAGGGCCAGAGCTGTGCATCAGTTGTCTATGGTATGCTACAAGCCCAACCAGCACCTGCAGCACTACATCAAATTAGTGAATTTGAATTCTGGCTGACAATAATGGCTGGGTATTGATTTATTTACATGTAACAAGACCAGGTTGGATGGGATTTTGAGCAGCCTGGGCTAGTGGGAGGTGTCCCTGCCTATGGCACGGGTTTTGGAACTAGATGATCTTTAAAGTCCTTTCCAACCCAAACCATTCTAGGATTCAAGATCTGCTCTGCATCTGTGACCTTCTCATTCATGAAGCACGGACGATGCACATGCTGGAAGGGGCTCTGAACACACAGCAGCTATAACACATTCCACACCATGTAGCCATGAGGGATGCACAGCAGTGCTGTCCAGTTTTATTTCAAGCCACTCTGTTGTTTATACAGCATGTGGGTACGGGCTGTGTTATTAAAAAATCTTCTTAGGATTCTGTCTCTAATCCCAAACCATGGAAGAAATGACATCTGAATATGAGGAATATGACATTGGGATGGGATGCAGTCAGCAACCATAAGGAACACTGGTCAAGGCAAAAATCTCCAAGGCTAAATGACATCCCAAGGCAAAACGAAGTGAAACCTTCCTGAGAAAGTGGATTTCTGGCTAAACAAAGATTTTTCTGTTTCAGTGCTTGGAGAAGTTCACTAGAGATGACTTATGCCATATCTTAAATGCAGAGAATTTTTAAATACAGTCTTCTGAGCAAACCCAAAGTGTGTGTAACTCTTTTCTACCAAAACGATTTGCCTTTCACCGTTTATCTGCCAGATATCACTTGGAAAAGATCTGTCAAGCAGTGGAATTGTGTATTTTTAAATAAATAGCCACAGTAACCCACTGCAGTGAGGCTACTTTTTCATCACTGAATGTAATTAATCATCAATTAGTAATTTTTGCTAGGTCCTATGAAACACACAGCACTCTGTAATAATGAAATGACATAACTAGATTCTAAGTCCTGCAACCCAAAGGAGCCAGAAAACAGATCCATGACAGCAACCATAAGAAGAAATATACAATAAAGAAGGGGTAGAGTGATACTGTTCTTGCAAGAAGATTGTTGAATCCAAGGAAAACAAATCATATAAGTTGTTTTATCTAAGATTTTGTTTGTTTGGGATTGGCTGTTTTTTTTCTTAGCATCACCAAGCAAACCAAATTTATTTGTTTATAAACTGTATAAAGTAATATTGTTTATAAATTCCTCTGGGTTCCTTCTAGATGAAAGGCTCTATGTAAATGTTATTACTCTCACACTGTCACATACTTTCCAAAGCCCTTCTATTGTTCTTGTACTTCCTTCTGTTTAAGCATCAGCCATAAAAACTGAGCAAAAGAGCAAACCAGCAGGATGCATCCTACTGTGAAATCATCCTTGCCATCCAGGGCCTTTTTTGAAATCTGAGTGGTCTTATCACTATTAAAACACTACAAAATAGCCCATCTAGAAATAAAGTGAAAAGGCAACACCACAAATCTTATATTTATACTGTCAGCACCTGGCTTTGCAGGGCAATAGTCATAATACACAGCATGGTAACAACAGAGCCAGCCCTGCAATGAGTCACATTTTGTGCTCTCCTGCATCATAGAATGGTTTGGGTTGGAAAGGACCTTAAAGATCATCCAGTTCCAACCCCCCTGCCATGGGCAGGGACACCTTCAACTACACCAGGTTGCTAAAGGCTCCATCCAGCCTGGCTTTGAATACTTCGAGGGAAGATTGAAAGGTTTAAATCTTGGAAAGCATCAAATCTGGGAAAGAATTAAATCAGGGAAATAATTAAATCTCGGAGAGAATTAGATCTGGGAAAGAAATAAATCTGGGAAAGAATTAAATCTGGGAAAGAATTAAATCTGGGAAAGAATTAAATCTGGGAAGCACCACAGATGTAATGGGTTTATTATTATCATCATCACCACTATTATTATTGCTACTGTTATTTTTATTATTACTACTATTATTATTATGTCCACACAAACCTCCCCCCCTTCTCAATTCTATGATGGCAGTTTTAAGCATTTTCCTGTTATTCCACAGGTCTCAGACCAATATCAGAACTTTTACTAAATATATATGTGGCTTATAATGTTCATAAGGTTTAGTTGTTTAATTTAGCCAAATTTGCCTGATTCCAGGACAAACTTTTAATCTCAGGTTTACTTTCTTCTTCTGTTCAGAGAACTGGACAGTGATAAATAATGATGGTCCTGCAGAGGTTGTTGTTTCTGTGCAGGACAATGTGAGTAAGATGCCTTTGTTTTGGCCTTTCACATTAAGGATTTGGGTGCTTTAAGATAAAAATAACTTAGAAACAAACAGCACTTCCTGTTGTAGATATTTTTTAAACTGTCACACCCAGGAGATATGATACACACACATCTTGGGTACCAAGACTGCTTTCTCTCCAGAGACAGTTTTTTCTGGTGTACTTACACTTTGCTTCAATCCAGCAAAACACCTTCTAAGCAGGGAAGAAATTTGTTTCCATGATTCTCTCATATTGCCCTAATGACCTCTTCAACAAAATATTTCACCATCATCCTGCAATAGTGCTACACTGATTTGCATATTCAGGGAAAACCACTCTTAAAAGGAACAGTGAAAAAGTAAAAGCAGGATCAAATCAGCATTGCCCAGGGAAGGCAGTTACAAACCACACCAAGGAGTGGGGGTGTTCATATCTATGTATCTAAAATGTGTGTATACAAACTGCTTTTATACAACTCTCAGAACATAGTTGCATTCTCTTCACTGATCAAGAAAACACTGTGAATCAGGAGCTCATTTCCCACCTGCCTAAAGGGTTTTCAATCTAAACTGAGGAGACTCCCTCCATGGACAGAGGAATCCTATCAATCATTACACCGCGTGGGATGTCCAGGATAGGTGCCACTCACTGATCACAGCTGCGAAGGGAAATGTACATTCCTCTAGAAGTTCTGTTTGTGACTCTTGAGGCATTAAACCTTTTCATAAGACATCCAGGCTTTTTACTTCAAAGAGATCAAACTGCTCCCCGTGTGCTGATCAGGGAAAAAAGGAACTCTAACAGAGCTTACTGAAACTTACCAAAGAGCAGCCCTGTGACAGACTGAAACCACCCTGATATTTCTTGCATGTGAATGTCACTGAAAATAGGAATACCACATCCAAACTGCAGATCAGTGTCAAACACTGTTTGGTTTGGGGTTGTTTTCCTTGTTTTTTTCATTCAGAGAGCTGCAAGTAGGGTACATTTAACAGATACTAATTTTTGGCTCGTGGTTCAGTGAGTCTTTTGAGACTTTCTATACAATAAAGTACTCGGACTAAAATCTGGAAAATTACCTCTTGAGGCTCTAGCTGTGCAGCATCAATAGAAATGTGGTGCCAGCTAATGGCTGCAATAACTGTCTCCATCCCTAGAGAATAATGGATGGAGAAATATATCGATATGAGAAGTGGAAGGGCCAGAGAAACTGAGCAGGCACTAGTTATCGGACACAAAGATGATGCCACATGCATGATGTTATCTGTGATAATCTTTACTCAGGGCCCAGGGGTGGGAAGGATATTCTTTACAGAGAAGAAAATATCCATCAGGCCATATTCATAATCATCAATGTTCCACTAAGTAAGCATTTTTGGAGAAAGGCTGAAGGAGCACTGATGTAATAGAAATCAATGAAATTCAGCTTTTCTGCATCTATTGTTTAGAGTGAAGTAGAGAGGGAAAAAAAAAAAAAAAAAAGCTGGTCCATCACTTTTGTTTCTGCTCCTTCAGTATTGAGAGAAAAGCTCTGAAGGAAATCTGAACCATGACAAAACTCTTCCCCATTTAAAAACCTGTTTAAAACCCACACCTTGATATTCACAACTGCCACAGGAAACACATTCTAAGTATCAAATTAATTATTTTTTTCTTGGTTTGGCCACATGAGCAGTTAAAACAGTGCAGGATGCAAAATCACTGCCTGGCTTCATCTTCCCCTCGATCCGAGCCTTTTCTTAATGACAGTTGGCTCTGAGCTCTTTGCAGACTGATGCTGTGACTTTCCTTAGCAGACACTCAAAACTAAGAATCATAGAATTGTTTTGGTTGGGAAAGCCCTCTGAGATCATTCAGTCCAACCATCAACCCAATACCAGCCATGGCCATTAAACCATGTCCCCAGAGTGCCATGTGCACACACTTTTTGAACACCTCCAGGGATGGGGACTCCACCACCTCCCTGGGCACCCTTTTCCAATCCTTGACCACTCTTGCAGGAAAGAAAGTTTTCCTAATATCCAACCTAAACCTCCCCTGGTGCAACTTGAGATCATTTCCTCTTGTTCTATCTCCTGATAATAGGGACAAGAGACCAATCCCCACCTCACTCCATCCTCTTTTTAGGGATTTGTAGAGAGCAGTTAGATCTCTCAGCCTCCTTTTCTCCAGACTAAACAACCCCAGTTCCCTCAGCTGCTCCTCACCAGCCCTGTCCTCCAGACCCTTCACCAGCTTTGTTGCCCTTCTCTGTATGCCAGTATCACACAGGGTAGATTACAGGACACCCTGGTATTTTTTCTTCAATATCTACAGTATGTTTTCCATTCAAGTTTAAGCACCTGTCTTAAATCCAGGCACCAAGGCTGGAGCACCTGTACACCAAGTTTCTGTTACAAAAGGCACAAATAAAATCTGCTGGTGTTCTGCCATTCAAGTCAAATCAGCACATTTCCATCTGATCACAAGCAGAAAAAAAAAATAAACCCAACAAACCAAACCAACAGATTAGTACTGTGTCAAATTTACTCAAGAAAGATCAGGGAACGCAGTTAAGCATTCCAACAGCAGCATGAACCTGACCATGTTCTACATCCTGAATATTTTATGGTGCATTTATTACAAGGATACATTCAACCACAGAAACAAAAACAGAAAGACAAATACTGCTCATGTGCAACCCAGCTGCATTAGCATTTCTGAGGAACACTGAACTTCAGGATTCCTGACACTGTTTTTAATTGTGCACTCTGCATTTAATCTCTGTGTATAAATAGTCACAAGAAAATGGACAAGAGCTTCTCCCTGCCTATGTTTGCTTTTCAGCTGCCTCAGTGAGGTTCTGGGGCCACTTAGCTGATACAGATGGAAGATGTGATTTCCACATCACCACCACCAAATCTGCTTGGAAAAAAAAAAAAAGATGTTCCTTTATACACAGCAACAGAAATGTTGTCAAAGAGTTAGTGAACCTCAGTTAACATTTTTGACCTTTCATGCCATTGCTTCTGACCAAGAGCAGTCAGATAACTCAGCTGTGAATCTTCATGTTGAAAAGTTCTGCGGGCAGCCAGTGATACTCCTACTGCCACTGTCCAGCTGAAGAGAGTTCCGGATGGGACACCTGCAGAGCTGGGATGCTCCAGTAATGGAAACAACAAGGCCTAGAAGACTTTGTGCTGAGCTTCCATCTCAGGGATTCCTACTTTTCCAGTTTAAACTGACACTGCCCTTTTCTAAATTCAAACAAACAAACAAACAAACAAAAAAAGCATAGCAAGAGAGCCCAGTGCTGGCCACTTGGCTGGCTATCAAAAATCTTTGCAGCTAACTAGGTAGCTCATTTCCATCAAATCTCAAACACATCAGAGTAACTTAAGCCTTTAAAGATACACTCTTTTGTAGCACACACAAAATCTGAAAGCTTATACAAAAGCTTTGCTGCAGCCTCAACATGCCAGAACATAACACCCTCTCGATAGCATAAGCCATTAAGTGAAACAACTAAGCTTCAAAATCCTCAGGACAACTCTTCACCAGCACAGGTCCAAGAAAGCCATTCATCTAGGGAAAAAAACCCACACATCTCTGTGCCCAGTCACAGCCACCACTGGCCACAAGCAAGCTGGGGAGGTGACAGGGAAGGGATGTGGTGGCAGGAGCTCTGACTCTTTGCTGGGTCCTGCAGCTTTCCAAAAAGCCTGGTACAAAATGAGGAGGGGTCTGTAACTGAGCTTTGGAAGTCCAGAATCAGAACAAAGTTTGAGAACATCTTTGAGTTTCTCATGTTAAAAAACACAGCACAGCTGGAGAAATACACTGTAAACAGTGACATTTCAGGAGCTTGAATGTTCAACTTAATTGGTAAATATCTCCAAAAAGCTTTATTTTATCCTCTTTAAATTCCATGGCTACTCCACAAAAATACACTGCTAATCAAAATTTGTCTTTAGGAATAGGATACTCCAAATACACTGCACTGGATTAATTGTTAAAAACAAATTGCAGTATATTTTTTTTTAAAGAAAACCAACAACTGCAAACAGAAAAGCACAATGATTGCCAAAACACACATTTACTTGACTGATTTATGCTTTTTTTTCCTTTTGATCTAAAATAAATTAAGGCTTGTAGCCTAATTCTCTTTGGTGAAAGAAAAAGGAGCACGGAATAGGACACAAAGTCCTTTCCCACTAGTCTCTCTTGACTGAACCCCAGCAGATTCCCAGCATCTTAA
Organism: Indicator indicator; assembly: GCF_027791375.1. Classification (NCBI taxonomy): domain Eukaryota; kingdom Metazoa; phylum Chordata; class Aves; order Piciformes; family Indicatoridae; genus Indicator; species Indicator indicator. The sequence goes on along the minus strand of NC_072039.1, from coordinate 2,590,166 downwards.
ATCCATGTATAGGAAGAAACTGACACCTATTGGCAACTTTAATATTACTGCATGAAGCTGCTTTACTTCAAGCTCTCACAAGAAACAGCTTCTCCTAAGCAGATGTTTCTTCACAATACACAGATATCAAAAAATCATTTAGAGCTTTTCCAGTCATGACAAAAATACATCCAGAAAATTTCAAACTCTCCTTTTTAACAACAAAAACCTGACCCTTCCAAAGTAAATGACGATCTCTCAGTAATCTGCAGATTTTAAGAGGCCATTCTAATCGATAAACAGAAGCTCATGTCACTAACTGCTTGACAAGAACTTTTTTCCTGCTTAATACTCTCTTGGTGTTGAGTATTACAACACACACAGGCTTGGGAACAGGTAAATGGCATCCTAATCCTATCCACACCCTGTGACAGAGCAGAGTAGAAGCAGTAGAAAGCATTTCCTTTTCCCTACTAACCTACCAGGTGCTGTGATACAGATGTTGAGGCAGCAAAGGGACACTTAGAGGGGAGAAACAGATTTTGGAGAGCACCTTACTCATTACAATCCACTGCCTCCTATTGAGAGGAGTACAGAGGAATAAGGGGATCCTCAGCAAACAGTTCCTTGAACTGTAGAATTGATTTGGTTGGAAAAGATCTCTAAGATCATTCAGGCCAACCACCAACCCAACACCACCATGGCCCTTACACTATTCTCCTCAAGTGCCACGTCCACACATTTCAAGAACACCTCCAGGGATGAACACTCCACCACCTCCCTGGGCAGCCTGTTCCAAAGCCTGACCACTCTTGCAGGAAAGAAATTTTTCATAATATCCAACCTAACATCCCCCCACCCCCAGCACAATTTCAGGCCATTTCCTGTCATTCTATCACCTGATACTAGGGAGAAAGACCAACCTCCACCTCACTGCAACCTCTTTTCAGTGAGTTGTAGAGTGCAATGAAGTGTGTCCCCCCCCAGCCTCCTCTTCTCCAGGCTGAGCAATCCCAGTTCCCTCAGCTGTTTCTCACCAGACCTGTTCTCCAGACCCTTCATTGCCCTTCTCTGGACCTGCTGCAGCTTCTCAACGTCCTTCTTGGAATGAGGGACCCAAAAATGAACCCAATATTTGAGGTGCAGCCTTACCAGTGCTGAGCACAGGAGCATTATCCCTTTCATTCTCAAGACAGGTGTGAAAGCAGCTGAAGGAAAATACCTGCCTATAGCTCTTCTACTATAACACTTTACTGACCTGTTTGAGCTTTGGGGCCTTCTAAAGTAAATATATATTAAAAAAAAACCCAAACCAAACCAACCAATGTACTTAGACCTAAGGGCCAACAAAAAATGTAAAGCAGGCAGATTGCTGCCAATGTGATTTCAAGCTGCTGCTGAGGTGCACAACCTGAAACTCCAACACCTGAAGCTTCTGCATGTATTTGTGCAAAATAAACATAAGAACTTTGAAGCTACCTATGGATGTCAGTGTGGGTGCTTTTCCCAACAGTGAGAAGTTAGTTACAGCAATAATCAATATGCAAAAGAGCCAAAGATTGACAAAGCAACATTTGGGGTTTCTTTGAAGTAACAGATTTCCTGAAACTCCAGATGAAGTCATGGAGATCTGCTTTGAGAAATAAAAATAGAAAATAATAATAGAAATCTGTTGCATTTCACTGCCCCAGTCACAGCAACCAGGCTGAGGCCAACTCTTCTCATACATACTTGTGACAAAGAATTTCTTGGTGAAAGTACAGCTGTCGAAGGCGGCAATTTTCTCTTGCAGCACCACGACAAGGATCCTGAAAACACAGAAATGGAACGTGTGCTTTAAGCATTAAATGCATTGGTTTAAAGATTCAATATCTAAATGTAATTATTTCAAAAGCATCAATATAAACTTCCCAGTGATAAACAGCCAGGTTACCAATACATGGCAGTTATGGAGGATTTTCTCTCATCCCAACCACATAACCTTCACTGCAGGAAGTACACAGATCTGATACAGAACAACACAGCATATTTATGATAGACCTGCTGCAGTAAAAGCTCCATTAAAAACAAAGAATGGAATTGCAAGGCTCCTGAACTACTCACAGTGACTCAAATAACAATCAAATCACCAATCGGTAGAACAGAAGCTAAATTTGAAATAATTCCATTGCCCACCTCACTGCAAATTTATTAAACCACCTGATTTACTAAAAGCAGTGCTTTTTTTTTTTCATCATACCAAGAAGAGCAGCACCCAAATACAGTTAAGAGAAGCAGGATTTGTGCCAATCAGCAAAATTACAAGTGTGTGTTTATGTATTCACTGCTACCTCCACACACTCCTATTGTGAAATACCTCTTCGTTAGAATGCTGCCTCCAGTTCTGGTGCCCCCAGCATGAGAAGGGCACAGAGCTGTTGGAGTGAGGCCAGACAAGTCCACAAAGATGATCCAAGGGATGGAGCATCTATGCTATTAGGATAGGCTGAGGGAGCCAGGGTTGTTCCGCCTGGAGAAGACTCCAAGGAGACCTTAGAGCTCCTTCCAATACCTGATGGGATCCTACAGGAAGGCTGCAGAGGGACTTTTCAGAAGGGTGTCTAGAGACAGGACAAGGGGAATGGTTTGAAGCTGAGGGAGAGCAGGGTTAGACTGGAGCTGAGGAAGTTCTTCAGTGTGAGGGTGGCGAGACTCCGAAATAGGCTGCCCAGGGAAGTTGTGGCTGCCTCCTCCCTGGGGGTGTTCAAGACCAGGCTGGATGAGGCCTTGAGCAGCTGAGTCTAGTTGGGAGGTGTCCCTGTCCATGGAGGGGGATGGATATGCTTCCCTACACCCTTCTGATTTACAAATCTCAATTGTTACAAGTTAGAAACCCTGCATATAGAAATTACTATTAGTTTTGGACAAATCAGTAGATCTAGTTAAATGCCATCTCTGGTTAAATGCCATCTCTTACAATTGCTTAAACTGCAGGAGAGAAAACCAAACGTCAACTCTAACTTCTCCCACAAAGCCTAAAAGAAAGTTAAGCAATGAATAATGGACAGACTTTGAATGTGTGTGCAGTGTAATGTCTGTGCAGAACACCTATCTATATTTGAGTGCTATATTTCCTGATCCTGCAGATTTGTGTTATCTGCTCTTTGAAGAGGTACTGTCTTTCTGCATAAATGAACCCTACCAGATGGATGGTTCTAGAGGATAAATACATAAATAATAAACAGTTTTCCATTCTTCTGCAACTCCAGTTTCACTCTAAATCCAAACTTTGGGCTCCATTAGAGTGCAGTATGCACCATTAGCACTGCACTTGGCCACACTTAATGCATTTTCAATCTGAACCAGTGAGCTTTCCTTGGACAGCAACAGAATCTGATACATACCAGAAAAGCAGCTACCCTGGATACAGCCACATGGCTTTGAAGTAGCTTTGCCACTTAGGAAAAGAAACATTAGCACCTGGAAAGACTTTTTAGTTGGGAGAAACTTTGAATGGTGATTTGCCTTTTGACTGTTTTTACAATTGGATTTTTCTTCTGCTAGGAGGCCAGACTGGAAAGATTTACTATCATCACACTGTACACAAGGGAACTTTAAATTTTTCAAGGGACAGTTGCACAGATAAGTACTGAACTCCTGACAGCTTTTAAAGGAACAGTGACCTATTCATGGCACATAACTCACCAACTCAAGCTCAGTGAAGCTGTATTTTGATGTAACATTCATACACCCACAACAAGCAGATTGATGGGGATAACAAAAACTATCATCCCTTACTTCTTTAAACATTCACACCATCAAAATAACCTCCTTATTGGTTGTGGTATTAAAGGTGTTTGTTACATAGCACTGCCTTCCTCTGGAATTTCTACTTGACCTTTCTCTGCAACTTCTACTTGTTCAGCCTGGAGAAGACTCCGGGGAGACCTTATCAGAGCCTTCCAATGCCTGAAGGGGGCCACAAGAACAATGGAACATAAAGAAGGGAGACATAAACTCTTCAGTGCTTTATACTCTTTAAACTCTCAATGATCCCATTTCTCCATCTGTAGGTGGATGATAGAGGATGCCAACGATTCCTGCGCACCCACATCACAGCTGAAAGAAGCTTAAACGATTTCAGATGCAAAATGTTTTGAGCTTCTTAAATGCAAGCCACTGGAGAAGCATATTGGCATATTCAGACTGAAATACTGCTTGAGAAATGGAGAACCAAAGCTATGCTGAGAGGAAAGTCAAAATAATAAAGTCAGGGAACACAGAGACCAGAAATTGTATTAATTACTGACATTTTGCATGCTCTGAGGTAGAAAGAACGTAAACCTCCTTACCTTTTATTGCAATGCAGATCATAAATAGGAGTTTTAAACTGTATGGACTTGACCATCTCTCCTGTTCGCAACGAATAAAGGTCCACACAGCAGTAAGGTGGGCTCGTGCTAAAATGAATAAAAAGAAGATCTGAATGGAAAGAAAAGCTTTTTGTAAAATTATTTCAAACTATTTCAGCCTCTCTTTATTATTTAGCATGTTAAATGGAAAGAAAAACCCCAGCAACCTGAGTGGAATGCTGGAGAACAAAGGGTCAGTATAAGCCTTCTCCATTAGGGGAAGGTAGGATTGAAATTGAATTATGATCTCCTCGGTGGCCAAGAACCTGGATTGTGCAACTGATTACCAAGCTCTTAGTTTCCTTTGTCACAAATGAGACTTTGGAACAGCAGACCTGACCAGCCAAACACAAGCCATTTGATAGGCAAGAAGTTTTAAGAGCACATGCTAGTTATTTGAAAACTCCTCTGCCAAGTATCACTCTCCTAAAGGGAATACTTCCTTCACTCCATGCAACAGCTGAATCATGACTTGATTTGCTAGAGCCACATTACACAATTCACATCACATCTCTGATGGACTTTTGTTTGAACTACAGAGATCTTTTCAACTGCTTTGTGTCACTTTTATCATTTTATACAAATAAAGCTGGAAGGCCATTTCTGAATAAAAAGGCTTGCTTTCTTTCTGAGAGGCAGAAAGTGCTGAGTGTTCTGATAGGGCTGAGGAAGGTAGTGGTGGAAACCATTTTACAAGCTGAGGAGAAGCTTTGATGTGGCAGTTCTTTTCTGTAACACCTTTTTTCCCCTCCAAGAACGCATTAAAACGTTGGCTACTTCTAGGTCAAGGAATACGAAGGAGCACAAATTGCCAGCTGTACAAACATATACTAAGTATTGGTAAAAAGAGGGTGTTGCCCCTTGCCCATATCTGCTTTATTTTACACAGTTTAACACCATCCCTGACACAACACTTGCTTGTCTTTTGGATCTGCTCAAACCGCTCAAGAATTTTTCTGGAGGAACGGAGTTGCCAACTGTTTACCTCAAATACCTCAAGCTAATAAAATGGTGCATACAATAATACACAGCAGAGAAACAATACATGCACAGAAAGACAACTGCCAGAGAAATAATAGGGGGGGGGGAAATTCAGTTTTGATATTCTGCCTGCTGAAATTCTTCCCCAAATACACATTTTTCTAGGCACATATTTAGGCTAATAACTAGAAGGTGCTATTTATTCCTTTTAAGCACTTCAAAGGCTTTTCAAAAACACTTTTAAAGCACTGAAACTCAAGTCTAGTTACTTTCCATTAGAAGCTCATTGTTGCTAGAAAATGCAGCAATCCACAGCAAGGTCTGTGGACAAACTTTTTTTTTTTTTAGGTACCTTTATTACCCAGGAGAAACGATTATTGTGATAAAACAGTACAGAGAGTCTTATTTCAAAACAGAAAGCCCAGAAGTTGATACAGCTAAAATGATATTAGCATCGTTAATATAGATCATTATTAGCAAATAAGCCTGTGTTGAACAGCTCCATTTTGATTTGACTGAATATAGCTAACTACATGACTACAACTCCAGAGTATGTTCCTTCTAACATGTATTGTTCCAACAAAGTTAAGGGTAATAATCCTGTCACTTGAATAATTGATATTCTATCATACCCTTCTTTGGCATGATCACAAATCCTCATCATTGTAGTGACAGGATGAGAGGGAATGGACTTAAACTGGAAGAGGGGAGATTTAGACTGGATATTAGGAAGAAATTCTGTGCAGTGAGGGTGGAGAGACACTGAACAGGTTGCTCAGGGAGGTTGTGGATGTCCCCTCCCTGGAGGTGTTCAAGGCCAGGCTGGATGAGTCCTTAAGCAACCTGGGCTGGTAGGAGGTGTCCATACCCATGGCAGGGGGGTTAGAACTAGAAGATCTCAAACATCTCTTCCAACCCAAACCATTCTATGATTCTATGATCATATTTCAGTGTATCAGTGATGATTATGTAGAGAGGAATGATTAAATGAGGAACGTGAAAACACTTGAGTTTTTGTGGTCTGGTAATCACATTAAGTCTGTCACAACTCAAACTCTTGCAAATTACTCCCAGAGATTATTGACAAATTTTCATTCTGTATCCTGACAGTTAAAAGAGCTGCTTAATGCAGAGATATCAACAAGGTAATGGACACAGATTCAGCAACGACTTCAAAAGGTTGGCATTAATAAATACACAAACACACTCCAGCTCTTCTCTTCTATTTGACCGTTGCAGTGCAGGGATGGAACAAAAATAACAGATGCCTTGTACAGCTGGCACTTGACTACATCTGTGCTTATGCATCACAACACAACTACCACCTCTTCACAGCTTTGCTAGCTATGAGTCACACAGCTTATAAGAGCTGTGTAAAATGTTTGCACACAGAGACAAACACACTGTACAGAACACTCACTTTTTATATGGCCAACAGGAAAAGACTGATGGAACCAGTCTGATGGAGGCCAGAGTTTTCTGTGCCTAGAAAGACCTTACTCTGCCTGCTCACAAGTGTTTACTTTCCTCCCTGCTGCCATGTGAGGAACAACATCCCACTCAAAGAGAGAATGGACTTCAATTAGAGAATAGCCTCATGAGTCCAGAAAGAAAAAGCAACAAAAAGTTTGAGAAGCATAAAACTGAAATGGAGCTTTTGCTGAAAAAGCTGAGCACATGCCTTCAGGTGGCACTCTTCATGTGAGGCATTTTCCAGTTAATTGTGGCATTAAAAACAAACAAACAAACAAACAACAACAACAAACCCTCAAGATGGAAGCTGGTTGGCCAACATCTATTTTACACCATCTTCACAGAATATACAGTTAGATTCTCTTCAGAATCACGGAATCACAGAATCACCTGGTTGGAAAAGACCTTAAGCTCATCAAGCCCAACCATAACCTCACAGCTCCCTGTATACAATTCTTGTCCCTAAGCTCCTCATCCAAACATCTTTTAAACACCTCCAGGGATGGTACTTCCCTGTGCAGCCTGTTCCAATGCCTGAGAACCCTTTCTGTGAAGAAATTTTTCCTCATATCCAACCTGAACCTCCCTTGGTACAACTTGAACCTTTTTCCTCTTGATCTAACATGCACAGAAAAATCTACCACTGTTCAGGAACAGGGCATGACAGGGATTCTAAGCAATACCAGCCCATCAAAGCTTGTCTCACAAAACTGTTCTAGAGATTAGTTAACTTCAGCACCTGTTGATTCAGTTGTTATGCCTTGCTGTCCTTTAGTGAAGACAACATCCCTGCCTGTAGACAATCACCACAGCAATCCCTACCCAGAGCTTCTTTGTGGTAACTCGACTTCAGATGATGGAAGAAGGGAAATAGCTTATTTCCAGCTGCTGTGTATAAATTGATCCTTGTCTAAGGTGCCACTCTGCAGCATGCTGCATGTCCCTCTCGCCTGCTGGAACTGCATTACAACCAGCTCCATCTTTCTCTAATTACACAAAGACTTACATTACATCTGCCTTGTTCTGCAGCCTCACAAAGCAGTTTCTTTCTGTATTTACCTGGGACAAATATTGCACATATTAGCAGCAGGTTTTCTGGAGTAATGATTGCTTGCTTGCTTTGTTATAGATTCCCCATTTAAAAAAGATTTTTTTATTCTGCCATCATTTCTTAACCTTGCTAACGTTCAGGGCAATATAAAGTGTTTTCTATAATGAAAATAAGCATAAAAACCTTCCACTCATAAGCATATTGATCTATCCAATGACACAAAAGTCTTTAACTGGTACACCAGTGTTAATACTTCCAGGTATTACTTGGCAACTTATTCAAACAACATTTAACAAATTCATGTCCAATTTTGATGATATTGGGCTATGAAACCATATCAGCTACTGCACAGTGTAGAGGAGCAGCCCAATACAACCTTTGCTGACCTAAACAAAACAATGTCCGTTACCACCTGAAGCTAGATATAAAAAACCCAGATGTGACCAAAAATACAGAGATGTCTTACTAAATACAGCTAATTTATTTTATGAAAGACTGAAGTGGTATTTGTTACACAGCCAGAGAACACTGCTTCCTAGCAGCTACAAATTGCTGCTTCCATACCTTGGAGATGAAATCTTGGTTTGCTTAAGCACATGAGCAACAACTCCTAGAAAAAGATGACAAATATACAACCTGGAATTACATTGCCTGGGAAAGACTAATAGCATTCAAAGCTAGAGAAGCTTCAAGCCTTCTAGCACACATTGTGCAGATCAGAATTTAACAGCTGTCACTAAACCAGCTTCAGACAGTGGGTCATGGACTGCCAGGCAACAGCAATTTGACTTTTATCATACAGTCAGGTAGTTACCACAGTTTACATAAAAAAAGAAATTATTAATTTAAAATATATATATATATATATGCAATTAATTCTGGCATGATTTGTGTGTTAAAGTTTCGTTTCATGAGAAGTAAAAGCTCTGTTTTAATGTCAGTGTTTCAGAACTAGGTCAGCCGAGTTTATTAGTCTATTCTGAAGCACAATTTCATTTTCAAAAACATAACCTCTCACTGTTCCTAAAAAATAGAATCATTAAAAAAATCCAAAACTCTTTCCATACAGGAATGAGGAAGACCCTGACAGTGACACAAGTTTCTAAATCACAGGGCAGTGGCTGGGATTATGCAGTAAACTGTTCTAACTGTGGCCTCTCTCTGATGCTTCACAGAAGGGCAAGAAAAGCAAAACAAAAGCAGAATGCATGCTACAGAGTTAATTAATTGTATACTGGAAAAATTCCTTCCTGAACCTTTACACTGGAAAGTTGAAGCATGAGATTTGATTATGATCTTTGTAGTAATATTATTAGAATGTTGTGACCACAAAGGCAATTCTGTTCTCCTCAAGGCCTTGAAGAAGGTTTGCTCAGATTAACAGATTTCAGTACTCAAAGAATCATCTTCTCTTTCCAGGCCATGCACACAACATCCCAGAAGCTCAAAGAAATTATTTTTTTACCAAGCAACCTAATCTTGTCTTAAAAAGACTCCAAGCAACAATGAGTTCTCTATTTTTATGGTAAGTTGTTCCAACATTTACATCATTTTATTTTTATGAAATTACTTATTATTGAAGACAGAATTTGTATATGGTCTGCTTTTCTAACTTTGAAGTCTGTTCCCAACACAAACTCACTGCATTATCTTTTGCATCAGTCAGTAACCATCCAAAGCAATCCAGTTGCTAACTAATCTGCAATAAAGTGGAAAAAACCTAAGTTGTAAGATTTGTTTTCAAGCCCTCTGAAGGAAGCAGATCAGAATGAAAACTTAAAAACAGCAACAAAATAATTTCAAGGATTCCATTATTTATTCCTTAAACATCACTGCAGAAAAAGCTTTTAGACTTTTACCATCTAGACTCCTAAAACTCTTTGGCTCTCTGCATCCCAACTCTTCACAATAAAGCTTGAAAACTCAACTCTGTAAGTAATTTTCTTACTTTAGTTGCTGGTACTTGACAGATTCATTCAATAGCAGGAAAAGCAGAGTAAGATTTCTGAGAAAGTGACACTTCCCCAAAATGTGTGTGCAGCAGTGAAACACAAAGCAGCAGAGACATTTTAAGTGTACCACAAATTGCAATAAGCATGGAAGCACTTATTTCTAAATAAGAAAAACCTGTCCCAATCTCAGACACATGTTGCTAAATCTAATCCTTTAAATACAAGAGAGGAAATTATTTGATACAGCACTGAAGTATTTGTGTTAAATACCAAGAGATACAAACCTCACTCTTTTGCCTTCCTCCTGTATTTTGATCAAGTCTATCAGTCTAGTAAAACAAGTTCATCTTATCCTATCTTATGTTATTCACACAGTCATCAACTCAGCAGGAACCATTTGGTTACAGGTAAACTACAAGTCTCAGCCTGAATACCCAAAAGAGATATACCAAAAAGAAACCACACTCCTTGCTTATGTGTGGAAGGCATAAAAGGTGGGACTTGTGTGATGGTGCCAAAATGGCCACTAGACAAAAAGTAGTGCAGCCATCTGTGTGTGCAATACGCAAGTTCTGAACAAAGGAAATAGATAAAAGGAGACCTAACGCACATCAGTTCCTGTACAACAATACTGCAGGTAGGCAGAAGAAAGACACAAAGGACTGGGAGCTGAAGTACCACCCCTTTCAAAGGAACTTCAGTGGAAGTTCATAAAAGAGATCAAAACAACATCTGAAGTGTTGATCCCCACATCTCACCAATGCTAATGCTTAAAAACTCCATTCAGCACTTCCCCTTCTGTTTTTCTGACTTCAAGGTGAGCAGTATTTTGTTTCTGCAATTTTGTAAGCAAGGCATTTCTCCATCGTGCAGAGTCTAACTCTTAAAACAATGGAGCACTGCCTTGGCAAGGACTGGTTTTGGTCTCTGTGCATAAGTCAGGTTGTGGTCTGAGAGAACTTGAGGCTCAGCAGTGCTCTGTTGGTCCTGAAGGTTGTAAACCACTGCCTGTGTCTCATCTGCCTGTCTCTCAGGTGACATAAATCCCTCTCCTCAGGTGGGTGAAAATAAACTTGCTTTTACTGCAAGGTGTGGTACTGTGTGAACCTTTCCTGCTTAGAGATAAATTTGTATTGTCATGATTAGAAGCCCAGGTCTAAATTAATTCTATCAATTATAGAAGACAAATGTGTTAAGCAATCACATTATGTCATATCTACATAAGCCAAAGTTATGTCCATTTTGTCTTGGCAAAAATGGTTTTGCTAAACTTCATTAAAAGCATTTAATGAAGCTAAACTTCATTAAAAGGCAAAGCTTGTAATTAAATAAATTGCATTGCCATATGATTACAAGCTTTGCTATACTGTCCAAATAATACTTAATGGTAAGAGCACATTAAAACAAGCTTATTGTAAAGCAAGTAAGTTCTTTGCCTATTCTTCATGTCTGTCCTCATGCTACTATTTGGAAGTGGCTTTGAAATGCTCTACTTGGTCTTGTGCACATTGTTCCTCTTAAGAGCAATAACTTCTGCTTTTAGAATCTATTAACTTTTGATCAATTTAATTAAAGAGCTGTGGTAAGAATACTCACCCTTAGAAAAACATTTACAACGGTGGACCTTAGGAAGAGATTTAAGAACTTCTAACAAAAAGCTAATTTCATGCCAGAGGATTGCTGTGCTGTTTATTTCTGTACTCCCTGTATCACAGAATCACAGAATGGCAAGGGTTGGAAGGGACCTTTGGAGATCATTGTGTCCAACTCCCCCTGAGCATGGCTTACTAAGGTAATGAATTGGCTTAATATTTGGAATTCAATTATTTGGAGGAGAAAAAAATAAGTTGTTCTCTGTCCACACATCTTTCAGTCTCTGTTCCATTCCAAAAGCTTACAAGCATCAGTTTCTTCTATCAGATCCCCATTTTCTCTTGGCCTCTAAGACAGCTTCTTCCCCACTGTTCTATCCTTATTTATCAGTTCACTAGCTGGTATTTGCTGTTGAGAGTGTTAGATACACAGACTCCCGTGAAGCTGCTCTAATTACCATCCCATGAATCAGCTGTCAAGTGCTGCTTGTAAGTGGCAAGGCCAGCACTCCCCTCCAGGAGATCAAGTGCATCCACTTAGCGTAACAATAGCACATAATGGACATACTACACACATGCACTGCAAATAGCATTTATCACAGTGCCATGAACATATGAGACACTTCACAAAAACACACAGCATGGAAAAGTCCTTATTCAAAAGGTTTGTTATCCAAAAAGCACAGAAGATCATAGCTGATGGGGGGGGGGGGGAAGGGAAGGAAAGGAGCCTGTGCTGCATTAATAATCCAGGAAGATGCTGGAATGTAGTATTTAATATCAACTCATGTCAGACAGGACATCCTAACTTTAGTAGACAACACAGAAGTCTCACGCCAGTTTCCAGCCCATCTTTAAAAATTAAGATATCAGAATTTCAGACACATTTCAATGCTCAGAGAAAAGTATTATGGGACAAAGCTGCAGTTATGTTGAATTGTTTAGTTCCAGATGTTGCTATTTCTTTTTAAAAGGTGTCAAAAAAGCCTTCAGATACAAGTAATATATAGAAAGTTTTCCCTTAAAAACAGTTTAAAATGTTCCAGCTTGTTGACAAGTATGAAATGATCACAAACAAGAATGGAAGAAAAAACAAAAAATCTATTATCAGCAAATTCATCTGGAGATTAATAAGGCTTTCTGTAAGAAAAAAACCTGCATTCTCCTCTTCTACAAGCATAAAACACTGCATCTGTTTCTTTAAAGAGATCAGAACAGATAAAAATTATCACCAATGAAATAAGCTTCCAAAACAAAATAGAAAGCATGTACTAGATTTTAAACTGCTCTGACTTCAACGTAGAACTGCAAGACAGCTACACTTACTTATGCTATTAACAGATAAATATGGGAGGAGAGAGTTAGGGCTGCATGGGGGAAGAATGTGAAAATATAAATTTTCTTGACAGCCCTGGAACAGATGTTTTGAACTGATGGAAGTCACAGATTTTTCAGTTCTGTGTATTTTTGACATCTATTATGTCCACTTTTGTTCAATTAAATCAATAGCTCCTTTGCTTCCTAGCTATAGTTGAGGTGTCAGAAGACTGTGTTGTACATCCACAACTGGAAACTTCAAGACTGTTTTAACTACACACTGGTATTTTAGTTACAGATACTGTAAGAATACAAGCATCAGCTCAAAGAGTAAAACCTAAAACACTATAAGGGGGGATTTTACAGCAGTCCTCCAGTGTCTGAAAGGGGCCTTACAAGAAAGCTGGGAAGGGACTTTTTACAAGGGCTTATAGTGATAGGATGAGGGGGAATGAATTGAAGCTGAGGAGGGGAGATTTAGACTGGAGATTAGGAAAAAATTCTTTACAATGAGGGTGGAGAGACACTGGAACAGGTTGCCCAGCGAGGTTGTGGACGTTCCCTCCCTGGAGGTGTTCAAGGCCAGGTTGGATGGGACCTTGAGCAACCTGTTCTAATGGAAGGTGTCCCTGTCCATGGCAGGGGGTTTGGAACTAGAGGATATTTAAGGTCCCTTCCAACCCAAACCATTCTGTGAATCTATGAATCTATAAAAGGGAAGGGGAATCCTTAAAAATGCTACAATAATTAGCAACTTCCAAATGACCCCAGTTCTGGCAGCAGATGGCTCTTCCCCCATTCTGTGGTACCAACAGCACGTGACACATCTCAACTCTGGTGTTTTCAGCACATACCAACCATCACCCATTCTTGTCATCAGAAAAGACTTTCTAGACTGGGTGGGGTTGTGTTGGCTCTAAAATTCAAAGCACAGAAAGCTAAACAAAGCCATACAAGAGTGTCCCCCCCTCCCCAGCCCACCTTTCTGTAGTGCAGCATGTTGTATCACATCGCTTTGCTCTGTGGCACGTCTGTCGCTGAAGTGTAAAATATAGCACAAGCTGGCTTTTCAGCTGTGGCATGCTCTTGCAGAGAGACTCGAGTGTGACACACTTTCCACTTGACTGAGACATACCACATGTTACAAAACATAGCTGTCCCATCATATTTCCAGTTAGTTAATACAGGACGATTAGTGGCGACTCAAGAGATTTGTTTCTCTACGAGGCTTACTTGACCATAGCTATCACTGAGGAAAAGTACAGCTGGAGCTCCACTTTTCAGATCAGAAGCATTTTATTATGTTTTTTTCTGGTATGTATTCTGGACTAAATTTTGTTCTTGTGTGTAAGCAAACAGTCCTTTGACACAAGTTAGAGATCTGCACTGGCTGTTCTTGACCAGTCTACGAATATGTGCTCAGCTGGAAAAGCGTCTGTAAATCCTGGAGTAAAGATTAACTTCTGAGTAGAATACAAGTTCATTCCTCTTCTACCTCTATCCATAGCATTTCAGCTGATAAAGCTTACAATCTGGTAGATGTGTTTCCTTGAAAAATACAGAATGAAAGAAATTAAGGAGTCGTCTTGTTGTCAAATGAAGCGGAATTGACAGACGCAAATGCATATAATTTCTATTAGAATGAATGCTACATTGGTCTTCATGATCATACAAGATGGACCAAAATAATAAAAGTAGATTTTTTTTTTCTGTAGCCACATTTGGCAGCTTAACAGAAAAATATCTGATTTCTGGGAGTACCACACTGAGAGCAAAGTGATGCTGAAATATCTCACCACTAGCCAAATTTTACCCAGCACACATAGAACCCAAACAGCATTTTGTGGAGCCACTTACAGCCACTGCTAGCCCTAGGTTTTACAAACTGCCAACATGTAGCAAACTCCAAATCAGTATCAAAGGTTTTTTAATTAATTCTGAAGCACTTTTTAGTTGCTTTCTCATCAGTGCCATATCAGAAGACAGCATAATTAGTAGAGATGTCAGCTGATTATTAAAACACATGCACACGAATTGTATATATTTGAGGCATTATTTGCTGTGTTTAACAAAGAATTCTATCAAAAGCTAAAGAGAGAGAGTCAAAAGAACTCATTCTTCTGAAGTGCACTACAAAGCTTCTTCCAAAATACAGAGAGGTCTTTGCTCAGCTGTTTTGAGTGTCATGTTTCTCTGCAGTCTGGTCCCAGGAAGTCCCAGCTTGGGTGTGACTGAACATTCAATAACCAATACTCAAAAGCTGTCTTTCCTTACAACTGTTAACGTGGTCAAAGTATTACAAAGGATCAAATATTTCATCCTGTTGTTTCTTGCCACAAATTTCTTTAGATTTCAGGTTTTATTCTTTCTCTTCTCTGCTTTACCTTGTGATTCATGGCTCTGACAGGCCTACTGGCATCTTCTCATCTCACATGTAATCACCACCACCAAAGGCCAAATGAAGTAAGCAGCTCCACGCCCGCCTGTCCCACCGTTCCAACCCCCATGCAAAAGCACTTTTTTGGATTCAACATTAAACACCAAGCCTTGTACCAACCTGTTCTATCTAAAATAGCTTTGCCGTCGGTGTCATTAACAACATAAGGAGAAACTCAGGGGATTGCGCAGCACTTCATCACCTCTCTATTAAACAGCCTCTGCCTCAAACTGCGTGACAGCCATCATTAGGAGACATCTTTCAGTTGCTTACAAATCTACTAAACCTTAATTGTTTATATGCTAGAATATGGCTCAAATTACAATTTTTGAGGAGCCTGAAAACAATCCCATTTCAAAGAAAGCATTAGAGGGTTTTAGAGTGCATATGCCTGAAGTCAGGCAGAGAGAAGCTTAGATCTTACAGTCCAAGCACTTGCAAAGTGCTGTGAACAACAAAGCCTCAGTGACGTGCTGCTCACATCAGGTAGGCCAAAATTCTCCTAAGTGCCCGTTAATTATATGTTCTTACATCTTACTTCATTTACTTCATGACTTGCCATGGCAGCCCATGTTCTACTGACGTGCAGGATGTTCACTGTAACTGAATTCAACGCAAGCTGGTTTGAACTTCACAGACTCACAGAAACATTCAGGTTGGAGAAGACCCTGACCAAAATCACCAAGACCAAGCGATATCCCTACTCTGCAAGGGTCACCCCTAAACCACATCCCCAAGCACCACATCCAAACGACCCTTAAACACATCCAGGGTTGCTGACTTCACCACATCGTCGGGCAGCACATTCCAGTGCCTGAAGCTTCTGAAATAGCAGCTGAAAATAGACACTCTTACCAAGGAGCACCATGAGCAACCAAATCAAGGCCTTAGGGGTCAGCTCCTATATGAATTGCTTAATGTGAGGAAAAAGTGTTAGCTCATCACAGAATCTCAGAGTGTTAGGGGCTGGAAGGGACCTTGAAAGATCATCCAGTCTAACCCCCCAGCCAGAAAATCACCTACAGTAGGTCAGACAGGAATGCATCCAGGTGGGTTTGAATCTCTCCAGAGAGAGAGAGACTCCACAGCCTCTCTGGCAGCCTGCTCCAGGGCTCTGACACACAGGGAAGAAGTTTCGCAGCCTTATGTTTACGTAGCCTTTCTCTCAGTGAAGCCACTGCTACAGCCACCTCCTGCACTGGATCACTCTTCTTACAATTTGGAGGGATTTCATAGTTAAATGTGGCTGATATTTCCAGGAGGAAGTAGAATGGCTAAGACACACAGAAATACTGCACTCACACCATGGAAAGAGTCACCTACACAGCACATACTGAAATGGGACATGTGGTCCTTCCAATCGTGCAGGCAAAAGGGATTAGAACTTTTAATGTTATGCTGTTAAAGCCTCATCTGTAAAATAAGATAATTATACTGTACAAACACTCCATTAACAACTTCAACCATAATTCATTTTAAAAACAAGTTGGTGAGCAATCATCCAAAAATGGGGTAAAGGGTGTCCTCAGGTGATATTCTCAATATATTCCCTGGGCAGAATTTAAAGAAATAAAGGATTAAACAAGATATTTGTTATGTTGTTTTTTTTTTTTTTTAAGAACATGCATTACAGCTTTTTCACAAAAAGCCTTTTAAATCTGTGTTTTAAATTACTGAAGAAAAGATTTCCTCCATTACAGATCTGAAATTATTTGTAAATCTAACATTTTAAAGCTACCAAAAATATATTCATTCTGCTTCAAAACCAGATCAGAACTAAAGAATAATTCTATCAGATTTTTTTTAAATGGATTCCACTTATTGTGTTCTTACTGTCTTTTTTCCATACTTCAGAGATTTAAAAGCATCTAATCCATACATAAATGCTTGAGCTCAGCAAACTCCCCTGACCTTTCCTCTCTACATTTAATATTACTGAAGGAAAGAAAGAAAAAGGACAAGGAGGACTCCAGAGAGATGACTGCAAGAGAGAAAATGGCATTTAGTAACACATGGGAAGTTCAAATACCGTCGAGTTGTAACGAATTGCTCAAGTGGCAGCAATTGTGTGACAATACAGATACAAGGGCTGCACGTTATTGCAGTTTGCAATTAGCTGCTCAAACTATGAGCATGAGGTGACAGCTGCTATTTAGGACAAAAAAACCCCATTAAATAGCATCAATATCCAATGGTGTTAGTATCCTCAGAGAAAGAGAACAACTTAAATCATCCTGAAATTTCTATTTTGCAACCTACTCAAAATCCATCTTACAGCACATAACAGAGAAATAACCCTAAAACATACAAGAAAGAAAATATAATCCTCAACTGTTCTCTGTCACACTGATTTATAACAGTTATTTCGAAGACAGACAAAAACACACAGATGCAAACAATTACCCTATTTTTGTAGGCAACAAGTGAGGTGGGTGGCAACTGAGAAATTTTGAAAAATCCTGTCACAATATTCCCTTTTTTTTTTTTTTCCTTAAGTAACCCTCATCACACAACAAACGCTCGCCACATCAGAGACTTTCCAGGGCCTGAAGGGCCACTTTGATTCCAGACCGCTGCAGGCATTAGCGGGGACGTAATTAGGGTAAAAAGTTCAACCACAGTTCCATGTCTAGAGTGCTGCCAGAAATAAATTTCCTCTCATTCACTGGTTTCTACTGTACCCTCCCTGAGAAACATATTGAAAACACATTTATCTTTGTAGAGTTTGTTCCTCTTCTAATTAACTTTATAGCGTTTACAGTATTTAATAATTTAAAGTGGAATTTAAAGTGGCCCTGGAACCAGCGGCTTTGCCTGTAATGGTGTTGTGCATTATCTTTTCCCTGTAGTGCTTCTTTTGACAAGTTAGTCCAGGAAGGTATGTGCTCCAGCTGGTTTTATCTGCCTGTGCATTTAGCAAAGGGCTACTTCCTTCCCTCCATCTCCTCCTCGTATCATTACACACACGGGGGGTTGGAACAGCAGTAAAATGAAACTATTGCTCAGCTCGGAATCTGCTCTCCCAAACCTCCACGCTATCCCAAGGATCGCTTAGAAAAGGGTTTATCTTTTTACAGCTTCATAAATCAAAGCTTTAGAAGGTCAAAACTAGCCATAGTTCTCACCAACTGGTCAAAGTTTGACCCCAAACACTCATTTTCTTCCTTCCAGTTTTGATCCAAGATTAACAGTTTATTATAGTTCAAAGGTGATTTCTTACTACAGTTCACTCAGACAAACATTTGGTGCATCAGAAAGACACCAGATCTTTCCTACCCTTGGTACTTACAAATAGCAACACTACCTTATTCCATTTAAAGCTGTATCTCCCAGGGTTTGGATCTGTGAGAAAATTCACAGAACTACCAGTAAACATTACCTCAATCCTGCAAAAACAGTTGAAGTACATTAATGTAATTATAGAAACAAGCTAAACACACACACACACACACAAATCTGGGATCTGAAGAGCTCTTTTTCAGCTGAAGAATGCTGCTATCTTTAGCACATAACAATCAAATCCAACAGCACTAAAAGGAATTTAAACTACTTTATGCAGGGGTTGTGTCTCTCAGGATCTTAAAAGCTACCACCACACAACCTGTTAAGACTAAACTGATTTTTCCTACCATAACCAGAGAGGATAATGTTTTTCATCTGCTAGAACGGAAGGAAATCTTTGCAGGGCAGTTGATAGGCCAGCACACACTCTGCACTTAATGATGTTTTACAGTTTTTCAATAGCACAAGAGCCTCTGGGATTCGGTCCCTCAACGGTAACAGAAATGTGACAGCTTCACCCAACTTTAAAGCCTCTACTCTATTTTTTAGAATAAAATCAATTAAATTAAGTCTGCTCTCTAGAAATTTTAATTTGCACATCCTTAAGAGGCTTCCAAAAAATCAGACTGGGGAGAAAAAACAACCAAATTTTGCATAGTTTTCAGTAAAAGACCACAATTATTTAATGAACTTCATGAAATCTATTTCATGGTGTCCAATACAATAAAAAAAAAAAATCATAACCATCTGTCCAACGGTTTTTATGTGTGATCTGAAAAAACACATGCTGTGTTTTACCTTGAGTGGATACACCCTTTACACACTCACTGCGTGATTCAGTCTCTGGCACCGCCGTGTGAGTCCACGGCACAACCACTGCATCTGCAATGGCATTCCAGCAAAAATATTCTGGGGAAAGTTCCTCCGAGCAGTGTGAGAACTGTGAACAAGAACTTCATTCATCATGGCTAATTTCCTTCTCTTGGGTGATCCTTCCAGAAAGCTTTGCTATTTGTCTCTGACAAATCGTTTCACAGCTAGCTAATTTTAAACATTAAAAGCCACAGACACTTCGAACTGGACACTGGATTTCAGCATTAACCAGTTCTTTGTCAGATAAGGAACAAGCTCATGTGATTGTAAAACTATTAATGTGATAAAACATTAACACTTGGTTTCTATTCTTACTCATGGAAAGCTGCTTTCTACCTAAACCTTAACACTCCCACACAAACACCTTCCTGAGCTAAACCTGTGTTAGGGTCAATAGGTTTTAATCTGGAATGGCCACATTAATATAGCTTGCTTCCTGAAAATCTGCTGCAAATTGATTTGCCTTGGAAACTGATCAGCAATGGAAAAAAAATGCTGGCTAGCCAAAGTTATACATTTTGTTTGCTCCAGCTACTCCTCCTTCTTTAACTTGCCCTTATTTCCTTTCTTCTCCCATGATTACAAAAGATTACCTCTTGCTTCTCATGCCCTTAAGCGACCTCCATCCAATTCTTCAAGCCACCCATGATTGTCCAGCACTTGACATCATTAAATTAATATGTCTTTCTAAAATTATATGCTAGAAGCCTAGCACACACCACGGGCTGGCTGCAGAGGTTGCTGATTGTGGTCCTTCATTCTCCATAACGCAGAAGGCTGGAAAGTCCACTGGCCTCAAACTCTTACTTTTTAATCTTCTATAACTTCCAATTAGCTGCAATCATACTGATTATCATATATCATCTGCATCTGACTGTTTGGACAAAGGACAAGTGCACCGAAGTGTCAAATACTTCCTGCAAGGATGGCTTAAAGATCTAGGTTGCATTTCAATGACAACCTCAACATTTTTCCCCCCACCTATCTCCTACTGAATGATTCATTAAGATGGAATATTGCTATCCAGAAACATACTCGTTGGGACAAATCACCTAAAGGAGTTCTACTTCCTTTATTTCACTCTGTTAAAACAGGGATGGGGAAATGACCAAAGCATTACAGCAAGTGAGACTACACTTCATGGCAAAGCAGCTTCAGCAGCAAAGCAAAACAAAGAAATTCCTTCCTCTATGCTCATTCTCATCTTCCTGCTGCAACTGATTCAGTTGCACCTCACAATTTTTCTTGCAACTGCTTGCAGACCTGATGACTGAAATAATTCTCATCCTTAATAAAAAATAAATGCAGCTACATAGACTGTTGGTTTTTCTCCCTCCTGGCATGACAATTTCGATTTTGTTAGGTTTCTTGTTACCTACATCACTTACTGAAGGGCACATTTGCAAACCACTCTCCAAACCATTATTTCATCCTTAATAATCTAAAATAAAACAAAATTACACTGGTCAACTTTCACATAAACCTCTCCATTAGTTAGAGCAAAGCATTTACTTAGTGATACCAGTGCCTTTACACCCGAGCAGAACAAAAAGCTGCTTTGGACCTCTCTGGTGTAGTTGAAGATGTTTTATGGATCCAGTATGTTGCAAACTATGGCTTCAACAACCCAAACCAGGAATATATTTCCATGTAACATCATTGGTCTTATCTAATTACCTTTAAACTGCATAGCTCCAAACAGCACATACTGACTAGTTGTGTCATGCAGTTTTGCAGCCACCACTACTATTTTTTTGAGGAAGGAAAAAAACCCACAATTTTTCTGTTCATTTTACAGACTACTAATCTGATGTTTCACCACCCAGAAAATTCATTAATATGTACCAAAAAAAAAAAAACCAAGTCCAGCAATTTGTTTTGTGTGGGTATAAAGCTTTGTTTATCTTAGCCCTGAGAACAAAGTAAACACGCCTCTCCAAAACTCCACACAAACAAAATTTATGCAGATGTTCTTTCCTTTTTGGTTTTCCTTTAATTTGCAAATCTTGTAATCTAAGACTGAAGTTGGCTGAACCAACATCTAAACCAGCAGGGCAGCATCAGCCAAAGAACACAATCTGTTTCCCATTTATGTGTCAAGACTGCATCCTTTTTGGGGGCTGTGAAAACTATTGTTTTGAGAAGATTATATAGTGAATCATAGAACAGTTTGGGTTGGAAAGGGACCTTTAAAGATCATCTAGACCAACCCCCATGCTAGACATTTCAGTCATTTTACTAGATGGAAAGTTTGACTTTTAAAGTATAAAAACATGTGTACCAAGAGCCTGTCAGAAACTTAGATGCAGGGCAAAAGCTTAGAAAATACAAATTTCCTCTTCCCTGGTAAAACACCCACTGGGGAGAACGTAAGGATTTAGATTCAGGGCAAATCTCTCTCTTCAGATGTTTTACATAAAACAGGTTCCAGAAATTAATTTCAAAGTTAGGAATTTTAGATACACTAACATAATTTTTTTTGAAGCATATTCTCTCACCCAGGACTGTCACAAAGAATTTAAGACTTCAAATTAGGACATATTAGGCAGCATGTAAAATATCAGGGGATCTGCTGGGTAAACTGCAAATTAACAAAGAGATATCTTCCACTGTGTAAAGGACAAGCCCAGGAATGAAACATAAATCTGAACACTGATTTTAGACAAACATTATTTTCTATCAAGTAATTTTATATCTAGCTTTGTTTCACAATGAAGGAAATAAGTCCCAGTGTATTACCATAGACAAAATGAACTCCTCTCCATTACAGTAGGTACATAGGAGAGATCGTGAAAAACACTGAGGTTATTTAATATGTCAATATTTTAAAGTTATTAATTCATGACTAATTGAAAATTCTTTGGATTCCAGGTTAAAAAATGTTCTACATTTAAAAGAATACATTTTTAAAATCATTATTTCCCTCACTACTTTGTATAAATGTGTAAGAGAGGGCTTGTAGTGATAGGATAAGGAAGAATGGCTTTAAACTGGAAGAGGGAAGATTGAGACTGGAGATTAGGAAGAAATTCTTTACAGTGGAACAGGTTGCCTGGGGAGGACATGGATGCTCCCTCCTTGGAGGTGTTCAAGGCCAGGCTGGCTGAGGCCTTGAGCAACCTGTTTGAGTGGAAGGTGTTCCTGTCCACGGCAGGGGAGTTGGAACTGGATGATCTTGAATGTCCCTTCCAACCCAAACCATTCCATGAATCTGTAATTTAGTTTACAGCTAAAGGAAAAGAAAAGAATTTCCTGATGGCAACCACTCATGCAGACTAGTGGTGAGAACCAGGAAATCCCAGCTCCTAACTTGACCATGACAGTACCTCACCGAGACAGTCCTAAAAGACAAAACAACTCTCAACTACCGAGTCGCCGTTTCAGAGCGGTCGAGGCGAAGATCTCGGAAAGCAGCAACGGCTAAGTGCTGTGGGAAAGGATGAAAAGCCTTGGTAAATGATCCTGACAGATTTTTTGTGGTAGCCTGGGTAATACCTGAATGGGAGAAAACTGCTGGAGGTCACAGGAGCATTTCAGGAGGTGACACATTTCTCCTGTAAAAGTGGCAATACAGTGAGGATGGGGATAAGGGCAGAGGGGCTGTGCTGGTGGAACTGTTTTCTTTGGACACTACATCTCCCAGAGATAAGGACACTGCCCCTCTTGTCATAGCCATGTCCAATCTCATTCATTTTTTATTCAAGACAGGCAATGCACTTTAATGTACCACCATAACTGATTGTGTGTTGGAAGACTTGGATTTCACTTCCGGATCTGCTCTGGCCTAGCTCTGCTCTGCCTTTGAGGAAACCATTCAGTCTTGCAGACACTTTGTTTACCTTTCTGTTCAGTGGGGAGTATTTTAGTGTCAGTGCCACATCACTTCACTGATTATTTCACCTGCCGTTCAGCAGACAGAACAGGCCTCCTATTCCCTGCACATTTTCAGGAGTGTGCTGACAGCTGCAGTATTTCATGCCATAGCCAGCATAATCTCCAAAGTAGGTGAGGAGATGACTGTAGTGAAAATCAAGTGCTTTGGAATAAATGCTCTAGAATAAATGTAATCTTTACTTCAGATACAGGATTAAAGAAGCTGATTTATTTGTCCACAACTATCAAGATACACAGGAAACAACATTAAGCACAAAACCACCCATTCATTTTGAAGGTGTATGAGATTTTTCTTCATAAAAAAGCAGAAACTACCAATAATCTGTGGAAATATTTGCCATGAACTGAAGGATACAGTAACACAGTGAAAATAGCAACCCTTAGAGTTTGTTCCTTTCTCAGATAGCGGCTTCTAAAGAAAAGGTATGATGGATTTTCTAGCCAAGGTATTCTTTACATATACATTGCATTGAGACAGGAAGTCCTTCAAAAGCATTATTGGCATCACCAGTCACATGCAGTCTTATTTAGAAGAAATTATTCAGGAGATTACACACACTTATGGGAGGGAGAAAAAGAAAAGGCACTGTGGACAGTTCAAGTTGTAAACATCAACAGAAAGCCACTTCACTTCTCTACCCTACATGGCTTTTGTTTTCAAACAGGTAACATTAATATTCTGGTTTAACAAAGTATTAAAATACACAGAGAATTTTACAGAGACTTGGTAGACTTCCTCCACACCCAGAGTGATTAAAGTCTTAACTGAAAAGGGTGTGGTACAGAATTAGTCCTACTACTGTAAGAAGATTTACTTCAACTCTTTAGCCTTTGAGTCACTGTGTAGAGGATTACCCTTGAAAAGCAATTATTTTCCTGCAGGTATAGATAGAAATCCTTTGCATCATCTGAGTCAACACAGCAAGCAGACACAAAATATCTTAAGGCCCTCTTTTATAAAAGGAGTGATAGAACAATACTGTCCAGAGAGCACAGGAGAAGACTGTTAACTCAAAGAACTAGAGTCAACATTTGTTTTGCTAAGAACAAGTGGCTGTAACAATGAAATTCTTTGGTGTTTTTAATTCATTTGGTATATGACTGCTGCTGGAAAGCCTCTTTTCATTCCTTTTTAAGACACAAATATGGCTTTAGACACTTCTCAGTAATAATTCTGACCAGGATTACTATCAGAAAAGGGCTAATCATAACACTGTGATTACACTGAGAACAAAATAAACTCCAAGTAACTCTTCATTTATTGTAGATCAAGAGTCTCTATTTTCTGTTTCTTCTAAAAAGCTTAAGCTACACGCAAATGTGTGCTGACAGACTGAAAAAAATAGCCTTTAGAAGTACTGCATAGTGTTATCTTATTGGCAAAAAAAGAAAAAAAGGAATAAAGCTTTAAAGATGTATCTATTGAGGTTTATTTAGATGATTTTCCAATCTCTCTATAAAACTTTATTCATCGGAATAGTCTTACCCAGAAGATCCAATGCTTTTGCATACACCAAGAAGAGGCCTCTTCTCAGCAAAGTTATCACATTTCTGGGCATCTAATAAGAGGGAAAACAAAAACAAAAAAGCAAATCATGATGGACTGTTGGTGTTACCTTTCAAAGGGCAGTGAGCCTGCTGGGGATGCTCAAGCTATTGGAAGGAAGTTGAATATAGAATACAAAATTCACAGCCTGTACAAGATTAAGGATAGAAATACAAGAGCAGCCAGGGCTATGAACACACTGGAAAGGCTTCTGAAAGAGACAGCAGGAACAGAACAAGTAGCAAAGTCTGGACAGGATTTTGGAGCTCTTTCAATCAGAGAATCACAGAACACTAGGGGTTGGAAGGGACCTCTAGAGATCATCAAGTCCAATCCCCCTGCCAAAGCAGGATCACCCAGGGCAGGCCGCACAGGAACACAGCCAGGCAGATTTGGAAAGTATCCAGAGAAGGAGACTCCACAACTGCTCTCCTTCTCTGGAGACATTCAAAACCTACCTGGATGCATTCCTGTGTGGCCTGCCCTGGGTGATCCTGCTTTGGCAGGGGGGTTGGACTGGATGATCTTTGGAGGTCCCTTCCATCCCCTAGTGTTCTGTGATTGTGTGGCAGGTATGTATGTGTGGGAATAATGGAATTTTATTTTTTTCCCCTCCATTATACACCAAACCCTTTGATCTCTAAAGAATATTAGTGAAATCGTCTGTTCAAATTTTAATTCTCAAATACTGGTGTACTGCACTAAATCAATTATTCAGAAAGGCACAACAATTAACAATATACATTTTCACATAGCAGACTTGTTAATTATTAATACCTCAGGTACATGCAATTAATTTGTAACAAAACCTGCTCAGCACCCTCATCTGCAGAAGGATAACTCTTCCCTCCTACACATTTGGGTATTTAGAATGTCAAATGGGTCACATCAATAACTTCACCATCAACAATAGCTTTACAAGTAACCTAAAAGAGCCAAATGTATTTTCTTTCTATTGCTATTATTCCAAGGGCTTTTATGAGTCATAGCTGTACTGTTTGTACTGACCTGTAAATTGATAAATGAAACATATATTCTTCTTAAGAATCGGGCAACTAATTTGTTTTCTTCAATACAATAACAGATGAACTCCATTTGTTCCTGCTCACTTAGCTACTCTCTCAGCATTAAGGGTGAAATGCTGACTACCAGGAGTTCTGACATTGATTTAAGTGGAGCCAGGATTTTACTTTAAGTATTTAAATATACTTCTTTTTTCTTTTTTATGTATTAGAGACAGGAATTTATGTATTACTTTATGGTCGTCTTCTATGTTCAGTGACAAGGAGGGAAGAGCAAGTGGATAAAGGGTGGTGGAGAGTACAGAGAAACAACTAGACAAAACAAAACAAAAAAAATCAGTTTTTAATACTCACAGCACAGCTTTGCTAAGTTTGTACAACAGAATCAAAGCTTCGTAAAAACTTCATAGAATGGTTTAGGCTGGAAGGGACCTCAGAGATCTTACTCCAACCTCCCCACCATGGGCAGGGACACCTCTCAACTAGACTCAGCTGCTCAAGGTCTCATCCAGCCTGGCCTTGAACACCCCCAGGGAGGAGGCAGCCACAGCCTCCCTGGGCAGCCTACTCCAGAGTTTCACCACCCTCATACTAAAGAACATCTTCATAGACTCCAGTCTAACCCTGCTTTCTCACAGCTTCAAACCATTCCCCCCTGTCCTGTCTCTAGACACCCTCAGGAAAAGTCTCTCTGCAGCCTTCCTGGAGGATCCCTTCAGCTGTTGGAAGGCAGCTCTAAGGTCCCCCCTGGAGTCTTCTCTTCTCCAGGCTGAACACCCCCAGCTCCCTCAGCCTGTCCTCATGGGAGAGGTGTTCCAGCCCTTGGATCATCCCTGTGGCCTTCTGGACTCTCTCCATCAGCTCTGTGTCCTTCTCATGCTGGGGACACCAGAACTGGACGCACCAGCACTGGGGGCTCAGCAGAGCAGAGTCCAGGGGCAGAATCTCCTCTCCTGCCCTGATGGCCACAGTCCTCTGGCTGCCGCCCATTACTCAGCTGCCTGCTGGACTGCATGAGGGCACTGCCAGCTCAAGGAGAGCTTCTCATCAACCAACACCCCCAAGTCTCTTTCTTCAGAGCTACTCTCAACCCATCTGCACCCAGCCTGGATTTGTGCCTGGGACTGGCCCAACCCAGATGCAGGCCCTTGCACTGGGACTTGTTGAACTTGTTGGCACTGGCCCACTTCTCAAGCCTGTCAAGATCCTTCTGGATGATATCCTCTCCCTCAAGTGAATCCAGCACACCACACAGCTTGGTGTCATCAGCTTTGTAAGACTTTGCAGAACAGGATCACAGCTTTGTAAGAATTTGCACAACAGAACCACAGCTTTGCAAAATTTGCACAATAGGATCACAGAAGCACAGAATTGTTTTGGTTGGAATAGGTGCTGGAACTTCTGATTTCAGTCTATAATTATTGAGACTCTCATTTAAAAAAAAAAAAATTAAACCTCCTCAAATCCATTTTCTACTTCAAACAGATTTTCAGACTGTAAATATTAATACTGTAAGAAAGGATCATTATTTTAGACCAGGATCATTATTTTGAGGACTCTGCAGGGCACTAAATCAGGTTAATAGCTGTCCCATTCATGAGATTGCAACAAGCGACATGTGTTGTTCTCTGCAGTGCTTAATGGAGTCAGCAACCCTTTCCAGTCCCACACTGGGATTTAATCCTCCAAGTTATGGTGGATTAATTTTGATTTGTAAAATTGTGTTTATTTGCATGTGTGATATGCTGACGTGGTGCACACCTGCTCCACACACACACACACACAGAGTGTTTAACAAAATGCAGCAGGATGACTGAAATGAAAAACAGCCAGCTAAATCCCCTCAGAATACAAAAAAAAGTATTGCAATCCTGTGGCAAAGTCTTCTTCTTAAACTCCTTTTATTCTAAATCCTTTTAATTCTGTCATATAACACTACAGCTTTTAGAAAAAGCTGGAAATCCTGACAAATCACACAATTAAAGTAATGAAAACTGTCCTTCCTGCCAACAAGGCACCACCTTAGCTACAGCTCCATTTAGCTAAATGAGAGATGTATTTGAAAAATAAATCTAACTTCAGGTAGTGGACTTAAAACTGGGGGGTGGGGGAAATAATTTTTTTTAAAAAGCCATGGCTAAACAAAATTTCCTACAAATCAACATTTAGAACTTTATGGAGTCAAAAGGTTATCCACACATAAGCTCAAAGCAGCTTATAGGCTGTACAGCTGATGAAACTGTGAACAGATCTCTCTTGGGCCTCTCAAGAATGCCAATCATAATAGTAACAACACACCTTAATGAAGAACACAAAGGAAAGCTCAGGAATTCAAAAGCCACTCAAACCTATGAAAAGTTGCCTTGTTTCCCCTGGGTAGGAAATGCTTTGGATCCATGTTGAGTCCTGACCTATTTAGCAGTAGCACATATGCACCATGGAGTGTATTTTGCTGGTATGCAATCCACTCATCACATCTCATCATGGCCATTTAATAATGCAGTGCAGCTCCTGGTCAGCTAAACCCCTCTAGCTGCTGACTTGAGAATTGTGTTGCATTTCTGGTCCTGCCCCATGTCAGTGTAGCAGCCAACCAGTATCTGGAGCTGCAGGAGGCCACGTTGCTGGTGGTCACCCTGTATGGTTTTTACCCCCTATTTTGCTGCTGTTTTTCAGGAATAAAAATTAAAAAAATATCTTTTGTAACATTTGTCAGTCTCTACCATTTTGTGTCTGCTTTCTTGCAGATGATACCAAGCTGTGTGATCTGGTTGACATGCTGGAGGGAAGAGACGGTATCCAGAGGGACTTGGACAGGCTTGAGAGGTGGGACCAAGTAAACTCCATGAAGTTCAACAAGGCCAAGTGCAACCAAGTCTGATTGGGAGGCATCCCTGCTGATGGCAGGGAGGTTGGAGTAAGTGACCTTCCAACCTAAACCCTTCTATGATTCTCTGATTCTCTGTTATAGCTTCTCTAGCCTTCTACATAAAGAAAAAAAAAATAACCAAAAAATGACCTTGAAACATCTGCTAGAAATCTGAAGTCACACAAACTGAAGGCAGAAGTGGTTTATTTCAATTGCATCTTGTTAAAAAAAAAAAAAAAAAAACAAAAACCTATTTAAGAGCTATCAGTCTAATTTGGTGAAAGTTTAAGGTACATTGGTCTAAATCATGGATGAATGTGGCCACAGCTGAACTGGTGGCACACAAGTCAGTCCACACAGATTCAAAGAAATTAGTATTTTTAATAGCTGTCCTCCAAAATTCTGCCCTATAATAGCTATAAAAGCCCCACTTGCAATGCCTGAGAACTCTTGTTCTGTAATTTCTCTAATCCCCACACATTAACATCCATTACAGCAGAACAAGCCACACAACAGTTACAAAACACCAAGACTTCAATGCACACCTGCATGACCCACTTACACCAACCCACCCCTCACACTGCTTGCTCAGCTTGTAAGGCCAGTTCCTCCACTAGCCACACTCTGCAATTATTTTGGCCTTCAGGGGCTTCAAACCACTAAGCCACCCAAGTGGCTGAACATCCACAACACTCACATCTGCCTTCCTTTAAGAAGCAACCCAAACATTATAGCTCTTTTAAGTATACCTGCACAGAAAGCTGAGTCAGCTTTTGAGGTTCAGGTTTTACTTTAATGACATCAAAGATGGAAGCAGTGGAGTCCAGAGATAAATCCGCAGCAAAATTTAAACTTTCAACAGTTTTAGATTGTCACATGCAGAACTACTCTGTCTCTCGAGCAATTTTAGCTTTTCCTCTTCATTTTAGTTTTCAATCCTTCACCTAGAAGGTTACATTGGTTCACAGTTGTTTTAACCATTCACAGATTCACAGATTGCATCAGGTTGGAAGGGACCCTCAAAGGTTATCTTGTCAAAGTCCCCTGCAGTCAGCAGGGACACCTCCAAATAGATCAGGCTGCCCAAAGCCACATCAAGTCTGATCTTGAATGCCTTCAGGGATGGAGCCTCAACCAGTACCTTTGACTTTTTTTTCCCCTTTATTTCATATCACAGAATGTTAGGGGTTGGAAGGGATCTCGAGAGATCATCCAGTCCAAGCCCCCTGCCAGAGCAGGATCACCCAGAGCAGGTCACATAGGAACACATCCAGGCAGGTTTGGAAAATCTCCAGAGAAGGAGACTCCACAACCTCTTTGGGCAGCCTGCTCCAGGGCTCTGCCACCCTCTCAGTGAAAAAGTTTTCCCTTCTGTTCCTGTGGTACCTCCTCTGCTCCAGCTTGCCCCCAGTACTCCTTGTCCTATCATTGGGCATCACTGGGCAGAGCCTGGTTCTGTCCTTCCCACACTGCCCTGCACATCTTTATCAACAGGAATGAGGTCACCCCTCAGGCTCCTCTGCTCCAAAGTATCAAGTACAAGGATGTTACCCTCTGTAGTTTCCTCTTCAGAGAATGGAGGCTAAATCTAACTGGCAGATTTCCAGCTTTGTTTTGCATTTACCTTACTGTTTTCTCCCGTCTAATAACCACAAAGTCCCATCTATTTCTCTTCAAACACATCTTTTCATGCTTGTTTCATCTGAAAACACAGAAAAATCCAGAGCCCAGCAAAGCAAGCACCTGTACACATACAAATAAGTACAAAACTCAATCACAGCATCCAGATTTGCAAGGGAAGAAGAGCTGGGCATGTTAAAAAGCTGTGCCAAGCAGATGGCTCAGCAGCTAATGCAGCATGTGGCATGCAAAGTGCCAGGACTTAGTATTCTTATTTCTGAGACTGACAGCATCCAGAGAGAAATGTCCTCACATGCTGAATATTAGCTTTGCAACTTCATCCCCTCTCTTAAGCCCTGAATCTGGTCCCAGTGTAAACCTTCAGTCTCCAAAAAGGCCTTTTATATTGCAAGCTGGAGAGAACAATCAAAGGCATTGAAGCAACAGTCCACAGAGAAGAGTTCATGTCTGCATTTTCCAGCATTATTTACAGAAATCTCTCAATTCTTTATGCACCTCTTATCCAGGCTGCAGACATAACCATGCTACAGACAAGGACATCAAAGTGCTGGAGTGCTGAGCCAGGTCAGGTCTTGCCTGGTCTGCTAGCTCTGACAAAACCCTGCATGAACATTGCAGTATGGCTGCCAGGTCAGAACAGTTCCAGGAGCCAGTGAATTGCTCTAGCATGGCACAGAGCCTGAGCTAATAAACCTCTCCAGATCCAAACTGGCAGGGTGCAAGACCAGCTCCAGATATTGCACCACATTCCTGCTACTAGGAGCACTTCTAACCTGTTAAATCAGATTTGAGGAGGTCTCCTTTGCAGTAAGCCCACCTGAAATGAGCCTGTATGAAATAACATTTCTGAAACAATGCTTTCTTATGCTCTGAAGCACATGATGCAGCAGAGGATCTGACATCAAAGGCCTGCAGGATTTTAACAAAACAGTTGACAAACTATTAAGTTCTGCTACTGTAAAGTCACCAGGTTGAAAACTATGAGCTTTCCTTTCACACCTGGGAATGAGCTTGTTATCACCAACCAAGATCTGCTTCTAGGAACGTGCCAAATCCATCCACCAAGAGAGTCCTACTTTCAATAATTCCCTTTTTACAGCTTTACAGTAAAATAGTGTTTGAGCTTACTGATGGTAATCAGCTTCTCCTTTACAAATTCCTTTTATTTGGTTCAGAATCATTAAAGCTCATGTGTTAGTTATCTAAGGCCTCTTATTACAGCTTTACTTTTATCTGATTCCAGATACTGGTCAATGATACATTCATGTACTTTTTAATCAAAGATTTAGTTAAACCAAGCCATGCAAAAAGAGCCCAAAAACATGTTTTTAAAAGGTTTGGCTTAATTCAATATGAGCTAATTTGAATAGTTTTCTAATGTAACAACTCCCATAGCCAGATGCTAAATATATGCAATTTAGAGACAAAGACAGTAACTGCTTGAAGGAGTTCATAAGCAGGGCAACTTAATAGACTGAAAAATCAGAAAGCACTATTTTACTATCAGAAAACCCCCAGAACTTAGAGGTTATTCAGTTAATTTACTTCACTTCCATTTACATTTACACTTTTGTTTCTCCTCTTTTTTCCTCTGATAGAGGAAGGGGCATAGACATCCATTACTTAATGACACACATAAGAGCCAAAACCCCATAGCTCACCAGGATTTATGCAGTGTTCCCATAAAGAGAATAAAAGGCATAACATGCCTGTAAAGTATTTTTCTTTAAGTTACTTTAACCTATAATAGAGTTCCAGAACCACACGTACTCATACTTTGTATATTCCTCTGCTCAGGAAATCAGTGAGACAACATAAAATGCATCCATTAAACCTTTAACTGTCTTCATTTATGTTCTTTGAAACACTCTAAATTATTATAATTCACTAGCTTTGCAATAATTTAAACAATTATATCTCAGGCTATATTTGCTATTTTTTTTTAGTTCACTAATTAATTCATAATTAAATAAACATTCAAAATTTGTAGTCCAACATAATCCCCAAATCCCTTGGTCATATTAGAAGCACAATATTTTATTCCACAAAGTGAAAGATAATAAATGTTTCTAAATAGAATCGTTAACATCTCTGGACTGAGCTTTGAGCATAAATATCCTCTAAGCCAGAAAGGAAGCAGCACCAAAGCTAACATTTGAAGATGAAACTGGAGAAAGCATGGAGCAGAAGAAAAAGAAGTAAATAATCCTTGTAGAAATCTATTATGGGGGTGGCAGTTTAAAATTAAATGGAATTATCTACAGAGAACCATAGAATGGCTCAGGTTGATTCTAAGTAGACAATACACCAGGTTATAGCAATGATCTGGACAGAGATCTGTTAAAAACAAAAAGTTATGGAATTATAGGATTGTTCTTGTTGAAAAAAACCTTTAAGATCATCAAGTCCAACCATTATGTTTAATTATGAACCAAATCAATATATACTTACTGATTTGTGGAGCTGGTAAAATCCGTGCAGCTCGAACTGGACCGTGGCGGACAGAAAAGAGCTCCTGAGCTTCCCCACTGATCTGCAAAACACATGGATTATGGACATGTAATGTAAAATATATATATGTGTGTATATATATATATATATATATATATATATTCTTGTAACATAAACCAGGATTTTACAGAATCAGAAGTGAACATGGTTTGGAACAAGGTTTATATGACTCAAGAAACTCAGAGTTAACTTTCGGAGCTGCCATTTTATGGTTGTTCCCTCATTTCTTTCTGCACTTCACCTCACATGTTCAAAAAGTCAAACCAGGTCTACAAGACTACTGTTGGACCAACAAATCACTAAGTACAGCACTTCAGACTCTTAGCTTGCTTCCAGACTTAACCTTGAGCCTCATTATTTATTGTCACTGCTTTAGACAGCATGGGCAGAATCACAGAACTGTTTCAGCTGGAAAAAACCTCTAGAATCATCAAACCCAACATCAACCTAAGACCACCCCACTGAAGCATAAACCTTCCATAAGATGACTTTGAGGTAGTCCATCACTCTCTACACTGTAACTAAGCACAGACAGACATCATAGAACCACTAAGGTTGGAGCAGACCTTAAAGGTCATCAAGTCCAACCATAACCCAACTACCACGACCACTAAACCATATCCTGAAGCACTGCATCTGCAGCTTCTTGGAACACCTCCAGGGATGGCAACTCCAGCACCTCCCTGGGCAGCCTGTTCCAACACCTCACCACTCTGTCAGAAAAGAAATGTTTCCCAATATCCAGTCTAAACCTCTCCTGGTTTTCCTTCTTATGCCTGGAATAACATTCAAGCTCCACAACCACGGGGAAATACCATTCTCAGCCATTTTAGCTTTGCAGACAGCTGGCAGCTCCACATTGGAATGAATCAGCAGCACTGTTAATGATGCCATCAGAATTATTCCTGATGGACACAACAGTCTTAAAACTGTAATCAATAGGAGAATGAATCCCTTAGTCTGCCCTGCTCTTATTTTATTAGGCAGATGTTCCAATCGTAGCAGATTCTCCTCAGCATCATCTGAACATACAACACTGTGGTACTACAGCTTGTGCAAAACAAGTTTAATTCTCCCTCAGGGACAGCCAGAGGCCTCTGCTCTCAAGAACTGGCTGACCAGATTCTATCCAAGACAATAGAAGGATGATCAGAAATCAACTCAGTAAAGGTTTGCAGATTGTTTTTAACAGATGATGAGTTTGGAGTGCAGCTTGAAAGAAAAGTACACAGATAAAAACATCTGCATCCAGAAAGGGCAGCTTGGAAAAAAAGGAGAGCACAGCCAAGCAGAAAATGAGAAAAATTAAATAAGGAGAAAGTAATAAAAGAGGTGAAAAAAGATGAAGCCAGCGGCACATTTTCTATCCATCAGAACACACCAGCTCTATGAAAAGGGAAAGGAAGAAATGGAGAAGAAGAAAAATATAAGGCTTTGGAACTATTATTACTGGCAATTAAAGATTTTTTCCCCCAAATCATTAAAATGCTTTTTCGCATCTGTGTGCAATGGCTATGAACGAAAATAAGAGAGAAAAGACCCAGCATAACAAAAGTATGGAAGAAGTGATTCACACGAAAAAATCCAACCCAAACCAGTCACCTCCTTCTACTTGAACCATGCCAGTACATCAGCTCGACCTCCAATCTACTTCAAATAAAGTTCAGAGTCCCAAAAGATCCACTAGGAAGGCCAAACCCTTTTAACTCAGTTTCTGCTCTTAAATATACTGAACTCCAGTTCAGCTGAGGGAGAGTAGGCTTACACTGCATCTTGGGAAGAAGTTCTTCAGGATGAGGGTGGTGAGACTCTGGAACAGGCTGCCCAGGGAGGCTGTGGATGCCTCCTCCTTGGGGGTATTCAAGCCCAGGCTGGATGAAGCCTTGAGCAGCAGAGTCCCTGCCCTGGTAAGGAGGTTGGAGGAGATGATCTCTGAGGTCCCTTCCAACCTGAGCCATTCTGTGATCAGATTAAAACAAAAATGCTCAACCTACCCTAGCTCCATAAAAGAACATTTTCTTAAAGCATTGTTTTAGAGTTGTGTGTCTTGAACTGTTGTACAGAAAGAGAAATGATGGCAGGCAATGGGCTCTGCTGGATGCCATGAACCAGTAACAGCTTGGCTGTTCCTCTGGTTTGCCTGGCAATGAAAAATGCCAGAGTTCAAGACTTCCTTTGACTTCTAATTAACACTGTTTAAACACTACCACCAGTGGAAGCTTCTGCCTTTTGCAGTCTTATAAAATTCTGAATTAACTGTGGTTAGTGCTAATGCCCTTCATTTATCTATGTAAAACATAAAACTTTATTAGCACTGCTGAGGCCACATGGGTCAGTTTTGACTGACAAGCACCATCTTCAGGGTAGAGAGGTTATACAGGCTGATCTTCCTGCCAGTTCAGGCCTTATCTCATGCCTGAAACAGCCAACATGGACAACCAATCTTTTCTGTGAATGGGACACTTATTCCACTAGGAACTGAAGTGGGACAAGGAGCTACAGAAGCCCAGCCCATTGCTAAATGGCTCACAACTTTGTCACTGCCGGTTTGGGCAAGATGTGGGCTGGCAAGTATAAGGCTCCACATCCCATTACCACTCCCTTGAGCTACACAGTCTCATAAGCTTAGACAAAATATAAATAGAACTCATGAACTGAAAACAGAGCTCTAAATTCTTCAGAAAGCACCTGCGAAGAAACTAGGCTGTGGCTGCCATTTTGGATTCGATCCAGCTAAGTAGCAAGTCCCTGTGGCAGCTTTCAAAGCTCTTAAAAGTTTTTCTTTCCCATTCCAAAAGCCAAGAATATTTCCAAGCAGGTTTCAAGAATTGAATATTTAGCTATAAAAGCAACTTCAGGTACTCGTTCTGTAACAGAGTGAATCCGGAATGATGGCTCCAAGCTGCTCCGATAGAACGTCTCAGCTTTCCCGGTGCCTGCTATCAAACCACAAGCCCCAGACCTACATGGAAGGCTGGAAGCAAAGAATCCACCAATTCAAAACCCAGTCTTCATTGTTCTCTTTCAATAATGACAGAAATAGGAAGAAGAACTCTCTCCTCCACTTAGACATCTTGAGCTACCACTTGAAATCTGACAGCCCAGAAATTTGGAGCACTGGTTAATTTTTGATGGCAGAGCTTTATTGTTTGGAGCATACCAGTTTGCACCCATTAAAAAAAAAAAAAAAAAAAAACAGAACAAAGGAAGTTTTGTTCACACTAAGGATAAGTAATAGTTTCCAACCATGGAAAATGGTTTTCACATGGTGAAAAAACCAAAAAAAGTCAAATGCACACCAAACTGAAACAAAATTGAGTCAAAACTCAATGCTTAAAACTACTGAGAGGAAACTGGTGCTTATTAAAATACTGTCACAGAGAGCACAGGGAAGGTCTCAGGATCTTGCTGAGGGGTGTACTTCTGATGTATAGTTTAACCATGATATACAGAGATCATGATATGATCTTATATGATGACAACAAGCAATTGGGAGATACCACCAGAAAGCAGTCTGATGCAATCATATTGGTTAGACTACTACAGTCATATTGCTACTCAAGAAAGTAAAGGAAGGAAGGACTGTAAGTAAAAGGACAGATTTTACCACTTCAGAAATTCAAAGTCCTTCTGTATTCAGAACAAATCTCTGTAATTATCTAGATTCTATACGAATGTAGATGCTCAAAGACTGCTACAGATTCTCAAGTGTTCATGTTCAGAATGCTCAAGTACTGTAGTGCTGAGTTACTTTTCACCAGAGTGAACCTAGATTCATGCTTACAATGCTTAAGTATGGAATTGCACCTAGCAGCTAAAATGATGGCAGCACTAACTGAATTAAAAAACAATGACAGCTTAGAAATGATTTTGCTTACAGTTTCCTCAATGTTCTCACTTTGATTGTCCAACATTTTGAGGAGTTTAAGCATTTAGTTTTTCCAAGTGGCTAATCCAAGCTTTAACAGTGGTGCAGGGCAGTGTCGGGAGGAAGGAGCCAGGCTCTGCCCAGGATTGTCTAAGGATAGGCCAAGCGGCAGTGGGTGCAAGCTGGAGCAGAGGAGGTGCCATGGGAACAGGAGGAAAAACTTTGTCACAGTGAGGGTGCCAGAGGCCTGGAGCAGACTGCCCAGAGAGGTTGTGGGAGTCTCCTTCTCTGGAGACATTCCAAACCCACATGGATGCATTCCTGTGTGACCTGCTCTGGCAAAGGGGTTGGACTGGATGATCTTCAGAGGTCCGTTCTGATCCCTAACATTCTGTGATTCTGTCATTGTTGACAGCAGCATTTGAAGAAATGTTAAGGTCTGGCAGTGGAGGAATGGCAGTGTGTGATGCCATCCTTGTCCAATGAGTCCTCTGCATTCCAGAGGTCTCCACGGGGCAATCACCTACCATCCAGGCTGACGCATCCCTTCAGTCTGTGGCAGTGTCATCATCCCACAACCTTTAAGTGTTTCTGCTAAATATACATCTGTGATGCTTATTAAAAGGTCCCTTTGGTAGTTCCTGCTTTATTCAGCTCGTCTTGATCATCCATTTTTTTAAATTGTAATACAAACCATTAAATGAAGATGGTTTTTCTACTTCTGAAACTTACAGCATACAATGAAAAAAACCAAAACCAAACTCATCTGCCACAAAATCAGCCAAGCTGGATTTCCCTGAACAGGAACATCTAGAACAGATACTTGGAAACCATGCTAGGCACAAACAAGTTCCAACTGTATTTGAAACATGAAACTGGGAGCAAGGAGAAAAAACAAATTCCAAATAAAACACAAAAGTACACTGCAGGATTATCACAGACGAACTTCTAGTCATACTTTGGTGTCTTCCCAGATTTCTCCCCACTTAGTGAGGTGTATTTTAAGAACACTTTTAACCTTCCCACCCCCATTTCAAAACAAAGATCAAAGAAAAGTTGTTTGGATGGACACCTTCCACTTCTTATGCAATACAGATTTAGACCCTGCACTCTTCAAAACCCCAGCACCCAGCAGTCCAAACATCAGTTCAGCCCTTTGAAGCAGCCCTAATGGTATCTTCCATTTGCAAGTAACACTTCTGTAGTCAAAGATCTTACTCCAAGGAGATGTTAATGTAAAAGCACTCAGACTGCAAAGAGACACACACTCCTGGAGGCAGACTGCAGAGGTGTTTAGAAGTCAATGTAACACCATTATGGAGAGTGTTAGCTTAGAAGCTGTCATAAACACTTCATAATCACTCAGACACAAACTGGTCTGCCTGCAACACATTACTTTATTAAGTGCTGAATAGAGGTTCAATTGTAGGAATAAAAAGCACAATGCCACAGATAACAGCCTTACTGAGCAGATTTTCACATAAATGTCAAATTGTTGCCTTTTCAAGTTGAAAGGGTTTGAAACTGGAGAGATCGGGGCTGGTTTTATTCTTAACTGGAATAACTGTGGCTTAATTACAAGCTAAATATTCAGCAAGATCAAGAAGGAAAGGTTGTATAATACCAAAGGACACAAAAAAATTGTTGCCAGATACAGTCTAAATATTTAAGTCAGTCACTTAACTGCCAGATTTTATTTTACCCAGAGTAAGCAACACTGAAAAAAACCCAAACCGAACAACCAAAACAAACAGGTTATGTTTCCTCCAAGTTTGTTAGCTACAAAAATCCTGCTCTGAAAAGATACTTAAAGTTCCTGTTAAATACAGGAATTGCCAGGAAAGGTTGGACCAGATGATCCCCTTCCTGGGATTCTCTGATTCAGAGAAACTCTCCAAGATCATGTTACTGACAAAGGAACCAGTCCAGCACTGGACTTACACTAACACACACACACACTGCATGGGTCAAAGCTGCACCTCGCTGGATGTGCTCTCAGAATTTCACAGAACAGACAAATAAAGGGCTGACAAAGTGATGCAATATCTCTACAGCTGACATTCTTAGGTTGGATAGTAAAATATTTCCACATCTGGCATTTTTTCCACTTCACTGGACTTTCCCTCACCCATTAAAAACACCTCTGCAAAAAAAAAAAAGTAATGACATGAAAAGAAACTGTCCTGCAATTCCATTTTTCTTATTTTTCCAAAAATACTAAATAGTATAAAAATCTAGGAATTATGAAGAATTGAAACAGGCTGGGGGGGAGAGGGGAAGATAACCTGGCTGCAGCATCCTACTGAAAAAAGAAAGGAATATCAGTCATTTCATGGCCTGATTTGGGGCTTATTCAAACACAGGGGGACAAAGGGAAGGGAGGGAAAAGGGGGAGGGGGGGGAAGTGTGGGGCGGCAGAGGGGGAGAGGGGAGGAAGAGAGGAAGGGGAGGAAAAAAAACCCACACACACCCCCAAAGAAAACCCCTCTTCCCCACTAGGAAACGTGAATAAAGTACCTCATCCTAGTAGCAGTAAGCACACTTACTCCACATAAGCCAGGACAAACAAAGTAGTTTAACTCATCGTTTGTTAGTAATCTCCATCCAGTTCTTTCATGTTTACTGCAGGGTACTGTGGGGTAGGAGCTTACACACAGCCAGTTCATGCAGAACAGGTTACACTGAGGTAATCTGTTCACATACCAAATGAGACTCTTTCCTCCTTGCTTTCATTGTCTTTCATTCCTGCTGTCCTTATGCATACAAGATCCCATCTCATGATGCATTCCTCAAGGGGCACTGATACAGATAGCTCTGACAGAGACACTCATTTGGACACAGAAAGTCACTTATGAGGAGGCAAAGAACTCTTCCTAAGCACCAAGCAAGGGCATGTTACATACACTCTCACAAAGAGGCAACCCTACAATCTCTGCTAGACACAAAGCTCTTCTTATCACAGAGCAGCCAGGACAAGTCCCAATGCAATGTGCTGCCATCCATTTTTCAGAAAACACAGGTTCACTCGGATGAGAACATTTCAGGAAGATAAAGGAAGGTGCTTTACCAAAATTCTGTAGCTTAAGGCTATGTGACTACACACAGGATCTTAACTAATTGAGCAGCTCCGGCTACTGCTGCAGCTGGCTGCCCTCTCTTAGCTCAGTGTCTTAGTGACACCTAATGTTTGTTTCCTGTAATACACGGGGAAGAACAAAGCCAAACATCTGCATCATTTTAACAATCTGATTTGTACACCAAGAGGAAACTGATCAGTCTACAAACTTAATTCTATACTGTAAATCCAGGCTGAGGATTCACAAAGATGATCCAAGGGCTGGAGCCCCTCTGCTATGGGGATAGGCTGAGGGAGCTGGGGGTGTTCAGCCTGGAGAAGAGAAGACTCCAGGGGCACCTTAGAGCTGCCTGAAGGGAGGCTGCAGAGAGACTTTTCATAGCCGTGTCTAGCAATAGGACAAGGGAAAATGGTTTGAAACTGAGGAAGAGCAGGGTTAGACTGGAGCTGAGGAAGAAGTTCTTCAGTGTGAGGGTGGTGAAACTCTGGCACAGGCTGCCCAGGGAGGCTGTGGCTGCCTCCTGCCTGGGGGTGTTAAAGACCAGATTGGATGAGTCCTTGAGCAGCTGAGTCTAGTTGAGAGGTGTCCCTGCCCATGGTGGGGAGGTTTGAGTAGATGATCTCTGAGGTCCCTTCCAACCTAAGCCATTCTAGGATTCAAGGTCATTCCAGAGTAAGGCAGATTTAAAACACAATCCAAAGATTAAAGCCATGAAAATTAGAACCAGGTAGAGTTTCTGAGCTAAAACTTCCTAGATTTTAATTAAAGTGTTCCTAGATTTTGGTTGAAGTTCCTAGATTTTAATAAAAAGTTATTAAACATTGAAATTTAGCCAAGTATACTGGGTCTTGCTTCATTTCTATGAAACTCTTTTTCAAATGCAAAAAGCTCAGCAACTCTTTTTTTTCCATCTCCAGCTAGAAATATGCAGTTGAGAGGAAAAAGCACTCTTCCATACTGCAGTGAGACTCAGTTTAAGTTGACTTTTGGTGTGCAAACGACATTATTCTCTATTCTACTGTGTAAGCTACTGGTATATAAACAGGTCCTGCACAGGAACCATAAAGTAGTAAAAAAAGAAACCAAAACAAAACCAACTTATTTCTAAAAACTCCATTTATTTTGCAATGGAAAGAACTCCAACCTCTCTACATGATTTTGAAGGACAAGGTGTTATAAGCAATTTTTATTTTTTTTTTAAGTTAGGAATTTTATGACCTACTGTATGAAACTTTATTCTACAGTTTCAAGAAATTTGGGGGGAAATTCCCCAAATTAAGACCATGTGCTCATAAACCACTCCAGCCCAAACTGCAGGGTGTGTGTATGACAGCCCAAAATCAAACCCATATGCACACAGAGACTTTAATAAAATTAAAATTGCAAATCATGTACATGACAAACATGTGATTGTAAAATACTATTCATACTGTCATACTTGCATTCATTCCTGGGAAAAACAAATCCTTTTCCCCCCTCTTTTTTCTACCCTTATTCCTTTCTGTAGGTTAAAGACTCTTCTGTCCTTCCTGAGGTAGGAACTGTTCCATAATGTCAAGCACTGCTCCTAACTCAACTCTGAAAATGTACTTAAATCATTTGTAAAATCTGACTGCACATGAATTCTAGTGTTTGATCTATGCTCAGGATTAATCTTAATATAAACAGATTACATATAAACCATAAGATGTTGATAATAAATACTAGCTTTTAATTTCTCCTAGTGAAGTGGAGCAAGTGAAGTATTCAAGCAATAAACATTACAAACAACAAAAGCCTCTGGCACAGAAGTGAACTCTGTACTTACAGGTATGCTCCAGACTTGCATTCCATCACTGTATCCAATCATTAGCAGTAGTGGTGGCTCATTCCCAGTGCTGTGGATTTCATGAAACTCCATATTCCTGGTTGTATCTAAATTGGGTTGAAATACCAAAGCCATTATTAACAGGTTAGGATCAGCTACACCTGGTGTCAGTTATCCTAGATGGGGTTTTCTCAATGCATGTTGCTGTGGTCATAAGGAAAAGCAAAAACTGGTTTAAATTTTTGATCTGAACAATATTGGGATATATTCTTGCAGGCAAACATTAAGAGATTTGTTAAAGTTTCAGAGAGAGGTTAGAAAGCATTACAATTTAAGATGATGGAGAAAGGGTTTCTGGATTACAGTGTGGGTTGTCACTAAAGCTTCCTCAAAAAAACCTTCTGTAATGATTATTAAAACATAGCAAACTTTCCAAACAGAAAATTTTGCAAAAAAACAACAAAAGAAACATCAACAAATACAGAAATGACAAATGTACAGGCTGGGCAAAACTATTTCTAGATACTTTGTAATTATTCCTTACATCAGCCTTAGCAGAGGAAGAAAATCCCCAAGAAGAAAAGTGCTACAGGACATAATCATCAAAAATATGAAGCTTTTCTTGAGTAAAGCCCTTTAAAGTTACATTTTCAACCAGGACAGGATGAACAAATGCTCACTGCAAGTATGGAAGCATGAAAGGAAGAGAGGAGATATTTAGGGTGGTGAAAGAGAATGATATACTCAGGCTCAAGCAGATTAGAAGGAAATTTAAAGAGAATATGACTGATTCTGAAGAATATTGTGAAGTGGTTTTGTTACATGGTAGAAAGGACCCTGAAGAGGGAATGCCTGAGATGATTTTTTTTTTAAGTAAACATAGGAGGAAAACAAGACCACAAGCAAACAAACCTTAACTAGCCTCAAGCTGGACATAATGCCGTGTAGAGGCTGACAGGTCTTTGCTAGTTCTAATAACGATGAATTTATGAAGTGCCAACCTCTGGGCCATTTCAACAGCTGGAAAACATACACTCTTCCCCATTAACCTCTTGGAAAGGCTGAAAATTCCCCATCACAGCTTTGGCTATTATTGCTATTATTTCATCTGAGACCAGAATAAGCCTTTACCATGGAGCTCCAGACAGGAAAGTAA
The DNA here is from genome assembly GCF_027791375.1 of Indicator indicator. NCBI lineage: Eukaryota > Metazoa > Chordata > Aves > Piciformes > Indicatoridae > Indicator > Indicator indicator. The sequence goes on along the minus strand of NC_072039.1, from coordinate 2,547,447 downwards.
GTCAGCAGGCAAGAAACAGCAATTTGCTGAAAGACTTAAATCCAGTCTTATCCAGAAGGCAGGTCCCTTAGTTCCCCAGCTATGACAAGGACATGTTCCACATACCACAAGCCATTCCATGATGTTGAATTAATTCTTGAACTAACTATCTGATAGCAGAGCAGCATTCAGCTCTTTCTCATTCAGTCCCTAACCTTCCTTAGTCAAAATAAAGGTAACAGAAGTAGCCAAGCAAAGCAGCTCAGATCCTAAGTGAGGATCTACTTGGTGCTCTTAACAAAAGCTTGTCACAATCACTATTTTCCCTTAAAAGGTTAGAGATCTGTTTTCTGTGCTAGGTCAGGAGTCTTTGCTGATGATTTATGAAGATGCATGGGAAATGCTAAGTTACAGTTGAAGAATATTTTGTGACTTTGCTCTGTTGTTTCCCTGAAAAATATCATAGAATCTCCTGCTCATTTTACCTAACTCTCTTCCTTTCTAGGTTACTCTGAATTCTATCACATCACTGCACCTGCATCTTGCACCTGGACTGGATTCAGTCAGATAATTGGCTTTGAAATCAAACGCAAGAGGAAATCAATTCAGTTCTGTGCTTTGTTTTCAGCTACCTTAAAGAAGAGTATTTTTATTTGCCCCTCTTCCTAAGCAAGACTTAGTTTGCCTTTAAATGAAGTCACAAGGCCTGTTTGTCTATTTGGTAGATACTGAACAGAAGTGCAGCTCTACACTCATTGCAAGAATGTAACCTGGGGCTGTTTAGCCTTGAGAAGACTGAGAGGAGTTCTGATCAATGTCTATCAATATCTGAGGGGTGGGTGTCAGGAGGAGGGGGCCAGGCTCTTTTCAGTGGTTCACAGTGATAGGACAAGGAACAATGGGTTCAAACTAGAACATAGAAGATTTCACCTCAACAAGAGGAGAAACTTCTTTGCAGTGAGGGTGACAGAGCACTGGAACAGGCTGCCCAGGGGGGTTGTGGAATCTCCTTCTCTGGAGACTTTCCAAACCCACCTGGGTGCGTTCCTGCACAGACTCCCCTAAGTGATCCTGCTTTGGCAGGGGGGTTGGATCTGATAATCTCTTGAGGTCCCTTCCAACCTCTGATATACTGTGATATTCAGAATTTAGTTTAGAACAGGGGAATGAAATACTTAATTTTAAGCCTACAATACTCACTGATAAAGCTAACTGAAATTATGGTACATGGACTTCAAAACCACAAGAATAAATGAGGGAAAAGGAAGCCATACCATTTAAATCTGCGTTTTCAAATCTGACCCACATGATCTTCTCCTTTTCTTCTGGTGGGGTACCACTGTAGGCCTGGACAGAAAAAAAAAAAAACAACCCAAGCAAAAGGGTTGAAATAAGAAAGTTTAATATCCCCTTTTTTTCCCCCTCCCTCTAAAGACTATAGGAAGGAATGTAAGTTAAAAAACTAAAAAACCAGAGACACGTGTATCTGTCACCAGTACTCCTGTAAGGTTTTCCTTCATAACTGAATGGTTACATGAGAAACCAACGCTAACTCCACAAGTGTACCATCACTCACTAATGTAGAAATGCCAAGACATATTTAAATCTTCTGCAGCAGGTGAGAAATGCCACATGACTTAGAGCAATTGAGTCAAGCTAAAATACAGTGGGGCTTCCAAAATCTTTCACCTCAGCAGTGTACACCACTAGAAACAATGTTAGAGGCTCTCATGTGAGGCATTTGAGGAAGCAGTTCTTTACCAGGAGGGTGGTGAGACACTGGCACAGGTTGCCCAGGGAGGTGGTAGAAGCCTCACCCCTGGAAGTTTTCAAGGCCAGGCTGGATGTGGCTCTGAGAAACCTGATCCAGTGTGAGGTGTCCCTGCCCATGGCAGGGGAGTTGGAACTGGATGATCCTTGAGGTCTCTTCCAATCCTGACAATTCTGTGATTCTATGATTTTTACTTTTAGAATTCTCTTGAATTCACTTAAAAGCTTTGTAAGTAAGACTGAAGAAAGACAGAGACCTTTACTACACAGTTTATTTTCCTGACATGTTTTAGTTCTATTTGTGACATCTTTCACAGCCACTGAAAAGAGAATCAGCTGTAATTCCAGTATAACAGATCCACATTTCATTCTGTGCTCTACAGATTCCCATTAAAAAAGATGAGATACAAAAAGAATCTGTGAAGGGAGATTTGTCATGTGTCCAAATTGCAAGTTTTACAGTTCTCAGGAGAAACTGCAGTGGGAAGAACATGAGCTAAGCAGAAATACCATCACTTCCAAATGGATTCTAACAAAATGCTCTGCAGTATTTTGGATTAGATATGACAAGAGCTTCTCTAATTGCTTTATACACACCAGAAAGGCAATAAGGAGGACTAAAAATACAAATTTACAATATAAGTGTGGGCATTGCTTTTCAAAACAAGTCACATTCCATGCCTCCAAGGCAATCTGATTTGTGAAATAAAACACAGAGTGTACCTTTAACTACAGAGGGGGAAACATGGGCGTGTGTGTGGTATGCAGCAATCTTTTAAATGAAAGTTTGACTCTCTTTAATTTTGACCAGGAACCCAAATGCATTTCACAAATTGGTTACTTGCAAGGAGAGGGTTTTTTTTATTTATATAGAGGAAATTCATGACTAACTAGCCAACATAATCCTTCAAATTAGAAGCAAGAGAGTTTCCTGAGGCTACAGACTAATAGCTGCAATACTCCTCCACTACAGCTTGCCCAAGAAGTAAGAAACAAAATTATTTTCCCTCTGCTACTGAGAGGTCCACAAGCAATACAGAAATGACCATCCCAGTTCCATGCTTCTGCTACCTGTGAAAACTATGTCCAGGAGCAGACAGAAGCACCACAGCAATTCTCCAAGAGGGAGATCCCAGAAATTAAAAAGAAAGTAATGTGAGAAGCAATGAGGATTTCTGTTCAGCACAAATCAGCAGGTTAGGCCTCTGTGTCCAGTTCCACAAGTCAGGCCACTCTGAGGCAAGTAAAGAAAACAAGATAAAAAAGCAGTAGTAAAGGTGGCTGACGGAGTGTTCTGCTTCTCAGCCAATGATAAAAGCTAAGCTGAGACGTTGTTCTAAGACCAGTCCAGACAGACTTCACACCCAGAAAAAATACCTTTGCAAGAGGCAGAGCAAGTATTACTGCCAGACTCTCCCCTCCCCAACCATTCTGTTGTCAAAATTATCATAGGAGAAGGCTGAGATGTTTTTCCTGTTATTTGTACTTTATTCTGCAACTCTTGTGTAGCTGAAAGTTCCATTTAAATCATTACCCAGCAGAGGAAATCAGATGCCACTTCAAAATACCTGGACTCAGAATTCACATTCAGAAAAACCCCCCAAATTTGATGTTTTTATTTCAATGATATTTTGGTCCACCTGGCAAAAAACTTCAACTGTTTTGCACACTGAAGAAAGTAGTTGTAAAGATTTACACATACCTGTGGCACAACATCTTGGAGAAACGTGACAACACTTTCCATATATGACTGTTCCCTGGAAAACAGAAGGAGGTATTAGAAACAAACTCTTTACAATGAGGGTGGTGAGACACTGAACAGGTTGCCCAGGGAAGCTGTGGATGCCACCTCCCTGGTGGTGTTCCAGGCCATGTTGAATGAGGCCCTGAGCAACCTGGGTTAGTGGAAGGTGTCCCTGCCCATGGCAGGGGGCTGGAACTGGATGATCTTTAAGGTCACTTCCAACCCAAACCATTCTTCCAAACCATGAGATGAGGACTTAAGCTAAGGGCTGGAGCTTTCTTTGTGGGACAAGCAAGCTTTTAAGATCTTACATACTTCACATACAATGCTGATGTAAGTGGTAGCGTGGTGAGGCAGGAGATGGAACAAAACTCTAACCAAGAATAGCAAAGAGAGGTATTTTTGGGTAAGATTTTATAGCTTGGGAAGCTTATTTCTTCTTGGAAGTCCATTAGCAGCAATGATTTAGGATAGTCTGTAGTGCAAGATACCCTTGTTCTGGTAGACTTAAACTAATGCTTTTATTAGCTTATCCCTGCAGAAGGGGTGAGTCTCTTGTGTAACTGCTGAGCAATGCAAATGTGGGTTGGCCATATCAGAGAGTGTTGTAACAACACTAAAAGTTTGTGCTTTGTGTAATGAGTGGTACTGGAACATGCTGGCAACAAGAACCATCTTCAAAAGAAAAAAATAAACTCTTTAGATAACAGCTTTGGCAGCCCCTGAATTACTTTTTACATTGATAGTCTTTTTGCCTGTGCTGACTCAAGATTTCTAGCAGTAACACAGAAAAATCACAAACAAGAAATCTGGGTCCTTGATGTTCAAAGGTAAAGCTGCTTGCTTTGTGCTTCCTGAAACTGAGCTGTGTAGGACAGAATAGGAATTCCTTTAATAGAAGTTGGAGTGCTCAGTGTTTAAGAATGAAGTACTCTGCCCTCTACACTGCAATGGAGAAGATACTTCAAGTCAAAGGCTGCAGCCCCTGGATCATCTTCACTGGTTGACTACTCTCTGAAAACAAAGATAAATCTAAACCATAAAGTTTTCCATTTTAGAAAGCTCATTCCAACCCATCCTAACACTAGATTTTGTTTAGCCATCCAAAGATGACCACATCAGAAGTCTGTCTCACTGCTCAAAGCCAAGGACTTGTAAGTAAACTATGGTTTACAGAGCTGATTCTTCTTTGACTTATGTAGGTCACCGAAACTCCTGTGTACCTTCAGAGCCCTTTATTACCTAGCAATAATACTGGTCTGCAGGCATAGTATTAAAGGCAGTGTTTGAAGTTCTCATGTGAATGCCTACCAGCAAGAGTCACACTGTCTTCCTTGTTCAGCTCATGAAAAGAGCACTTTTTATTCCCCCCCACTACGTCCTGAAACAAAGTTGATGTTTGGGATATGTTTTATTCTGTCAACGTAATCTAAATCTCTCCGGAAGTGGCAAAACTTCCAACAAGTTATCTTTAAAGTGCTTAAAAACAACAACAACAGACAAAATCCAGCAAAACATAAATATTTTGATAGCAAGAATTGAGGAGTTTAAGAAAAACAGCAGAATGTTGCTACAGGCTGATCAAAATACAGAAAGTCTCAACAAAAATGAAGCTATTTTTGAGGTGAAAAGACATATCATCTCTCAAGAACAAGCCACCAGATTGAATAAAACAAAAGGACAGATAATTTTATTCCTGCAATGTTTTTCTGTTGTTAATTGTTCAAAGCTTACTTTCAAGAAAAGATTACAAACAGAACTGGATTTGTAGAGAAATTCTCCAACACCATAAAAAATTGTTATTCTCTCAAATGGATGCAAGACAAACCTTTAACACAACTTTTCTGTGCTACAATTAGAGGTTTCTTGTGCTCCCCTGGTAAAAATAAAGTGAATCTTGGCGTCAAAATACACAGCCATCTCCAGTGGGAAACTAACAATCCAGAGGAGGGCCACAAAGATGATTCAAGATCCGGAGCACCTCTGCTCTGAGAACAGGCTGAGGGAGCTGGGGTTGTTCAGCCTGGAGAAGACTCCAGGGGGAACCTTAGAGCTGCCTTCCAGTACCTGAAGGGATCCTACAGAAAGGCTGCAGAGGAATTTTTCATAAGGGTGCCTAGAGACAGGAAAAAGGGGGAATGCTTTGAAGCTCAGGCAGAGCAGGGTTAGACTGGAACTTAGGAAGACATTCTTCAGGATGAAGGTGGTGAGACTCTGGAATAGGCTGCCCAGGGAAGTTGTGGATGCCTCCTCCCTGGGGGTGTTCAAGGCCAGGTTGGATGAGGCCTTGAGCAGCCAAGTCTAGTTGAGAGGCGTCCCTGCTCATGTTGGGGGGGTTGGAGTAGATGATCTCTGAGGTCCCTTCCAACCTAAGTCATTCTAGGATTTGATGAAACTGATGATCCAAGTGATCACTTCAATACAGTGCCATCTTGCAGCACCAATTCAGGAATATAAATGCCCCTAAGGAAAAAGGAAAACTGCTACAAAAATCCTTTAGCAAAGACAGGATCATAAATCTTCTAGACTGCCTTCCTAAGCTCTTTTCCATGGAAGTATTTTCACCTGAACACAATGAAAATATTGACATTCAAGTAAACTAAAAAAAGGTCTCTTATGGTGCACTTGAGAAAGGTAGCTTCCTCCTTTGCTCTTGATTTTGTTCTCTTAAGCAATAAGCTCACAATTCACACTTCTGCTTACTGAAGAACTTTAATGACAGGGTTACAGTGCTTTAATGCATCCACTCCTTTGTCACAATACTTGTGACAAAGTATTATTAAAAAGAACAGCAAGGACAGAATCTGCTACACGTGCTCCTAGCCTAAGGAAGGAGTTTGTAACCACTGACCTACAGCTAGTGTGGTGTTTGTACAGCAAACAAAACTGTGTAAATAAACAACAAAACACTGCAAGATAATCATCTTTAAGATGAACAGCTCTGAAGGCTTTGGTGTGTAAGCAGAAAGTAGCCCATTTTGGGAGACGGTTTGACCTGTCCTAGGAGACAGGAAAAAGCCTCCATGCAATAAAAAGCTTACTGTCAACACAAGCCCTCAGAGCTGGTTTGGAAAGAAAATGCAGGCTAGGTTTTTCTCCTACAAGAAAATAAACAACATTTCAAATAAGGGCTACTCTTCTAGGAGGTGCTTACGTGACAGCCTGCGGGCGAACCACCACCCCTCCAGTACATCGACTGGGGCGGCGCGGAGATTCTGTCGCCATTGCTCCTTCGCAGGTACCTGTAAGGGACACACTTAGGTTAATGATAAAAATTTGTAGCAGGGTGATTTATTACACAAGTTCTTGACACATTCTTCAGGATGACAAAACCCTCTTGATGAAGGAAACCTGATTTAGATGAAGCTAGAAGGCACTGCTCTGCTTTACAGCATTTGTATAAAAATAAAACAAACGAAAAGCCCAAACAGGAAGAAAACCAAACAACCAAACCAACAAGAAACCCAAACAAGCAACAAAACCCCAAGCAAGCCACCCAAACAACCAACTCCACACAATCCCAAACAAAATAAAACCAAAACCACCCCAAAGCAAGCCAAACAAAAACCTCCAGACAAAAAACACAGACAAAATACCCAAACCAAAAAAAAAAAAAAAAAAACTCAGACAAAAAACAACCAAAACAGAAACAAAAACACTCACAAAAAATAAAGCAACTAAAAAAAACCAAAACTCACAAACCAAATAAACAAACCTCAAACAAATCCCAACCAACCAACTTTTTTCCCAGTACCTCAATCATTACAGCTCCTGCAATGGCTACAAAGGCAAAACTAACCTACAAACTTCCCTGATAAAGTGATAAAGGGATAAATTTCCTTCACACTTGCCATTAAAGATAGTGGCACAGGCACACAGTTATCACTACCATTATGCAGGATTCTTCTTTACTAATGAGCTGTTGTCTCAGAAAATAATTACATAAAACTCAAGTGCAATCAGAACTGCAGTGTGTTGGCCTCCTGAAGATCCCTAGCAGGTTATACTGAAGCTAAGACTAAGAGCAGGGTGGAACACATTCTGCCTTTTTTTAATGGCAGCTTTTTGTGCCACCTTCAAGTTTCTCATCACACTTCTGTTCCTCCATGTGAAAATTCAGCACAACATTCCTAAAGGCAAAAGCACTTGAGGAGCATCACAGATGCTCACAGCCAATTCTTCAGTTTGCTCTTCACCTGCTCCATTTTCTCACCCCTCCCAGATCAAGAAACAGGATCAGGGCAGGGAGCATGCCCCTGTGATAGGCACTGGTGAGGCCACGCCTCACATACTGGGTTCAGTTTTGGGCCTCTCACTCCAAGAATGACACTGAGGTGCTAGAATGTGTCCAGAGAAGGGCAACAAAGCTGCTTGAAGGGTCTGGAGAACAGGGCTGGTAAGCAGCAGCTGAGGGAACCGGGGTTGTTTAGTCTGGAGAAAAGGAGGCTGAGGGAAAACCTCATTGCTTTCTATAACTCCCCGAAAGCAGGTCAGAATGAGGTGGGGGTCAGCCTCTTCCTCCTAGCAACAGAATGAGAAGAGATGGCCTGAAATTGTGCCAGGAGAGGCTTAGGTTGGGTACTAGGAAAAATGGCTTTCCTGCAAGAGTGATCACAGATTGGAACAGGCTGCCCAGGGACGTGGTGAAGTCACCATCCCTGGAGGTGTTCAAGAAGTGTGTGGACAGGGCACTTGGGGACACAGATTAATGGCCATGGTCCTCTTATGCTGAGGGTTGAACTCGATGATCTTGGAGGTCTTTTCCAACTGAAACAATTCTGTGATTCCATTCAAAAGCCTGATGCCTGATGTGATGCCAGTTTCAGCATCATTTCATGTTTGGGCAGCCTGTGTAAGGGCCACCTCAGGCAGGGAGGCAGGATAAACACTGAGCTCCACTGAAATTGAAAACAAAACCTACAGCAGCACCGCTGAAATTAACAAACCTGTCAAGGAGCCCCAAACGAGGAAAACGGCACGTAAAGGAGAAAATAGCCCTTCATACCGCGCCTGTGTCAGCCGGGGCTCGCTGCCTGCCCCGAGCCCTGGGTGCTGTCACCTGCGCGCAGGTTGGGGCACCTGAGAAGTTGCGACAGTAGGGCTTGGCCGGACACAAAGGAGGCGGCCAGAAAGCCCTGGGCACCCTCAGCCTCCCGTTATGGAGCAACTCCCCAACGAAACGCTTCAACCTGCCCGGCCTCTCCCCCGACTGCCGCCCGGGAATCAGGCCGCGGCCATCCGGGAAGGCACCGATCCCCACCGGACACACCTCTCCGAACACCCCGCGTCCTGCGGAGCCAGCTGCCGGTGACTCCTTCAGGACCCCATCCCACGGCCGTCACCTGCCCTCCCTCAGCGCCCTGGCCCCTGCCCGGCCTCACATCCCCACACCCGCCCTCAGAGACGGCCACAGCGCTCCCCCAGAGCCCGATCCCACCCCACTGCCCTCACCCAGCACTCTCAGTCTCGGCCTGTGTCCTCCAGCCCCGTCCCGGCCGGGGCCGCCCGCTCCCCTCACCTGCCGCCTCTGCCCTCCGCCCGGCTCCTCTCTGACAGTGTTTGGGACCCCCACGGGGAATGACACCGAGCGTACCGCGCCTTGCCAGCCAATCAGACTGCTGCTAAGGCGGGCTGCTCCCCTCTGCCGGCCAATCGTCGCCCCACTCTGCAGCCATGGGCGGTGCGCAGGGGACAAGGAGGGCGGCTGCGCCCTAAGCTCGGTTGAGAGGGCGAGAGGCAGCACTGCCCCCTCACCCCCCCCCGCCAGCTTTGTTTACATCCAGAGCTCGCGAGAGCCGTGCACCAGTCCCGCGCACGTGGGCGGGGGCGCGGCCTGTGCGTCACGCGCCGCGCAGCCAATCGGCGGAGGTGGTCTCACCCACGCGGGGTGTTTACCTTCCGCGCGGCAGTGCGTGATGGCCTATGGGAGGGGTGGGGCTGCGCGGGGTCCCGCGGGAGGCGCTTGCTGGGCTGAGAGAGGAGCAGTGAGGGAGTGGCTGGGGCGAGCGGGCTGTGGGGGAAAATGCCATCAGGCAGGGGGACGGCGCAGGGTGTGAGGGGCTGTAGGGTTGGAGGCGAGCCCTTGTTAGGCCCCGCGAGGGGCTCAGCGGGAGCGTCTCCCTGCCCGGAGCGCTTGCAACCACCGGCAAGGTGGAAGAGGGATTCCCTCAGATCAGCGGGGTTTTTTTGACGGTGCTTTTGGCGTGTTTACAGGTGTCCGGTGCTGCGCGGATTCCTGAGGGTGACGCACTTGGCTGGAGCTGAGTGTCCGCCCTCGCAGGCAGCTCTTCACACCGGTCAGGTTTCCATCGGGGAGCCTGGGCCTCTGGCAGGAGGTTCCAGGCAGCTGCAGCACAAAGTCCGTACTGGGAGAGCTGTCCTGGGGACCTGCCCCAGCTTCCATAACCAACAAGTCCTGTTCTGTATATCCAAAAATTTTAAACAATGAAGATCGTTAAGGCAGCATGCTTCTGTTGACAGAAAAGGTTGATCATTCTTTGTGCATCCGGAACAAAAATTTCAGATGATGGCTTCTCAGCTGTTAAATTGCCTCACAGGAAAATTGTGCTCTGGGAAAAAAAAAAAAGTGCTGGAGGCTTTTAAAACGTATTTTTATTATTATTTTTGGGAAGTGCAACAGACTGATGCAAGTCATGCGTGCTTCCAGCATCATCATGATGCAGAACTGTGTTTTTGCATATACTGAGCTTTATTGCGCAAGAAAATTAAAAGTTGGTGCAATTCAGACTTGGACTGTAGCAAAAGGAGAGTGCATTCACATGTTAGCTGGAGATTTCCACTCTTCCCTCTCTGGGCTTTGATGTCAGAGAAGTCAAATGATCCATAGGTGGGTGAAGTATAAAGAGTAAACTGCTGACAGTTGCTATCAGCAAGTAAGTTTGCTGCAGAAGAGCTTTCAATGTGTAATCCTGACATTCAGGATTGATTACTTGATCACTTACCAGAAATGGGGGAGAAGGAGGCATGAATGTATGAACACAGCATGATTTGATGAAGTTTTGCTTCTAATTAGAGCAAAAAAAAACCGCAAAACTTGCTGTAGGCTTTTTTGCTTTTGCACACTGATGTTATAAGCAGCTATACAGATACTCATCTAACCAATGTGTTACACTTGTATCTGTTGTGTCCTTAAAAAGGCTGAATATATTATCAACATACACATTCATACAATCGTTTTAGTTGAACAGCTTTAAGATGGAGTCCAACCATTACCTAACTCAGTACCAAGTCTGGTGCTAAACCATGTCTCTCAGCACCACCTCTGCATCTTTTAAACCCTTCCAGGGATGGGGATTCAACCATCTCCCTGCACAGCCAAGAAGCATTTTCAAGTACCTAACCTAAACCACCCCTGGTGCAACTTGAAGCCATTTCCTCTTGCCCTATCACTTGTTACTAGGAAGAAGAGAGCAACCCCCACCTGGCTCAAATATGCTTTCAGGGAGTTGTAGAGAGCCAAAAAGGTCTCCCCTCAGCCTCCATTTACCCAGGTTGAACAACCCCAATTCCTTCAGCTGCTCACAAGACCTGTTGATCTGATACTAATACCTGAAGGTTAAATACCCTGAGGCTAAATTGCAAATAGACAATTCTTGTCTCAGCTTGTTGCAGAGCCTGTTGCTCTAAGTGTATGTAGATGCTATTGGCCTCTGTATGCTCCCCCAGTAGAGGGGAATTTCAACATCACTCATCCAAACTTCACTGTTAAGCTGCATCCCACACACACAAATATATTCTAGCAGGATGCAATTTGGGCAGAGCTTTACTTTCATCCCCTGAGATAGTGCTGCGTTTACAGGGTGGATGAAAGAGAATTATGCATTTTCAGGAAGCATATGATTCCCCCTTGGATTTCTGTAACCATGGTAACAGAGAAAGATAGCAGGCCTGATTTCAACTCCGGTTTTATTGTTCCAGCAGTAAAGAATTAGGCTCTATGAATAACAACCTTGGCCACTGGAATAAAGCATCAGCCTTTTACCTCCTCATTAAAGAAAAAAAGCTATTTCTATATTGCCGCTGTTGAACATTTTGTACAAAATGCCAGGATCAGATCCAAAATAAAGCTATGTGGGGTTGCTTCCTAAGCCAAACAGCCACAGCAAAGGGGAGAGTATCACACTGAATGGTAGGGGTTGGAAGGGACCTCTGGAGCTCATCTACTCCAACCCCCTGCCAGAGCAGGGTCTCCTACAGCAGGTTGCACAGGACACTGTCCAGGCAGGTTTGGAATAACTCCAGAGGTGGACACTCTACCACCTCTCTCTTTAGATGGAACATCCTGTGTTCATGTCTGTGCCCATTACCCCTTGTACTGTCACTGGATCCACTGAAAAAAGCCTGGTCCCATCCTCCTGAGACCCAAACTTTGAGTACTTTCAAGCACTCCCTTCAGTCTTCTCTAGGCTAAAAAGCCCTACATCCCTCAGCCTTTCTTCATAAGGGAGATCACAGAATGGTTGGGGTTGGACGGGACATCAAAAGATCATCTAATCCAACCTGCTTACCCTAAAAAAAGGACATCTTTCACTACATCAGGTTACTCCATACCCTGTCCAGCCTGACTGTGAAAACGTTCAATGATGGAGCATTCACAACTTCTCTGGGCAACCTCTTACAATGTGTCACCACCCTCGTGGTAAAGAATTTCATCCTTATATCTAATCTAAACCTACCCTCTTCCAGTTTAAAATCATTGCCCCCTGTCTTATCACTCACAGGCCCTGGTAACGTCTTCTAGCAGCTCTTTGTAGCCCTTTGCTGTATCCTCTCAAGCAGTTTCTTGTCCTTCTTGAACTGGGGAACCTAGAAGTGGACACAATACAGACTAATGAAAGCAAAATAAATATGCTCAACAGAACATAATTCAAAAACAACAAGAGGCATCCCCATCATTTTTTTAGTGTTTTATTTTAGGTGAACATACACATGGTCCACAGACTGAATGAAAATAGTCATAAAATAATTTAAGAACTTCTGTTGAAAGATATTAGCAGCACCATTGGTATTGGAATAGCAGAAACTTCATGTCTCCAGCTTTATGCCTGGATTAAAAAAAAAAAAAAAACAACAAAATGCCATCATTTATAACAGGGGGTAGGGAATGGCTTTCCTGGGATGATTTTGGGAGTTTTAAAACCACACACATTGTTTTTTTGCTAAATACTATTTTTTTTGACAATTAATGTTACCACCCCCCCCCAAAAAAAAAAAAAAAAAACAGCTAAATAAGATACTGCATAGTATTTTAATTACCATAAAGAAATGGACATTGAGCTGTGTAAAAAGCAAGCCTCAACATCTGTTTCCACGTGCACTTCCTTTTTTTTTTGTTTGTCCTTTTTTTTTTTTTTGAGTAGAGAAATCTAAAATTTAAAAAGTAAAATATAGACCTGGTGTATTCTCTAAAAGACACACTTTAGGTGGAAGGGATCATCCTACGAAAATACATTATCTTCCATTATTCTGTTTAATAATTTACTTTAGTTAAAAACATTGTGAAAGTCTCCTCACAGGAATACAAATTCAGAACTTTTAGTAAATTAACCAAAAAAAAGAAAAAAAAAAAGATTCTTATTTTGTTAAAACGAGGTTTAAGCCCCCGCTTAACAATTATACAAGGGAGAGACTACATTTATATGAAGGAATACAAATTTACACACATTTTACAGTAACTTATACCCTACACATCTACAAAATTCACAGTTATAATACAAGCAAGTACAAGGCTGGGATAAAGCTGTTGGATACAAAAAAAAAAAAAGTTTCTACTTTAAAAAAAAACTGGGGGAGGGGGAGGGGAGGGGAGGGAGAAGAGAGTTTCCAAAAAACTTCTGCACCAACTTTCAAACTCTAAAAATCAGACCACCAAAACTTCACCTCCTTAGGCAGAGAGCCCTCAGCAAACGCAGAGGGCTTTGCGGGGCGGATGGAAGAGCGAACTGCTGAGCTTCTTCTGGCCCCGCAGGCTGCGGCGCATGGTCAGCTGCTTGGAGCTCTTGCGTGGGGGCGTTGGGGACAGGCCTTCTGCCTGCACACTCATGTTTCGACTCAGGCCACGTCTCGGCTTCTTCAGAGCTGGGCCAGAGTTGGATTCTTCCAATGTCCTTTTAAAGTTTGCTGTGGGTGTCCTCTCTGCATCTTGGGCTTTTGTTTGGCCGTTAGAAGATGCCTTGAAGCCTTTTTGGTCCGTGCCTGAATTTGTGGGGTTGGAAGAGGAGAGACTGACTGACAAACCATTGCTGTAGGATTCCTGTATCCTCAAAGCTAAGGCTTTGCTGCATTTCTCCTCCTGTGGGCCTGAATCCTTCGGGGTTGCTCCTGGTGAAGGTGAACTGCCTTTGGCAATCTCATTTGGCAGCTCTAAATACTTTTCTGAGATCATGTTGCTGTGCATGAGAGGAGGAACAGGCTCGGAAGCATTCAGTCGTGGCCAGGGGTCATCTTCTAAAAGCTGAGGGAAAAGAGGAAGAAAAAAAATTTAGGCATAGATGTAATTATTTCATCTGCATTGTCCTTTGAGGGTAGAGACAACATGTGACAGAACTTCTCTAAACATCATCAGGGCCAGAAAAATCCTGCTCTAAAACAGTTCTCTCTTCTCCATGCTGAAAGGCAGAAGCCAATTGAGACTGTGGATCTGAACTTGGGACTTTGTGTGCACCAACTTCATAAAAGGATTTATTTCAATCACCCAAGCTGCATATGCCTGATAATGGCAGACAGGTCATCTTTTCGTTCAGAAGCTGCTCAGAGCTGCTCAGCCTGGGTGCCTTACTTGCTCTGCTATAAAACGCTGAGGAAGCTGCCTGGATGTGCTGTTAATTTAGGTGGCCATGCAGAAACACAATCCCTAGGACCTTCAGCAGTGGCATTCTCCAACATGACTTCAATGCCTGATACAAGCACCTACCCTGCCTTCTGAAGCCTTTACACATCATCAGATGGCCAAGCAGAAAACACCTTCTAACCTTTGTTACCTTCAGAATTCTTAGTTACTGCATAACCAGGTTATCAGGGAGACTGACAAACTGCATCGTAGGTGTCCTGACCACACACACAAAGGTGGAGCATCACACAGAGCCCATCTAAAAATAGTTACTGTTTGCTGAGCAGAGGAGCACATTTTATTGCCTAGTTTTATGGTCTATATCTTAGACAGAAAGAAGATTGAGAATGAAGATTAGGAAGAAATTATTTACAGTGAGGGTGGTGAGACACTGGAAGAGGTTGCCCAGGGAAGCTGTAGATGTCCCCTCCCTGGAGGTGTTCAGGGCCAGGCTGGATGAGGCCTTGAGCAACCTGGGCTAGTGGAAGGTGTCCCTGCCCATGGCTGGGGGATGGGAACTAGTTGATCTTTAAGATCCCTTCCAAACCAAACCATTTTATGATTCTACAGATGTGTGCATCTACCCACTCGCTGTGAGGTACAGTCATTCTGGACATTGAAGAGAAGCTCCTTGATAAGATGCCTTGAGAGCCAGCGTCTTTTTGAACTCTACCTTCAGCTACTCATCCCACCTGCAGCCTTCCACAAGTGTTTTTGCTTCAGTCTCAGTTTTACCAACAGGAAAATGGGGACAATACTTGCTTTGACTAGACACAGGGGAATTATGAAAACGAGCATTTATGCAGTGCCCTGAAGGCAGAAATTATGACCTTATTAAAGATTTAATTGTAAAGAACTCCCTGGTTACTCAGAGAGTCCTTCAAAAGGAAATTTCAAGGCCACATTACTCTAAATACCATCAGTGGAAGTCAATGACTATTGTAAGAAAATAAGGTGCTGAAAACTCAAATGCACACAGAGATGAATCGGAGTAAGGCAGTGAACATCTCAGATGCATGAACAGTGCTTTTGAAGTCACAACCCAGAACAACCTGAGCTCGCCCTCAGGAGGGGCCCCAAGACTGCTCAGCACTTTGGAAAAAAAATAATCTAATACTAAGGATGAATAAAAGGCACTCTGAAAGAGAAAACAGAATTGTTTCTAGCATCTAGATCTGGGTTTCCACTGCCTCCTACTTCCCTGTTTCTCCCAGCGTGTAGATAAAACTATTTAGATAATATTCTTTTACTACAGAGCAACATAAGCATGAAGACGTTCGTGGATTCAGATTCATAGAATGGTTTGGGTAGGAAGGGACCTTTAAGATCATCCAGTTCCAACCCCCCAGCCATAGGCAGGGATTCCTCCCAATAGATCAGGTTGCTCAAGGCCTCATCCAACCTGGCCTCAAACACCTTCAGGAACGGGACATCCACAACCTGCCTGGCCAACCTGTTGCAATGTCTCACCACCCTCACTGTAAAGAATTTCTTTCTGAATGGTATTTTAGAGGTTATTCTTCAACTCTGTTCTTGCAGAACCAGTAAGAAAGCCAGATGACACACACTGAGCAGCTCTGCCAACAACACTTCATCTGCTTCATTCCATTTTTGACATTGTGTCTCTAGCCATGACTTAGGTTTTATGTTTTTATTGTGCAAGAGGCTGAATGCCGTGGCTCTTGCTGCCAACATCTTTTGTTTGGTACAAACAGCTGAGATTGGATACGGCGCTGGGCAGCCAGATGAAGTCAGAGGACAGACTGCTAAAGAGGGATGTAATGAACCAAGACAAATAAGACATGAGTCACCAATTGCATTTCTCAACAATCTAATAAATCAAATTTTATCGCTGGCCTCAGGAATACTTGAATTAATTTGGTATTAGTAATTGTTGCCAGAAGGATATGCAATTAAGAAATATTTCTGTTTAATTGAGAAACTTCACTTTGGTCTTCATCTATTTCCAATCTAATTGTTTTGGAAGGTAGCAGCTGTTAAGAGGCAAGGCTGCCTGTGCTTCCCTCAGCTCTCTGAGTATCACAAGCAAGTATCCTTTCCATTGCCACCTCTCAGTGCCACTCACCTGTCCTCTCTGGGCTATAATCTTACCACAATCTCCAGGAGTTCAGACTGAAATGGGGAACCACCTCTCCTTTCTTTACAGCAACTGTAGTTGTCAGTAAAATCCCTCGTCAGTAAAATCCAACAGCAATTTGATAAGAAGATTAATTACCACCCTAAATTAGAGCATACATTTACCTGCAGCTTTGTGAACCAAGCTGTTGCTTCACTGTTCTGCAAATGGATATCCTCTATTGTCATACTTTTTTTTTTGTAATCAATAAATTACAGCTTAATAATTTTAACTTTACACTTTTGATTTTGAGGAAAACACTGAGCCAAGAGCACTTCTCCATACACGGAATTTTACTCAGAAGGCTCCCATGAAGGCTTTATAAATGAAAACCCTACAGCCTAGCCTGTACAGAACCAAACTTTATGATGATCTTTTTCCTTCCATTGTGGCTCTTATCTATCTGATAAACTTCTTTGTACTAGGAAAAGGATAACACTGCTCTGGATGGTGTAATTACTAAACATACTCACAGCTAACTAGACAACATTCTTGTTTTGCAATCAAACATATGTGGAGACAACTGCTCGACATTTCATTTATTACAATCTGCCTGGAGACATTTGGTTTTCCTCAAGTATTTCATTCTGAAAGCCTTTTCCTGTCCCTTCTCACACTTCTTTTCTTCTGGTATTTACAGTACTCTGTAAACAGGACAATTGGATGCTTGTTATTAAAGCAGAAACCTGGATTATATTAATACTTTAATTTTAAAAACTCCTGAGAAAATAGGATCCATGTTTTCAAACTGATGACACCAGTTCTAGTTTAACCCTAGAGAAGAAAACCTTTTGTATTAAAATAGAATTAATACAAAGACCTGGAGCCAGTCAGAAGAAATCTCTACTAGGGGAGGAAAAGGAAAACTACTAAGTGTTTAGTGGGCTTCACACTCCAAAGTAGAACATTTGCAACACTGAAAAAAACTTGTTACCTTGACAGGGGGAGTACAGCAGCGGGAGGGTGTCATGACATTCATATCAGGGCTGCTATAGCAGGGACTCTCTGCCAAGTTGAGATATAATTCCTCTTCATTTTCCAAGTTGCTTTTGCTGTCCTGCAGCGGGGAGATGCAGATGACAATGGCGCTGGTGTTATCTGCACGAAGCATGCGCTGCCTCCACCGCCCCAGGGCTCTGTTCACCAGCATCTTGGCACAAGACTGGCGGTGCTCTCCCTTTAGGTTACAAGAGAGGGACAGAGAAAGCAATCAGGGTCACTTTACTTGATAAACAGAAGATGGACAGCTCATGGGGCACAGCCTAAGATGTACATTCTTATCTATTATAGAATCACAGAATGGTAGGGACCTCCTGAGATCATCAAGTCCAATCCCCCTGCCAAAGCAGGATCACATAGGGCAGGTCGCACAGGAATGCATCCATGTGGGTCTTAAAAGCCTTCAGAGAAGGAAACTCCACAACCTCTCTGAGCAGCTTGCTCCAGTGTTCTGTCACCTTTACAGTAAAGAAGTTTTTCCTCCTTCCTCATGTTGAGATGGAACTTCCTGGTTCCAGTTTGTATCTATTGCCCCTTGTCCTATCACAAGACACTACTTACAAGAGACTGGATCCTTTCTTCTTCACATTAACACAGATGGCAACTGACATCACAGCATCAGCCACATGGTAACAGCTTACATATTGTGGCAAAGCCATGAATATGCCTCAACAAAGGTACTTTTCATACATGCCAGACTAAGGAATTTTTAGGAGAAGGTGGTATTAAATTTCCACAATGGCTTAGAGCATTGCTCTTACCATGAAGTATTTTTTCTCCTCGTGATCCTGGCACATGGAGATAGCGTCTTGAGGTGGGATCATGTTCCACAATCCATCACTGCCAAGGATAATGTATTTGTGCTTCTGGGGATCAATTGTGTGCACACTAGTGTCAGGTTCAGGAGACACAACAAATTCACCACTGTAAAAGTCGTAGCTCCAAAGATCACCTAGTGAACAAGAAAATGGTTTTGAATTGTTAGATTGCACATGAAAACGTGAATCCTGGGAACTACAGAAAACTGTTCCCACCACTCTCAGGTCACAAACAGGAACACAAAGTGATTTCAGCACAGTTACTGTTCTGCTGCTGTCACTTTCTGAGCATAGTTTTTAATATATGGCTATTTAAACAAAAACACATTCAAACCAACCTGTGTTTACAAGAGGTCTTCCACTCCCTTAAGACTAAGATTTTCAGAAGAAAGGGAATATAACAGATGAGTATCTAGAAAACAGCGAGACCTCAATATCCAAATGAAAATGCATCTGAACAACTCAAGCTCTCCACAAAGAAATAAAGCCTCATTCTGCTGAATCCACAATTAACTTGCAAAAACCTGCCTTTCCAGTTACAGGGGCAGTTCAAACACTGCAGACAAAATCCTCACTCCCATCTTGCACAAGCAGTCACAGTACAGCTTATACAACTAGGCTGCAGTTTGGCAGGGAGGATCACAAAGACCTTTCTTCTCCCCAGCTTCACACACAGTATTAGATCTCACTCTGTATCACCATGTCACTGCTGCTCTGCACACCTATAAGCCAGGCTTGTTAGGAAGAAAAACAGCAACAAACCAAACCCCAAACTAAACCCTTCACCTTTTCACACTCAAGGTACCAAATTGCCTTGTTTCTGTTTTTTAAACCTGAGCTCCTCCACAGCCATCCAAGCAATACGGAACCCCATGGCTCTGACTGGCTGTGTGTTTTGTGCATGCAGGTGCAACAGAGAAGGGATAAAGGGAGAGGGGTAAAGGAGGGCAGACTGAAACCTTTCACCTATTAATTTCTCCTTCCCTCATCCTCCCTCAGCATTAGCATCACTTTCAAAGCCACGCAGTCCCCTGTTAAGTATCTTTCCAGCTGAACACCATGTGCCAAATTTTGGAGCTGGAAAGAGGCCACAGGAACACAAGTAAATGCCTGGGTTCCAGCAGAAAATGAGAGCCTAAAGCCTCTCCCCTGGAAGGCCTCATGCAGTGAACCTTTCTATTTTTAAATCTCCCTTGCTACACAAATGAGTTTGGGGTCACCTCACCAGGAACCATGGCCTGAACTGAATCTGAGGTGACACATTTGAGTCAGAACATCTGCTGGTTCAAGTTCTTCCTCCAAACCATTCTCAAAATTAAACTACTCCATTTCTGTATCCATTTCTTTCTATTTATGAGGTGTACTTGAAAAATAAGAACTTCCTCTAAGGCTGGGCCTTTAAATGAAGAATGGTTGCATGCCATGCTAACACCTTCTCTTCCTTCTTTCTTTAAGTGCTCAGAAGTATCTTCCTATAGTGATAAGCAACAAAAAAGTAACATTATTTGCAAGCACTGGTTAGATCTTTCTGTGATGAATGCATGGCTTTAAAAGTAGAAATTAATTAAAACGTCAGAGCTGAACAGCATACAGAAGGTCAAGAACTCCAGGTTAAGAGTAAGGTTTTTGTCAGGTTTGGTTTTTTTTTCCTTTGCTTTTTGCTGGTTTCAGAAAGCATGCCTGCAGCCTTCATCCAAATCCATCACAACCCTTTTAAAGATAATAAATAAGCTTTTTGTCTTCCTACTTCCTTCCATTAGCTTTGCCTCAAGCTATCAACCAGCTGAAAAGACTCTTCCAGAATCAGGAAAGGGAATACTTCAACTCAATTACTGGGCTGTAGCAAGAGCGGATGGATGGTCCATCCTCATTAAAGGACCAATTCACCTTCATTGCAGCAGCAGCAAACACACGCTTCTAATAAGTGCTAATTAAAAGCCCAGCCTGCCTGTGTAGAGGTGCACTCTCCCTCTGCAGACTCCTGACAAAGCCAGCCAGCTGGCAACAGGATCAAAATAAATACTGTAGCAGCTCCAGAATAGCAATTATTGTACATGAGAAGTCTGGATGAGCTGAGAGTTCTTCACATCATGTCTGTCGTGGACACAGCAGGCACAATAAACAAGATCTTGGGATCTTACAATCCCCCGGTCTTGGAAACAGAAGCAGCAGTAATTTCCAACATGTGTTAATATTTTTATGCTTTTACTTGCTCGTTTGGTCATCCTTATTCAGGAGAGATGACAAATGTTATTAGCTGAATCATTTGCTTTTATTAAAAATACTGTGCTGCCTGATAAAAATAACCTGGTGCTAAATAATTTTGGTTCATCTCCATACATGTCGTCAAGCCCATCTGCTGCTCTTCTGGAGAAAACAGCTGAGTAAGAACCAGACTCATTTCAGAGAATCTTCCTCCAAGAGGAAGAAAGCTCCTCACAGGGCTAATGGGCAATATTTCATGGCTCTAACCGGGACTGACCATTGGCAGGACTGCATCAAGAGAACTTCATGTGAAGAATAACTCACAGATCCTTCATCTCCAAGCCAGCAAAGGCCAGTCCATGGCACTAGGGTGGGTACTTAGGTACTTTTTTTTTTTTTTTCTCTTTTTCCTAAAGGGCAGAGCACCACAGATGCAGTCAGAGCTTTTTAGAGCTGTTGCATAGATAGAATGCTCCTGTCAGCTGTCTGCCTGTCTCTGGCCAGCTGGCCAGCACAGCATCCACAGAGGCTGAGGAATGCATGACAAACTTAGGAGGAGTCACTTCACATGGCACTCTCTGCCACAATTCAGGGAAGGAAAAAGGAAGAGGAAAGTAAGCTAGGAAGCATAGAACACTTAGAATCATAGAATCAGTCGGGGTTGGAAGGGGACCACAAGGATCATCTAGTTCCAACCCCCCTGCCATGGGCAGGGACACCTCACACTACATCAGGCTGGCCAGAGCCTCATCCAGCCTGGCCTTAAACACCTCCAGGGATGGGGCCACAACCACCTCCCTGGGCAACCCGTTCCAGGCTCTCACCACTCTCATGGTGAAAAAATTCTTCCCAGGCTTTTCAAAGTACTCTGGAATCTTTAGTTCTGTCCCAAAGTAAGCAGACAGGCAAGTGACCCTTTAGCAGACTGGGAAGCCAAGATAGCAAGATGATGTGAGATGCCAAAGGGTAGTATTACACAACTGGAACGCCAGGTTCTCAGACTTCACTTTGTGAGCCCTACTATTTTTATTCTGAATTAAAACCCAAACCTTTACAAAAAGGCAACAAGCTGCTTCTCTACAAACTTACACACCAGGAATATTTCTTTTCCAAACAAACAAAGGTATCAATGCAGTTTGTTCCATATTTTCAGGGGAAAAAAAAAAATCATACTTGTTTGTTAGTCAAGCCTCAAACCAGAATAATACACAGGGATCTGCACAAAAATTACACTGCATGTGTAATTAAATGTTTGAAATGAAATACTAAAAAAGCAGGAAATTAATTTAACTACATATAAAAGCATCAAAGTATATAGTCTCTCCTATCTGCTTACTATTACCTTTAAAAATACAATATTAGAAAAAAAATCCCTACTTGTAAGTCAGCCTCTGCCAGGGAAGCAATTGAAGTTCCAAACAAAAACACCCATCATATAAATAGACTGGATTGGATTAAGCCCAAAGCCTTCTTACAGCAAAAGCATGTCCAGAAGTCACATAAATCAAAGTCCTTCATTTGTGTTTTTGGAGCATGCTGTTTTGAATACAAAAATCTCTTTTGGTTTTAATAGAGGAAAGAAGAGTTTACTTGAAATAAGTCAGCCCAAAACGAAAACCTAGTTTGATTAATCCCAGATCTTTTTACATCAGAGTTTTATCTAACAGGTCTGTTCGTACAAAGAGAAGACTTGCTGGACTTCCCTTTTTCACTGTCAGAGAAGCAGCAAATCTCAGCAAGGGTACAGACAGCAACCACTGAAAACTACCCAAGCTGAGCTGGAGTGGGAAAATTTTCACCAAAACTCATGGCAGCCTAGTTCCATAGCCACAAGAGGGCATGTTTACAGCAGTCTGAAGATGAATGCAACACAAGCTTCTGCTCACACATCCCAGGAATAGCTAAAGACAGTTCAGTCATCTCTATCCTCTTTTCTAGGGTCTCATGGTATGCACCTCCAGAGAGCTTCACAAAACCACTGTGGCATCCAGAAAGTGGCTCTGGAAAACAGCTTCCATGTTACTGTGAGAGCAAACATTCTTGTAGCACCTATACACTGAACATTTACCATTCTGGTACATAACTCTTTAGGAGCCAGCAGGAAATTCATGTTCTTCTGAGAAGTCAAACCTGTATAGTAGAGGCCACACCACCTAAAATATGGGT
The DNA here is from genome assembly GCF_027791375.1 of Indicator indicator. Lineage (NCBI taxonomy): Eukaryota > Metazoa > Chordata > Aves > Piciformes > Indicatoridae > Indicator > Indicator indicator. The sequence continues at coordinate 2,524,780 of NC_072039.1, read as the reverse complement.
TGAATCCATTATATTTCTCATTAAAAAAAAAAAACAAAAAACAAAACAAAACAGGGAAAAGATGCTGCATGTTGCCACATGAATGAGCAGTTTAACTAACGGGCTCTTGGTTCATGTTTCATCATCCATTACTAAAAAAAAAAAAAAAGAAACCACACACCCCAAACGGCTACAATCCTGCAAGGCAATCCCTTACTACACAGCCCCTTGGACAGCTGCAGATTTTGGCTTTGTGTTAGTTCCCATGAAAAAGGGAGAGGGAGGAGGAGGGAAAAGAGTCCATTAAAGATTTACTTGATTTAGACCTGAACTAATTTACCAACAAGAGAGATCCTGTATGATTTAAAAACCAATCCAGACCCATTGCTACCAGCACACCACACCAGTCAGCTTGTTCAGCTGAGCGACAGCTGAGGATATGAACTTAAACAGCAACTTAAGAAAACTGCAAAATTGGTTTATTCCATTTTTCTGTGATAAGTTCAACACATGGGAACAAAACACATCACCCTGTACACTTGGAGCCTTGTGCTTATTATCCCAGACATAAGTTTAAATCAGTCTATTTAGACAGATTCATAAAATAGTTTGGATTGGAAAGGACCTTAAAATCATCTATTTCCAGCCCCCCTCCCCTGGGCAGGGACCTCTTCCACTAGCCCAGGTTGCCCAAGGCCTCATCCAACCTGGCCTGGAACACTTCCAGGGAGAGGGCATCCACAGCCTCCCTGGGCAACCTGTTCCAGTGTCCCTCCACCCTCACTGTAAAGAATTTCTTCATAATCTCCAGTCTAAATCTACCCTCTCAAGCTTCAATCCATTCCTTTTCATCTTACCACTACAAGCCTTTGTAAAAAGTCCCTCCCCTGTTTTCTTGTAGCCCCCCCTTCAGGTACTGGAAGACTGCTATATGGCCTCCTCAGAGCCTTCTCTTCTCCAGGCTGAACAGATGGCAGAGCTAAAACCTAACCTTTCTGCTAGCATTTATCTGGCCATTGCAGGTCATCTCCCCAAGACATGCAGGGCAGCATGCTCACAGTGCCTTCCTGAGTGCCATGTGGAGTTACTGTCTCTACAGGGAGACAACAACAAGGCACCATGCAGCACTCCCAGGCTTTTCCAAACATACAACCAAGTTACATGATGGCTTGCTGCCATTGAGCAGCTGCTCTATGGTATCCAGCAATGTGCACACTCACAGCCTTGGGGATTCAAGCACTGTGAGTTATCTCACACCTGTTTTATGGACAGGCTTGAAAAACAGAGAGCTACCATGAAACTCTGGGTGCCAGGAAACTTCCTCAAATGATTACACACCAAGGAAACCAAATGCTCTTCTGATTAGAATTGCAAGTCCTGAAGTGACAAGTTCTGAGACTCCACATGAATTGTAAGTATCTATTCTAAGGCAAACTGGCAAACTGTTATGGGGCTATAAGTAAGTTAACCATTACTTAAATGCAGGAGTATAATAAAAAGCACATACCACAAATGCTTCTTTTAGGGCAGGAAGACATTGCAGATAATCAGAAGGGTAAAAGGAATGTCAACAGAATTAATCTGGCCAGAAGGACTTCTATTGCACCAGGATTTTTCCTGCTGCCCAAATACCCAACCAATCCATTATTTTTCCACAGTGTTTCTATTCCTGCTATTTCAAAAGCTGTTGCTGTACTCCTTCTAATGAGTGCTAGATTTAAGGACTGAATGAGACTACATCAAAATATTCTGAAGTGTTGGAAAAGAAAGACAAACTTAAAAAAGAAAATAAATCTATGTTCTAAATTTTTTTTGGGGGGAGGGGTTATTCAGATAATCTTCCTCTCTAGGTTTCTTTCCATGGCGCAGAGCAGCATCAAGACTCTTGCTCTCCTACTAAAGATTATTGTCCAATTATTATCCAGCCTAGGATCTGTATGGGATTTCTGTCAAGAATAACAAGCAAGCTTGGATGCAGCCAAAAGACTCAGTGTGTTAGACGTTAGTGGGATTGACTGGAGTATTGGTAACCAGTGTACGTCAACACAGGCAGTTCTTACTCCGCTTGGAGAGGCTCCAAGGCAGCCGTGCTGTGCCAAGCAGGGTAGCAATCTGGGAGGCAGCCAAGAGGTCGAGCAGGCCTCACCAGCATGAATGCAAATGGCATTAGTGGTGGTAGGTCTTTTGTAAGCAGCGTAAGGGGCATGCTGGCCTCAGAAAGAAGTTAAATCCTGTTTCCAAACTGTGAGCATCTGTGCACCATCTGGGTCCCACGGAGCACAGCAGCTGTGTTCCTTTCTCCAGGAGGTTTGTCACACCTCCTCAGAAAGGGATGGGAAGAGGCTATGGAGGCTCCTTGAGCAAGCAAACACCAAAACACTGTCAAATTGTAAATGTGTTCCTCCACGAACTGAAGAAGCTAAAGCTCTCTCAGGTTTCCAAATCTGCCAACTTGTGTACCCGAGAACTGCTAAAAAGACAGGAGGCCTCGTTTCTTGGACCCAGAACTCTCCAGCAATCATCTTTGCTCACAGAATGGGAAAGAAGGTAAGGGGGCTAACAGATGTATCATTCCTTGAGTTCCCATCTGCACACAAAACCCAGTCAAAGCCTTTTGTTCAAACTGCTGAGATGAACTGGATTAAAAGTCAGGGAGCTATTTAGACAAACAACAAACTCACAGGAATGAAAGATTCACCAAAATTAAGCATCTACTTTTTGTAACCCAGGAGGATTGAGTTCTGCAAAGAAGGGGAGAGGATGGATGAAGATTTCTGTTTGCTAGTCATCTATTAATCCTGGAGAGTCATACTTGAGTCAGGTTTACTAACCATAATATAAGCACCTACCTTGCCTCAAACATGACACACAAGGATTTCTAAGATATAGAGAAAAATGTCCAGATGATTTTTATTAAGAGATCATCATTCAGTCAGCTGTGACTCCTGCCCTTACAGACAGCTACCTTTTCCAATATTAGTTATCACTGCAAAATTCTTCAAAGCCCTGGACAAATCCACATGAAACAGGTATCCCTGTCTCTGAAACACGACACAGCAAGGCTCTGTATTATCAAGATGACCACAGTCCCAGGAACAGACTGTCCCCATGACACACTGCCAGCTGATTTAGGAACACTGACAACACTATCACATAACTGTCAAGCTTGCCAAGGAGAAATTAAGTCACAGGATGGTTTTCACAGGTAAAAATATGGTATCACATTGCCATAAAAATCAAACTTATACTGGGTGTACCTGGATAGAGAACTCTTCACTGAGGCAAAGGGAGGAAGGAATCAAAATGAACTGCAGAAGACTGGAATTCTGCTAAGAAATTTAAGCAACAAATCTGACCGGGAAACACTAACACTCATGAGCAAGAGGTATCCAAAGATTAAGTTATGAAGTACTTCCAAAGACCAATCATAACAAGTTTGCTAGGTGCTGTAATACACCTTTTTGACCTCCAAATTATAGTTTCCCATTACTAATACTCTTGCAAAGGCAAGTCATGGATAAAACACAGATTTGACTTTCATCCCTTTGTTCATCCTTGCAACCTGATCTAGTGTGATGTGTCCCTGCCCATGGCAGAGGGGTAGGAACTAGATGATCCTTGAGGTCCCTTCCAACCCTGACAATTCTGTGATTCTAATAAGTCTTGAAAGATAACAGATTCACCACAAAAGGCAGACCAAAATAATTGGTCTGCTATGCAGCCAAAGATACTCTTACCACCACCTAGTCGAAAATTACAGGCAAGAAGATGGCAAATGTGCTCTCCATCTTGGAGACACATATTGCTTTGTACATTATTTCCAATAGAAACCCTTCTCCCAATCCTTGTAAGACTGACATGTTGCAGGGAAGGTCCTTTCCTCACCAACAACACCTTCTATAGCTTTATTTGAAGAATGGAATCCATGTTGTATTAAAAATACTTTTAAAGGCCCAGACTTCCAGCCAGCCTTGTAATCAAGGCAAGTAAACTCCTCCGAATGACATGTTTTGGCATGACAGGCTGTAATTCAGTGCTGGTGGCTTGATGCAGTGGTGTTCCACTTTCCAAGCACCAGTTTGACTTACCAAGTGCTCTGGCAACTGCCAGGAAGGGAATCTGGTCAATGACAGTGCTGCGGCGTACAGGGCCGTTGTGAGTCAGGCGAGGTCTCTTCCAGACGACGCGATTCACACCAGACTTGTTGATCACACTGAAACCATCAGAAAGAGGCAGGGGTCAAAAAGGACAAATGGAACCATCAGCTTATTTCGATGACACAAAACCAGTTCAATATGCAAATGTGGAGTCAATAATGAGAGGACCCCCCCAAGGAAGTCCACAGCACAACTTATTTCAAACCACACTTTCTCCTAGACAGTTTCATTTTCATATTAAGCCAAAGGGAAAAGTGAGAGATGAAGGGCAGAAGAAAAGAAAAAGGAGGGGAATGAAGACCTGGGAGAAATTCTGGCTGGCTGCAACAAACAGATGTATCTTTTTAATCTGTCAGGAAAAAAACAACTGAATTTGCTTTCCTCAGATGAGGGCCATCAACATCAACTCACTTGGGTGGAAATATCCTGTAGTTCCTCCTTCAGTCTGCTCCATCTGCTAACTTTTGGCAGCAAAGAGCAGCACAGTATAGTTGAAAAAACAAAAGAGAAAGGAGCAGCCTCCTGTAGGGATTTCCTTAATGGTGCTCCAAGGTGAGGCAGAAAGAAAAGAGAAATTGTTCATAGTTGCTATTTGCCAAAAGCAGGTGACAGGAAAAAACAGCTCTGCATTTGAATGTGAACACCTGCTTGAAGGCACTGAGTACTGCCTTTAGTTTTCACAGATGGCATTGGAAGGGTCAAAGGAGAAGCTATAGGGCACATAAATGGGGCAGCTGCTATCAGGCAGAGGAGGCAGGGATGAAAGAAGAACAGGGAAAGTATGAGCCATGGAAGAAAAAACAGTATTAGAACAAAGAAGTAGCAAAACTTGGTCCCAACCAAGTTAAGAACTAGTGACTTAAAAGCCAGCTTTTATCCAAGGAACAGCCATTGGTAATTAGGAACTGAGAAGTTCTGGAACAGCCTCAAGATTCCTCATACTAAAGCTATTCAAGATGCACTTCCTGAGACTTCAAAGGCCTTAACAACAAGGGCATATTTAGCTCCATCCTTGCCATACACAGTGCAAAGTCACAAACATCACATCCTAAAAAAAAAAAAAAACAAACCCAAAAAACTCATCCACTTGTGCAACTTACGACCACACAAACTTCAGTCATCATCTGAAAGAAGACCTCATCCCACACTTGGAGGCTTACAGGAAAAGACCATTTTTAATCAAAGACTCAGTTATGGCTCTCCCATTAACTATTCTCAATCTGCTCTGATGAAAGAGGAGACATCAATAAGCAGAGCTGCATATTTCTATCTCACTCCTACCACTTGCCTCACAACAGCCTGCAACAGCCAGCCTGGGAAAAAACCAGGAACACCAGTAAAAATACTGGGGGGTGGGGAGGGGAAGTTAACCATTCCTGTTCAATCAAAAGTTCCAGAGAATGCTTCTCTGAAGCTTCAGAGATTTTCAGTCTGAGCTACACAACTTGGAAATCCACACAATCACAAGTACTAACCTAGCAAAACTGTTATCCTTTCTGCAAAGCTACCAGTAGAGCTAACTGATCAACATCCACCTGCCAGAGATACAAGCATCTGAAGGTTAATGAGCTGACAAGGTTCTCATACCAATGATGTCAACAGGAAAACCTTCAGTGGTCTTTGCCTCTGAACTGCTAAGAGAAGGAAACTGTGCCCATCCATCTGGTGCTGGGAAGAACAGAGAGCTCCTGTGAAGCTACGCCAAATGCAAGCCCTGAGGTTTGTCTCAAAACATTAGTGCCATCTGACAAACCTGCCTGCCTTCCTCCTCACTCACAGGGAACACACACCAACCACAACCCAGAGATGTTCTAACATCTGCCAGCTCTTGACAGTGAAGAAATGAAAGATATGCATTAAAACGTGGTATGATGATGTTAAGTTCATACTTAAGCGCAGAAAATGTAGTATCTTGCTTCAAACCTAAAAATGTTTATGTCCCTTAAATAGAAGCTTTGAAGAGCCTACTCAACAGCTGCCATTCTCACCTCAGTAATAATGCAGAATGAGAAATCAGAGTATTTTGTGTCAAAACCACTCTGTTTCTGCCATTTGACAAAACAGCTTCTATCATTATCTGTATGGAAAAACATTTCCCCCCCCCTAGATTCCTCAGACCTTAGGAAACTAGGTCAAATTTCAATATGTTCACTTGAAAAGTTTTCAGTGAACATTTTGAATTGTAACCACACCTCAGCTGCAGGGGAACCCACCAGGAAATCGAACTTTTGTTTATATCATAAACCCCAAGCAAAAAGCACAACAGTGTAAAAAGGGATCACTGCAACTTACTCCCCAACAAGCTAGGAAAAAAATCTAAACAGAGCACAGAGAGGGAAGAAATATAGTGTGAGAGATTCACCAGCTTGCTTGTCCCCCTCAGAACAAACACACTTAAGCCTAATTCAGTTCAGAAAGACACCCATAGCACCTGGAGATCAAAACTGAAGTAAAAAGCACAGCGACAGTTACCTGCCCCCGAGACCTTCAATCCTCTCCCTTTCCTTTGGAAGTTCTGGCTTGTGGTCCTGTGTCACCTCCACAGCTCTCACAAAGTCATCTTTGGGGTCATCCTGGACTCCCAGCACCACTCCTGAATCGCCAACGTGAGCAACATACATCTTTGACCCGCGGATAATGACCACACTGGCAGTAGTTCCTGACGTGCTCGGCAGACCTGTCATGGTCTTCGGCCACTCTGCTGCAACGACAAAGCAAGAGAAAAGAGAAAAATGCCTTTAGTCTCAATTCAGTGCAACTGGGAACGTTTTGAAGACTGAGATGCAGGGTGCGTCCCAGAGGCTTGTGCAATGTTACAATACTGAGTACTTAACTACAGTATGGCCAGGCAAGCAGTGCCCTCAGGTTCCCACTGCTCTCACAACATCCCTCCCTTAGCTACAGCTTGAACTGACACAAACACCGCAGCTCTGAGATGGGATTCAAACCACCACCTCCTCCTGTTTAATATTCCAAGCATCACTAGAAGGAGATGGGGGAAGATGTGCTCTGTGAGCACTGAACAGGACTGATCAAGTGTTTTCCTAAACTCTCCTGTTCCCTTCCCTGTCTGAAGAGGTAGAAACATCATCGATTAGGTCATTTTGTCTGGCCACCTGAGTGGCAATCATGTTGCCTGCGCATTCCTGACCCCCTCGGAAGGAAGGAAAATGCTGCTTTACTTCATATGCTGAACAACGTTGTGAGGTGAATAACATCTCAACTCTTTTTTTTTCATGTTTCCTTTGGGAGGGCTCAATAATGCAGACTATTTAAGTATGCTATCCATAAGCCAACACAGCATCTTCTGCAGAAGATAGCTCTTGAATTCAGAGCTATAAAATACTTATAACTAGCATGAACTACATAGTTAGGGAAATCTTTTCTCAACTGTTTTGCCCTCAAAACACTTGTGGTATTCCTACTATATTCTCCCCATTTATGTCCAATCCAAATTCCTCTTTCATGCCATTTCCTGTCTATTTTTCTGTCTACAAACCCATAGAACCATAGAACTGTTGAGTTTGGAAGAGACCTTTGAGATCACCACTCACCTAGAGCTCAGAACCCTATCACTACTGCTAAGCTACTACCACTAAACCACATCCCTCAGCACCACATCCACGCATCTTTTAAACACCTCCAGGGACGGTGACCCCACCACCTCCCTGGACAGCCTGTTCCAATGCCTGAGAACCCTTTGCATGACGACATTTTCCCTACCATCCAACCTGAACCACCTGAACCTCCCTTGGCACAACCTGAGCTCAATCTTCCCAACATCCCAACTAAGACTACCCATAGGAGTCCAGTAGCCTCAGAAAACATGATTCAAGTTCCCAGTTTTCAGTTGATTTTAACTGTCAACAACAACCTCATGTTTCTTCTTCACTGCACCCACTCATGTCTTCAGACAAACTCTGATGGGAGACTCATCTCCTTGTCACATTCTATCTTCTGCACTTCACAAGTCACATTCACAGAGTACAACACAAAAATTCCACTCTGCTGCACACACTATTTGCAGGAAACACCCAAGTCAGACTGCCAAGGCACTATATATTTTCCTATGGCACAACAAACACACAAGAAAACCAAAACAAAACAGAATCAGGCCTTTCCCTCCAAAAACAGGTATTTTAACCTTCTTAAGTAAAAAACAGAAATAAAAGATTAGGAATTTCCTAAGTTCTAGTGCCACTGAATGATGTTCAGATGCCTGAGGCAAGCAAGCAGTGGAAGGAGTGCTGAAGGAGAAGCAGAGATTATACAGACAATCTGATGATAAAAGCTGCACTTCCTCTGTGTTAGCTCCCAAGATATCCAGCACAATTTAAACATTTAAGTTCTAAGTTCTAACTTTGTGTTCTGAATACTAAAAGACACTTTCTCCCTTGGAGTAGCTTTATTTCAAGAACATGAGCATTCAGTCAGCTTATTGGAAGTACTTTGTCTCGCAGTTTTAACTGTGGGTAGTAAATCTAACACGTTCCAAATAGAAGGCAAATGAGGGAGGACACCAACTGGTAATGAGGACTTCAACCATGCACTTCACAGAAAACAAGCTGCAACTAATGAGTTTCTGTCAGTGTAACAACCCCTCAATAGCAATAAAATATATTAGAGAGTCAAATCAGTCTTTATTGGAATGAAGAGCACGGAGAATGCAATCACCCACTTATGAGAAACAGAATGATACAGCAGCCTCAGGTTTCAGGCTCCAACAGAACCAGAAATTAAATCTGCCTGTTGTCAAGGGATTTTAGTTTATGCCTTTCTCCTCTTTAGAGAGAAGTATTACACATAGCAAAGCATATTCCTTTCTCTAGAAGCTCTGTATCATCAGAAATTAACCAAAGTGCCAGAACTCCTGAGTTTTCTTCCCAACTCAAGCATTAAAAATTGAAGCCACTTACCCAACTCCTCCCACATATCAGGAACATGTTTTTATCAGTCTTGTAACTTAAGCAGTAAGAGATCTTTCTAAACTGACTTTTCCCTACTTAAAAAACCCCACCCTTCATTCAGTTTTCTAACTCTGAGGTCATAAACTCAAGTGGTTTTATAGCTGGCACATCAGCTGGCAAATTGGAATCTTCACCTGCTAGCTCAGCCAGGAAGTACAAACTATGTTGCTTCATGAAATGTGACTGGTTGCATCTTCTTTATTCATTTGAAAAAATAAAAAACATTTCAGTGCAAACTATATGGAACTCCTAAAACCAAACATACACAGGACAGTACAACCAAGAAAGTTTTATTGCTTCCTGAATTTTTTTTCTCCATGCTACACTGGCCCTCAAAACCCACAAAATGCTATTTTTAAAGACTACTTTTGTTACCTTTTCTGGTTCTTGTATTTAGATGCAAGGTATGAGCTAAAACATTCTTTTGACTAGCCCTATATTTATTTTAGACGATACCACAAGAGTCCAGCTGATCAGGTGTGGTCAAAAGGTATTTTCTCCTCTGACAAATTAGCAGAGAATATACACTAATTCATGGAAAACATATACTAATTCACATTTAAGAACAACAGCACATTAAACTTGCTTTGATAGAAATATCAGCTCCAGACACTGTTCTTATTTCAATATACTCATAACACTTCCTTCCCTGCCTGGCCACACCATCTCAAATCAAAACACAAGCTTTTCCTTAAACCCATAACTGGCATTAATAACATGTCTTCAAGGTTAACTGTATTCCACACCATCCCTTTTTGAGTTTAAACTTCACTTCAGTAAGTTCACATCAAATCTGTGCCCATTTTTTGTGCCACACCAGATAGACATAATAAAAGAAATTTTGAAATCACAACCAAACTCTCAAAACTAAAGTCACACTTCAAAGGCACACCTGAAATGTTCAGGGACGATATACCACTTCTACAGCTTTAGCAACAGAGAAACACCTCAAGGTAGCCCTCTGGGAAAACAAAGATAGGCAAACATTCCCTAATTCTGTATTTACTGCCATGAATTATTATGCTCTGTACTAGGAATATTGGTATGTCCCAGGATGGGCATGACTCCACTACAGCTAGAGGGTTTGAGAGCTGAAAATCACATCCTTCACGGAACAGTGCAGTGCACACACTGACCCACCTGAGTGAAGAGAGTAGGAAGCAAACCCACATCTGCGTCTAGCAGTGAACTGACAACACTGCCTGTCACAGGCTCTCACAATACCTGCCCACAAAATGCCACATTTTCCACTTTAACAGATGCACTTCCCACTCTTCCAAGGAAAAAAAAGAATGCATGTTAAGTGTTCAAGCCATCTGAAGCATCACATTTAAAATCCAGTTCGTTCCTTCTAACAACAGACAGTTTCAAGAGACAAATCCACTCAGCTTTCCAGGACTGCAGACTGTTTATATGCAACTCACAATTACTTCTTTTTACACTCTTCTTCTGCCAGAGGGACTGGAGAGAGTTCACTGGATTTATATACATAAAATCAAACTATGACACCTCATTGCAAATTAGTTTGACTCAAAAAATCTTATTAAAGTTTCAAAAAATAAATGCTATATGAACTTCTAATACAGCAGCAGACCAGACCACAAGAATTTTGTTAGCCTAAAAACATGGATGGCCAACCGGTCTGATTCTTTTCAGGTAAGAACACATACATAAAAATCCTAAATATCTCCAAGCATAATCCTGAAAGTATGACTCTGCAGTGAAAATTACAAAAAAAAAAAAAAAAAAAAAAAAAAAACACCACCTTGTTATTACACAAGAGATGAAAATATTATTTGACTTTTACTGCTTCAATTAAATTTAATGGGAAGAGTTATAACCAAAGCAGAATTATGCAGCTCTTTCTAAACTCTAACTCTATGCTGAAAAATGCTTTTAATACTATTAAGCTAAATACAACATTTAAAAAAAGCTCTTGGCTACACAAATAATGAATTATCAAGGAAATATAAACCTGCACAAGTCCCACCAAAATCTAGGACCTCCTGAGTGTGCTTCTGCCACTGTCAGCTGTAGAAACAGGCTTCAAATTAGAACTTTTACTCTGGAAATCACAGAATGGTTTACATTGGAAGGAATCTTAAAGATCATCTAATTCCAACCTCCCTGACATGGGCAGGGATACCTCCTACTAGACCAGACTGCCCAAGGCCCCATCCAACCTGTCTCTGAAACTACCCTTTAGTACAGATAATTTTACTACTGTAAAAATAACACAAAAAAACCCATCATCAATGACAGAGGTATTTTTCTGGTTTAATTTTTCTGGTACTCATCATCAATACATTCTCTGTCTATCACAGGAGATAGCCACTGGGTTGACCCTACAGCTTCCAAGAACTAATAAAGCAGTCGAGTACAAGATCCTCTTCCCATGTCCATCAACTGGTGCAACAAAGGCTCCAAAAAATCCATCACACTCTCCTGTCCTATTTCAAGATACCAAAAGGCCCAGCCTCCTTTTCATGTTCACAGTGTCACCAATACACAGTTAAAGGGTTCCTCTACAAAGGAAGATACAAAAAATTATTTACTAGAAGTAAAATTTGCACTGGGATTTTGTAAGAGCTATAAACTAGACGTAGTAATGCTTGTGGCCCATAAAACTCTAGCTGTTATGCACACAGAGCAGCAATCAGACCACACTGTGTAGAAGTTTACTATGTACACTACCTACAACTGTCATCAAATGCTCAGAGTCAGAGCTATGTTGTTTCTCACAACAAGTTAAATTGGCACCACAACCCAAGAACTATTTGGTAAACACTCATTACTAAAATAGTGTTTCCTGCATTCTGTCACTTCACTCCACCTCTCTGCATTTCATATTCACACACAGTAATAGTGACAGATCAGAGATACTACAACCAGAAAATGAAACTCCTTATCTTTCTTTCCCATATTATCTTCCCCTATTCACACATCTTTCTTCTTACCATGCAAGTCTGCAACCTAGGAGGTCGTGTACCACTCCTTCCCCAGCATTAAGGCTGTGATCAAATTCTGCTGCTTCTAAAACTCACACCCTTTCCTTTCTGTCCCGTATCAGCATGTCCTCAACCATATTATTTCTTCCCCTGTATCTTTTCAAGTATCTGACACTTGCACAACTTCTCTATTTTGCTATTGAAGAAAAAAAGGAAAAAGAAAATGAAACTGTTTTGACACTATAATCCCTTCCTTCATGAATCACTTCTTTGAAACTCCACAGTGCTCTCAGTGCAATTCTTGCCTGTTGTGTTTGCCTCCAAAGCCCAACTGTCACTATCACTGTCTTGTGTTTCTAATCTACTTTTACCGTTGTTCCCCTCCTGCCTGTCTGGTTTCATAGGCTGTTTGCTGTTATTTTTCCTTTCTGGGGTATTTGAATGCATAAATGCATACACAATGCACACATGCTCTACACATTACATAAAAACAACAACAACCTGCACCTTACCATGAAAAAGAAACTCAATTCTGCAGTCTCACCAGATCTCAAGGAGAAGGAAGAGTACAGGAATTATTACTGTCACCTGTCCTGTCACTCTCCCCTCCTTTCCCCTTACCTATTCAGGACCTCAACTTCTAGCCTACAATCCATAAAATCTTCAAGTGGTTTCTACTTCTTTTGAGCTTGGTGTCTGTTTTGTCATCTACATTGCATATTCCCCAATGCTCAAACAATGAGCAAACAGCCACCCTTCATGCAACAGCCACATTTCAAATCCTGCCATCAGGGCTCGACAGAAACAACTGAAATCTAGGCACAGTTACGGGGAAAACACTGTCCCAGCATGTTTAAGTTTGCTAGATTTACTTATTTTTTTTTCTTTTTCTTCTCTCCTTTTCATGATACTCCGGACAAGGGAAATCTAAAGGAGGGTTCTGTGCAATTCCCCAAAGCAAAAAGATAAAGACTTCCCAATAAATCGAATTTGGAGACACGACTGAAAACAAACTGCAACTCTGTAACCACATAATTTTCAGCTACATAACACAATCATTCTACAATGTGTCCTCGCCCCCTGATTCTATCTTCTCTCCCACTGTTTGCTCTCGCGTTTTCCTTGTTTTACTGAATTAATTAATTCAACAGCTCAAATCAGATCCTGCTTTTAACTGCCCTATTCTTTGCAGACAGAAGGTAGCGATGCTACAGCAGCAGCGCGGGTGCCCAGCTCCCAAGCAGAGAGGGAGGGAGGCTTTCGAACACGCACCTCACAATAGTGCGGGAGGGCCGGGCGAGGAAGGGGGGGTGGAAAAGGCGGCTAAAACGTCCCACGCTCAGGGGATACCAGCTTAAGGGGAAAGGGAGACATCGACGCCTCGGGGTGATGTTGAGGGGACGTAAGTGGACAAGGGAATTTGCTGTCCCCTTCGTTCTCATTGCAGGGCCCTGGAGAAAGGAGAAGAGGAACCCAGGGGAGAGTCACCGTCAGGCGCGGCGGCCGGGCGGAAAGGCCCCGGACCGGCCGCATTTTACGTGCCCCAACGGGGACCAAGGCAGGAGGGGACAGGAGCCCGGCGGAGCGGGGGCGGCTGAAAGGCACCAGTCGCTTGCAACTTACGCAGCTTCTTCCACATGGCCCGGTGGCAAGCGATGAAGCCCTTGCGCAGGGCCGCGCAGACCGCGGCCGGCTCCGCCGAGCAGAAGCCCTTCTGCTTCTTGATGAAGCCCCACAGGTTCTCCCGGGCGAATTGGGCCGCCTCCCGCCCTCCGTGCCCGTCGCACACGGCGAAGAAGGCCACGGAGCGACGCGGGCGCCGGCCAGAGCCGGGGCCGGGCGGCAGCGCTCCCTCCTCTGGCGCCCTCGGGCTCCCTCCTCTTCGCCGGCCGCTCTCGACGAGGGGATCAGCCGGGCGCGGGCCTCCTCCGGCCGCCGCTCCGCCTTTGTGCGGGTGGCCGCGCTCCGCCTCAGCCGGTGGCTCGGGCTCCACCACGATCTGGGTTACGTCCTCCATGTATTTTCTGCCGCCCTGGTCGGAGTACACGCTCACCCCCAGCGAGTACAGCCCCTCCATAGAGGGGGAACACGCTCGGCGCGGCTGCGCCCGCCGCTCCCCGCCTGCGATCGCTCCCCGCCCGCCGCCGACTATTGTTGATGTCAGCGGCGCCGCTCGGGCATGTCCGCGGCGCTACACCGCTCCGCCCGCCTCCGACAATCCCCGCCGGAACGGCTCGGCTCCGCTCGGCGAGCGCTCCGCACCGCAGCGCCTACTACAGGCGGCGCCTACTACAGGCGGCGCCTACTACAGGCGGCGCCTACTACAGGCGGCGCCTACTACAGGCGGCGCCTACTACAGGCGGCGCCTACTACAGGCGGCGCCTACTACAGGCTCTTAAACCTTACTTCAGTTGTAAAGCACCCCAGCTGAGTTTGGTGACCAACCTCCAGCATTTCCCTCTGTCATGGGTCAGGGCTGGGCTGGCCCCCAGACAAGTGACAGATGCTCTTCATGAACCCCTCTCCCTTCCCTAAAGAAGGAGAAAGGGAGTAAGGGACAGAGACTGATGGGTCAGGAAAGAAACTAAACCAGTTTGAATGACAATAATAGTTAAATAAAACAAATAAGATATTAATCAATGTCAACCCTGATGGCAGTTAGGTCACTGTCACCACCGTGGGCAAGCACTGCCGAAGTCCCAGATCAGACTCAGCAGACACAAGCCATTGAAAAGGCACCTAGAACTTCATGATGCCTCAGCTTCATACTGCTTGTGGACTGGAATCCTTTGTTGGTCCATTTAAGGTCACCTGAACTGTCTGCTCCTTCCCATAGGAGCAGACTTTTACTCTGTACCCCACAAGATTTAGCAGTGGCCTTGGCCTTCACCCCAACCCTTGATAGGAAGTGTAACCATCAGCGTTCTCACAGCCTGGAGCAGCCCCTATCTCTATAAACATGCCCTGAACTGCACAAAGTGCCTGCACTGAGTAGAGACTGAGCTATGAAGTCAAATCACTGACTAGAATTAGCTGTAACTCAACCAGGACACCCTTCCAGCCCCTAAATATGTTCCATCAAGCCAAGGTGACAGTGACCAAAGGTTGTTATACCTCTTGTGGCTCTTGCAAAGCCTATATGAAACACTTCAGTCATCTCAGAAATGTTCTCAGACAAAGCATGAGAATCTCCTGGAGAAGAAGAAAGACAAACTGAGCAGTATCCCCATTTTTAAAGGTTTTTCCCTAACCAATGCAGGGAGTGGGATCTGACCACACAAAGAGTTAACACCCTCTGGGTCTGCTGGAACATAGCCTCAGTTTCTTCTTCTTCCCTGAGCTATGACCACACCACCATTGCTTTAACGTTTCATCCAGAATGTGACTACTGAGCTGATGGATATGAAGAACAGAAAAACGAAACTGTTTTTATCTGGGTTGCAGTAAACATGAAAGGAAAAAAGCTATCAGCATTAAGATCTGACAAGTTCATGTGAACGCTCTGCATTTAGCTCATGTTTTAGAGCAACAGTCTGTTGTGTTGGCTCCTCCACAGTTTAATGATTTCCTGCTAGGAATTTAAAATTAGAAGCCTCCAACAACTTCCCCATAAACTATTTCCAAGGTTCCTTTAATATCCACATCAAGGAGATATAGTAGGTTCATATGTTACCCATGTCAGCTCACTTCCTTCCCACTTCAAAATAAGCACATTATAGGGAAATTCAGCAGGTTTTTTATTGTTTTCTTAGAAACCTTTTTTCCACTAAGTACATCCAGCTCTGGTAATTAAAAAAATAAAACTTTTCTTATTTAAACCATAACAAGAACTTCTGCTCTGATCTGGAAAGCCTGAACTGAGCTCCATTTTGATCCAAATCCTAATTCTCCAGGCAGACTTAATCTGACACTTCAGCTGCATTCACACTGAATTTCATCTGTGTTAACACATCAGTTTCACAAACACATTTGTGAAGATGGCCACAGCTAGAGTCCTGTGTCCAGTTCTGGGCTCACCAGTTCAAAAGAGACAAGAAATTACTGGAGACAGTCTAGCAGAGGCTACAAAGATGCTGAGGGAACTGCAGCATCTCTGTGAGGAGGAAAGGCTGAGAGATCTGGGGTTGTTTAGCCTAGAGAAGAACAGCCTGAGAGGAGACCTGCTCAATGCTCATCAGCATCAGAGGACTAGGGGCAAGAGGATGGGGCCAGACTCTTTTTTGTGGTGCTCAGCAACAGGACAAGGGGCAACAGGCACAGAAATGTTTCCATCTGAATATCAGGAAACGCTTCTTTACTGTGAGGATGCTGGCACCCTGAAGCAGGCTGCCCAGAGAGTTTGTGGAGTCTCTTTCTGTGGAAGGATTCCAAACCCATCTGGGTTATTGCGATCCTGGACAAGCTGCTGTGGTTGACCCTGCTTTAGCAGGGGGAATGGACTGGATGATCTTCAGAGGTTCCTTTCAATCCCCAACATAGCACTGCTTATTCTTTTGAATCAGAAATCATATAATAATCACAGTAGTTATGCTATTACACAACAGTTAAAAAATGAAGACAAGCATCTGAAAGGCAGAGCACCTGCAAGCATCCCACCTCAGTTCTTCACTGGGTCAATAAAAGGTCTCATAAACACTAATCACCACCAGACAAAAATGAGCATCTACACCTATCCACCAAAAATGCTCATTATGTGAAGACTTTCTAACTAATTTTAGTTAAAAACAAGTCAGGTGAAACTGCAGTTGACTTAATCTGACCTAAGAACATACTGGTGAGAGAACAAAAAAACAAAAAAAAACCAGAACCAAAAAACAAACAACCCAGCAGCCAGAGGCAATCCTCCTGCTTCTTGCATAAGCTCTCACATGGAGCTCCTATTTGGCTGAAATAAAAATCTGCATGCACACAGATAGAAAACCAAAACTACCCCAAAACAACAACAACAAAAACTCTTTTAAAGCTTGGAGCTCAGACAGAATCACAAAATATGAAACAAAGACAATACTGCTACTTTCTGCACTAATTTACAGACCAAATCGACTTGACAGTCATGAAACCATGGGTTCACATGCAAGTTTGGAGAAACTCATGTTACCCTCTAGCAGAGGTGAACTTCAACAAGTCACTGTTGTCCAGAAATAGAAACTTGGTACCAATATCTGGTTGGGATTTTTTTTTTTAAAGGGTTTTGAGGAGGCTTTTTGTGGTACAGAACACCACCAGGCTCCAACCATATCCTATTGAAATTACACAACTGTCTTCCTTTGCCGACGTAAAATCTCTTCTGTATGAACTTCTTCAAGAGAGGGAAGTTTGACAGTCAAGAGGTTGTTTGATCTCTAGGGACAGTTTTTATAATAGAAGTCTATGATTAGATTTTCTTTATATATTTACTCATGACTAGGCTTGTCTGCATCCGCATCCACGTCAATGACACACAGATGTACAGAGCCATTGCACTCCATATGCTTTAATGCAAGTGGTGCAGATACCCAGATACATCTTCAAAAGCTAAGATTAAGACAGCTTCAAAAGCTGAGATTAAGACAGACTGACTGAATGCTTTTGCTTAAACAACATCCATGACCATTTCGCTTTCAGGCACAGGCAATATTTGTAAATGTCTTTTAAATGTTTCCCTCAATAAAAAAGACAAAAGAAAAGAGAATCATATCAATAAAGATAAAAATATCCATCAGAACCTCTGCCAACAAGTACTGGAGTCAGATCTTCTAACATCTGCAACTATTAATGAGTAATTGGTATAAAATAATTTACGGATGTGAAAAGCACATCACTGAATGGAGCCATTTTGTTAACAAGTTCCCAGTACAGCTTGAGGGGAAAAAAAATCCATTGAACAGGATTAAACATGCCCCTTAACCTTAAAGGTATCCAGAGAACTAACCAATTATTTAATAAAATAGACTTTTGCAAGCCTCTTTTGCTACTAACTACATTACTTTGAACAGTTACCTACCACCTCAACATCGAATGCACACACAACAAATTGAGGACTCCTCCAACTCTCTAACAACACTTCTAAGAACAAAATAGGTATCTAAGATGGGAAATCACCACGGTGTTCAGTACCTAAATACATCAAGCCACACACTACTAATAAACAAATGCTACTATATCTAAGTTTCCTTTCTACCTAGAGATTAAATCACCTTTCCCAGGAAGACTGTTCCTCAGCCTCTACCAAAATTATAGACTGAATACATAACACTCCAGAGAGGATTTAGACCATGTCGTTCTTCCATAGATGTTCCTTCTCCCTAAATATACGCACTACAATTTTGTCTAAAAAAAAAAAAAATTACAAGACAGTAAAAGGTGTAGTCTAGCTAATTTTTCAAGACACAGTAAACAGAAAAATAAAGCCCATTGCCACAGCCTGTCTTGAAAAGTTTCTCTACTGTAGCCATTATTTTCACAAACCTTTAAAGCAAAACAAATAACATTTTAACTTCCAGAATTATCATTTTCTTGTATTACCAATACTTTTTCCTTCACGCACTGGAAAGCTGCTTTATCTGTCTCCTCCTCAGAGACCTCCAGCTCCGACCTTTTCAAACTAGCTTTCTAGGTAAACAGTCTTTACCTAACTGCCAATAGCAACCAGCTGTCTTTCCTCACCTGAAAAAAATCCACACCCTCTCAGAGAATAAAAGAAAAACCTAAAGCCACCAATACACAAAAGCAAAAGGAAAAACAGGACAAAGCAATCTTCCATGGTCTGTTTATGTCACGTTCCTTTCTTCCCACCCCATAACATTTCTTTCTACAAGTAAGAGACAACGAATAATGTTCTCTCACAGACTGGGGAGGGATGAATAGCAACAATTTAGGATTATTAAAAACAGTCCCCAAAGTGAAAGAGAAGCTCTGCCTCCTATAATTTTAAAAACAAAACAAAAGAACAAACAATAAGTCACAGTAGCAGTCCTACATTAGCTATGAAACTCAAAATAACACTTGACAGAAGAAGAAATATTTCCTAATATAGTTAGTGTATCAGGGCTTGGGTTTTTTTCTAGAAGTTTTTTTATACAAGTTTTTTCAAGACCATGCTAAAGCAGTCAGATGAGTGATATTAACTTAGTGCAGTACCAAAATCCACCCCAGCAGTAATTTCAGACTCCTGGCCTGCATTGCACTGGGGTGGCTAAATCACTGGCTACACACAGTGCAAGTCTGTTTTAGACCAAACGATCTTAATTGCCTCTGCCTAAAAATCTACCATCTGTGTCCAAGAACTATCCAATATGTTCCTAGTGGTGTGTGCAAGCCCCACATGGAAAGCAAATTAGGAAGAAAAACATGCCCCAGACAGCTTGGTAACGATAACGAGCTATTGACAAAATAGAGTGGCATTTCCACGAGGGGTCACAAGGTTAATTTACAGAGGGAAAAGGGAGTGTTTACTACATGGCAGCCGAGCAGGAACACCAGATGAGTCAGGTGTGCTTCAGGTAAAACCCCCTCAAAAGTCGGGCTCCCAAGTAATGCTCACTTTGAGCTGCCAAGACCTGCAAGCCACAGAAGGCCATTCAGTGTTAGCAATACGTGGCCCCGGGTGAAGCTGTGAACACCAAACATTCCCACTCACAAGAAAGGTCTGAGGGTGGACAGAGACCCTGGAGCTCGGTGTGTGAGGGGGAACATTTAAGGCTCCTCTTGAAGCCAGCTGCTGGGGGTGCTCAGTCAGCCGTCCCCAAACAAATAAATCACGGGTTGCCACCAAACCCCAAGGGTAGGGAACCCCACGGCCCAATGTCGACTGTGGGGAAGGTGCTGTGCCTGACCGTGGTGGTCACCTGAAGCCAGGCTACAGTCCTGCCACAAACCACTTCTCACTCCCTCTCACTGCCAGCAGGGATTCCTCTCACACCCTCCTCCCCCGTATTTCCTCTCCCCCCCTCGATATAACTCCGTAGGCTCCCTCCCCCAGCTCTTCACTGCCCTGGGCTTTCCTTTCCGGCCCACATTCGTTCTCTCGCGTGTCCGCGCAGGCGGGTGTTTCCCTTCCCTTCTCTCTCCCCGCTGCCATCCCCACATTCTCCGGACTCCAATCGCTGCCACCTCTCGGTGCCCGGACGGGGCGGCGAGAGTCCCGGGGCGTGAGGCGCGAAAGGGAGGAGGAGCGGGCCGGGCGAGCAGGCGGTGGAAGGTGGGTGGGGGGAAGGCGGCTCCGCACACCCAAGATGGCGGCGGTGGAGCTGGAGTGGGTGCCCGAGACGCTCTATAACACGGCGATCTCTGCCGTGGTGGATAGTTACGGGCGGGCCCGGCGCCGGGACATCCGCTCGCTGCCTGAGAACATCCAATTCGACGTCTACTACAAGGTACGGGGAGGCGGTGGGGGGCCGAGAAAGGCTTGGCCCGGCTGGGCCTGGGGCAGATGGAAGGAGAAGCGGGCCAGAGGAGGAGAAGGGGGGGAAGGTCCGTTCCTGGCCTGCTCCACGCCTCTCCCCGAGGGACTCAAGGGGTGACCGGGTACAAGGCCTAGCGCCTCCACCAGTTCCACTTGCCCGCCGGTACAGAATAGGGCCTGAAGGACGGTTTTGGGGAGCGAGGGCCTGTGTGGGGCCGCGGCTGAACGAGAGGAGGCTGCGGGGGGAGGTGGCGGCCGGTCTGGGGGCCTGCGGCTTCCCCTGCGCCGTTCGTGGGCACCTGGCCCACGGGAAAGTCCTGGGGGCTGCTGGGAGGGAGGCTGCGGGAGTCCCGGTGCGGGGACACGGAGAAAGGGGCCTGTCCTTGGGGGCCGTGGGCAGGGGGTCCGTAGGTGGGGGAAGATGCCATCCTCCCCGTTGTTGGAGGTGGAGAACAGGCACGGGCAAGATGAGCCCAAGCTATCTGTGTTAAAATACATTTTTTTCCTTTTTTTTTTTTTTTTTAACGTATTGGAAAGGGTGATGCCACAGTGGTAGCTTGCTATGCTTCTGTATCACCTTTAATGATCTGGTAGGAACCAGATGAAAAGATTTGAGACTAGTCTAATGATATAGTTTAATAGCCTTAAATTATTCCTTCATGAAAGAGCTGCTTTTCATTCAGCTCTAAACTATCCGGAGTTAAAGGTATGCTGAGATGGTCCATTAATTTCTATTGTCCACTAAAAGGCTTTTCATCCACATCCAGGAACGGCTGGAAATGAGCATTCTTCGGGAGAGAAGCAATGTAGAAAAAAAGCTAAGATGGGGGATAAGACTTCTTTCTTCTGGCAATAAGTTTATAAAAATCGGAGATGTGCTAAATGAAGTCATTCTTCAGACAAATCTTTATGAACCAAGGGTAGTGGCCCATCACATGTATATAGAGTAGTAGTGTAGTAAGGAAAGCTGATCTTCCCTTGAGATAGTGAAATTGTTCATGCAGTGTTGAAACAGGCAGGTATATTTTTTGTATATTGACTATTAGTTGTCAGCCTTTTGTGCTGAGAAACCTGGAAACCCCTTTCTAGCACCTATGAGCATACTCACGCATAATGGTGTGGTTGACATACAGCGATCATCAGATAAAGACTAAAGATACGGAACTGACAATGCGGAAAACTATTTTGGGGGTTATTTTAAACTGTTGGTAGCATGACCATTGACAAACTTCCTTGCTATTGCCTGTCTTGATGTTCATTCAGATAAAAAGGTGGTGCTCTGTGGCTTTTAAAAGCATAGAATCACCACCTCCTTTTAATGACAGAAATATCCAAGGATATATTATTCCCAGATTATTTAAAAGCTCATCTATAGGTGAGCTTAATGGATCCTTGACTTATTATCCTTCTATTAGCACTCTACAGTGGTTGCATTGGATTGGATTCATATGGAATTGTTCCATGATAAAAAGAGAACCAGCAGTATATCTGACCTCTAAAAAGAGACTTCCTAATCTGTTTGTTCTGCTTGTGTACATTGGTGCATTGTCTTGTAGGGCAGATGATGAAAACCATGTTACATGCTTGTCTGTTTCTGCTGTGCTAATTACTAGCCAGTATAGCTTCTGTTAACAACAGTAATTTGCGTTGCTTTTCCTATTATTTCTGCGTTTTGCAACAGGACAGTCTTGGATAGAGTGGAGTGTGTAAGGTGTACCTATGTTCCTCTTAGGAATTTGCATCTATGAGATGTCCATATACAGAATAAATAAAACCACACGGTGCAGTGAATGTTTGGACATTGCTGCCAATGGTGGGCAAGTCCTTCGTGTTCTCAGTGGTTTTCTGTGTAGGAGAGCTTACCCTTTTTATGTCACATTCAAAGTAGCTTATACGTAAGTGTAACTAAAACCTTGGAAGTGAGGAAGTCCTCAGCCCTTCCTAAATGATGCTTTATCTGCAGAGGTGTCTGCGTGCAGTGAGTGCTTCAAAGCCTCACTCAGATTACAAACCTTTCAGAACAGTGTTTATGTTTTTCTATGCACCTATTTCATGCTTTGTAATTGGTTCTTGTTTTCTGTATTTGGATAGCTACAGCAATGTGACAAGGCTGAGGTAGGTTAAAATGAGGACAGCATCACACATCTGGACACTTGTCTGTGGTGCTTGTTTCACTATTTTGGTTCTGGATAGAATTGTTCTCAGAATCACCTGTATGTTAAAAACCGTTTCAGCTTGGTGGGTTATGGTCAATACATCCTGCTTATCAATTTCTTTAAAGCAGAAGTAGAATTTGCAAAGTTTGTAACAGTCTTTAAGGAAAGACAAACTTGTTCTCACCTACATGGTGGTGGTTGCTGCTGTGTTGAAGGGTGTTATTTGTTAGTATTCTATAGAATAATACTTATTCTTTAAAGACAGCTCAGGAAAAGTAGTGTGTAATTGAGGATTTGCATGATTATGCTTACCTTTAGACCTTGAAAAAGAGCGAGAATCACTTTCTGCAGTTATTAAAAGGAATAAAAAGGTTGCCAGTCTTCCACATCTAACTTGGAAGTAATGGTTTGTTATCCAGGTTTAATCATGGTTTGTGATGCTGGAGAAAATGCCACTGATTTTATGAAAAATAAAACATAGCATCAGTCAGATTTTATTTCAATATGCAGATATTAAAAGTCAGTAGTCATACAGCACTTTTTCATCATTGCTATGAACACTTGAACTTAACATTTACTGACCTATTCACGTTGATTATGATTACATAGGTAGGATACAGCACTATGAGAGCAGCAGAGATAGTCACTATGCTCTTAAAAGGTAGGAAAATGCCTGCAGAGTGTCTTTGTTTTTTCTCAAGATACCCTCTACTCCAGTGCTTGTCTCTATTGTCATTATAGATTGCCTTTATTTTCCATTCCTTAATAAATCCAATTACTTGTAATTCTGCATATTTCAGAATGCTTAACTTCTAGGACAGGCTTTATAAACCTCTGCCTTTTCAATTATCAAACCCAGAATAGCTGTAAAATGTTCTTTGTTGTGGAGCTCAGTAAGAAATGGGTTCTGCTGCAAGGTGACAAGAGTAGGCAGGTTCCTATTACTAAACATTTATCTTTCTTTTTGCATTCCCAAACAATGACTAAAGCTTAAAAAAAGGCAATATCAAATAATCATGACTGCAGTAAAACAACAAACCTATGCTGGTTGAGCAGGGTCTTACTGCAATTACTTCAAGCAACATTTGACTTCTCTTTGCAACCATAAGTAAAATAATAGTGGCAGAGCAAAAGGCTTGGAAGGATGTCCTGGAAATTTTCAGGTCTGTGTTTGTGGTTAAAAATATTTAAAAGTTTTACTAATCACAGATGTGTTTTGAAGAGTTTAATAACAAATAGTGGTACAAGTAACACCTGTATCTGAGGGGGGTGGAAATAAATATCCAAGCATATCATGTTTTGTTTCCTTTGTCTCTTTTCCAGATCTATGTGTATCCTGGTTGGTGTTGTTTCCTAGTAAAACTAGTTAGGTTCTCTTCCTTGTTTGGGTTTTTTTTGGGGGGGTGGGTAAAGAGAGAAAGTGAGTATTTAGTTTTTAGAAGCCAAAGAAAGAAATTAACTGACAACCAGCCTAAACAGGACATGCCTGGCAGGTACAAAAGCTCTTGAGCTTTTGTAAATGCCAAAATTCTGCATTAAAAAGTAGGTTACAGCTGGAATAAACTAAGTCCTCAAAATAAAAAAAAAAGGAGGGTGGGGCACAAAATGAGGAAAATCAAATTATCTTTTTGTAGTTTGTTGAGAAGTTAGCATTTGGGGATCAGAATTGATGTAAAGAATGTCGTTTCTGTTAACGGAAGTCTGCTGACTGCTCAGTGAATGTCATCTTCAGAATTCAGTTGTTCTTGCCTCACCTTTATGTTTTATGTGCAGTTACTTCATTTATTTGGGTCTTGCGCTTCTGAGAAGATGTTCTGTTATGTGCAGTTACTTCATTTATTTGGGTCTTGCGCTTCTGAGAAGATGCTGCTCCATGAGTTTGTTTTCTGTCACAGGTGTTTGGTGCAGGTGGGCACTAGCAGGCCAGTCAAGGACTTGTATTGGCTAATGTGGAACTTCAGTATTTGTTGTACTTCTGGCTTTTCTAGATTATGTGCTTTTCTTTTTTTATGTTTTTCTTGAAAATCATTTGGGTCTAATGTTCTTAGAATGTTTTCTGGTGAGATCATTAACCACAAGAACAATAGGAGATTACATGAATTTTGCTTAGTTAGTACAGACCTGTAACCTCTAGTACTTGCATTATGCTGACTTGGTTTTGCATTACGTTTTTGGGGCAAAATCCAAATGTTTTTTTGTGCTTTGATAGATAAAGCTTTTGATATGCTCCTACCTTGATGTGAATCAAAATACCAGATTTTGAGTTTAGATCTTGATAGCTCCAATTTCTCTAATGATGAGTGTAGCTGCAGGAATTTCTCCTCACTGTGTCCTGCTAATCCAGAAAAGAACAGTGATGGCTCATAAAAGCTCTTGTATCACTTCTAGGCATTTTTTGAAGCAAACAAAACAGGAATTTGCTGACTGATCACAACAAGCAATAAAACCTCCGTTCTCTGCATTGCAGTGGAGATTGGATTTCCTGATGAGGAATCATTATAAGCATAATTTCTATACAGTAGAATAAAACTAGCTTGTCTCAAGGCTTCAGTCTCATGGGTATTTGAGGAGAGTGAGGATGAGAAGCTGAAATGAAGTGGAACTGTGCTGCTTTGGTTTTGAGGTTTTCTGACCAGAGGAGTACAAACAAGGTCATAAGCAGTATGTGAGAGAGGCAAAAGAATCCCAGAGCAATTGGGCAGTATTTTGTAGGATTTCTGCTGTGGCTGATCAGTGTGACTGCACAAAGGCTTCATTACATTCACGCTGCTGTATTTTGGGGGTGCAGAAATTGTATGAATATGTGGGAAACTATTGTTGTTTCTGCATGTGTGCCCACACACATACAAGCATTCTGATCATCTGGCTGGGCTTCCAGAGTGGTGTGTGCAGCTGGACTTCACCAAATGCTGCTTGAATTAAATTGTATCCTTGTATCACCTTTTTAAATTAAAGCCTCACACTTCAAGAGAATCATCACTTCATGAGCTTTTTCCAATTATCGTTACTTTTTATTTTAACACGTCTTATTTTGTAGTCTAAATTTAGATTAGAACTGAACCTTCTTTCCCTGTAATGTCTTCACTCATTTGAAACTTGTCTTTTCTTACCTTCTTCTTACTTGTTTGCTGGTTTTTGCACCTTTATGGCACATATTTTCTCATCCTGATACGTTCTAACCTCACCTTTTTTCAGTGTCCTTATTCTTAGACCTCATCATGGACTACTACACTTAAAACTCATCATAATTCAGATGGTGAGGTCACATTGTGAGCAGAGGGGTTCAGCTCCTTTTGAAACAATGATTCATATTGCACTTCATTTCCTTTTTACTGGTTCAACTTCAGACTGGGTTTCCCCACATACTGCTATGGAGACCCATACATGTGCATGACTGTAAGGCTCATATTTGTATTCCTTGTGCTGGACTCTCTAGGTGTGAAGCAGAAAGCTTTGCTGATCTGGTACAGGAAGCAGAGTGAGTGGGAAGACGTGGAGAAATGTGCAGTGTGTGAAAGCAGTAGGCTGCAAAAGCTGTCTCTGAAGTTAGGCTTGTTCAGTAAGGTTGGGGTTTTTCTTGGTTATTTGGTTAAGGTTCGTAAAGATCAGCTAGAAATACGCAGAGTGTTTTCAAAGAAGAGCTGTAAAGTTTGCTGCTTTATGCCCTAAACAATAGCCACTAGAACTAGCACTTGTCCAGAAGCTGTGTAGGTGGTTTTAAATAGATTGAAAAGAATAAAATGGACTTGGAAAATAATCTGTAAGAAATATAAGCCTGGTCCCCTGTTCCCTTTCTATAATGAGTCATTTGTCTACGGATTGATTCAGGGCATTGGTGAAAAGAAACTTTTTCCTTCCTTATTCAGCAGGGAAGGGAGATCGTGTTTGCAGCCAAACTTTTTTCCCCCAAATACTGCTGATGGTTGATTAAGTATAGAGTCCTTCCCAAATTTGGCACAGTATTCCACATTACACTATTAGACATTATTAAACATGCTGGGAAGCTCCTTGGAATTCCTTCTATCTTTAAGTTTTACTCCAATATCCATATTAATTTTTCAGTCCTCTTCCAAACTGGAGCATAAGAACGTATTTTTTGGATTGTGTATGCTACAGTCCCCCTTCTGGAAGGTCTTTTTACAACTGGCTAATCCCCAGCTGTTTGGGGAAAAAACAAACAAACTACTAACTTTATTTTTACAATTTTTTTTCCTTAGGTTTAGAAGAAATTGTTTCTCTTGTGCTTGCATGTGGTGATGCAAATATTGGATAGCTTTTTCTCATGTCTTATGGCATTGCTGTTGCTAGTGGCTGAACAGATCTTTGCACTTATTTTCTAACTGCTAGGAAGCACTTAGAGCTCAGCTTAATCTGTTCAGAGAGAGAAAATGGACAAGAACCTGCATGTGTATGATGAAATAATAGTAGCTAAGTAACAGGTTAATGTTATTAATGTGTTTAATTTGGGACAGCACTGCATGCAGCTTTTGACTGTGTAGATGGATGTTTAGGAGTTAAATTTCAAGACCTAGATACTGGAGGAGGATCATGGTGGCTTTTTCACAGCTATGCGAAACAGTTAGTTGTGCATGTGTGTAATAACATGTCTATGTATTAAACCTATGCCTTGGGTCCTGTCTTCAGTGCAGAATTAACATGTTAGTTGGAAGTCATATTGTAGGCCTTTTTATTCATGTTTCCATAGGTAAAGAAAAAGAAATATCTGTTAAGCTCCAAATAGGTTGTGTTTAGAAGATATTTTATTCTGAAGAATAGTTCTTCAGAAGTCCAAGTCTGCTGTTCTTGTTAGGGCATGTTTTTCCTGAATCACTATTTGGTTTGACTTTTTTTTGTGTGTGTGTGTTATGTAGCAAGGCTTGTGGTCAGGAATTTTTGTGTCTCTGGAGCTTTAACAGGAGAACCATTTCTTCAGTGCTTGCAACTGCTTCTCAATGGACAAATGAGTGTTACAGAATCTCCTGGAATTGCTTCACAGTTTGACGTATACTCACTATTTCCATGTCAGATTTGGGTTGAAATTATTGCTGTAACAGTTACAAGTTTCAGGAGACTTCGAGCTGAGTTAGCTCCTCAAAAATGCTTGCCAGCACATCTAGGGAGGGGCTGAAGTGTGCAGTAAACGTCCCAAGGATACTGTATCTCTGGTTATACCAGCTAGAAGGAGGTTGGGGGCTGTTTTGCATGGCAAAATGGTGCAAGTGTTAACCTGTGAATTGGGATAAGAGGTGTGCAGATAGCAGGCTTGGAGCTTCAGCCTCCAATTGTAAGCCAAATTTGACTTGTGCCTGAAATAGTTGATGTATCCGAATTGAGGCTGTAGTTAGGGACTGTCCCCCTCTCTCCTGCCCAGCCAGGGCATTGAAGAATCCCATGTAACAGTGGGTGTGTAACAAGATGTGTTCATGTAACCTCATAAATACATTGATTTTTAAAAGCTCACACTGCCAGTAGTGTAAAGTAAACTAGTATCAGGTTATGCTCTGAGATTTTTAGTTAGCACACTGCAAGGGGAAAAGAGGAGGTACTTGATCAAAAGCCCAGTTGTTGAACATGTGATAGTACTTGTGATTGTCTGAAATGCTGGCAAAACAGCTTGGGGATGTGTCTTAGTTCTTTCCAGAAGTGATCTCATCAATTATTCATAAGATGTCCACCTTCAATTTTGGGCATGGAATACAAGGCAAGACTTTTAAAAAAAATTTTTTTTAACGGCAGAAAATAGGTTTTAGGGTTTAGAGAACAGCTACCATAAGACAGCTGTGCTGAAGGAAATGAGAACACTTAACCATGACTGTAGTTTTTAAATACAGCAGACTGGATGTTCTTTTGCTGCCAGAGAGAATATAGCTTCAGAGGAAACTGATCCCTTTGAAGCACAGGGACACAGCACTATTTTATCTGAGGAGTAACTTTGCATGCAGGCTTGCACTGGTTTTTAAGAGACTTCCTCCTTTTTTTTTTTTTTTATCCTCCCAGCAAAATAGATGACTGAAAGGAAAACATTCATTGCTGGCAATTGACATTATTAGGTCAAAGTATTTTTTGAAGTGGTGTTTTTTTCTTTTTGTGGGTTCTGTTGTTAAAATAATTAACTTGCTGTGCTGTAGAATTAGTCTTACGTGCGTTGATAAGAAGAGTTAACAAAACTAAATCTCTGGCTGGAGGACGTGTTCTCACATGCTGTATTTTGAATATAATTCATCTGTCTCCAGTGTTAGTGGGGAAAAAGGTGAGCCAGACATGAGGTGCTTATCAATAAAAAAGGTTTTTAAAGTAATTATCAAAACTGAGAGGAATATTTACATTTCCACTCAATCTGTAATTGAGCATCTCTAAATAATGTGTTCTCTCAGCCTTAATTTTTCTTACATAAAGGTAGCTGCACTCCTTGTGTCAGAGTTCCTCATAGCTGTAAAACCTGCTTAGACAGCACGGAGAGTCTTGCTCTAGGTATGAACATACCCATTTTGGACAGTGTTTGCTTGAATGTCTTAACTCTATGAACTAAAAATGAGGGTGCTCAGAGTGCAGCATAGCAGTGCTTTACCTGTGTGCTCATAAAACTTGAGTGGATGATTTGGTTTGTGTCTACCAGCAGTTTTCTGATCCCTGCATCACATGGCAAAGGTACCACAGAAGAACAAATGGATCTTAAATGGCCTGTGTTGAATGATGCAGCTTCTAGAGAGAAGGGCCTGTGAGACATGAGCCACTGGCTTTTTCCTTTTTCCCATTGAGTTACTGTCTCACAGAATTACTTAAATGCAAAAAGGAGGTGTGTGGGTTTGTTTTCTTTCTGGAACACCTGAAGTAACAAATGGCTGTACTGGAGCAGCCCTGTGTGATCCCATGCTGTGCCTCTTGCCTTATTTGCAGAGGCTGGTGATGGTGACTATGGCAAGTGTGTGGTGCTACTTCTTAGGTTACTTGTTCTTCTTTTGGTCATCCATGGTTCAGGAGCTTCCAGACATCAGGAATTAATGGCCCACCATGGATTTTTTCTGTCATAGATTTGTACAGTCCCATTTGTAGCTATGTAAATTCTTTGCATTTATAGCATGATGTGGCAGGTAGTTCTGCTGCTTAACCATGCATTGCATGAAGAACTGTCTCCATGGTTGGGGTTTTATGAACAGATCAACTGATCTGTTGGCTTACTTACAGACACAAATCACTTTGGACATAAAACTCACCCTTGCTTTTAACAAATGCATGAACAGACTCACTGGAATTTTCCCATTTACTCCGTTTTTTTTTTCAGGAGTGTTTGGTTCTGTCTTGGCTTTTTAGCTTAGGTGTTGCAGTGTTTTATGATGCAGGTGTATATAGTAGATACTTGAAAATACATTTGTAGATAAAACCAGCTTAAAAGCACCTATTGAGCTCTCAGAGCTTGTCTGCTCTGGTTTTAGATGCCAAAGTTGTCCTGCTGTGTGAAGATAATGAAACTTACTTGTTAACCTGTTGTACTTCAACACTAGATTTTGTCATAAGTCATCTTCACTATGAAGCTAAATTTCCCAGAAGAACTCAGTCTGAAATTTTGCAAATTCACTTGTGTTTGTCTTTCAGCTTTACCAACAGGGCCGCTTATGCCAGCTGGGTAGTGAATTTTGTGAACTAGAAGTTTTTGCAAAGGTGCTACGAGCTTTAGATAAAAGGTAAGTGTCTTAATGTAGTGATAATGCTCAGTGCCCAGCCAGTCCCTGGGCAGCAGCACTCCTGTGTCTGTCAAAGCTCAAGTGGAAGGTTTATTAAGCTGATAGGATTGTCCCAGTTGAAAGAGTTTTTTCTGTCATAAAATATTCCAGTTTGTGCTGTTATGCTCAAAATTTGACTTTTCTGAATGATACTCTTTGTAACCACAATAAGTTTTGAGTCTTTAGACATAGCTCCCTCCCATCGTTTGTGTGTGTGTGATGTTAATGGCTTTTTCAGTGCTCACTTACCTACAGTTTCTGTGGGAGTTGTGGAGTCAGGGTGGATTTGAGGCTTCTCCTCTCTAAGTTTTAGCTGAAAATGTTGTTTTCCAGTGTTATGTGGGTAGCTCATGTTTTGCTTAGAGTGGAGGGTGTCCTTGGAAAGAACGTGGGGTGTTGCTCACTTTGTTGGCTAACCCAACAACTGTGATCCATTAGCCCTGAGATTGAAAACTGTGCTTGAATTCATCTGGGTTTGCTTTGAGAGAGGCTTGGAGTTAGTTCTCTGAATCACTCCTCATTTGAATTGATGGCACTCAAGACCCAAGTGACTGCAGTGTTTTAAAAACTTCATATGCAATCAAATTCTCTTTTTCTTTTGTTTCAGGCATCTGCTTCATCATTGTTTCCAGGCTTTGATGGACCATGGAGTAAAAGTTGCTTCTGTACTGGCCTATTCTTTCAGCAGACGGTGCTCCTACATTGCAGAGTCAGATGCTGCTGTGAAAGAAAAAGCAATCCAGATTGGGTTTGTTTTAGGTAACTGGTGATGATAGACTGTTTTGAGTATGATCCTTTCCTTCAGGCAAGCTTCACTTAAGCTGATGTTGATTTTTCTTCATATGATTTCTTTTTAGAGAACACTTGTGGGTTTGGAATGTATTTTTTAGACAACTACTTGATTCCTTAACAAAAATACATTTGATTTTAATATCTTAGAATATATGGGCTTGTCTTTGCTATTTTATATGTTTTGGATTAAACATTTATTTATACCTGTGATGCTTAACATTAAGACCTCACATAATTTTAGTATGGGTAAGTATTTAATGACAGAAAACTGTAGGAAAGCTATCTGAAACCAACAAAAAAAGTCACCCTCAAGGAGAATTCTTCTACTTCACTGTTTACAATTCAGGACAGGAGGAATTTAACCTTGACAAGATAACCATATGCAGTCCTATATGAACTAAGTAGTCTCTTACAAGTCTTGAGCACACCCTTTTTCTCTTGAAAAGGTGTTTTGCTCTTCAAATTTGTTTGTTCTTGATTTGTTGTGGTTTTGTTTGTTTGTTTTCCCCAGGAGGTTTCCTATCAGATGCAGGCTGGTACAGTGATGCAGAGAAGGTATTTCTTTCCTGCCTTCAGTTATGCACCCTTCATGATGAAATCCTTCACTGGTTTCGTGCTGTAGAATGTTGTGTAAGGTGAGCTCACCTTTAATTCCTGTATGTCTTACTGTGAAATACACAGTAAACACAGTGCTACCAACTGCCTTGGAGCTGTCAAGCTTCACATGCTCCCTTTAATATTTTGCTGCACTGAAATGCTTCCTTGGGTAGACCTAGAGATCAGAAGGTGCTTGTTTTACACTAATATCCTGGGGTTTCAACTGGGAAATTGGCAGCACAGTTCAGTGGGGGGGCGAAATAAAGATAATTTTGCCTTTCTGTAGAATATGTTGTGGTTAACAGTAAGGATGGGCCAGCACCTGGTTTTTTTGAAACGAATGGCAGATGTTGGTGTTCGCTGAGGTTATATATAATACAGGAAGAATTTGCCAAATCCAAACACAAGTGATACAGGTGCAGCTAAGCAAAAATAACAGGAAAACACACTTTTCCTGATTCCAGATCCAGTGAGTTCTCTTGCTCCATGCTGAGCAGCCTAACTGTGATGAGGTAAATATTTCAATATGTCCAATTCTTGCAGACGTCTTCAGACACCACTTAGACATTAAGAAAAGAATTTTGCTTTTAGGAGGCACTGGGGGTTTGTACCTGTGGGTGGGCCTGTGGTGGGATACTCAGATTCAATTCACAAGAGGTCTCATATTATCACTGTTAATTCTCTTAGGTGTATCTAAATGTGTTACTGCCAATGCAGTCTGCAGCAAGCAGGCAGGTTTTGGTTGGTAACACCTTCTGTGTGTTGCAGGTAGGCACTTGAATGCCTAAATTAGGATTATTTTACTGTTTTTTTTTTTTTTTTTTTTTTAGCTCCTGTAATGAATAACAAAGTCTGTTCTCTATTTATCTGTGTATAAGGCAGAATTTATTTTGGAAAATTGCTCCCCAAAAAAGCCTGCATCTTGTTTTTTATAGTTGGACAAACAGGAGGAGTAAATGGGCTCTGCCAGTAGCTGGTTATTTCATGTGCCAGCCAGAGGCCATGGCAATGCTGCTGCTTGGCCTTGTCCTGCCCTGCCAGCTCCTGCGGGCTTTTGTTCCAGAATGGGTGCCAGGAGAAGACTTGGCATACGTACACACCTTCCTAGAACTGGGGAATGATGGCTATAGCACCACTGTTGTAGTGCTTGGGCCTTTGCCTTCTAATTAGTCTAAAAAAAGTTGCCTAGTTATATCAGGCTGTTTGGCAAGCTTGGAGAAACTGCCTTAAAAATAACCCCCCTCTCTTTGGAGAAAGAGAAAAAGAAAAGAAAGTAAAGGAGGGGGAGGTAACTCCGGACTTCAGCCCATGCAGTTGTGGAAAGGAGATTGTAATTTTGTGCTAGGAAAATCCATTCTGTGATAGGATGAACTCTCCTGAACTGGAGAAGTTAATTGTGTTTGGGCAGAGAGGGCATTGTGATGAAAGCTGGTGGCCTCCCCTTAAGTCCCTCTGGGCAGTGGTGTGAATGAGGAGACACCACTTTCTGTTTGGGCATCTCCCAGACAGTCAACAGCATCATTGGCTTGGAAATGTGTGGAAAACCAAAAAGGGAGAATTTTAACTGCTTTCAGAAATGCTTCTGTAAAATCTAAGCACTTCATTGTGAGAGAGAGCATTAACTCTCTTCTGCTTCCGAGTCATGAGGCAGTAAGATAAACATTTTGTTGTTACCACCTAATCCCTGTTGTAGAATCTCTTGTTCTTACTCCTGTGATCACAGTGGAGTTTTAAGAGAACAAAATTTAAATCCAGGTTTTGAAAATATGACACTAAAAGAGTGGCTGCTGTGATTCTAAAAGCTCCCAAGTCCAATCTCTGGAAGTTTAATGCATTGCATTAATAATAGAAAGCAGTTTAAAAACATGCCAAGTTTTGTGTTATTTAGGCACACTTCGGTGTGTTTCTACTAGCAGTAGTACATTATAAGGAGAAATTGAGAAAATGTGAACATTTGAGTCTCCTACAAGCTTGTGTGCTACTTTCCTGAGCATGTTGATCTCCTTTTGGTTTGTTTCCTCTCATTACTGTGTGTTAACCAAGAAGTCACAAACACATAATGCAAATGTGTGGTTCTCTCACTTCTTTGTTTCACATTTCCCTGGTTCTTTAGTGTTTTGTGATGCTTTTAGATTTCCTAAGCTTCTGTGTAACGGTTGTGTGTATGCTTAGAGAATGATTTTTATTGGGGGGGCAGCAAACTCTTCCCCAAAAGCTATTACTGCAGACATCAAAGAAGATTCATAGCTATTAGCATAAATGTCCTAAGGCGTTTTTTCTTCTTCTTGCCTTTATCTTCTGAAATTCCTTTGGATTAATAAAGGATTTCTTGTTATTCAAAAGTGGATCACATAAACTCCACTTATCTTGGAGGATTGGGTTAGGTTTAGCTTGGCTTTCTTGGTCAATTTCTGTGTTTGTAGACACTATCACTGAAGCATCCAGATACTGGATATTATCTTTCCCGGGTGCTTATCTAAATTGCAGCACTATCCCTGCTGGCTTATACCATTACATGGGATTTGGGCTTTGTATTTTTGATGTTGCAAAGAAGCACCCAGTTGGATGGTGCAGGCAAAATAGTTTCCCTCCTTAGGGAAGCTATAATTTTGTCATTTTTCCTCTCTAGTTTCTTCAAAATTCCTGTTTCTTGTTGCTTGAATGTTAGATAGTTTGCTGCTGTCAGTGCCCAAGAACACGGTGCACTTGCGCATCATGTTTAGCTCTCAGACCTTCTGTAAGGAAAAATGTGGCTGTTGTTTTCTTCTGTCTGTTCTTGAACCATGCTGCTGTGTTTCTCATTGGAAAGCTGGTGTTTGTTTATGTAGCTTCTTTCACGAGGTTTTTGAAGGTCTTTTGATCATCTCTTTGCGTGGCTAATAGACATCTGCTGTGTGCTGGCCTGCTGCTGCCTTCTTGTGAGAATGTGAATTTGGTTCCTTTTGTGTTCCATGATACATTTCAATAGGAAAGTGTGGGAAGAGACCATGTTAAGGGCAGGCTGGATTTATAGGGCAGGCTTAGATGTGTTGCTTTGCTGGTGCAGGAGGCATGACTACAGTAACTTAATTCTCAGAGTAAATAGTAATGGGAAATGGATTTAAAGAGGAGAAACGTTTGATCACAAACCTCACTGTTCTTTCTGCCCCCCTTAACAGCTTGTGGGAAGATCTAGAATAATATGTCATAAAAGGTACCAAATGCTGTACCCACACACCAGCTCCCAGTTTCAGTTGTAGCCTCTTTGCCACACAGCATTACCTTCTGCTCCACTTCACTTCAGCTGCTTCTCTTCCTCTGTTAGTTGTCCTCCTGATTCATAAAGGCTTGCCTGATGTTTTTCAGTCTGTCTTACTCATTGTCTAATAACAGATTTCCAGGAGGGACAATAGAGGTTAATTTACCAAAATTTCATGAGCTCCATGGCAGACATTTGCAGCAAAGAAGGACCAGCTGGCTCTTCTTAGCCTGCATGGCTGGGAATGCAGTTCTGCCCTTCAGGCTTGGAATATGATAACACACTGTTCTAATGTATCTCTTTAAAGTAAATAAGCATCAGCCTACACCAACAAAAACCATCCCTTACTTCAGTTTTAAACAGATGCCAGAACCTGAAGTTGTTTCTTCTCTAGAGAAACAGGAGTATGCTTCAATAGTGCTGTGGTTTATTGCAGGCATTTAGCTGGTGTTTGATGAAGCTTCTGTTAATCCTTCAGAGAGGAAGGCAGTGGGCTGGGAATGGGGTAGGATCAGGGGAGAGGGGTTTTAGAGTTGCTGTGAACTGGGTCAACAAAGAAGTCTTTTCTGGTGCTGCTGAGTCAGGGCTGGATAGTGTGTCAAATGGATGTGATTGACTCTCTTGCGAAGACACCCCCCATAACCCCTAAAAAACAAAATAAAGCCATTTTTTAAGGACTCAGCTGCTTGAAGGAAAAATGCAGATTGATGAAAATGAGCTGTGTCTAGACTTATTTGAGGTCTGTTTCAGTTTAACATACTTTGGAGAGAAGGTAGAAGGGATTTAATAACTGTGTTACAGAGTTTGGAAATGGAATTCCAGCAGTGTAGGGAATACTGGACTTTGTTGGAAGTAAAACAAGAAGTGGTTCAGTAAAACACCAAAGTGGTTCAAGCACTGAATATGTAAAACTGCATCAATGTGTAAAATCATTTGACATCTCCAGCAGTAAAATTCTTGCTGTGCAAGAGGCAGAGCATGAAGCACTGAATGCTCTGTAAAGAACTGTTCTGTTACCAAACTAGCACAGGGGAGTTTTGCTGGGGTGACAGCCCTGTTCTGCTCTAAGTGTGACACCAAATTGTAGATCCCTGCTGTTTAACCTAAAGAGGAGGCTGAGAGGAGACCTTATTGCTCTCTACAGCTGCCTGAAACGAGGTTGGAGTGAGGCTGGTGTTGGCTTCTTCTCCCAAGTCGCTAACAACAGGGCAAGAGGTAATGGCCTCAAGCTGTGCCTGGGAAGGTTTAGGTTGGAGATTAGGAAAAATTCCTTCCCTGCAAGAGTGGTCAGGCATTGGAACAGGCTGCCCAGGGAGGTGGTAGAATCACCATCCCTGGAGGTGCTCAAAAAATGAGTGGACATGACTCTTGGGGACATGGTTTTAGCATTCATGGAGATGTTGGGTAGAAGGTTGGATGTGATGATCTCAGAGGTCTTGTACAACCTCAATGATTCTATGATGTATTGGGAAAAATTTCTTCACAGAAAGGATTGTAAAGCATTGAATAGGTTGTCCAGGGAAGTAGCAGAGCCACCATTCCTGGGGGTGTTTAAAAGAGGTGTAGTGCTGAGGGACATGATTTAATGGTGACCTAGCAGTGCTAGGTGAGCAGTTGGACTTGATGACCTTAAAGGTGCCTTCCAATCAAAACAATTGTATGATTGTATTCAGACACCAATGAGATTGTCTCTGTGCTTCTTCCCAAGGCTGCTGCACGTTCGGAATGGGAACTGTAAATACCACCTGGGAGAAGAGACTTTCAAGCTGGCTCAGTCTTACATGGACAAACTGGCAAAACATGGCCAGCAGGCAAACAAAGCCGCGCTCTACGGCGAGCTGTGCGCTCTGCTCTTTGCCAAGAGCCACTATGATGAGGTGAGTGGCATTTTGGGTTTGGTCTTCCTCAGAAAAGCGGTTATGGAGCCTGCTGGGACATTCCATGGCTGGCTCAGTGTGAGGTTATCCTTCTAGCTGGAGTTCCTGGTCTCTTTTGGTACCTGTGTGGCAGTACCAGAGGATTTATTTACTTCAGTGTGTATAGTTCTAAGTTAATCTACAAGTTCTTAATGATACTTTGCCCAACATGAAGAAATTGTGTGTGATAGGTAACCAGCTCAAACTGCCAATTTATAAATGAACTACTGTAAGAAGTTCGTTTCACTAGACTTGCAGAACATGGGTAATGAATCTTTGCACCTATTTTATGAAAACCTGTGACTTAACTGCAACCAGCACTGCAGTTTTCTTTTACCTCTTAAGTACACAATAGGAATTTCTTAGAGTTTATAACTTAAGCCTTTTGGTCTGTAAAAGTCATTGTAATAATGCATGCTTTGGGCTTGTATAAAATTCGTAGACATTCAGTATTAGCCTTTTAAAGTCTGTCTTTCAAGACTCAGCTGAACAAGTTGCATTACACAGAAGCAGTTACAGATCTTCTGGTAGGTTTTGTTATGTAAATGACCACTTTATTTTGCACAGCCAAGTCATGTTTTTCTTAATGTTGCAAGGTAGTGAAGTCCCAGGTTGGTTATGTTGGTAACTCTTTGTTCCACAGGCTTATAAATGGTGTATAGAAGCTATGAAGGAAATCACAGTTGGCCTGCCTGTAAAAGTAGTAGTGGATGTTTTACGACAAGCTTCAAAGGTGAATTTAAAATCTTCTATGTTTCTTTTGTTTACTGAATTGCTACCAAGAATGGGTGAGGGTAGGTCATACCTCCAGAAGGTTGGATAACCAGGTCCATGTCTTGTGTCTTATGATGTTACTTACATTTAGTTGACCTACCTCAATTTCATAGCTGTGGGGATTTGAGTTTTTCCTTCTTGAAACCAAGATGAACATGAGGACAAATTTAACCTGAGAGCCTTCCATAACCTCTCGTGTCCCATTCGCTTCACACTGAGCAGAGGACAAGTCCTGGGCTAAAACACAAGTTTGAATATTATCTATGGAGCTTTTCTTAAATAACCAAGAATCCCTTTAGCAACCACCATGATATTTGAAAATGAAGGATAGTAGTTAGCACTTGGGCTGTTGTCTGGAGGAGATGAGTGCTGAGCATGCACCTTGTCACTGCTTCATTTCATCCTCCTTAGGCTTGTGTTGTGAAACGTGAATTTAAGAAGGCAGAGCAGCTGATCAAACATGCAGTGTACCTTGCCCGGTAAGCAGCACTCAGAAAAACCCTTTAAAGTGCTACGTCAGTGGCCTCAGTGTGTAACACAAATCTGTTCCACAGGGAGCATTTTGGAGCCAAGCACCCCAAATACTCTGACACGCTCCTGGACTATGGATTTTACTTGCTGAATGTAGACAATATCTGCCAATCTGTTGCAATCTATCAGGTATGCAGCAGGGCCAAATGGCTGTCTTCCATCTCACTTGATACTCATCATCTCTTAAATCTTCCTCCTGAAACTCAGTTAATTTGTAGAGATAGAAAATAGTTGATTTAATTACTGTCCTTCAAAAAAAGCCCAAAACAACCCCGAGACAAAAAAATCCTAAACACCTCTAGCTGTGGAGATTTGCTTTCTTTTTCCCCTTCTATATGCTTTCCCTTCTGTTACACCTACTCTTCCCTCCCTTTTGTATCTCAAATTTTATACCCTTTTATACTCAAGTCTGTAGGTATGGCTCTGCTATTCTGGAGGCCTATGAGATGTACCTTTTTTCCCCTCTACTTTACCACTGAGATCCACGAGGGATTTTTTCTATATTAACCAGGGAAATGTTTTCTTGCAAATCTTTCAGACAGCTCTTGATATCCGGCAGTCAGTATTTGGAGGTAAAAACATACATGTAGCTACAGCTCATGAAGACTTGGCTTATTCTTCATATGTTCACCAGTACAGCTCTGGAAAGTTTGACAATGCACTGTAAGTACAATCATTTAAGGTGCTGGCAGCAAATTGAGTTCTGTAAATGGAGAAAAATGTGCCTAAATGGTACAAATTTTCCAGTCAGATTTTAAAGGCCTCTGTTTTTTGCATGTATCTTAACATGTTGTATCAGCCAGCTGCTAACTGAAGCCATCCATATCTTGGGGCTTTATTGACACTCTTGCAGATTCCACGCTGAGCGTGCTATTGGCATTATCACTCACATCCTGCCGGAAGATCATCTTCTCTTGGCATCCTCAAAGAGAGTTAAAGGTAGTACCCTGAGATGTGTTACTGGGACCTTTGGAAATGAGGCATTTAGACAAGTTTATCCTGTTCCTTAGCAGAGGCAATGTCATTTGAGGCTTATTTTCAAATGGAGGCCACTCCAGAATATTCTTTGTTGGCCTGGATGTTCTCTGTCAACAGGCTTGTCCAACACAACAAAACTTCTTTAAAACTTTACTGGAAGACTTTGGGAGGAGGGAGGAAAAATACAGAATATCAAAATATACATTGGGAGCTTGGTATGTGGTTGTACCTGTTTGAAAACAGCCTGTAATCCACACAAAGCCTGATGGGATGTCTCCCAAGATGTCTTGGGTAGATGACTTTCTGCTGCCTTCAGTTAAGATCTCTTTGGAACACAGTAACATTGGGTTTTCTCTCCTCTGCCAGCACTTATCCTGGAGGAGATTGCAATAGACTGTCACAACAAGGAAACTGAGCAGAGGTTACTTGAAGAAGCTCACGACTTACATTTGTCCTCACTCCAGTTAGCTAAAAAAGCTTTTGGGGAGTTTAATGTACAAACAGCAAAACATTATGGCAACCTTGGAAGACTGTATCAGTCCATGAGAAAGTTTAAGGTAAGATTATAGAGATGTAAAAGTCTTGAATGAAAATCTGCAAGACATCTGTAAATCTGTCACAGCAAAGATTTTCAGTGTCCACAATTCCTAAGAAGTTGGAAAGCATGTGCT
The DNA here is from genome assembly GCF_027791375.1 of Indicator indicator. Lineage (NCBI taxonomy): Eukaryota > Metazoa > Chordata > Aves > Piciformes > Indicatoridae > Indicator > Indicator indicator. Next base: position 2,484,972 of record NC_072039.1, on the reverse strand, counting down.
TTATAATAAAATTCAGCTCTCCAAAGCTTTGTGCAAAAATAAATCACTTAGATGCATGCTGCCTTCAGAAACAGGGTGACAACAGTTTTGACCACAGAAAAAGTGATGCTATCTGCTGATCCATTAACAAATTGGGAGAATTTAATTTAATTTTGTCTTTCCTACTTTTTGGCTGTTATAAAATACCACAGACTGTTCAGCCACTGCATAGTCATGTTTCTTTAAACCTTCCTTTTTTTCTTGTCTTCATGGCGTGGTGAATGGTGTCTTACTGACCTCTGAATTTGGTCCTCACAGGAAGCAGAAGAAATGCACATCAAGGCCATTCAGATTAAGGAGCAGCTTCTAGGTGAAGAAGATTATGAAGTTGCCCTTTCAGTGGGCCATCTAGCTTCCCTCTATAACTATGATATGAATCAATATGAAAATGCTGAGAAGCTTTATTTGAGATCCATAGCAATTGGTAGGTGATTCTTGCAGTGTGTGATTTGATCACTGGTTTTAATCCTACACAAAACCTTCATTTAAAAGGATATTAAAGTTTTTAGTAAAGAACTCCCTTCCCTGGAAGTGTTCAAGGTCAGATTGGACAGGGCCCTGAGCAACGTGATATGGTAGAAGGTGTCCCTGCCCATGGTAGTGGGGGTTGGAACTATGTGATCTTTAAGGTCTCTTCCAAGCATTCTAAGTTACAGGACTTTTTATAAGGACCTGTGGTGATAGGACAAGGAGCAGCAGTTTGAAACTAGAGCAGGGTAGATTTAGATTGGACATTAGGAGGAAGCTCTTTACTCTGAGGGTGGTGAGACACTGAAACAGGTGGCCCAGGGAAGTTGTGGGCCCCTCATCCCTGGAAGCATTGAATACCAGGATGGATGAGGCTTCAAGCAGCCTGGTTTAGTGGGAGGTGTCTATGCCCATGCCAGGGAAGTTGGAACTGGGTGATGTTTAAGTTCCCTTCCAGCTCAAACCATTCTGTGATTCTGCGTTGTTGATAACAAGGACATGAGAAATAACGTACACGTGGAGCGTTTAATTTTGTTTGCTTTTGGGTTTCTTTTAGGAAAGAAACTTTTTGGTGAAGGATACAGTGGACTTGAATATGATTACAGAGGTCTCATTAAACTGTACAATTCCGTTGGCAGTTATGAGAAGGTTTTTGAATACCACAATATTTTGGCCAATTGGAATCGGTTGCGGGATCGGCAGTACTCCGTTACAGATGCTCTGGAGGACGTAAGCACCAGCTCTCAATCCACTGAAGAAGTGGTCCAGTCTTTTCTGATGTCTCAGAACCTTGGTGGGCAGAGTAGCTAAGAACTTGGTCAATTAACCAGTTAAGGTTTTTTCCTCCAGGTTACAGGGGGAAAAGTCATACTGTGAAATCTAAACCATGTAGTTCTCTGGGGGCTGGAATTTGCATTGAAACACTGGTCCAGTCTACTGAAGAGTGCCCATACGGATGAATGTGTGTTAAATCCTTCTCAGCATGTCTGGCATGTTTAGTTCGGCTCACATTTTTAACTTGGTATTCCCAAAACCCCCTTTTTTTCTTTTTTTCTTTTTTCCTCCTCTCCTTTCAAAAGAAGCTACTTTGCAAAAAGTCTGCAAGAAAACCTTAAATAAAACTGTTTGAGTTCAAAAGAGTTGCATTCTTATTATGAATGGAAGGTTTCATCAAGAGCTTTCTTCTGATGCATAGAAAGGATAAGTGCTGTGCTCCCAGAAGTGACATGAGGAAGGTCTCTCCACTGTCAGCATCGTAGCCATGCTAATGGTAGATGGCAAGAGAAGGGAGAACAGCCCAGCCTTGGCTGCTGCCTTATGAAGACAAATAGCAAAATGGAGAGCAACTTACTCTGTGAACCACGACAGGTTGTTAAGCAAGTAACCACCGTATGTTGTTGTTAACATCCTGAACTGGACCAGTGTTCACTTAGAAGTGAGAGAAGATCCAGTAGACCAGCAAGCTTAGTTTGCCTTGGTACCCACCAAGAGTGCTAATGTGCGGAACAGGACCAGGAGAAGCAAAAGTGGACCAGCCTGCTAGAAACAGCTTTTGGACCAGTGGCTTTAATTTAATATTTCTGCCCCTGCATTCACTTTTACAGTAGAAAACTTTCATTTAGATGTATGATCAGTGCAAAATTATATTCATGTAATAGATACAAACCTAGGAAGTGAACGTTCTGTAGCGGTTGCGATGGCATGTCCTTAACCTAGTAAGCTTAGACAAATATTAATGTCGATGCCACGAGCAAAACCTAGAAATGCTTAACTCTTTGCTGCAGCCATCTTCTGTTTGTTATTTCCCCCTCCCCTCTTTTGAATGGGCTTACTCTGATCAATAACTGAGGCAGTCACTTGTTTATACCACTCAAGAGTTTTGTATTCCAATCCAGTTTCTGTTTCTGGAGAACACAACTTACTGTACAGTCTGCAGGGGTCAGCCAAAAATGCCAAAAAGCACAACAGGTCTTTTTTTTTCTTTCTTTTTTTTTTTTTTTCTTTTTGGTTGGCTTTTGGGTGTGCTTTTTTTTTTTTTGTGATGCTTCATTTCTACATTAAACAACAGTACAACCAGAAACTGATTCCTTTATATTAATTTAAGAAGCAGAAGTCAGCTGTAAAGATCCTTGAATAATGCCTATCTCACTGGTTTGTCTTAATTTTTCTTCTGTTGGGAGGGGAGGAGGGCTGCTTGGTTGTGCGGTTTGGTTGCGGGGGGTTTGGTTCGGTGTTTTTTTTTTTGTTTGGGTGTTGTTTTGGGGTATTTGGGTCTTTTTTTTTTTTTAACGGTGAGGTAATACTCCTTGGAAAGTCTGTGTAACATAGCAAACTAGAAACAACTCACTGCTGTTACCTCAGTTCTTCTTATAGCAGCACAAACAGTGCTCCTATAGTTAGGATTCTGTCAGTTTGGGGTTTTCTCCCTTCCTTCCCCCCTATTTTCAGGGGTTTGTGATGTGGCTGTGGAAGGTCAGTCCAAGCTGAGGCTCCATGAGCATGGTTCCTGCAGGACTTGGACTGGGTGTTTTGTTTGGGATCTGGTTTTTAATGTGTTTGGGACAGGGAAATCTGTTTGTTGCTCTTCAAGAAAGAGCGCAGAGAAGAAATGTCAGACATTTCAGACACTGTTTTGAGCATAATGGCTCTTAAGAACTGAAATTTTACAGGCCAATAGTTCATATACTGGTGCCTTCAAGTATATTTTGCGGTAGAAAGGCTGAATAATACCAGTTTTAAAATGCAGTTGTGTAGTTAGTGAATGCAGATGTAATGATTGCATAGCTTGGAATATCTTCACTGAGGTGAGAAGTACTTATATTAAAAAAAATTCTGTGGCATTAAGACTTTAAGACTGCAGTATATCCTCAACAGCTGTTCAGTGAAAATCCAACTTCAATATTATGTGTGGATGAAAAACTGAATTTATTTGTAGCGGTTTTTGTTTCTGACTCCTTTAGGTACTCCAAACACATGAAGGGAAGACATGTTTGGGCCCTGAATGCCCATACAGCAGGGTACCAATGAATTACAAAGGTCTTATGAATTTTGAATTCCTATTTAAAATGAAATGCAGAATGTCATAGTAGTGTCAGAACTTAGGGAAGATGTGCTTCAAATCATCCTAAAGAGTCTGTGTAATTTCTGTACTGCAGAAGTGTTTAAAAGCTTGAAACTGAGTACGTGGATTTACACTTGGCTTTATCTGGAGACCATTTCTGTGCTCAGGGTTTCCAGGCTTGGGTCTCCTATTTCCTGCTTTAGAGAAAGGGATCTGAAACATCCCAAGGTTGTGCGTTTGGGGTGAGGAGCATTGTTTGTCTGATAACTGGTGAGGGTGTTCTGTGCGAACCACTGCTGTTAGGCCAGCTCTGGATTGTGTGTTTCATGGTTTGCCTTCAAGTCAGGGCAACCAGGGAGAGCTTCTAGCATGGGGCAGGTTATGCAGGGGTTGAGCTTCAGTCTGATAACCAAGTGCATCAGTTCAGTTTGTTTCAGCAGTAGCTTTATTTTCAGATCTTGCTGGCTTGGATGTACTTTGCTTTCTCTCCTGAAGCTACTTCAGCAGCATGTCATGGACTTTGGTGCATTGGCTTGTCTGGAAGGGACTAAGGTCCTGGAAGTCACCCAGAATTCTCTTGAGTAATGCACTTTGGCCAAGCAGTGTGACATGGCCAAGAGCAGTTGCAGCAATCCTTGTAGGACTACTTGCATGCTTTTCAGAGGACTGAATTAAATCCTCACTTCACTTTTGGGTTGAACTTATTGTAGCATCTCCACAATTCTAGCCATGCCAAGACACTAAAGGTAGCTACAGCTGACTGCTGAAGCTGTTACAGTGCATGGAGTTTGCAACTGCCTACAAAAAGCTCTGTTGCCTGTTTCGCATGCCCTGGATTGGAACCTTCACCTGATCCTGTCCTTGCTGCAGATGTAATACTTATTCTCCATGTAATAACATAAAACTGACACTTCTTGAATTTTTTGGTTCAGTACCTCCTCAACTGAGTGCTTGGGAGAGCATCTGGAGACTGCAGTGTGGTGGTGTTAGTTGTTAATTCCTGTCTCTGCTGTCTTTTTGATTTTTTGGGAAAGTAGGAGGCCACTTGGATGACTCCAGAGGAAGGCAAATGACTTGTCCTCCAGGCCAGCGTGGTTGCAGTAGATCTTGTAGTTTTACTTCAGTATTTGATGACTTCTGCAGCAGGCAAAGCTGCAGGAGCAGAGGTATAGGCCCTTGTGTCCTCCATGCTGTGCAGAACTCACCAAGGTGAACCCTGCATCTTCCTCCCTGTAGAGGCAGAACTGGGGAGAACATCTCAACTGAGATGAGAATTTTCCATCCTCATCTCAATGTAAGTACTGGGGTGAGGGGTGGGGAAACTGTTAGCCTTGCAGGATGGGAGAGCTCAGGCCCAGCTGTGCAACACTTGAGGAGGTGAATTAATTCCTGGGATTCAGTAGAGGCACAGAGCACCTCCTGCAAGCTGAGTAGGGGCTGCTTGATGCTGATGAGTGGAGATCAGTGCAATGCCTCCTGTGAGTTGTTGTGGAAGGTAAGTCATGGAATCCCAGTAGTGCCTGGGGGTAGGTGGGAGGGACAGGTGTCACCTTCAGGAGAACTATTTTAACTGTTGCTTAAATTAAACCCTTAATGTTTGATTTTCAGCGTAAAGTTGTTTGAATCAGCAATTTCTTGTCCTACTTGACACAGTTTGTAAAGAGGGAGGAAGCTCATGTCAGGGTTCCACTGCTCCTTGGGCTCTTCTGGGTGACTTGTTACGGAAGGAGATAACACAGATTTTTCTGAGCTCACAAAAGGGGAAATCTGCAAAAAGATTTTTTTAAAATAATATCCCTCAGCTACTTGAAGTAAAGCAAGTAGGGACTGTTTGGCCCCAGACATTTGTTTGATCACTTTTACAAGGTGGCATTAATTACACCAGGAAGTGTCTGCCTTGGTGTCCTGCTGTCCATGTGCACTCTGCTCTGTATCAAAACCTATTGTTTCAGAGGATGGGGGGGTATCTTTTTGTACACAAGTTTTTGTTAAATAATTGTAAAGGTTTTTTAGTTGTTGAATTCTAACTTATTAGGACATTTGTAAGCTTCAAACTGAAGTTGTTTTCCCTTTGTGCTGTGGTCTGAAGTTCACTATCAGTGCATCACGCTGCTTCTCATGGTACACAAAATGCACATCGGACTTGGTTTTTCCTTTTTCTTGTCCTAAGTATTGGTGGTGTCCAAGAAAAAAAGGAAAACTCATCGTGCCTCAAACAGGAGTGAAGCTGTTGACAAACACTTGAGTTGTGTGGACTGGGTTTGACTTCACAGCTGGCAGCAAACGGTGAGAGGGAGATGCTGCTGTCAATGATCGTAAACACAGCTCCTTCCTCTGCTGCCACTGCAGAAACATCCTGGTACCTAAAGGTCATTATTTCCCTTTTGGGTTTTTTATTTTGTTGTGGTTGGGGTTTTCCCCCCCTTTGTTTTAAAACAAGCAAATTAGTGGCCAAATGTTAGCTGCAAATCTGACTCTTTGTTGGGGTGGTCACCTGTTTGACGCAACTGGCCTGGCACACATTGTGCTTCTTGGCCTTGTGAAGATTTCTGTGAGAAGTGGGGAAGAAATCTCTTTTTTGTTGGTTTTTTTTCTCTCTCCCTAGAAACGAACAATAACCAACATCTGAAAAAAATGGTACCGCTTTTTTTTTTTTTAATTTTTTGTGCGTGTGTCCCTAAATCTCAGGAATGTTTTAGGCAGTGAAACAGATTTCCCTTCGGTGATCTCAAGGTGCGTGGCTCTAGGGTCTTGTTTAACTCTTTCATTGCAATCCTAGGTATCTATAGCATGAGTGGCCTTAGTGAGTTTGTTGAAGTGCACATTTTTTTTTTTTCCTTCTCAAAGCTAAATTTTAAGATAAATAAATAAATATATAACTATATAAAAATATAGAGATATTTAGAAACTTGGTTTGTGGTGCACAAGTTCAGTGTTGGATCGCTAACTAATTGTCGCAGGTACCATATGTGTAAGGTTTTTCTTTTCTGTATATTCCTTTCTTGGGAAGCAATGTTGCCATGGTAACTCCAACTTTACAATTTCTTTACTACTTAATGATGTGAATGAACTCTTACATTTTATCGAATATTACCAGGTTCAGTACTATTTTTATACTTTATTGACCTACAGGGGATTTTAATTTAATAGCATTTAAAAAAAGGAAGAAAAAAAAAAAAAGCTGAAAAAAAAAAGATAAAGAAAAAAGATGTTGCTTGAACTGTCTTATTGTGTAAATGGAACTACTTACACAAAGCCACCTCTCAACCAGAATCTCCACCTGTAGTGCCACTTCCATTTCTATGGAGTTATCTTGATCATTTTGAAGACCCACCCTACTTTGTCGTGTCAAGACTTTAACATTTTGTAGCCTACTTCTCACAGACTGCAGTGCCCAACATTTATTTGTAACCATCAAACCATACTCTGTTTGTAACCAGCATTGTGATATTCTGTAATTGTATTGCTACAATGAAATATTGACCTAATAAACAGAGTGTTCCCGTAGCTGGAGCTATCTGCCTTCAATTGGGTGAAAACTTTCCTTTCAACAAGTGTCTGCCCTATTGCTCCCCCCTCACAGAATCTCATGTTTCCAGCATGGTGTGGGGTTTGGAAGGGACTCTTCTTGCCCAGGTCAAGGGAACCAGATGTTGAAACCAGGAATATGAGGTGGCACTGCTGGTTTTGGAGGAATTAACTAACCAGGCTGGGTAAAAGCTGCCTCCCAGTAATGAGTTTCTGCTCCTGGTTACTCTGACCGAAGTCCAAACCCTGACATCAGCAAGGACCATGCTCTTCCTCATGCTATGGAATGTAACCACAAATCCCCTCAAACTGGCCTGAGGTGAGCTGCTGGGGGGAGCCTGGATTGTTCCTGGGAGGGTTGGGTGTTTTTAAGTGTAAAGAGAAATGCTCTCTTGGATTTCCTGAAGCATGGGGAGCTCCTTCTGGCTGACTGAAAGACTTTTCCATCTCTGGTGGGGATGGCTCATGCCCTGAGGATGTCCTTCCCAGGGTGACTGGCTGCCCTGAGGCCTCACTGCTGCTTTCACAGGCAGCACAAGTTTTGCTTGTCGCTGGCATCTTTCTGCTTTACTCTCCTGAACCTGGTGGTCAACAGTGGTCTCTGCTTTGCATCTCTTCAGGTTGTGGCTTGGTGGGGGGAAATGGGTTTTCATTCTTCTCTTTCTTCTTCCCTTTCCTTCCTTCTTTCTTCCTTTTCCTTCCCATCCTCCCTTCCCAGTCCTTCCCCACCTCCATCTCTCCCCCCTTTCTTCCATCCTTCTTCCTTCCCTCTTTTTGTCCCACGTGTTTGTAGAAAACCAGTTTGGGTTATGCGTTAGCACTTCATAAAATGCATGGCAATCTCACTGTCCTTAAGTTGTGCCACCCTTCCCTGCATTCCCTAATGCTCCATTTAAATGGGAAAGAGCAAACAGGCCCAGCCAGGAAACACAGGCTGAGCACTGCAAGCTGTGTGGTTGTGCAAATCTGCCACAGTAGCACCAGTGCCCAGCAGCTTCCAGGATCAAACAGCAGGAACCAGCAATCCCTGTACCGCTGCAGGAGGGGCATTGATGCATCCTGCAATTTATCCCAAAGGTTTTCTCATTGTGCTTTTAGAGCAGGCACCTCTGAAGGTGAAACCTTTTTGCCCATGTCATCAGGTCAGGAATCTCTCTGAGGTTATTTCTGGTGGAGCTCAGTTTTCCTTGAAAGCTTTCCTGTCATTTCTAAGTCACCTCACGTCCTACTGGAAAAAATGTAGAATAATCCAAGTCTGGAGCAGGCTTTAATCTTGCTCAGTTCTCTTAAACAAGTGTGACATTTTGAGGGCATAGAGTGTTTTTCTGATGCAGCTGCACAGGCTGCTACGTTTGGCTTGTAGAGAGTGTGCTACGGAGAAGGTGCAAAATCTCGAGGTGAAAACACTTCTATTATGCTAAGAAAATTCCTGGTGTGTTACAGCTGAACCAGGTCTGCAGCACACCAAGTGTCTGCTCTTCTGCACAAAGAAACCCAATGCAAGCAGCAGGCTCTGTTGCCCAGTGAAAGCAGCACACAGCATCCTCCTCCCCAGCCCCCTGGGAGCACTTTCCTGCGCACTTGGCAGCGGCGCCTCAGCGGGCAGCACAGCCAGGGAGGCACTCGCTTGCCAAGGGCTGTGGGTGGCAGCCAAGATGCCATTTCAAAAGGAATCTGTTGTCTTGAGTCTAAAAATGGCCTTGTGTTATCTGCCCTTCCAAAGGGATCTAGGAGGGATTGTTTCTTTTGCTAGGATTCAGATCTGAAGGCAACAACTAAGGCCCTACCCAATCATCTTGAGACCACACCAGGGCAGAACCTCCCTAGACCTGCTGGACACACTTCTCTTGATGCACCCCAGGATACCATGTGGAGGGTTTGTGTTTGAGTGGAAATGAGGGGGGAACAAATCCTGCTCTCAGAAGAGGGTTCCTGCTCTAGCAAGGGAAAGAGCAGCTGCCTGCTTCCTCACAAACATTTCTCTTCCATTTTTGGGGCTGTGGAGTGAGGTAGTAAAGGTGAGGCTGATACTCACATATCCTTGAGCAAGTGCTGGTGCACAGCTGTTAGGAAACTCCAGGATGATAATAAATAAGACCACAGGCTTTAAACCAGTGTAATTTTCATTTTGCTTGGGTTGAAGCTTGTTGCTAAGATGCTGCAAAGTATTTCCATGTTCTGTGGTTTCAGGAAACCATGGAGACTGCCTTCATTCCCTGTGTTCTGTTCAGGTGATGCTGCTGTATTAATTGATTTCTGTTGACCTCTGAAGTTGTCTAGGAACCTTAAAAACAAAAAAAAAATCCCACAAGGTAAGTGGAAGGCACAACTCCTCTGAGCTGTATCCAAGATGTCCTCTGGGTGGATTCAATCCTACAAATGCATTGTCACCAGAAACACACAGGAGCAGCAGGCTGCTCGTGGTGGCTGCTCAGCCAGGCTCTCAAGCCACCAGCAGTCCCACACCTTTGCTGTGTTTATTAGGTTTCAATTGCACTAAGTTTTGGTGTTTCATAAATTGGGTTGGGTTGGAAGGGACCTTCAAGATCAGCCAGTTCCAAATCCCCCAGCCATGGGCAGAGACACCTCCCACCAAACCAGATTGCTCAAGGACTCATCCAACCTGGCCCTGGACATCTCCAGGGAGGGAGCATCCATGACCTCCCTGGGCAACCTCTTCCAGTGCCTCACCACTCTCACTGTAAAGAATTTCTTCCTAATTTTCAGTCTCCCTTTTTCCAGCTCAAACCCATTACCCTACATCCTGTCACTACAAGCTGTTGGCAGAAGTCCCTCCTCAGCTCCTGTAGCCCTCTCAGGAGCTGAAAAGCTGTTCTAAGGTCTCCCTGGAGCCTTCTCCAGGCTGAACAACTCCAAGTCTCTCAGCCTGTCCCCACAGGGGAGGTTCTTCAGCTCTCTCATCTTTGTGCCCTCCTGACCTGCTCCAGCAGCTCCATGTTCCTCTTATGCTGGGGGCACCAGAACTGGACTGCTCCGGGGGGAGAGGGGGGGTGTTTCATGAGAGCAGAGGGGCAGAATCCCCTCCCTCATTCTGCTGGTCACACTTCTCCTGACACAGCTGCCTTCTGGGCTGCAGGGACCAAGCTCGTGTTGAGCTTTTCATCAACTGCCATCCCCCAAGTCCTTCTCCTCCAGACTGCTCTTGAGCCACCCCTCTCCCAGCCTGTATTTGTGCTTGGTTTCATGCTCTTGGTGCCTCCTGTGCATTTGCCTACGTAAGAAGTGGCTGGGTGGTGTTTCCCCTGTTGTTGGAGGGGAGCAGACAGGCGGAGGAGGACTGCCTGGAGCCTCACAGCTGGCAGGTTCGTGTGCGACTCCTGCTCAGCTTCCCAGCTCACGCTGTCTCGCTGCCTCTTGGGGGGGGGGGATTGACTTTTTAGTTTATCAATTTGGATTTTAAGTGCTCCCTCCAAGCTGTTACATGCCAGATTGGACTTTTTTAGTGGTAAATAGAAAGACTGGGGAGAAAAGAGATGGAAAGCAAGATGGTTCTGAGTGCATGAGAACTCCCACAGGACATGTGATTGCATTTTAGCAGCTTGAAAATAGGCTTACGTGGGACAAATCCTCCTTCCACAGGCAGGCTGTGGCACCTGTTTGTGGCAAAGCCCCAACTCAGCAGCATTTGCTTCTGATGTCTCCTTTACATTCCTTTGGGATTTGCTGTGCTGGAGTAAACAGGCTGCAGTGAATCTGGCCAGCAACCATCCCTGGTACAGGTTGGGCTACATTTTTGCTCCAGAAGACAAGCAGGGGTGGCTTTGCCAGGGAGGGCCCAAAGGCAAACCACAGGTATGTGTGAGCAGCCAGGTTGCTAGCTGAAGGCACACTAATTAACACCAACTGATGTGGGCCAACAAAGGGATGTCTTCTCCTTCCTTACTACTGTCTCATGCTGTAATAGCTGCTCTTCCCCTACTCCCATGTCTGAGACAGCAGTTCACCCTGCCTGACTGCTCCCCTTCACCACTGATCACACCTTCACCTGCTGATCCTTTTGCAGGTGGCTCTACTCCAGCAGGAAAATGCTTCTCCTGCTTGGTGCCATCAGTGGCTATGTGAGTACCTCTCACCTCTTGTTCTTGATGCTGGGTGGTGACTTGGTGGCTATGTTGCTGGTGACTGTCTCTTTGAGCCAGCTTCTCCTGTAGGTCGCTTGTACCTCTGGAGAGACCCCAGCTGATGTAAAGCTGTTTCAGATCACATTCTCTGGGTCTTGGAATTGAATCTGGATTTTCTGAAGGGCAGCACAGTTGCTTTAAAACAAAAACAAAACAACACTTTAAAGATATTTATATGAGCAAACACCACACTGACTCATGCTTGGCCAATTAACTCTTGCTTAACCATGGTCCTCTTGGGGGGCAGCTGCAATGAGCTCAAATCCTCACCCCACTGCCCAGCAGGAAAGGACCTGCGGGTGCTGGTTGACAGCAGCTGAACATGAGCCAGCAGTGTGCCCAGGTGGCCAAGAAGGCCAACAGCATCCTGACCTGGATCAGGAATGGTGTGGCCAGCAGGAGCAGGAGAATGATCATACCGTTGTACTCAGCACTGGTGAGACCACACCTTGGGTACTGAGTTCAGTTTTGGGTCCCTCATTCCAAGAAGGACATTGAGGGGCTGGCACAGGTCCAGAGAAGAGTAACAAAGCTGGGGAAGGGTCTGGAGAACAGGGCTGGTGAGGAACAGCTGAGGGAACTGAAGTTGTTTAGCCTGGAGAAGAGGAGGCTGAGGGAAAACCTTCTGCCTCTCTACAACTCCCTGAAAGGAGGTTGGAGTGAGGTGGGGATCTTCTCCCTAGTATTAGGGGTTAGGACAAGAAAAAGTGGTCTGAAATTGAGCCAGAGGAGGTTTAGGTTGGAGATTGGGAACAATTTCTTTGCTGCAAGAGTGGTCAGGGATTGGAACAGGCTGTCCAGGGAGGTGATGGAGTCCCCATCCCCGGAGGTGCTCAGGAAATGTGTGGCCAGGGCACTTTGGGCTATGGTTTTTAGAGGCCATGGTGTTAGGCTGAAGGTTCGACTCCATGACCTTGGAGGTCTTTTCCAACCAGAACAATTCTATGATCCTATAAAATCTGTGGTTTAGAGCAGGATCCCTTCTCGACACCGCAGCGAGAGGACTGTCAGCTTTCAGGCGCCGCGAGGAGATGGCTGGGGGCTGACGGTGCCGTTTGGTGACTGCGTTCAACCCGATGTGTGAAACGGGAGCTGGGTGCTGCTCAGCCCCACTGCCCCGAGGTGGGTGCTGCGGACGGGTGTGTGCTGCCACTGGATGTCACTGTCGCTTTGTGGCACCCTGTGCACCGGGAGCACGGCCGGGGGTGGTGGTGGGGCCCTGCGTTCCGCATCCTGAGCTTGTTGGGATGGTACCACGGGAGCAGATGGGGAGCACTGTGCATCCTTCCAGGTTATCCAGGGGGGGAAAGGGGGTTTGTGCTGCCAGTGCTCATTCTGTTTGACTGTCTTTAAAAGGAAAGCCTCCCCAGGTTCAGATAACCCAGAAGATTTATTTCTTTGCTCTCTGATTGAGGCTGATTTCTGCAGCTTTCAGCAGCATGCTGGAGCCGGCAGAATGCAAAGGAAAATGATGCTGTGTTCTAGCTCTAAGCTGAGGAGGGAGTCTGGGCTGGGATTTCCAGCAAGTCTGAAATTTGGGACCAGTGTGTAAATTCAGATGTGTCTTGTTTGTTTCTAAATTGCTTGACATACGAGGAGAGGCTGGGAGCTGGGTTTGTTCAGCCTCGGGAAGAGAAGGATTAGGGGAGATCTTATTGCCATGGAGCAGCACATAAGGGATGGGTAGCAGGAGGATGGAGTCTCCCTTTTTACAAGGAGTCACACAGAAAACACAAGGGGTGATGGGGACAAGCTACTGCTAGGGAGATTCCTACTGGACTCCAGAAGAAAACATTTCCCCGTGAGAACAGTCAGACATTGAATCGTCTCTCAAGGGAAGCAGAAGATTCCCTTACACTGAACAGTTTTAAGAGTCAGTTTTCCAGGATGCTGGGCCAGCTCGTTTCAACTACACTGTCACCTGGGAAGGTTGGAGCAGATGATCCTTGGGGTCGCTTCCAACCTGGCCTCCTGAGATGCTGTGATTAATTAAAACAAATGTCTAAAAGTCCAGACGTGAGGGAAAGGGCCATGGATCCCTGAGTCCCACAGCCGGTGAGTAAGGCTAGTGGCCAGCTGCTTGCCAGCCTCTCTTTAACAAAACTCCCCAAATTATCAAATGACCATGCTGACACCCTCAGTCTCTTACTAATTATCTATTGACTCTGTATTTTTATGCTCACTCATCTAAATAATGAGACATTTCCAAATAATCTATTTCAGTGAGGAACACACTGGTCCCCCCCCACCCCGGATCTGCAGCCTGTTGTTTATGCTGCAGCAGGGAGCTGACTGCTGTTCCCTTCCCACAAAGGGTAAAGATGCTGGGTTGGTTTTTATTTTTTTTTTTATTTTTTTCTCTCCCACTTGTCTTGCATAACAAAAGGCATTTGTCACTCATTACATAACAGGCAGAATTTGTCACTGCTCCTGTCGGCCTTGCTGGCTGCAGGTTGGCACAGGCTCCTCGGCACGCGGCGCAGCGTGACTCACGCTTGTCACCCACCCTTTGGTTTTGTTCCTTTAGGGGTTTGGTTTTGTTTGGTTTTGTTGGTTTGGGGAGTGGGTTGTATGTTTGTTTTTCCTGTGGAATTGTGTGGTTTGCTTCTGTTTTTTAGGTAGGGGAAGGTGTTTTGGGGGGGTTATTTGAGACAGGCTGAAAGAATTGGGGCTGCTCAGCTTGCAGAAGAGAAGGATCCGGGAGGACCCTACAGCAGCATTTCAGTATCTGAAGGGAATCTCTAGGAAGGCAGGGCAGGGACTGTTTAGAAGGGCCTGTGGTGATAGGAGGAGGGGTAATGGTTTGAAGTGGGAGCAGGACAGATTTTGGTTGGACATTAGGAGCAAGTTCTGCACAGTGAGGGTGGTGAAATACTGGAACAGGTTGCCCAGGGATGTGGTTGAGTCCCCATCCCTGAAGACATTCAGGACTAGGCTCAGTGTGGCCCTGGGCAGCCTGATCTAGCTGACTGCAGGGGGGCTGGACAAGATGTTCTTTGAGGGTCTCGTCCAACCTGATGCAATCTGTGAATCTGAGGTGGTAATGGGAAGCTACCTTCAGCTTGTCCTTAGCTAAGGTTGTGTCCTGGGCTCAGATGAGCCTCTCAGCTGGAAATGGAACTCAGTTTCCCCTCTGCAGCACTCACAAGCAAGAACTCCTGTTGCTGCCTGCCTCCCAGAGCTGCCAGTTGCTTTTTTAGTATCTCCCAACTGGGCATCTCAGGACAGAAGCAGGAGTTTGTGTTTGGGTTTTCCTCTTTACCATAGGTTTGATTTCCTCGTTTCTGGGGTAACTTTTTAAAGCCTCACAATGGTTCTGCTTCCCTGTAAACTGAAAATAAAACCTGTGTGGCCAGCTTCCCCCTTTCTCTTTAGCTGGAGGAGAGCTATTTACCTGCAGCCTCAAACTTACTTATGACCTTATCACTGCCAGCTATCAGATGAAGCAAGCAGTGTCCCAGTAACCCAGCAAGGTCTCACCTACTGCTGCTTTCTAATTTACTCAACAGTTTCCTGGTTGACTCCTTTCTTGGCTTTCATTGTAGATCTGGTTTTAATTCTTTTTTAATACACTTCTTAAAGTATGTGTTTCTTGTGGACTTTTGAACTTCCTGCTGTACTCAGCCTTTGCTTAGGAGATATGGTTATGGTTGGTTATGAGTTAACTCTTTGGAGTCAGTGCTTGTGGAAACTGCTCCTTGCAGTTTCCTCATGTGGTTGATGGTCAGACACAGAAAAGGGCTTTGGCAATCACAGGATTTACCTGAACTTGTCGCTTGTTTCAAAGCTTAACTCCTGTGTCATCTGATAAAACTAGGGCTCAGACTTGGTCTGTGAAGCATGACTGGAAACAAGGCATCATCAAACTGCTCCAGAAGTCATAAACCATGAGGCTGGAGACAGTAGCTCAGCTTCCCAGTGCTGGCCAGGGCAAGGTGGGAGAGCTCAGCTCAGTAGGAACTGGCAACACCTGCAGCATTTGTGACCTTCTGTGAAACAGGCTTCTCCTCTGACATGGATCAGCCTCTGCAAGCTGTCCCCTCAGCAGAAGCCCCCTCACAGGTACTAACTTTCTTATTTGCTTACCAGAAACTTAGCCATTTGGTTCTTCTTGATGCACCTCTGCAGCTTCTGCAGCTGCTTTGCATCCATCTCTGAGAAGAGGGAGACAAACTGCCACAGCAGCCTGGGGAACAGACAGACATATGGCTTGTGTGAGTACCAGCTTCATCCTCTTCCTCATCCTGCTCCCCAGTCATGTAGTGGCTGTAACCACTTGCACACCTTTTCCACAGCTTCCACTCCACCTTCTTCTCTTTTCTCCCTAAAATGTACAAACTTCTACAGACCTGCTCTTCCCTGGGCACCAGAAGGATGCTCCAGTAACTCAGGTGGCCACATAGGAGCCACTTTCCTTGCAAAAGGATGCTGCTGAGGGACAGCAAATCAAACTGGCTTTGCACTGGGCAGGATTAATGCCTCATGGCCTCTGCTGGAGTCCCCTGCCAAACCAGTGAGCCTTCAGCAGCTAGAGTGAGCTATGCAAGTTTCCTCTGGACACCCAGTCTCATTTCCAGAGCCTGCAAATGCAGGGCCCAAGTAGGTGTCTCAGTGCCTGCTGGGAGCATCACCAGTGTGGTACCACTGGTGCTGGTAAGAGCAGAGCCTTACTTCTGCCAGTGCTCAACTTCTGAGGCTCTGCAGTACTGCTGGAGGAACAGATCGATGCGGTCTCCGATTATGGTCAAACTTTCCTTCACCTGCTTCAATTTCTTCTCTCTGGGGAGGTGCTGGGGCAAATGCAGCTTCCTGAGTGACTTCTTAAAGGGTCTCAAAAACTCCTTGCACTGTAAAGAAAAGGTGTAGGCAGAGGTGTTCAGCACCTAAAATCCAGGCTCACTGAAGAAGCTGCTGAGAGAGCTGGCTGGGAAGCACTGGAGGAGCTTGGTCTTGTGGTGAGTGTCTCTGTGTAGACATGGAGGGGCTGATGGGGGTCTTCAGCAGACAATCCCAGTTGCCTCTGCATGTCCCAAGGTTGGTGACACCCCAGGCATGTCTAATCATAGAATGGGTTGGGTTGGGAGGATCTTTAAAGATCATCCAGTTCCAACTCCCCTGCCGTGGGCAGGGACACCTCCCACCAGCCCAGGTTGCTCAAGGTCTCATCCAGCATGGCCTTGATCACCTCCAAGGAAGGGACATCCACAATCTCCCCGGGCAACCTGTCCCAGTGTCTCCTCACCCTCACTGTAAAGAATTTCCTTCTAATCTCCAGTCTAAATCTAATGTGACTTGAAAGGGGAATCGAAGGATTTCAAGATTGGAGGTTCCTTTTGGATGTTGTAGGGCCCAGAGTCTAACTTTGAGGCTACAGAAGAGCTGCTGTGCCTCAGGGAGAAGCAAAGGGAACTGCTTTGCTGATGTTCTCATGCTGCTGTTTTCTGTGGCCAGACTTGGGATGTGTCGCAAATGTTTGCATGGTCAGGGGAGCAAAGACTGCATCTGGATGCCCTCCCTTTTGATCATCATCTCTGTGTTGTGTCTGGCTGTGACAGGGGCTGTGTGGTTATGCCATGATGCACCAGAACAGGGTCCCAGCGTGAGGTGAGGCTTTGTGGCTGTGGTGCAAGGGTTGCAGAGACACCAAACCATGGTAGCCAGGGAGCACCTGGTATCATGTGAAGGGATAACATAGCAGCAGTTGTTTGAAAAGCTAAACAGTGCTTGTGAGATGTGATTGTTTTGGTGGGGTTTGGGGATGGTTGTTTGGGTTGTCGTTTTTTTTTTTTTTGTGGTGGTTTGTTTCTTTTGTTTAATTTTGTTTGTTTAAAATGAAAGTGTGATGTAGAGATGACAAGAAAATAACGAGGTAAAAAACATTCAGAGAAGGAATAAAGCTGTGGAAGGAAGTGTCTGGTCCTGCTTTGTTGCTCCCTCAGCCAGACTCCTGGGGTTTATTTGCTCCTCCTCTCTCAGCAACCTGAGGTGCCACCAACTTTTTCTACTGCTGAATTCCATTCAGTATCTCACAATTTTAAAGGTGTCCGGATCCAGGCCCTCTGCACAGCAGATGAGTGAGGTCCTGCGTGGTGGAGCACTCCCATGGCCCGTGCCACAGGCTGCCTCCTTCACCGTGCCAGCCAGGTCCTTCTCTGGGCTCTGCAAAGTGCCAAAGCCCACAGGTTAGTCCTCCAGTTCCTGCAGATCTTGCAGCCTTCTCCTAAAATAACTGCCAAGGACCAGGCCAGTCCTAAAGCTCAGAAGCTCATTTCTCTTCCTGCTAAATCATTTCAGGCTGAGGTTTGAGAGGTGCTTACTCAAGTTGGGTATTCCAGAATAATTAAAAGTCCATAAGAATTAGATGCCTGCTGGAGGTCCCCTTTGGAAACCCTAGCTCTAATAAATTACAAGGTAAACAATGGCCACTGGTTCCTAATGGCATTAATCAAAGGCAGGCTGGCAGCCACTTGTTAAGTGGCAATCTGTGGTTACAAAGGGCTCATTGTAGTGCCACATTGCTCCAGACCCAGCTTTTATTAATGGACAAGGTGCTGTGGCTGACCTGCTGCAAAACCAGGTTGAAAACAAACCCAAATCCTCAGCCACTGAACTTGCACCTTCCTGCTCCAGGGTGAGGGATCTTTTCTTTTGCAAAGGGCAATGGCTGCTTTCCCTGTGTCAACATTTGTGTGGATAACTCCTCTGCTCATCTTCTGGGAAGCAACATTTATGTAACTGACACCAGCTCATGTTGCCTCTCAGAACTTGCTGAAGCATGTAGGAAGAGAAGTCCTCTCCTCTCTGACATGCTCTGCTCTCCTGTGAAATGACTTCTCTGCAATTTTGATCCCAAGCCACATTTCAGAGGTGAAACTGAAGCTGGATTCTGCTTTGGTCTCACTGTGTGCCACCTCCCTCCTGGTCCTCACCTGGCTGGCTGTGCCATCTCCACTGCTGTCCCTTGCCCCGGATCCTTCCACTTCATCCTTGAAGCCCATGTCCTCCATGGGACACAAACCCCCTCTCCTTCCCTGAGGCCTCACTCACACCAGCTAGGAAGGGGAAATTGCCATGGAGCTGTGTTTGGACCAAAACATGCTGGGATGGTGACCAAGGTAACTGGGCTGCCTGGTCACCGGCTCTGAGTTCTGCCAGCCATGGAGACTGCTGGGGCCCTCCAGCCCCACAAGGTTGTGGCCCTCTGAGGCAGAGTCACCTCTCCACATCAGTTTTGTGGTCCTAAAGACAGAAAATGCTGGGCAGAGAACCCACAGCTCTATGTTTTTATGGTGGTGGTCAGGATGTTCAATGAGTCACCGACCCCTGTGGACAGTGGGAGAGAAAAGTTCTTGGCTTTGCTTACACCTGCAGGAGCTTGGTGAAGCCTCTGGGACTCTGGGGTGGCACCGGCTTTGCACCTGCAGAAAGTCCACCTGTAACTGTGCATCAGTGCAGATTTTTTTGGCCTCTGGATGTGGTGCAAAGAGGCAGTTCTGAGTCACACCTGTGCTGCCTTGGCTATCTGCAAGTGTGGGTGCAGCTGCTGGTGTGAGCCATCACAATTTTCCTCTGCAGCTTCTGCACCAGCAAGTTCAGGATGGGCCTTTCTCCCATTCTCCCAACGCTCCCAAGGCAGGGGTCAAACAGCTTTGCTCACCTGGTGGTGGGGCTAATCTCCACGACAGGGGCATTTGATGGGGAGCAGAGGTGCAGCCAGGAAAAGGGACCTTGGGCTGCACCCTGGGTGTTTTCCAGGGAGGTAGTTTGAGTTGAGACCTCCATTCCCATCACAGTGCAATGGAAACTCAGAGTTACATCCTTCACAGATGGTGGTGAAAGTTCTGGCTGACATCTCTTTCAAAGCTCTCCCTTTTAGAAAGAATAAATTGTACTCGTCGGGGGGAAGTCTGGAAAGGCTTGGATTTAAAGAGACTTTGTTTTGAAAATTTACTTCAGGGCCAAATGCTTTCACAGAGAAAAATGTGTCAGGCTCCCATCACGCCCTGACCAGCCAGACAAATGCAATTGTTGTGTCCCTTGGACAATTGGTGCGATTGCTGCAGCTGTGATTCAGCCTGGCTCCTGTGCCAGGTCGCTTCTGGCACCAGGAGTCATCTCCAGGGCTGGACAAAGGGCCCCTCTCTCTGTGGTCCTCCTGGGCATGGCTGTGTGGAGGGAGCAGAACTGTTTTTGGCAGAAGTTTGGATGTGTCTGGTCCCTGAAAGAAGAGAAACGCTTGCTGCAGCTGGTGGTGCTGAGCCCCTGCCGCGCCAATGCCTGCTGCAGGTAGCAGTGTTGGGGAAGTGCCTGCTGATGGCCCTTGAAACAGAGACAGGTTCTTGTCTTCAGGCTCTCTGAGGGAAGTTTGGCCTCTCCCCATGACTGAATCCAATAATGACAAAAATCCATGTAAGCCAAGCCCTTCCCTTCAGATGTTTGCAGCATTTCCCCTCCTGTCTTTGCTTTCTACCTCCCCCACGCCTGAAAGGTTGCTGTCAGCTGCTGCAGGAGCCTTGCTCAGGCTGGTGCTGGGCAGACACAAAGACAATTACCTGGGGAGACTTTGGAGCTGAGCTTTCTCTGACCATCTGAGGTTTGTTCCAGCTTGTTTAGCTGTCTTACATCTTACCACAAGGCAAGCAGTGCTGATGGCACAGGTAAATGCACTGATGCTGCCTCAGCCAGTGCTGAGGACAATGTTAGAGGTGGTTTTGTTGAAGGAGATGTTGAAAATGCAGCTGGTTTCTCACCTCCTGTTACCAACTGCCCTCTTGCTGTGTTTGCTGCCTGCAATTGTGACATCTGTCCCCAGTGTGGCAGGAAGCTTCTCTCCTTGTCTCCTCCAGAGGTTTAACCAAGAAGCTGCCAGCTTATGTCCTCACCTCTTAAATCAGGCTGTTGAAGGATAGTGTGTTTGGGGGTTGTTTATCCTGGAGAAGAGGAGGCTGAGGGGAGACCTCATTGCTCTCTGCAACTCCCTGAAAGGAGGTTGGAGTGAGGTGGGAGTTGGTCTGTTCTCCCTAATGTCAGATGACAGAAGGAGGGGAAATGGCCTGAAACTGTGCTAGGGGAGGTTTAGGTTGGAAATTAGGAAAAATTTCTTTGCTGCAAGAGTGGTCAGGGACTGGAACAGGCTGCCCAGGGAGGTGGTGGAGTCTCCCTCCCTGGAGGTGTTCAGGAAACCTGTGGCCATGGCACTTGGGGCCATGGTTTGATGGCCATGGTGGTGCTGGGTTGATGGTTAGACTCTGATATGAGAGGTCTTTTCCAACCAAAATGATTCTGTGTTGCTGTCTAGCAGGAGCACAAGAGGAATGCAGCTTCTTCATCACAAGCATTCACAGGCATTAGCAGCTAGATGAAAAGCCTTCAGGAGCTCCAGGGATGTCTGCCTGTTGTTAGCTCAGGCATAAGCCATATTTGCATGGCCATATCTGTGTCCTTGTAAGATTACAGCTCCTCCAAGCATGTGACTACAGCATGGAGTGGCTCTCTTGCCTTGTGTACACTTCCCTGCCACAGAGGATGGAGAAGGCCTTGAGCTCCCCTTGAAAATTCCAGTCTTCGTCCTTCTACCTGTCAGCATATGCTGAGCTCAGCCAGAGCCATGAAAAGCAGAAGTGTAGATGGACTTCCCTAGCCAGCCTTCATCTGAGGATCTGGCTGTGTTTAGGAGTTGTCCATTCACCTGGTTCTCAGCTGAGCAGAGAGCAGGCACTCAGCAGCCTGCTCTGGCACAATTAGCAGAGTGGCAAGAGCAGGAGGCTGGACAGCAGAGGTTGCAAAGTGCCTTTTCTGCACTGTGAGCTGCGCAATTCAAAGCACTGAAGCTAACTCCCCCTGCCTCTTGATTTTTACCTTGGGTTTTTTTGACAGCACTGAGTCAGATTTCAGTTGGTTTGGTTCATCATGTAAGGTCTTGTGGATGAGTCCACTCCTGTGGGGTCAGGCATGAAAGGTGCCTTTGAGGCCTCAGAAGAAGCCTGTGGTTGTCTCTGTTTCCCCTGTCCCTCTGGAAGACAATGTTGCTTTCTGGTTTGAAGCCTGCCATGTGAGAAGATGGCATAGCCCAGACCACAGCTGGTTCTGTTGCCTCCCTACAGGCAGGAGTCCTCTGAAGCAATGTTCTCATGGGATGGGGGAAAGTCAGGAGTACAAACAGATTATCACAGAGTGGTAGGGGCTGGAAGGGACTTCTGGAAATCAAGTTCAACCCCTCTGCCAGAGCAGATTTACCTAGAGAAGGTCACACAGGAACATGTCCAGGTGGGTTTTGAATGTCTCCAGAGATGGAGACTCCACCACCTCTCTGGGCAGCCTGCTCCAGTGCTCCATCACCCTTAAATTAAAGAAGTTCCTCCTCATGTTTAGATGGAACTTCTTAAGTGCAAGTTTGTGCCTGAGACCCCTTGTCCTGTCACTGGGCACCACTGAACAAAGTCTGGCCCCATTCTGCTGACACCTCCATTTTGAGTATTTCTAAGCATTGATGAGACCCTCCCTCACTCTTCTCTTTTCCAAACTAAAAAGCCCCACTTCTGTCTTTCCTCAGAAGGGAGATGTTCCTGTCCCCTCAGCATCTCTGCAGCCCTTTGTATTATGCCTCTCCTATTTCTCCCTGCGAAGCAAAGGCAGCCCAAGTGCCAGTCAAACCCTGTACTGTAACAATGCACCTCAGGGAAAACTTTTCCTTTTCCCCTGACAGCTCTTTTTGTGAATATTAATTTCTACTCTCTGAGCATCTGAGTCTTCCAGGAGCTGCTGTGTGAGTGCAAACATTGCCTTCTGCAGCACAGCAGCTCTCCCACTGCAAGGAGTAGGCATGGAGCCAAAAAGGAACCAGAGGTGGAGATGCTCTGTTTGTGCTGCTGCTTGTTATTTGCTGGTTTAGGCAGATTTGTCATGAACATGTGTGGTGGGATGAGTCAGGCTGTGGAGCAGAGATGCAGGCATCTGATGCAATATTTATTTACTGGTAGGTCAGAGGGAAGGAGAGCTGATAAACACAGCTAAACACACAGGTATTTTACATCAGCCTTAAAGGCACTGCCTGGGCACGTGCTTTAGTTAAACAGAAAAGCCAAACGTGGTTGTCAGAGGCAGTGCAGTGTGGTACTGAGGAGGGGTTGTGCCGAGGAAGGCTCCTCAGCGAGCTGCTCTTGCCGGGAGGGCGGTGAACGCTTCACTTGATAGCTTGATTAACGACACTCAGCACAACTGCTCCGACTGCAGGGGTGGAGGCTTTGCTAATTGGAGCTGGAAATTCCTTTCCTGGTGTTTAAGGATGACGAAAACTTTCCCAGGCAGCTGCAGACCTGTCTTCTACCTGCAGCTGGGTGCCAATAAATACAGCTCAAGTTAATAAATCTTGTACTAGGGGAAGAGAGCTGGAAGAGAAGTTGGGTCCTAGGTCTTGTTTCCTTGTGGTGTTCTTAGAGGCATCTTAATCATAGAACTGTTTTGGTTGGCAAAGACCTCTAAGATCATCGAGTCCAACCTCCAGCCTGAGATCTCCATGGCCATTAAACCATGGCCCCAAGTGCCATGGCCACATGGTTCTTGAACACTGCCAGGGATGAGGAGTCTATGACCTCCCTGGGCAGCCTGTTCCAGTCCCTGACCACTCTTGCAGCAAAGAAACTTTTCCTAATCTCCACCCTAAACCTCCCCGACACAGTTTCAAGCCATTTTCTGTGGTTCTATCAGCTAACACTGATTCCCATCTCACTCCAACCCCCTTTAGGCAGTTGTAGAGAATAATGAGGTCTCCTCTCCTCCAGGCTGAACAGCCACAGTTCCTTCAGCTGCTCCTCACCAGAGCTGTTCTCCAGACCCTTCATCAGCTTTGTTGCCCTTCTCTGGACACTCCTAATACACCATAGGAATCTCTTCCTGGGAAGTGTTGGGAGTTGCTCATTTAATCACTGGTCTGAAATAATCTGGTCAAGAAACCACAGATGATTTGTGACCAGTGGTGTGTAGAAGCCATAAACACAGCTGCATCTTCTTGCAAGATCTGCCCAGGTGTGTTCCCAGGTGTGTACAGGGAGATGTTAGGTTATGGCTGGACTTGATGATCTTAAGGTCTTTTCCAGCCAGGTGATTCTATGACTCAAAGTATTCCCAGACTGGGAGACACAGACAGCCAGGTCTTCCACACTGCCCAAAGCTACTGGTGACTAACCTCATGAGCTGGACACCTCCTTGTCAGCAGATGGATCTTCAGGTGTTCCTACATTATTTGAGGCTTCATCAGCTTTGCGTAGATGTTTGTCTTTAGCTTTCCAGCCAGCTGTGAGGGAGATTATGAACGGTGCCTGCTAATGTCACATAACTATTTTCTAAGCTGCCCAAAGCCTTCAGGAACTGAAAAAGCATTATCAGCTTCCTCCATGCTTTGCAACTTGCAGCCTGGGAGAAACAGGATAGTTCAGGGCTTTCCTTGTCATTGTGCTTCACAAGCTTTTGAGTTTGTATGCAAATTGAAACAGGCATTGATAATGAGATGGTAATAAGCCCACCCCTCTGGTGCTGCTTATAAACCCAAATCTATAACAAATTAGGTATCTCTTAATATTGAAAATAATTTAGCTTCTTTTGGTAAGCTCTTGGATCACATCAGAGGAAGTGCCCTAGGTGCTTTCTGCCTCGCTCACTTTCTCCTCACAGATTTGCTCACCAACGAGTTGGAGAAGCCTGGAAAATGCTGAGCCTGGTCCTCCTGTGCCAAAGGTCAGCTCTGCCTGGGGAATGTGGCAGGGATTAGCAAGATATGCAGAGAGGCCCCGAGTGTATAAGCCAAAGAGAAATGAGGAGGAGATGGGAGAATGAAATACTGTTTGGGAGAGAAGAGAGGGCTTGAAAAGTGCCAGGAAAGGCAGGAAGGTTGGCATAACCAGGTGGGAAACCCAGCTGCTCCAGGAGCCAGGGCATGAGCTTTCCTAGTCTCAAAAGGAAGAAAACAGAATGGAGCAGGGAGGGAGACAACTGGGCAGAGAAATGCCCATCAAGATAAGGAGGCCTTCAGGGAGGCTGTACAGAACTTGTTAACATTTTTTTTTTCCCAGGTAGATAGAATAAAATTAACTCCTGGGGAAAACCCTGCTGGTTCAGAGAGCAAAGTGCCAGCAGGCTCCTTGTGCTTGGCTCTGTGCTGGGAGAGGGTGAGGGTGGGGTGGGGGTGGGTGAAGCAAAGGGCTTGTGGATCTCCTGTGTGTGTGCCCTGTGCCCTCTGTTCACAACTCTGCCCAGGGTGTGCTCTGAGCCCTCCTCAGCAAACAGCTGCTCTCCCATGAGATTATTTTCCACTCTGCAAGGGAGAGGAATAAAATAAAATTCAAAGAACCATAGAGGAATAAAAAGGGGATTTTCCTCCTTGCCATAGAGAAATAAAATGTCAGGGCACCAGGAGAGGTTCTCTTGTCCTGATTTTTTGTTTTGTTTCATTTCCAATCTTAAGGCTTTTCTATAGGGAACAACTCAATAGGGAAAAACTTTTGTTGTATCTGCACATATGAAGAGGATGGAGACTCAATAGGGAAAAACTTTTGTTGTATCTGCACGCATGAAGAGGATGGAAAACAGCAACTGGCCTGAACCAGGAGATTGCACCAGGTCTCCCCAGGTCATGGCACCCTCAATATCAAAGCCTCCCTTGATGGCAAAGGCTCTCAAATCTGCATCTTTCCCTGCTCCTTTAGAAGATTTTGATATCTGCCTCCAGAGATCTTGTTCTGTGCACAGAAGCATTAGCCTGGCTACCACTGCCAGTGCAGTCAGTGCTACTGGGCTGGCTGCCTGCTGGCTCCCAGCACATGAAGCTTCTGGGCACATGATGTGTGCCAGGGTTGCAAGGGGTAATGAAGTTCAGGCTCCTGCTAGTATTCAGGTCTCATCCCTCTCTTGTCACTGATGACCTTTTCATGGACATCCCCCCCTTGTGTTTCCTTCTTTCTCCTATGCCTCACATCACACTGCCCCAAACCTGACCCTGTATGCAAGAAGGCTGCCTGATTCTTGGAGGATGTATAGATTTCTACTTAACTCTTACTTCAGTTCATGGATTTTCCAGAGGAAGTCAGGTTTGTGGGTTTGTTTTGGGGGCTTTTCTTTGGGGGGGTATTTTTTAAACGATTTTTTATTTTATTAAATAATTTAAAAAAAAAAGGCCAGGAAATTCCCCCCCAGCCCACAGAGTGTAGAGAAGTAGCTTCATTTCTCTTTCTTAAAGCACTGAACACCCTGTTATGCTTGAACTTATAACCCCACAAAAGGCCTTCCTTACTTGCTGGGTTTCACTCTCCTCTGTTGACAGTGCAGTGGGGTAGCTGTGGTGAAATGCAGGCTCTGCTGGGACAGGCAGAAGGAGAGGGGGGAAAAAAATAAAATAAAGCAGTGCATTCCATTTAGTTTCTGCAATGTTCTGATTCCCTCCTACCAGCCTGAAAATGCTAAACATGATCCTTTGTCTGGCATATGGGGAGCTGGAGAATTGTGGCTAATGACTGCAGTTGTGCTCTCCAGCTTCAGTGGCCTTAATAAACATATTAAGTGCTTTTATGATCTGCCACCACCACTGGAATGCAAAGAGGTGCATTTGATGCTGCTTGTACTGCATGGCAAGGCATAACTTATATAACATTAATCTGCAGGCAGAGAAAAATTGGCTTTGCTGATTTATTGCTTGTCCAACTGCCAGGCAGGGCTCTGGGTGATAGGATGGTGGTGTGTGAGCTGCTGTGGGGATGCAGGGCATGCATCTCCCTCTTGGTGCAATCTCATTGCATAGAAAGAGGCTGTGGCTACAGGGAATTGTGGGGCCAGGTGATTTAGGATGGCAGGGAAGGGTGTTGGAAAGCGTGTTGGGAAGGGCTTGTAGTGATAGGACGAGGGGCAGTGGTTTGAAGCTGGAGCAGGGGAGATCTGAGTTGGACACCAGGAAGAAGTTCTGCACAATGAGAGTGGTGAAATGCTGGAACAGGTTGCCCAGGGATGTGGTTGAGGTCCCATTCCTGGAGACATTCAAGATCAGACTTACTGTGGCCCTGGACAACCTGATCTAGTTGGAGATCTCCCTGCTGACTGCAGGGGAATTGGACAAAATGACCTTTGAGGGTCCCTTCCAACCTGATGCAATCTGTGGTGAAAGCACTGTCAGTTAATCATAGAATCAGAATCATAGAATCAGTCAGGGTTGGAAGGGACCACAAGGATCATCTAGTTCCAACCCCCCTGCCATGGGCAGGGACACCTCACACTACATCAGGCTGGCCAGAGCCTCATCCAGCCTGGCCTTAAACACCTCCAGGGATGGGGCCACAACCACCTCCTTGGACAACCCATTCCAGGCTCTCCCCACTCTCGTGGGGAAGAACTTCTTCCTCACTTCCAGCCTGAATCTCCCCACTTCCTGCTTTATTCCATTCCCCCTAGTCCTATCACTATCATTAATGCAGGTCTGGTGGCAAAGGCAGAAAGTGTGAGGATCTGGAAGAGGATCACAGGAGGTCATGACCTCACTTCATTAGAGAACATTCCCATTATTTTTAATTAAATATAAAATTAGAAATGGGTTACTAAGAATCAAATCTAGAAGTGGGAGTATTCTGGGGTCTAGATTAGTGCTTATCCAAACAAAAAAATGTAAGGCATGGTGCCTACTCAAAAATCTTTTATTTTCACTCCCTTTTTGGTTTGTGTTGTTTTGGGGGTTTTTGAGCAAAAATTCTGTTAGTCGTCTGACTCCACTCAAATTCTTCTGTCTCATGCCTCAGAATCTCTATGATCTGCTGTTGTACCTCATGAGAAGTGAGAAGAGGATGCTGTGGATGTCTTGTTGCTGGGTCTGGTGTGATGAACAAATCTGGAGTGGCTGAGCAATGCTTTAGCCAGAGGCTCAAAGAACCTGGTGGCATCAGCCACAAAGGGAATTGGTGATAATGCTGAAAAGCTTGGCACATTCTGATCTATAATTTGGGTTACTTTGCCATGGCTCTCTGTAAAGCCACAAGAACTGTCAGAACATGCCAGTAATTAGCAGAATTTCACCTATTTGGGAGTGTTTCACCTCACGTTGTGCAGGCTCTGCAGATTAGGGGGAAAAAAACTGTAGGGTTTTGTCTGGTTTTACTTGTTACAAAACAAGGAGGTGAGAACCTTGTGTCAAATCTTGAAGTATAATTCTGCAATTAAAAGCCTGAGGAGAAAGGGTGATCTGAAGACCTTCAGTTTCCTAGTTGTGACATAAAATTAACAGCTCTCTTCATTCTCATTCTGGTTTAATATTCCTGCAGAGGAGCAAGCAAAAAGAACTCCCTAGGCTGGCTTCAGTGAAATGGAGGAGCTGTTACTTAGACAATAACAGGGCATGGGCTGGGAGGGGAGTGATTTCTGTTGGTATTAGCTGGGTAATGTTCACACAATGCTTTGGGGGCTAGAAGTTGATATATATCTAATGATAAAAATCAAGAGATGCTCCCAGAGAGGTAGAAAACACTATTGAAAGGCATTTTGTGGCTGACTACACAGAAAATTTCAAGGTCATGGACACACTGGCTTGCAGGGTTGCACAGCTGGTAGCTCATCTCCAAAACCAGCAGAACTCAACTAGAAGGCTGCTAGTTAACTGTGTGGGTAAAAAAAAATGGAAGGAGAAATTGGAACTACCTGAAAGTGGAAGAAACAGCCAAGAAGTGATAAGAGAGAAATGATTGGAGAAACTCTTCCCCATCATTGTGGTGTGCAAATGCTTTATAAGAACTTCAAATTGCTCCCTTCCTTGAATGGACCAATTTTCCTTTTCAAGCTGCAACAATTTGGCAGCCTTCAGCTGCTCTGAACTTGTCTTCTATTGCTAAGAATCTGCTCAAGAATCCACTCAAGATTTCAGGCCTAATTTTTGTTATAGTAGCTGAAAAGAGCTGCCAGGCCAAAAGCTCTTCCAGGAGCAGCTGGGCTTCCAACCAAAGGGAGTGCAAGTGCCAAAGGCTCTGATGGATCATTTAACAGCATGTTTTATGTAACAGAAACACATGCAAATACTTAATAGAGTAGGGAAAAATTTTATTAACCTCTAATGCTTTCCCTTGCTGCAAGGGTACGACGGATCCACAGAAATGCTGGGGAACAGCACTGAAGCAGCTCCGTGTCCAGCAGCGAACTGTCCTGCCTGGTCTGGAGAGTCCACAGTGACACATCAACAGCCACAGCATGTTCAGCTGAAATGACAGCTAAGCAATCTGGTCATCTGCATCCTGTTGTGGCTCGTTGCTGTACGTGGGGGAATGAGGTGTGAGGTAGTGGTTGGAGCAGATGGCCAGGAGATCAACTTTTTTTTTGTTGGCTCCAGCAGCAGGTCTTCACTGAGTCTGGACAGATTGCAGGCATGGCACTATCTTAAATAATGCTACCTGGTAAAGAACTTGAAAATCCTTCATTACTGTTATCAGATCACAGAAAGAAAGTCTGTTATTTTAATGTCTTTTATTTTTCACCCCTGTCAATGGTCTGAGAGGTCTTTTCCAACCAAAACCATTCTATGATTCTATGTCTGGAGAGTCCTTAATTAAAACAGGGAGGTGCAACTTTTGGATCCTGGTCAGAGGCAGTGTGTGCATACCAGTGTGTAAATGTGCCTGTGCACACACACGTGGACATCACAGAATCACAGCCACACAGCTGTCCAGAGTTCTTTCCCTTGCCTGTGTTGTGAAAACACTGAACTGAGACCTGAGTCTGTTTGCAAGCTCATGAAGGCTGGCAGGTTTCTCTGTTGGAGGATGTCCTTTCTTTGTTGAATGGTGTAGAACCTTAATCAGCAAATAAGATGCTTTGGCCTTCCCTTCCAAGATCAGAAACAGACTCAAAGGAGGTGCAGGGATGTGCCAAACACCACGATGGTCCTGGCTCCATGGTTTTGTCTTCCTCTGCTGCCCTGCTGCTTTGAGATGCGCTTCCTGTTGCATCAGCTGCTGGTAAAACGTTCAAGAAGTTGTTACATAGTTTATGCTTTGGAGTTGCCTTTTCTATACACAACAATCACAGTGCTAAGATGTTGGAGACCCTGTGTGCAGCAGCTGTTGAGCTGAGAAGAAAGAAGCCCTTTCTTTGAAAGGGAAAGCTGCCCCTGTTGTGCCCCAGTGGTGAGCTGCTGCCCGCTGGGCGCTGGCTTCGCTGCTGTGCTCTGGGGGCGAGCAGCCTCTTCCCACAGTGCAGCCTGGACTGTGCTGAAAGGCAGCAAATATTAGGCACTTCTTGCAAAGCCACTCCTTCCATTTGATCTTCTGTTATTAATTATCTGCACTTCCTCTTGTCACAACACTTTTTTTTTTTTTGTCTTGCTGCCGAGGATAGAGCTGCAGAGAAATCCTTTTGCTTCCATCCCAGCGACACAAGTGGGTTCCTCTCTCTGAGGGAGTAGAGAATTGCTTTTATCAAACATATTTCATTTCCCATTGTTTCCTGATGACAGATACTACTCTTAATCTGCACAGAGACAACACTTTGAAATGGGAGAGCTGTGTTCCCATCAATTTCTGTTCCGTTGATAAATCACAGCATGTCTCCCTTTCTGAGTGACACACTTCTGGATTTAGGGCTGCCTTTTTTTTTTTTCCCTCTCTTGTCACAGTTTTTCAGTGCTAGCAACAGCCTTGCCAAAGCTCATCTGCTCCTTCAGCATTCACTCCAGCAGGCTGATTAATTCTACCACACTTTCCCCCCTCTCTATGGCATAATCAAACAGGTTGACAGAAAATCAGGAAGGCCATGCTAAAAATGTCTGATGTTTTACACTTACCTTCCATTAGCTGTGGCACTTTGTTACTTCTGGGTTGGAGGAATGTTGGCAAAGTCTGCCAAGGAAAAGAAAATAAATGGGGCTTTTTACTGTTTTGGGTTTTTTTGTGGCCCTCAAGCATGATTGTGTCACTCTTCCACGCACAGAGAAGCTTTACTGAAGAGAACATCGAGAGTGGAGGGTGCCTTATGGTGGTGTCTGCTGTGTGTTTCAAAGGCAACTGCAGTAATAGTGGGGGATCACTTACCCAGCAGTCTCAAAATAGCCAAGAATGCCTGTGGCGTGCCTCAGCTTCTTTGGTAGTGGAGATAACGCTGCTAGTAACAGGAGCTGGGATTATGTATTGAGGAGTGATATGAGCAGCAGTTCTGAGGGCTTTCAAACCTGGCACGAGCTCCCTGAACACAGCCATCCAGAGGGAAGTGGCTCACTGCAAGTATTAATTAATTTTCTTCTAAAGGAGAGGCAAAATTAAACAGAGGTACGTCCACAGCTCAAGTAAGGGCTGTGGGATGCTTCTGCTTCCCTTGCTGTATTTACTGGAGAGGACCGAGTGCTGCTGGCCAAGCTCTCTCCCTGTACCAGCTACAACCTGATGTAGAGGATGGGGGTTAGAAGGGACCTCTGGAAATCATCTAGTTCCACCCCTGGAAGTGTACATGTCTTGAGAGGCAGTGTCCCATGACCAGTTCAAGGGGTGATGGTTTGAAACTAAAATGGGGAGATTCAGACTGGATAGAAGGAAGAAATTTTTAACACTGAGGATGGTGAGACCCTGGCCCAGGTTGGCCAGAGAGGTGGCAGATGCTCCATGCCTGGAACCATTCCAGGTCAGATTGTTTGTGGCTCTGAGCAACCTGCTCAGGTGTCCCTGCTGATGCAGTGGGGGTGGACTAGATGACCTTTAAAGGTCTCTTCCAGCCTGAACCATTCTATGACCCTCTGTGACTCTCCAGGTACCCATGTTTGCCACCTGTGGGAAAGCAGAGCAGATCTCCCGTTGCCACTGCCACTGTCACCTCCACACCATGCTGTCACTGCAGCTCAGCCCTTTGGGGCAGAGGGACAGACTGTTCTGCTCTGCCTCCCACCCTGCATATACAGCACCGACTCATCAGGAAAGAGGAAGGTATGAAGTGTCTGCCACTGCCGGGAAAAGGCAGGGACGAGTGCCAGCCCCGGGGTAAAGGGCTGGGCTGCTATGGCACAGGCAGCAGTGTCAGGAAGGGTAGGGAAGGGCAACTGCTTGAACAGGTCACAGGAGTGCTGGGAAGTGCAGACCTGTAGGACAAGTGTAAAAGAAGTGGAGATCTACAGGGCAGGTGTAAGAGAAGTGCTCTCATGCTGAAAATAAAAGGGAAAAGTCTGAATCATCTCCCACCGAGAGTCCCCTGGCTGCCACCCCGGTGAGGGCTGCATTCATGAACACATCCCTTCAACGAGGGCAATGATTGCCGGGGTTGCAGAAATCCTGTTTGAATATCTGTGGTTGAGAAGTAAACATAGAATAGATTAAAAATAGAGTGGGGTTTCCTGAGAAAAAAAAGCTACTGTAAAGACTTCCATTTCTTTCTCAGTGTAAAGATGGCAACTGCTCTAGAGAACAGAGTGCAGCATTTTTGCAGGAGAGAGCAATGTGTTTGTGTCTTTGTAAGGAGCTTGCAAAAATCAGCTGATCATTGAGTTCCACCTCAACATGAGGAGGAACTTCTTTACTGTAAAGGTGCTGGAGTACAGGAACAGGCTGCTCAGAGAGGTTGTGGAGTCTCATTCTCTGGAGACTTTCCAACCCACCTGGATGCATTTCTGCATCACCTGCCCTGGGTGATGCTGCTCTGGCAGGAGGCTGGACTCAGCTCTGGAGTTCCCTTCCAATCTTTCTATGACTAACAGGGGGCAGGGAGGGGAGACAGATACTGGGGAAAGAGAGGCAGAAATTTAGAGACAAATAATAGAGCATGGCTTAAAACTTGCAATTTTGGCTCCTGGTTTTAGTGAATTTTAAATCAGAAAATCCTAGGGACTCATACAGCCCTTTACAGAGCTGCTTTTGATTCACTGCAGCAGTCCCACAATTGGTTTATCTCTTTGGAGGTCAGGCATTTTCAATGCAACTCAGAACACCTTCTCCTTAGCAGATGTCTGCTTCAGCCTCAGCTGAAGTCTGGGTGACTTTTTTTATCCTCTGTCCCTGGTAGCCTTGCAGACTGCCAACCACCCTCCTGGTGACTGCCGGCTGCTCTGCCAAGAAGGCAATGCTGCTGCAAGCCTCCTGCAGCTTCAGTGCACCAGTAAATGTCTTGTTTTTCACAGATACTTCAGGGTGATGCAAAGACACTTAAAGATATTTACTGAGTGCTTATTAATTTGTGGTTAGCGAATAATTAAATAAATTCCAGTGATCAAAAGGACTTGTGGCCAGTTAGATTTGCATGTATAGCCTTTTCCCATCAGAAGAGAGGAGCTCAATTCACCCAATGCAGCTCTAAACTCACTGCATCTTGATTTAACTTACCTTTGACATAACATTTAAATAGCAGAAACCTCTATAATCTTATGCTCCCCAAAAAGGCTTCATTCAAAACTTGCTGCCAGATCTAATCCACACTTCGCATACGAAGTCTTATCTCCAGGTTCCTGCTTCAATGCCTTTGAGAACATGCTTAATTTAATCTGCACAAAGGCACTGCCATCCTCAGCCTCCAGCCTGAGCTTCCAGTCTAGGAGATCTTTGTTATTAAATTTGGTGCAAATGGTGGTGCCATACTATGGATCAAGTAAATGATTTCAAAGCAGTCTTCACCTACAACAATGCCTCTCCTCTTTTTTATTATTAATACAAGTAGTCCTAATGTGTGGGGCTGGCTGAGTCAGTCCAGGCAAGCCCCTGCATGGATCTTCATCTACTTCCTCCATAGCTTGGTCCTCCAGTGCCAGAGCCCCATGTTGTGTGAGGGCAACTGAGGGAGGCTGGGCATAACAGATAAAAACAGGAGAGTTTTGCAAAGTGCTGGTGAGGCTTCAGCTAAACATGGCATAAAATCCTGGAAAAAATGATCTGCAGCTGGCATAGAGGGAGTCTGCTAAGAAGTGGTGGAATGATACCCATTTTTAGAGAGCTTGATCTGCTGAGGTGTTTTCAACAACTGAAAAGAAGTAGATGGGTTTCTGTAAGTACACAAAAAGGGATGCTGGTAATTTGTCCATGTGGCAAGATGGAATGGAGCAGATGCAGGACAGCAGTTAAACTGTGCTGGTTGCAATAGCAGCAGAGGGCAATTATCCCAGCAGGTTCCTTCTCTCCTAGATGAAACAGGCCTGGGAGTGTTGTGTCAGATCTGTGGTGTGCCTGGTTACTTGGGGTTTTGTTGCTGCAGCTTAATAATATAACTTACTGAAAGTGGGAGGCTTGAGGTGAGGCAACACAAATAGTCCTGGTGAAATCGGTGTGAAAACTGGAAGAAATGGGTAATGGGTTTGAAGCTGTCTTACAACACCACTGCAATTGCTTCCTGCTCTAATTGCTTTCTATGTATCGTCATCCTTGTAACTCAGAGGAGCAACCAAAACATTAAAAGATTATTGCTAGACATAAGGTCCCACAGGAATACTGCAGTGAAGCCAGGAGTTAAGCTATGTCTCCTCAGCTGTGAGTTTAAAAAGCAATCCATCACAAACAGAGCATGGTACCAGGGATGCCATCATTAGGGGTTGGAATACTTCCTCTAATCACTACATAAACCAGACTTCTCCAGTTGTTTCTACTGTTACCAACGTGTGCTTTTGATTGATGTGTTGCCGCGTCTGTTGAATTCACTCCCTCTAATATTGTAAGGAGTTTATTTCAATGGAAAGCTGCATGGGTAAGGGACTGTATTGAGAAGAGATATGTAAAGGTAGCAGAGGAGTAAGAATAAAAAGGAGCTTGTACCCTCTTTAAAAAGTGTGTAACAAGTAGCTGGTTGCTGAAGTACGTTTCCAACCATTTTGTTTGCATTTTTAAAAAGCAGTTAAGATCCCCTCTCAGCCCTATAGTCTATATTCCAGAGAGGTCTTTTATGGCAGAATCTGAGCTTGAGCCTAATAATTATATTCTTTGTCACAGATCTAAGATAATAAACAATTCAGATGATGGGGAGGAGGGGGGGGATGAAAGGGGGCTTTAGGAAGCTTAATTTATTTGTAGTGTCTTTGCATTTGGGTAGTGTTAGATGAGGAGAAATTTGGCCTTTAAGCTAGCTTCTCTGTGAGCAGCATTCCTGGCTTTGCATATCAGCTACGAAATTTGTTTGGAATGTTTGCTATAAAAATACCTGCGGGTGAAACTGACATCAGCGAGAAAGTAACTCGGGCTTGACCTTTCTCCAGCTCTGATGTGGTAAGATCGTTCAGGACGGAAACTGTAACTTAGGGAATGACTCGCAACTGATGTTTTCACAAGCTTTGTGCATGTGCAGCAACAATCCTTGGAACCAGCTGCCCTTGGAAATCAGCGTTTTCCTCCAAACTCCTTGTTTTCTGCTTAGCAGTGACCCAGGGTATGTTAGCAGGCTTAATGTCGTATCAAAGCCGCTTGGGAAATCCTCCCATTCTGTGCAGGTATTGGACTGAATGCTAAAAGCAAAGATTCTGGAGAACAGGGAGGGACAGAGTTATGATACTCTTACAATTCAGTCCGTGTTTCTGTATCAGTGTCGAAAAGACACTTTAATGCAACAGGAACTTCCTATTGCCAGTCCGAGCTTGCAATACTTCTCCTTGGAGGATTTTCAGAGTCACGGTCCTATGTGAAGTATGGGGGGGGTGTGTGTGTTAAAAGATCGATGCACAGAGTCCACCACCAGAACTGCGACACGACCTGAAGCTTACAGCTCTCTTCTCTCTCTGCCCCCTGTGGCACGGCTGCCTGGGCGCATAACGGCCCTGAGGCAGGGTCTAAGATGCCAGCCCAGCTGCAGAAACCCAGCCACCCTCTTTGGAACCCCCGCTGCACCTCTCCACCCCGGCCAGCACCGCACCGCACCCCTCCCACTGCCGCCGGGGCAGGAGGCGGCGCCGCTAAGGGCAGTGACGCGGGGGGGGGGCAATGGGGAGGCTGTCCCTGCCGCGTCACGTGGCACGGGGCGCTCCCTGCGGCGGGAGGGGGAGCAAGAGAGCGCGGGGCGCGCCCGCACCACCCGTTAAAGGCGGGGGGGGGGGAGGGGGGAGCGAAGCAAACCCAACCCTCCTTCGTCACGTGACGCGACGGGCGGGCTGCCTCACGTGACCCGCCATGGAGGCGGCGGCGGGGAGGGCGCGCGGCCGCCTCCTCCCCCCGGCCGGGCCGGCCCGCCCCGCCTCCCCCCGCCCGCGCCCTGTGCTCCGGAGTCGTTAGCGGCGCAGCCCGGGCTCCGCGGCGCCGAGCCGGCCGGCGGAGAAGGAGGAGAGGCCATGGACTGAGGAGCATCATGGGCGCCAAGGAGTCCCGCATCGGTTTCCTCAGCTACGACGAGGCCCTGCGAAGGGGTGAGGGAGAGGAAGGAGGCGCGGCGACGGGCCTGCCGGGGTGGCTGCGGGAGGGGGGCAACCCGCTCTGCTGCCCCTGTCAGCGGGTCCCCCGCTCTGTTCTTCTGTCAGCGGGCGGCGCGGGGAGGCGGTGTCTGGTGGCTCCTCGCACCACCATGACAGACCCCGGCGCGGAGGCACTTGCGCCGTTCCTCTACCTCGGGCTCCTTCCCCGCCCCCTTCCTCTCCTTCCCCCCCACCCCCCCCTCCGTCCTTTATTTATTTATTTATTTGTCTATCTCCCCTATCCTAATAATGGGGCCTGAGCAGCAGCTATGGGGAGGATCTCCTCTCCTGGGCCGCCTCCACACCTTGGCAGCAGCCCCCGGTAGCCCTTGGCGGTGCCGTCCCGCTCCCGTCGCTCGGCCCCGCAAGCCAGGCGGGGAGGGGAGGGGAGGGCGGCGAGGGGCAGAGGCACCCGGCGGGCGCGGATGCCGCCAGACCCTGCCGCTGTCTCGCAGCCCCCGGCCTTGCCTTCGCCTGTCGCTTGCCGGCTTTCGGAGTCCGGCGTTGGGAAATCGGCCGTGGCGATGTGACAGGACCGGCCGCGCCGCTTCTCTCCCCGTGCTGTCAGCTCCCGGCTGCCTCTTGCCTACCGGCTCCGCATGTTTACTTGCTGCTGTCGGCGATAGTGAGCACTCATCTGCATCTCTGGGTTGAAAGATGGATGTACCATGTGTGGTTTATTATTTGTGTTGCTGGTTTGGTCTGTTTGTAGGTACCTCCTGGAGATTTTAAAGAGGAACTAGCAAAGGGAAAACATAAACAAGCTCAGTGCTGAACACTTGCAGCTGCAGGGCTCCAAGGCGACAGGCAAGCTACACCCTGCCAGCTACCTTGCTCTAGAACTGATATCCAAGTCCAAGGACAAAGAGGGACAGTAATTTTCAACAGTACATGGATTGCAGGGGGGATAGTTTTTTATATTTGCTGCCATATTGTGCATTCATGTGGTGTAGTACCAAGAGTTAAAGCAGTTCACCTTTGTGATGTTTAAAGCATTGATAAAATTCTTAAGCTCAACTGAATACATGGCTGCCCTTCTTATTTCTGCTTCCATCTGAGAGGCATGTAAGGATTGATAAGGGAGAGCTGGGAGGAGGTCTAGTGTTAATTGAAAGAGAAAAAAATTAATGTGAAATGGGATTTTTGTGATTTTTTTTTTTTTTTTTTTATGCTGGAGCTCCTGAAGAATGCTATGTCAGATAGGAAATGGAGCAACATACTGTCAAGCAGAAGAAACAAACATGTGACTCGAACTCACTTTCCTTACAGATTTTAAACATAACAGCCTTGAAGAATTTCACTGCTGGTGAAAGTATAGGAAATCTTTAGAAGCATTGGTGCATGTGGTTTTAGAGGAGCAGGAGTCATAAATGTAGCTTGGTAGATGTGTGAAGTTGAATGTAACAGGAGGTTTGGAATAAACT
Source organism: Indicator indicator (assembly GCF_027791375.1). Taxonomy (NCBI): domain Eukaryota; kingdom Metazoa; phylum Chordata; class Aves; order Piciformes; family Indicatoridae; genus Indicator; species Indicator indicator. The sequence continues at coordinate 2,447,964 of NC_072039.1, read as the reverse complement.
CTCTTTCGTGGAAAATACATTTGTTTGCTCAAGGTACATGTGCCAAAAATTCATCAAGAAGAAAAATATAAGAGCCTTGAATTTTAAAGTTAGATTTAAACTCTTATGCTCCTTTAAAAATCTCAGAACTTAATCTGCACGTTTCATGAGTAGAAGTTCCCTTGATGTAAAAATAAGATTGACTTTTCAAAAAGTGATTTAAAATAATTTCTTGCCCAGTGAATGTAGTATTTTCCTGTGATGTTATTCTACCCACGTGAGGCATTTAATACTATTTTTCTGAGGACAAAAAGGTTGTTTTACGTTGATGTTTTGCTGAATAACTATATTGTTTACTTAACCAGTGAATCATTGTATGTATAAAACAGGCTACTTATCAAAACATTATTTGTTGGACCGTTCCTACTTGCACAGAACCATGCTGGTACTTGTGACATTTCTCTGGATGCAAGCAGCGATAATGGTCAACATAAACATTATGAAAAGAAAGCTAAATATATTTATTAGAGCTTAGGAAGGAATTCTTCCCTGTGAGGTTGGTGAGGCACTGGAACAGGTTGCCCAGAAAGTTGCGGAAGCTCCTAAGCCTGGAAGTGTTCAGAGCCAGGTTAGATGGGGCCTTGAGTAGCCTTTGTAGGAGTAGTAGGTGTCTGTGCCCATGTCAGGGACTTGGAACTAGATGATCTTTAAGGTCCTTTACAACCCAAACCATGCTGTGATTTATGTCCAATTAGATTTGGTCATAACATTGTGTCCTGGTTGTTAAATGTTTTATATTAGGTGATATTGAGCAAATTCTTCAACTGTGAATTCTTCATATGTAATCAATAGTGGCTAATTGTACTTGTAGAAGGTAGTAATCACTCAGAATGTTGTGGTCATATTTTTGAGACTCTTGTTTTTTAATTTCACTTGTTCAGAAGATCTAGAAAAATACAGTTAGTGCTGCTGGTTCTGCAGGCTTGAGAAAACAAGGCTGACTTGTACGTTGTGAGCAGCCGCGATTTTATTTACTGCGGTGTCATTTTGGGAGTAACCAAAGGTTGTGAAGGTGAGGAGAGTTTTTGTGGTTAAACACTCACAATATAAATAACTGTAGCTAAAATGTAACTCCTCTTCAAGGAGATGAAAATGTGAGAGCAGCCTGGTGTTAATAGCCTTTTTCACCCTTGAGCATGAGATAGTACTGCAATTACTATTTTTTTTCCTACTGGTTGGCACAGGCAGCTGACTGCACTCTGTGTGGTGTGGCCTTGTAGATGGGCATTATAAAGTTGGTTTGTGTCCACCAGTGCAGGACTGAGTCTTGTTAGTCTCCCTTTTTCCCTCATGCCCTGTACAATCTGTGTCCGGTTGTGTAGTTTGGGAGTGAAAAGTAACAGAATCTGTTTTAGACATCTGTTGTAATGAATATTGCTAGGTAATGATCTTACAGTAGCCAGAGGCACTGCTTTGCTGCTGTGGGAAGAGGTATGGGTTCTGAACTTGAGTGCTCTTCCTGACTCTCTAGACCTTCTTCTGAGGATGACTTCTTTCTAAGGTGATGAAATTCACAGGCAGGTCTCTGTAGGTGAAGTAAAAGACTTGCTTCATTCCAAACTGGGCAGAAGATTGTTGACTTGCTTTATCAAACTAACTTGGTGTTGGCATAAACTGGCAGTGTAGCTTGAGTTCACTGCTCTGTTGTCTCAGCCCTAAGCTGCAAGTGCAGTTTTCTTCCTAGGGCTGTGCCTCAATTCAGGCAGGCTTCCATAGCTCAGTCAGTCTCCTATTTTGGTTTGGTGCCTTTTCCATCCTGTGCCTCTGACTTCTGACTCCTCTACTCCCATTCTATTCATCAGGCTGCCTGGCTGCTCGCTCTTCCTGAGAATTACCCAGGGTTAGGCCTTGCCTTATGCCAAGGAGTCTGCCTCATCTTTTACTTGTTCTGCTGACAGCCTTGACACCCAGTTCCTTCAAGGACTGTCTTTGGGCAGTGAAACTTTATAAAAGGAAGAACTTTCTATTACTCTTATATTAGTTCCAGCACAGCAGCTCCTGCATTATGTTGTGTTGTGTATAGAATACTTCAATAAGGATTCCCCAGGAAAGAGGTGACTTTGTGGTATTGATGACCAGTTTATTTCAGATCCCTAAGGACTGTATTTTCCAGTCAGTGTTAACATATCCTGCTCAGTGTAAATTTATGAAGGTGCTTGAAAATTATGAGATTCATAGAAACTTAGATTCTATAATGCTGCTTAGAGCAGGTCATGCTAACTCAGGCCATTTTCAGCTTAGATATGCTAAATATTCAGTCACGTAACCACTTACACAAAAGAAATGTCAGTGCATCATCATGGATCTGTCAGGTCTGTTTCAGAGAGGAAGGCAGAGGTTTTTTTGTTCTTAAAGCAGGGTAAAAGTTCTGTTGATTCTGTGCTGGGATGGAAGAAGAGGGAACTGGCACAGCGTTGGTGTAGTCATTGAGTGTAGTGTTTGGAGACACCAGTGGCTGCTGATAGATTTCCTTCCTTGTGTTTTGGTTTGTTCACAGTGACCTCTGAGGAAAAAAAAGAGCAGAAACCCCAGCCCCCCAACAAAATAGGGCCATCTTTCAGCAATGTGCATGCAGTTAAACCACTGCACTGCTAATACTGAGGCACTCACAGGTGCATCAATTTTGCAGGATTTGTCTCTGGAGAGGTCAGGAAATAGTAGGTTTTGAAGATAGTTTTCTTCCTTGCTTGTGTTATCTCCAAGAAGCCACCAGCTTAAGAACAAGAAGCCAGTCAAAGCCATGGAAGCTCTCTCTACTCCACAGAAAGTCTGGTTAGTATTCTTCCCAGTGCTGAGTGATGATATGTGATGGGCAGAGGATAAATCTTGCTAATGACCTTTTGTGTCTTGTTTCAATTTGAAAAATAGCTACATTTGTTTTATTTAAATGAAGGCATATATATCAGGTGTCTAGTCATTAACATCCTCCGGTGTACAGATGTAATAAATCTGACAAAAGGATGATGGAAAACTTGTGCAAATATCTAATCATTTATTTGAGGTTGTCTTGATCTCAACCTGGTGACAAAAATCCATGGACTCAGCCCTTGAGCCTATCACAGACTACTTTTTCCAGCCTATAAAATGAACCTTTAAATTCCCAGAGACAGGTTTTAGGGGAAAAAAAAAAAAAAAGACCAGGGAACCATTTTGGTGGTTTATTCTCTTATTTTTATATCCCACAAAAGCAGTTGTGCTACTTTCTCTTCTCTTGTATCTGAAAAACAGTGCTTGAACACCATAGGTAGGTGAATGTTCTTCAGGATATGCTGTTTTCAAGGGATATAAACCTGTGTCCTTCTGTTTAAGGAGCTTTGAGTATTCAGATGCATCTGATGAAAATGCCTGGATCTCTCAGATCTCTCCCAGCCTTTTATTTTTAGCTGTCAGAATGAATAGGATCCACTGTTGAGACAGTCTAGATTATAGAGTGAGACTTGTTCTGTCAGCCAGTATTTGATGGCTTTAGGGCTCTGTCATATGATGAAAGCAGGTATGAATGCAGAGCTTCACACTTCCTGTTTATAAATCTGGAGAGCTGCAAGTAGCTGCTCAAATTCACAGAGCAGTAATTATTTCACAACTTTGGCATTCGGTTCTGCTGCTTGTTTTGGGAGGATACCTCAGTAGTCTCTGCTGAACGTGTTCTATAAAGCACAAGTGGCTTGGGGAGTGCTACTTCCAGGAACTGATGAAAAGAGGCCACTATTAGAAGAGAGCTTATTTATCTGTAGTTTCTCTATCTGCTGAGCTGCAGTGACCACTTTCTCTTCTCTTACTTCGGGTTCCAAGTTTAGAGAAGTGTACTCAGTGGTTTTCAACCTCTTCTTGCTTGTAACTGTCCAAGTTATCTCCTATTGGAAATAAGGAACATTTGTATAGTGAACTTAAGTCAACTACCAGTAAGTTTCCTTTCCTGAGATGCCTTTTGTGGTCTTCAGAAACTCTTTACAAAATACCAGTTGAAAACTTTTGAATTAGAGGAAAATGTTCCCTTCTGCTTATGTTTCTGTGAGTGCCATGGTTCTGAAGGAGTTGATCACATAGCTTTTAGTAGGCTTTTAGTAATTCTTAGATGGTTCCCAAGGATGGCATTGAGTAAGTGCTTGTGTTGGATGTGCACACAGTGATGTTAGTCTGATATAAGAGGATTTAAGAATGTAGGCATTTCATAAACAAGAAACAATCAAGCATCTTAAACCAAAAAGCTCTTAAAATGTTAAAATGGGAATTCAGTAAATGCTTAGAGCCTTCTAGTTTCTCCTTTCAACAGGTGAATTGTGTCTCTAGTAGTAGCCTCATAGTATTAGATGGATTTTTGTCCTGTCAGCATGTCACTGGAGATTCAAATCAAAAGGGTTAGGAAAGCTGCCAGATGAGCGTAAATAGATAACATCATTTCAGCCATGGTGGCTGGAAGTTAAAGGATGAGCTGAACAAATCCTCATTTAGGTTACAGAGAACAAGACATTTTAACATTCAGAAAGTACACTGTCAGGCTAATAGATATGTAATGTATTTTCTTACCTTGATGTAGACTAAAATTGAGTACCCCAAACATTTGTTTTATAGATTATGTGCCTATATCTCTCATAGCCCATGTAACTGTTGCTTGTTCTGCTTGGTTCCTTGTGTTTTAATCAATGAAATCAGTTATTTTCACAGTCACCTCTTTCTAATCAGTGTCTAGTTTTCACTCCTTTGACAGCAAGTCTCTCTTTTCTTTTTAAATATATATGCTCAGAGAAAGCTGTTGAACTTTTATCCTTAGAGGTGTTCCAGACCTCCCTGGACAGAGCCCTTGCAAGCTGGTTTGAGTTCAGTGTTGACCCAGTTTGAAGCACAAGGCTGAACTAGGTGACCTCATGAGGTACTTCCTAACCTGACAGATTCTGGAAAACATTTCTGTTCATCTTGAATTTTGTAAAGCTTTGTTTTTATGAAATACAGCATCAGGGTTCTAAAGCTACCTGACAGTGTCCTACAGAGAAAATAAAATAAGGCCAAAATAGAAACCAGGAAGCTTTTCAAAATGATGTGAAGCTTCTCTAATGAAACGTGAAAGGAAAGAAAAAACAGAGGGGGCTTCTTGAGTCCTGTTGTACTTGACCTGTAACAGTACCAGGCTTTCTGGCTGCTGGCACGATGGGAGAAATGAGTAAAAACAAACCTCACCCCCTTTCTTCTGCTCAGAGGGAAGCCAGCCTACTGTCTCATTTCATAAAATAAGTAAGGCATTCAGTTCTGTAGTGCTCCAAAAAATGAAATCACATTCGCCAAATGAGCCTGTGAAGGGATGACAAGCTTTGTGAGGATAAAAGAACATAGCCTTAGCAAGTAATGTGTTTAGGTGAGGCATGATATGTCTTTTAATTCTATAAATTAAGATTATTGTCCAGCTGCTTCTTCCTGGTAGGACTGATTATGGTTTTTCTGTATTTGAAAAAACCAGGCATTGCTAATGCCTGTCATTTAAAAAATGACAGAATATCCTCTGCAAATGGAGTGGATTTTTGGTTGGGTTGTGAATTCATGCATTCATTCCAAAGGATTTGCTATATGGGGCGTGTCAGCCAGATCTAATGAGTTGTATGTCCTTGAGCTCTTATTATGGCATCTGTATCATTTGGCTACTAATTATTTTTAAAATAATCTTCTTTTTTCTTTTTCTTCCCCCCCCTACCCCCAAGAATAAGTTCAAAATACAGTGAGCATCCAGAAAAGAAACTGAGGAGGGTAGAACCAAGTGTTGCATTTTCGAAGGCCAGAGTTATTTCAACTCACTGACAAGGTACTGCAAGGACTGTTGTGAACGAGGGCTACTCAGCTGGGCTTTTCAGGGCCTCCTAAAAGAAGGTTACTTAACTGTAGTCTTATTAATTCTAAAGATTTGCTTGGTGAGGAGCTGTGTATCAACCTGAGTCTTTCTGGGGCAGATGGGTGCTGTAGCTGCAGGCTGGTTGCAGTGCCAATGGCTGGAGGACTGGAGTGCACCAAGAGATGTTTGGTGTCTCATATGGAACTGTACAGACTTAGATAATTACAGATACCTATGACATGAAGTTGTGCTCTTAATGAGTAGAAGGGTGAGGTTTTTTGCCTGCCCTTGACTGATAAGTCTTTGCCTTTGTATGAGTGTGGTGTTTGCTCTCCACTTTGCTACTGCACCCTAGGAGCTAAACTGTTTGGTGATAATTTACAGAGTTCGTTTCAATAACATGTGGGACTTGGTGTTCAGTGAAGGCGGCTCAGGAGCACATTGTGTTTGATTTCAACTGGTCAGCCTCTCTTTAGGTGAGCTCCAGTTGGGTGTTGACTGCTAGCTGGGTTCTACAAGGAACACCCAGTGAGGTTGAATATGTGCTAAGATCTCGACGCAGGTCTTCAAGTTCTGCATGCGTGTTTTCAGAACTGCATGTTGCAGTCTGGTTTTCAGGATTCATAATAAAACTGAGAATTTCTTAGTTTAAGTTCTGAAAGAAACTTCTGAAGGTTAATTCTAAATAAGACATCATTTTAAAGTCTATTAAACCCAAATTAATTTATTGTATTGCTTGAAACAATTGCTTTTTCTTTAAGTTACACTTAGTCTGAATTATAATCAAAGTCCACGTGATGTTTGGGTATTGAAGAACTACAAAAAGCATCTTTTAACATTTAATTTTCATATGAAAAGGTCATTTGCATAACGAGACAATGAAGCCTTTGGGCCAAGATGAATGTAGAAGAGAAAAAAAAATCCATTAAGGTAGATTCTGCCTGAGAGTTTGAAAGGGTTTTATTCACGAAACTTTGAATACTATATTATTGCCAGCACTTACTGGAACAAAAGCACCCTGCTTGCCTAAAGAGTGGCAAAATCCTGATGCACATTCTCTTTTGTTATTTCTTCAGGGACATCTTACTTTGTTAGTGATGATTGTGTCTGTGTAGCTTCAGTGCTTCCAGCTTAGCTGTCTGATAGTACTCAGCATTTCTTTATTACATAACAAATTTTAACACTCCTGAGAAGTGGTTGGTTGGGGTTTTTTTGTGAGCTGACGTAGCCAAAGCTAGGACATTTTTGGGAAGAGTTCATCTCTTTTTCACTGCACTTCTATTAAACTGGTGTGAGAGCTTCTGGATTTCTGATTCCTAATGGGGATAAGCTGGGTTCTAGTCTTAGTTTGAAACAAAATGTGTCTGCATATAGTTTTTGTGGTGCTTCAGCAAATCCGTTTAAAATCTGGTGCAAGTTAGAACCAATCAATGGATTCTTCTGTGGAGAGCATAAAGTCATTTATTATAATGACAATAAAAAATTCTTCATTGTTTTAGTGTAATACTGATATATGGCCGAGTTCTGGGAGATAGAGGAGTGTGTTTCTTGGTTAAATAACCAAATGGTTTAACAAAATCACTTTCTTTTAAAACTCTGCTGACATCTGCACAAGGCCTTTATTTGGGTTTGAGGATGTACCTGAGAAAGGTTTGGACAGATGATAATCAAGGCAGTGTCTAGTGACCAGGATTTTGTTTCCCATTCTGTACATTAATTAATGTAAAAATGGTGAAAGCACTGGAAGTGTTCCCTGAATCATTCCTTCCGCTCAAGTGGTTAGCTGTCACAGGTAGGCTGACTTGGTGTATCAAGTGACATTCCTTGTCTCCAGGATGTTTGAATCCTCTCCCTTCTCCTTTTAGCTTATCACAACATCTAACAAGCCTCTTCTGTCACATGGAGCTGTGTAATGAGGCTAACAACTCATTGTGCTTTCCATGTGTGGTGTGTTTGGGGCAAAATAATCTCTGTTCTGGAATGGTATTCATGAGCCACACAGGTTAATGTGTTCACCAGTGCATTAAGGTGGAACACACTGCAAACCATCCAGAGTTTCTGGAAGAAGGATGCTGTGCAGACTAACAGGAGAGCCCCTTGTGATGGGTGACTGGACAAAGTGAGGAGATGGGTGGTACACATTGCCATAGTCCTGAATTTTGAATTTTAGAATGGTCTTAAACAGTCAGTGAGAAATTCTGTACCTTAAGTAGAAATTTCCCATCTTTTCTGGTTGAGTTCTCATGTCATGAGCTGCAGAGAAAGGAAGTGGAGAACAGGTCTGGAGTGAGGCAGCCTCACCAGTCATGAGTGCCATACATACTTCTAAATACCAGCCACAAAGGGAAAGTGAAGCTCTGTTTCTCAGTGTCTTGTATAACACTTATTTTGATGCTTTTTACTTGCTTTTAATGACCACGTCCTTTGAAGCTGTTTTGCTTAGTTCAGAGCCTGAATTGGACCCAGAAGTTGGGAGAGGCAATGTCACCAGGCCAAAATAAGAGATAATTGCGTTCTGTGTAAAAATATATTCCTCAACCCTTTAAAAATCAAACTTATCATAAGCCCTTTTGAATTCTTCCTTGTGAGCTGTAGGTTTTATTCATATCATATCTGTTTTTTTGTTGGCTGATCTGTCAGCTGTCATCCACTCATACAATTTAACTTCATGTTAAGTATTGAATCTAGAATGTATGCCTACGTTTCTTTTGTGTTTTGAATTGATATTCCTTATCTTAATTTATAGTGAGAATGGGAGTGCTCAGGTTTTGTCCTGTGGCAGACTTGCTGTGGCAGCAATTCCTGAACTGAAATACTTTAACAGGTATAATCTCCTGTCTCAGTGCAACCCTACAAATGAGCACAAGGCTGGGTTTGGTGGATTTTTTGACAGTTGTTCTAAATGGTCACTCTTCACAGATTGCATCAGGTTGGAAGGGATCTTCAAAGGTCATCTCGTCCAACCCCCCCCTTCAGTGAGCAGGGACATCACCAACTAGATCAGGCTGCCCAGGGCCACTGTGTTAGTTTGAGAAATTTGTTCTTTTAAAATTCTGAAACCTTGAATGAAAAAGAAAGAAGTGGAAGAAACTGAGAAGCCTAAACGGAACAGGAAGTGCCAGATTTACCAAGTCTGTGGATGTGGAGAAAAAGAACTGAAAGTATTGGGATAGTAATTATGAGAACTTCAGTTTTGCAGATTAAATTTCTTCTAAAAATAAATTTGAATGTGGCATCAGGAGTCTATTTTGAGCTGAAGTAGCACTTCTTTTCAATCCATGTTTCTAGTTGTTAGGTGTTAGCCAGAAACAGAATCTTATTCTGCACTGGAAATTTCCTAGTCTTGTAAAGATGATTTTTATGAGGTTTTCCCTGACAAGGAGAAACAGTTAAATCCTGGATTTTGGTTTAAAAATTAGAAAAGTGGATTTGCACTTAAGCACCATTGCTTTTTTAAACAACAACAAAGCAGCAGCAGCAGTTAGTGCAGTCAGTCTGGCCTGCTCTGTATTCTGTGAGGATGCTAACCAAGGTTGCTATCAGTGGAAAAGTAATAGAAGAACTTGTTTGGCCTTGTTTTCCAGTCTTGCAGCTAGCAACAGGATTTTTCTTTTCTTAAAGAATTAGAATCAATTTTTTTCCCCTCTTAAAACTTCTCCCTTTTTAAATGTGTGCGTTACCTGCAATTCAATGCTGTCTTCTAATCACCTTGCTTAGAGAATAGTTGTGTAAATATCTTATGTGAACTAATCTTGGTCTCTAAATAATGAGTAGATTGCAATGTAGATAGGTTAAAGTGGAAGGAACCCTAATCTGCACTAATTCTAGCGTAGAACACTGGCTAACTATCTGCAGAGGCCAGAGAATTGCCAGAGTAGAGGTTGAAAAGCAGAATATAAAGTGTTTGATAAGTATCTCTTCACATAAAATGTTCATAATTTATTATGTAAATGTACAGCTTCTGATAGAGACTTTAATGTCCTTGGGGATATCTTGGGAGCCTTTTCAGGGATTCAGGGAAAGATTCCAACTGCTGACACTATTCAGGGCATTGTAGCTCCTTGGTGTGAAGTCGTTCTAATGCTTTGCTGTTTGTGTGTTTCTCTTCTGTGAAACAATGGCCAGTGTGTTTGTGTGAAACTCTGCAATTCGAGTCATCCCAGCGATCTGAACTGGGGCAATAAATGGACTGGAAGGTGGTTTCCCATCCCGTGGTGTATCTAAATAGGCTGTTGCATTCTTCTGCATGTAGGACCTTAGGGATAGCATATATCTAATGAGGAGTATTTTGAAGGGGGGCTACAGGAGATGCAGGAGTGGGAATGGAGTTTGGGAACAGTGATGCTAATTATTTGCTGTTGTCTGTTAAAAGCCGTCTTGGATTCAGTTCTTGGTGTTCTGCCAAAGATGCAGTGGGGTAGAAACCAGGGAAAAACTGTTGAGACATGGGCTAGAGGAGGGCATATTTACAACTGCCATTCATTCAAAATTCTTTCTGATCATGAGTTCAGAATCTGCCATTACCCTGATCTAGACAAACAGAAGTGTTTGGACCAGCAACCCTAAACATTTCATTTTTTAATACAATCTGCTACGAGAATAAACAAACAAACCAAACCAAATACCACCAAAAAAGACATAAGGATACGAGTGCTGACACTGTGCTCTAGAAAGGATACCATGAGGTACCAAGCACGGAGCAGCAACAGTCCAGACACTGAACCTGACCTAACACTTTGGTGTTCTGGTAGTTTTGGGAGTAATCTGTTAAAAAAACCCAACAGCAACCAAAGGCAGGACCATATGTGTTCAAAGTCTCAGAATACACTTTTTAATGAGGAATAGGACTTCTCTGATGTACCAAAGGAGGAGCAACATAAATGTATGGAAGTGGAAAACCTGAGTGCTTTCTTCTAACCTCTGAAACTCAAAAGCAAGCTTGTGTATTCACTCAACTGTGGAACTAACCACATCTGAGTTTTTCTTTTATTTCTCAGCTACATGTGCTATGTCTTTTGTAATTCTGCTTGTATTTTTCAGTAATTCACAGACTGTGTAGCAAAATTATTCTTATGTGTTTGTAACAGTGGAACAGAAGATACAAATTTGTGAGCTGACACTAGAATAGTTCACCTTGCATCTGAATTTGAGGTTCTGTTTTAGACAGATGTATCTTCAGGAGTTGAAAATAGGAAGATTCAAAATACAGAGCCTTTCATTGTCTTTCAGCTCTACGTGTGTGAAGTGCTTGTGCCAAAACAATGACTTCCAAGTGGGTAGTATTTTTCTTTTAACTTTGGAAATAAAGATTTACCAGTGTGTAAATATCTGAATCTTTTATTAGTCTTCACATACAATACTTCACATTGTATTTAAGTATTACACTCAGTTAGAGTTGGCTCTTTTAGCTGCCAGAGACTACCACTTCAGTAAATGAATGACCAAAACTATACCAGCAACTGCAAAGAGGAACTCCTTGCATTTACTCCTCACTGAGGGCTATAGAAACACTGCCTTCCTGTGCAGAAGTTGCAGATTATGTTTAATTTTCAGTCTTAGATGGCTGCTTTTGTTTTAATTGAATAACAATTCCTACTGTAGCTGCATTTAGTGTCATTGTCACTACTGGCAGAGAGGATATGAAATATTCATTTCAGTACAATTTATTTTGTGGCATGGTCCTTACGTGGTGTTTGTATTTACATAGCTGGCATTTGCCTTTGCTTTTCATTTTAATAGGCTGCTTATTTCTTGGAAATGAGGTACATAATGGCATTTGGTGTAGCTTAACAAGCATAAATGTATAGATGATTTTCGTGGTGGTAATAAAGTGGAAGCAGCTTTTCTGAATTGTGAGAGAAGCTGTTCTGTTCACCTGTGACCATACATTCTGTATGTTTGCCAGGAAAGCTGATGAAAGGACAGCTCAGAAAAGCAGTTTTGTTTCTAATCCAAATTGATCTCAACACCCACTTTAAATCCTGAGAAGATCTTCATAGGAAATTGTAGGCAAGCTATATAAACTGTGGGAGAAGCATTAGAAGAAAATAGTAGTGGAAAAGGAAAGAAAAGTGAGGAATGCAGAGGGCAGAAACTGGACAGAGGATGACTATGCTTAGGTGAAGGCAGGCATCCCAGGCAGAGTTGCATCCCTTCAGGGCTTCCATAATTCCTGGCTGATTTTTGTCCAGGCTTCTGTCATCTGGAGTGGGGTTCAGTGTTCTTGGTGCTTTTGCTGCAGCATGGCTTATGCTCTGTGTTCAGAACTGCTTCAAACCTGGACCTTCACCTCCTTTGCTTTTACTTCTCTGTACTGTCTTATGCCTGGTTGTGCTGGGCAGCCAGCTGGATGAGTTTTCTCTTCTCCAGGGGCAGCAATAATTTATTCAGAGCATCCAGAGTAGTAACAGCACCTCATCTTGGAAGAGGTATAAGTGATCCAATGTGGCATCCTGCCATCAGTCAGGGCTAGAAATCACTGTTCAGTCACTCAGAATGAGTTTACCAGCTCTTTAATTAAGAACAGTAATTACTTTTGTCCCTAATATTGCAATCTGTTGCACTGGATTTTGCAGCTGTATGTATGGTAAAAGTTATTTTAATGCTCTGCAGAGACTTCTGAATTTTCAGGTTCTTTCAGGTTTCTTCTGTAGCTCACAGAGCTGGACTGGTAAGCATCTAAAAAAGCTAGGCTCCTTTAATTCCTGAGGATAGAAAATATAGCCAATAAGATCTAAATGCTCAGATGGTGGGAGGATTATTTCACTGTTGGGGCTCTTATGTAGCAATTCCTATCCACACCAGTCTTCTGGGGAGGGTTGTCACAGAACACGGACTGATTAGCTTTGCTGGAAGCAAACATAATCCAAATAGCAACGTGACAGTGTGTGCCCTGGTGGAGGTACTTTACAGATGGATAAAACAGGCTAGTAATACTTAATGGCATTCTTTTTGAGGATGGGAACTGTGAGAAGTAAGCTCTTTGAAGATTAAAAGCGTCTCATAAATGCTAAGTATTCATGTTAGAGAAAATTGGCAAATCCTATTGTAATAACTAAATCTGCACACAAGATGTTAAACCTCTGATATGCATTATGGTGAGGTCTAACAGAACCAAGAAAAGCTTTATCCTCAGGATGAATCACTACTACCAAAAAAACAAAGACTAGGTAGCAGGAAAAAAAATATACAACTGGATCGAATACTTCAATTTTAATATTCCTGCTGTTGGTAAATGTCCTGTTAAGGCTGTGAAGTTTTTTTAGTGAGCTGCACTGTGGAATTTGAATGGTGTCATTTTTGATGGTTATGAAAGCTTCCTAAAGAGCAGATTAATTTTTGTTGGGGTTTTTTTTGGTTGGTTGGGTTTGGTGTTTTTTTTGGGTGGGTGTTTTTTGTTGTTGTTGTTTTGCTTTGCTTTCTGGGGGTGTTTTTTTGTTTGGTTGGTTGGGGTTTTTTTTGTTTGTTTTTTGTTTTTTTTTGTGTGTGTGTCTGTGTTTTTCCTCAAAATGTTCTCAAGTGAATTCCTTTTTGGCAGAACCAGGTGGGTGTGGAGGTTGTCTTATTAGTCATAGCTGGTTCATTTATCTCAACTGTATTTTGCAGTTTATTCTTCCTATCTGGGGTTGTTCCCAATCATACTTTATGTTCACTTGCAAATTTCACCTCTTTGAAGCTTTTTAGTAATCGCTTTGGTTCTTGACAACTTCATAACCGCAGCCATTAAGTCACAATAAAGACTAATGAAAAAAGTAATAAAATTTCCATGTATAACTAGGATGAAGATTCCTGGGGGAAATATTGAGCAAGTGATTACAGGGAAGATAATTGTCTGGTTAGAGAATTATGTGCCCTGTGAGTTTGATAGTGAACCTGTAAAATTGTCACTTAAAAATCAAAATATTAGAATTATTAAAACCCAAGCTGGAGGTCAGGAAGAGCTTGAGGTAGGTGAATTTTGCTTACTTTCTGAAGGATGATCAAATTGTCTGCTTTATTAAAATTCAGGTTTGGTTATTTTTAGTAAAGAATAAATGCAGTGTTATGCTGATGGTTGCAAATTATTGCTTGCTCTGTATGCTTGAGATCTGCAGGGCTGGTGGTTGTGTTTTGTTTTGGTTTGTTTGGTTTTTGGGTTGGTTGGTTTTGTTTGTTTTTTTTTTTCTTTTTTCCTGTTGTGGTTTTATTAAGGCACTGACACAGCAAGCTGGTTTTCATCCCTTGGTGACATTGGAAACTCAAATTTTTGTGTGTTTGTAAAGTATTGTGGACATTTTGGTGCTTACAGTTCTGGGAATACGAACCACTAGATAAATTGTAAGGTACTTTAGTCAGATGAGCTCAAACTTTCTTGACCCCTTACCTTAACTGAACTTTTTATCCTCTCTGGTTTTTCCTTCCTGCTTATGCTGTAATTTGTTTCCTGTTTTGATTTTCAGCATTGTTGATACCCTGTGGTCTTCTGCCTTGGTTTGGCTTTTTTGGTTTTTCTTTTTGCTAGTCACCTGTGAAGTAGAATAAATAATGTATTTTCATGTTGCTAAATGAAATCTTTTGGGCATTTGAGACCTCAAAATTGTTTCATTTTTTTGTGCTGTTACTGCTGCTGCTACTAATGGAAGTGATGACTTGCATGTTACTTCTGTGACTCTGGTGTAAATAGAGGTTGCCAAATCACTGAGATGTTTTCAGCAACCACTGCCTTAATAAGATGAAACGAAAGAAAACAGATACACATGTTGTTTGTGTCCAGTTTGTTATAATTAAGTTAATTGGCTGTCAGTTTATAGTAGCCATGGTAGATTAGCTCCACCTACCCTCAGTTAAGCTACTGGGGTTCTGTCCTTTCCACTGATTAAAGCAGCTCTTAGGTAGTAGCTTCTAGTACTTTTACAGAGCATCTTAGATCATTTATCAGCCATCTGTCTGATGCAGACCAGAATTTATTTTCAGTTTAGGACTGAGACAACTAAGACAAGGAGAGGTTAAGTGTCTCTTGCCTGAATGTCTCAGGCAGTATTACAAGAGTTCAGATGTTGGTTTTATTGTCTACTGCAGCAGACAGCTGTATGCTTTTGAAAGCTGCACTTTGTATCTCATTCTGCAGCCAGCATTTCAGATCGTTTCTACTTGGATTAGAAGGGTAGGGGAAGCAGCATGGAGAAGGAAGGTACTTTTTGTGGCTGCTCTGGCTTTCCTAATAAACAGCAATTTCAAGTGTCAGTACTGTGCTCGCTCTTGTCTCCCGTGTCATAGGTAAGGTATATAGTAATTATGTTATGTAAGCTGTGATAAATCCATTAAGCCTGACTAACCACTTCTTTTAACCTTTAGACAGGCTTCTTTCAAAATGAGTATTTGTTTCCTACAATGCTTAGCATTCACGTGGGAGCTGCTGCATCTTAGGCAGCAGTGCTCGCTCGTAAATTTTGGTCTTGCTTCTCTTCAGTGCATCTGTAAATCTTTAAACTTCTCTGCAAGGGTGTTGGAGAGAGGCCACATGCTGAAAGATGGCAAAATTACTTACTCTTGGTTGTTGCTTTAGGTGTGAGCTAGTTACTGGTGCCAATCAGAGGCTTTAGTGCATGGCAGTTCTAGAGTTTTGTCCTCACAGATTGCATTGGGTTGGAAGGGACCCTCAAAGGTCATCTTCAGTCAGCAGGAACATCTCCAACTAGATCAGGATGCCCAGGGCCACATCGAGCCTGACCCTGAATGCCTGCAGGGAAGGGACCTAAACCACATTTCTGGGCAACCTGTTCCACTATTTCACTACCCTCATGGTGCAGAACTTCTTCCTGATGGCCAACTTAAATCTCCCCTGCTCTGGTATCAAACCATTGCCTCTCATCCTATCACTACAAACCCTTCTAAATAGTCCCTCCAAAGACTTCCCCTTCAGATACTGAAACGTAGCTCTAAAGTCTCCCTGGAGCCTTCTTTTCTCCAGGCTGAAGAGCCCAAATTCTTTGAGCCTGTCTTCGTCACTCAATAGTGTTCCTCAGAAGTGTTCCTAGCGTTGCATCTTTAAAAAAAAAAAAAAAGAATATTTAAACTGCTTACAATATGTGAATAAAACATACTGTTGAGGTCTTGTGTGCAGCCTTAGCTTAGGCTCAGTCTCTGTTCCTCAGAGAGAATTATGTGCTGTAGATACTTCCATTAGTGAGGAATTGGCTTGGATGTGGCCATTTTCTTCTGTTTCTTTTTCCAAACCAGAGGGGAACAAGCAAAAATATCAGTATTAGGTGTATTTAGTTATGCAGCCATATTTTTATGATGACTCTTACTGAATGTCACTAGCAGCCTTGTAACAGCAGAGTAACTTTTGCTGAGGCAAGTGTTTGCTTCCCAGCTAGCTGAGTTTTGCAGGGGTGTTTGTTGTCTAAAGTTGTCCTGTCCTTTTCTGCCCGACCTTTGAAATGACAGAGGCTGTGCTGCACGTTGAACCATACATTACTCACACTGCATTTTAAAGCTCCAAGATAAAGACAAGGAGGTGGGGGTGGGATTAGTGCTACAGGATGTGGAAAGAAAAAAAAAAGTTGCTGAAATGAATAGAGAATGTGTCTGCAAAGCCTGCCAAAGGCCCACTCTAAGGGTTGATTTCCTCCAGCTTAGTTTAGCTCAACTGAGTTTAAGGTACATCTAAAGATGTTCTTTTAACATTATAGAATGTCTAAGTAAAAGTAATTTTCTTCAGCTGCTTGAAGAGGAACTGTAGTATATAAATTTTGGGGTTATCTACACTATTTGGGCTACAATTTTTATTTAAAACAAACTTGAAATTGTGGAGTTGTTGATGAAGCACATGTAAATATTAGAGAATTTGAGTACTAACAGTATGTGCTTTGGGTAATGAACCTTGGTTTTACTTTGTTTTTAGTTTTAAGGAGTGACTTCAGCTGTATTCCCTGCCTTCCTTTTCCAAATGGAACACTAAATCTTATGGCCAGAACATCAAGCTTCAACAGAAACATAGCATACTTTTTTCTGAGACAGATTCCTTGCAGCTCTGTTTATATCAGTGACACAGTTGGCAAGAATCCCCTCTGAAATTCAGGTCAGTTTTACTGGGTGGCAAAGTAAGGTTTAAGTCTAGAGTTGGGCGTCTGGGCTTGCCTAGTTTGAGCTTCAGATCGAGTTTGATTCTAAAAGAACTCCAGGGTGACTCAGTGGGGTGAAAGCAGAGCAGAGAGTGGTGTCCAGGGCTGAACAGGACTACACCGATCATTACCTGGACAGATGTGGATTTAAAATCCATGTAAACAGCATTAAGTTTAAGTAACGCTATTAAACTAAAAATATCCTCAGCAGTTGGATGAGCTGAAGGTTGGTTACAATTACTGTGAGCTGAGGTGACACTTTCAGCTGAGGTGGCATGGTTTCATTTAAACTTTATTAAACAAGCTGGAGCTCAAATATTCCCTGAGGGTTGGATGCAGCACTAATCTTCTGTTAAACTGAAATCTTTAACTTTTTTGGAAACCATCCAGCTAAGGCAGCACTGAGGAGTTTGTATTAATAAAGTCACCAAGACAGAACAACCTAGTCTGTGACTTCGCCTTTTGTGGAAAAGATTTTCTTTGGAAGTAGGCAGATAATATTTTTAAGAACTAGAATACCTAATTACTGAAACTTGGCTTTATTATTTTGAATTAGAGCCTTACAAGAAAAAGTTAGCTTCTGCAGTGTTGAAATGTAAAGAACGAGGGGAGGGGTGTCCAATTGTGTTGCTTTCTCTGCAATAAAACTGAATTTGTGGCACCTGTTATTGGTAGGAGTGATGTACAGATGGTTTTTGCTACCATAATCTTATTTTGGGAAGTCTAACATGTTGTGGTTTTCACTGTCAGGTTATGAACACAAGAAGAGAGTATCCCATAGTGTGGTGTCTGTCTGGAGTGTCTCGTGGAAGCAGGTTGTGAATGGTCTTTTCTTGAGGTGTTTGTAGACAGCTGTCTCCTGAAAGCGTTTGGTAAGGTGGTGCCTTTGGAAAAAGTGAATCAACTTACTTGAAGGAACTTTAGTCAGTGTAGGAAACAGGGTTGTTAACCACATTCGTGTCTGAAAGTGGGATTAAAAATATCCCTGTGGTCATAGAATCACAGACTGGTTTGGGTTAGAAGGAAACTTAAAGATCATCTAGTTCCAACCCTCTGCCATGAGCAGGGACACCTCCTACTAGACCATGTTGCTCAAGGCCCTGTCCGAGCTGGCTGTGGTCTGTGATGCTTGCTGTGTAGGACCTGTGGATTAGAGAGGGAAAAAGGTAGCTTGTGGCTATCTGATGTGTGTATATGTTCTTATTTGTAATGCTGTTATACTAATAGATAGATTGCTTCTAGAAATGGTACGTTCATAATGGAAGGCTTATTTTTATTTCTTCTCAACACAGCATCCCATTCTACTTCTGTGTTGTATCACTGCTGCTCTGCTGTTGGGATTTTGTATTCAAGTATTTTATTTGTCTTCCAGACTCATGGTAGATGGTGATAATATCTTTGATTTATGCTCTGCCCATTTCAGTAGTACTTTCATATGCCTCCATCTAAATGTATAATGAACTTACTTTTAAAAAGCTTTGCAAATGATTTTAAAAGGCCAGCATCAGTCATTTTAATGTGTCCTGGGGAAGGAATGGAATTACCTTTCCTGTAATTCCATGACCTGTTTTGAAGTTTCTGTGAGCAAATAATAATAGTAAGTGCTCTCTAGGACTAGTAACTTGTTTTAGAAATGTAACATGGACTAGCAGCATCACTTGTCTACAATTAAATGATATACTGGCAGTTCTTCTTGAAGGTCTTGGTAGGATTGGTTGACAAGCCTTCTTCCCAGCCTTCTCTTCACCTTCAGTAGGAGTCCAGTCACTTCTGCATTTCCAGAGGAGATGCATGTGTGGGATTTTCCTGTTCTTGAGCACTGCCAGAAGTGCAGACTTGCCAGTGGTAGGTGCTCACCAAGTGCTGATGACTGCTGCCCGCAGTGCCCTTGGAGGACTCTGCGTTCCTAAGATCTAGTTTGGCTTTTCATTGCTCTGCTTGCCATCTTCACTCGTGATACAGCCTCCTTTGTCCTGCAAAGCTGTGAGAGAGCAGCTCTGCAAGGTTAAACTCATTCACTGCTCTCTGTTACATCAGAGTTTAGCACATGAAATACTGTTCTGTGCAGTTCTGCCACCGCAGAGGTGATTGAGTTTCATTGGCTCCTAGAAACATGTAACTTGTTTGATGCACTTAGGGATGTAAGGTGATCCATAAAATATCTCTGGAGTACTCAATATGGTCCACAAATTAATTTCTGTTAATACAGGTATTCTCAGAATTGGAATTGCCAGTCCATTTTATGATTGTGAGAGTGCTTGTGTGACTAAAATCGCTTCGTAGTCCAGCCTATTACACACGGCTCACATTTACTGGATAAATAAAATCTTCTATTAAAACAGTAATTGGAAGTTTGACATGGCTGTGGGCTGTTGTATTTCTTTTAATTAATCCTAGCAAGCAGATAGTGCACAACCATAACTCAGCAAGGTTGTGCTTGTGCTCCTTCTGAGAATTGCTTCTGCAGTAAGTCAGGTCAGCAGTGAGGGGAGCTGGAAGGTGACTGGAGTTGTGAGAACCTGCTCTGCCCAGGGATTTGGGGGGCTTAGGGGTGCAACAGGAGTGCAGTGCTGAACTGGAATCACAAAATGGTAGGGCCTGGAAGGGACCTCTGGAGATCAAGTCCAACTCCCCTGCCAAGGCAGGGTCACCTACAGCAGGTCACACAGGAATGCATCCAGGTGGGTTTTGAATGTCTCTAGAGATGGAGACTCCACCATCTCTGTGGGCAGCCTGTTCCATGCTCCATCAGCTTTAATTTAAAGAAGTCCCTCCTCATCTTTACATGGAACTTTGTGTTCAAGTTTGTGTCCATTGCCCCTTGTCCTGTCTGCTTTAGCAGTCTGAAGGTTTTATTCCTTAAACATGAGGTGGGGAGTTGACATTTAATCACCACCTAGGGCAGGTTACAGTATTCTACCAGCCTTCTTCTGCCATATAATTAAAGGGTGCTTGTTTTATTAAAACAAGATATCTGCTGCTGATAACTTGAACATGTCTTTGCCAGATCCACGGTAATTGCTAGCACCAGTCCTGTGTGGTTCATGCTTTCAGTTAATTTCTTAGATACTTTGATTTTAATTTTTTGCTGGTCAAAAGTACCCAGAATCTATCATAAAGCTGTAAAAGAAACTCAACCCAGTTTCTGTCTTACACACAGTTAAGTCACTAATTGGCTTTAATGTTAACTAGGATTAAAATTAGAGAGGAATTTTTCAGTGTGATTTCAGGAATGATTTTTCTTTTGATGAATGAATTAATAGATACGGAGAAATTTTAAGAGAGAGCTGGTTTGGCTCTCAAGTGTTCTGGTTTATTTTGGCTGACAAAAAGCTTGACAAGGCTTTTGGCCATGTCAGTGTTGTTTCTGCCTGGCATGTTATATCAGGGGAAGGAAAATACCGTGCTATAAATACAGTGGAGCAGCTATCGTGTACGGCATCATTTCTGTTGGCTCTCAGACGGTAAATAGCTCTTTCTGCTCGCCAGGGGAACTTACATGTGATGCAGGTCATGGCCTCTTACTCACTGCAACTTGACTTTTGACAGAGGACTTGCTTTGTTCAACCAGCTACTTCACTTTTTAAACACTTTGCTAGAAAGTTGCTTTATGCTTGTAAAACTTGAAAGCAGGGAGTGCTTTTCAGGAAGCTCATGTGCAAGTATAAACGGGATGTCATCAGGCTCCACGTTTATGGGTTGTGAACAAGTTGGAACAGGTTTTAGCTGGCAAGCAGAGTGCAGCAAAATCTTAGGTGAAGAATGACATTTAATTCCTGTTAATTCATGCTTCACTGTACTGTTATGAGCATGTAAGTGGTGATTAAGTATTTATTTTTTAATATATACAGAAAGATAGCCTAGTTGCTAGATGAAACTTCCTTACCTGCTCTGTTGGCTACAGATAATTTCTCTGGCTTGCATGCCACATCAAATCGATCAGCTAGCTATCTTACTGTCCTTTTGTGTGACAAAAATAGTGACAAAACATGGTTTGATCCATATCATCAGCCTGGATCAGCAGGAATAAAGCCATGGGTGGGATTGCTGGGAGAGGAAACAGAGGACCATCATCTGGTTTCCTGCAATGGTGTTGGATTAATCACTCTCCTTCTCTAGGCTTCATCTCTCTGTCATCTTCCCCAACCCTTTCCCTCCCACTCATCATCAACTGTGTTGATTTAGAACAAGTTACAACACACTACTGTAGTCAGAGAAAAGTTAGGCAGTGAACTGTTGTGTTGATTGATGTTCAATTAAGGTCTGCTTCATCTCCCTTTTTTTTGGTAAGATCTCATGTGCTAGTAGTCAGATTTTCCCACTATCTAGTTGAAGTCATGCATTTAATTTCTTCCTGTCTTTTGATTGTAAAGGTAAATGTAAAGATTTGGAGATCCCTTAAGTTACTACATTTCTATGACATCTTTATTGACCAAATCTCTTTTTCCCCTCCTCCTTTCTCCTTCAACAGTTACAGACATAGAGCTAAAACGGCTGAAAGATGCTTTCAAGAGAACTTGTGGACTCTCATATTATATGACTCAACAGTGCTTCATCAGGGAAGTTCTTGGTGATGGAGTCCCTCCAAAAGTTGCTGAGGTAACCTGTGAACTTGCTGTGTTTTTGGGGAGGCAAAGGTAGTTGGTAATGCACACCTCCAGGTGTGCACACAGATGTGCCTGTACAGATACACAAGCTCATTTCACATCTTTCCATTTTTCATACATCACAACTTGCCTTCTCTGTGTGAAGATAATGTTCCAGACCTGACAGTGATGTGTTGCATGACTGAACTGCTGATTCCAACCCAGCTCATAGCTGGCAGATGACTTTGAAGTGAACCTGAAGGTGTAGATTTGAGGAAGTAAAGGGCTGGCAAGGTGTACCTCTAGAGGTACATGGCCATGAGACCAGCATTTTATTTACTCTGGAGATCAGCTTCCTTTTTCTTTCCCTCAGTTGTTTTATGTTTTTCCCACTTTACTTTTAAAAGTGCAGAGTAATCTTTACAAGCTCTTAAAAATAATTTTACGTGTAATAAATGTACAAATTAACTGAACAGTAGCCAGAATGAAAATATTCTTCATGGGTATAAATATTGTGTGTCTATATCAGAAAAAAAAAAAGAAAAAATAGAAAAGAGTTAATAGTATCCTGTACATGTGCATGTTTAAAACCATCATTTCCTTTCCTGGTGTTACCTCTGCCTTGAGAGAGAAATTCAAATATTCTTGGTAGAGAAGAAGGTTAGCCAGACCTTTCAGATGATATCTTCCTCCACGTGATTTCTAATCACAGCTGCTATTCCTGGGATCTTTGGTGTTATTGACCTCACAGGCAGTGTCCAAGTCTCCCAGTTTTATTTAGGTAATGTGAGGAGTGAAGTGTACATTGCAGAAAGTTTAAAACTCTGGCAGAGGGTTACTTTTTTTTTTTTTTCAAAGCTTAATTTTTTCCTCCCTTATGTTTTCTGCTTTTCCTAAGTGTTGATAATGAGGGTGATGTCATTTGCCTCTGTAATATTTTTTTTTTTTATGTGGAGATTCAAGCACTTAACACAGGAAAAACTGCAATCAAAAGCAGGTTTAGGATCTGCCCATAGCTAAAGCCTGTCTTCAGTAGTCACTTCTGTGTTTGTTGTCTTATTTGACTGTTCAGACTTTTACATTATGAGTTACCTTGTACTTTTTTATCCCTTCTATGACAGTATTAAGAATTAAATGACAGATTCAGATGAAGTAAACTTTTGGTCACAAATAGAGGCTCCTACTTTTCACATGTCTGCTGGCGACTTTCTGCCTTAAAAATCTGTCCTTAAAGACGCAATTTTTGGTGGTGATTGTCACTTTTAACATTTGTTACAGTGATATTGCAGGTTTGGGTTTCCAGTTGGTGTAGTAAAATTAATGGAAGCATCATAATTGGATTTTGATGTCATCTCATTAAAACTGGCACTTTGGCATCTCAGCATTCTAGTACCAATTACTGTGTAGTTCTAGCATTTAGGTTATTTTTTCATATATACACACACACACAGATAATATAAAGAATTATAGCAGTAGTCATATGTGTGAGCTTGAGTACTGTAAATCTGGACCAAATTTGGATTTGATTCTCCTTGTGCCATGCAGGGATGCTTTGTAATTCCTGGCTTCAGGATGCGGAAAAGGCAGGCAAAATCATTAAGCAGCTTAAAGCCTTGTTCTGAGTTTTCAGCCATTCAATCATTAAAATTGATCATTTTGACCCTCAGATTGCAGGGCTGTCTTTGCATGTTTTGGATAATAGTTTTTCATAACTGAGTAGTGACGCCTTGAGGAATTCATGAAATAAATAAAAGCAGAGTTTTATGGCAGGGACATAAACCACTGAGTTGAAGCCAGTGGAACTTTGGTCAGACAACTCACACGATTGTTGTGCACATGAAGCACACTTTTGAAACGTTCAGGACAGAAATGAGGCTTGAAAGAATGAGGCTGAAGGTATCAATTAAATTAAATTCAGATGAGTGCTGTGTTTGTATTGTTTTAACTGCAGGAAAGCTGGTCAAATGGTGAGATGCATGAACACAGCATTTATTTTTAAATTTGCTGTGTGCAGATGTGGGCACCATAGTAGAAAAAATATTGTTCAGAGGGGGTGGAAGGACAAAATGCTGATAATATTTCCAGAAAGTGTTTTTAATACCTTTGTGTTTTAGACTGAGGAGGGGAAGAATGTTGAGAAAAGACCTAACTTCAGCCTGTGAGTCATGTAAATGACTAATTAGATTAAACCTTTTTTATATACCTACAGATGAGACAGTTTATACACAGCCCTCTGTGATACTTACTAAGTAGCTCAGTGTCACTGCATTTATTTTTTTGTCTCCAAGTGTGACTAATTGGTTAAGAAGCTGCAGTTCAAGTAATACAAAAAGAAGAGGGACAATGCCAACAGAAACATGAAGGGCATGTTGAGGGGGCAGCCACAAGAACACAGGCTTCTCAAGTACAGAGAGAAAAGAGGGATCACAAGGATAAAATCAGGAAGGAATCCAGGACATTTTATACTCTAGAGAAAGGAGCCAAAAGAATGCTTTGAGCATCCTCTCCTACTCTTATAGCAGGCTTACTGGAGTGTAGGGGCACAGGGCCTGAAGGGAACACTTTGTATAGACTGAGATTTTTTTTTTTTCCTTTTTTTTAACAGAATGGGAACCATTTTGTTATACTCTTCAGTTGCCCATGAAACATGATGTGTCAGACTTATATTTGATTAAAAAAACCCTCTGTCTGTGTGCCATATAATTACATTGCATTTTACATTCTGTAATGTAAATTGCCAGGATATTGTCTGGGTGTGGCTGTTCTGAGTAAAGCTGCAACAGCATTAAGTAACTTTGGAAAATACAAACCTGCATCCTATTTTGATGGTGCCTTTTATTGACTCTTAAAATAGCTGGACTCAAGGATCTGAAAGGTCTTTTCCAACCAAAATTATTCTTTAAAGTCAGGATGGTGAGATGCTGGAACAAGCTGCCCAGGGAGGTTGTGGATGCCCCCTCCCTGGAGGTGTTCAAAGCCAGGCTGGATGAGACCTTGAGCAACCTGGGCTAGTGGAAGGTGTCCCAGCCTATGGCAGGGGGGTTGGAACTAGATGATCTTTTAAGGTTCCTTCCAACCCAAATCATTCTATGAAATGAGTGGAAAAACTCAGAAATGGCTATAAATTTGCAATAGGCTTTCAGATGGATGAAGAAAGGAGACAGCTTTATTCAATATTGCTTAGAAAATAGCTGTTCTTAAAAAGGCTAAATGAAAGCTCTAAAAGAAAGGTTAAATTGGAGTGGTAGAGAATAAAATGTAAAGAAAAATCACATTAAAATTAGTGAAAGAAACCCAGCTATTTCTCCTGTGTTTATTCCTAGCTACATTTTGTCCTGGAAGTCCTGTTAATCTCAAATGTGCTCTGGGGTTTTTGATCACAAACAGTTCTATTAAGACTTTTCACTGTAGTGTTCAGCAGAGCTGAGTGCCTATTTTAAAAGAAGTCATAATTCCAATGTAATACAAAGGTAAATTGCTTACATGTGCAGTGTAGCCTTGAAGGCATCTTATGAAATCAGAATGATTAGTCATAGAAAATGTGAAATTCAAATCTCTGCCATGACATTGGCCATGAAGCATACACAATCATTGTGGTCAAATAGAGCACAAGTTGAGTTTTAATAATTGAGCCCTGCAAGCATTTGTAAATGGATTAAACTTCAGTAATAGAAGAGGCTGATCTGAGCACCCTGTGGAAAGTTAATGTGTTTGGGTAGCATTGTGTCTTCTGCTGGGTCTAGGAGTTGTTGGCTGTAGAATTAGATCCTCCTGTATTAGCTGCCTCCTTTACATTTGCTTGCCTTCAGACATCTTTTAATAGTCTTAAGTGCATAGCAATGAAAAAATGATAGCCTGATGGGTGGAAAAGGAGAAGACTTGCTGAAGGTAACAGGTAGAATTATATGGAGGTGAGTGTCTTCAGGGAATCTCTCTGCTTCACCATTATGGCTGGAAATAACTTGGATAGAGGATTGAACAACCTTTCAGAATTTTTTTTACTACTTTGCTGCCTGATACTTCTTTGGAAGTCAGCTAGAGCACATTCTGCAGATGAATTCTGCTAGTCTGCTTCCTAGCAGAGAAGAGCAACAAAGCTGCTGAAATATCTGGAGAACAGGTCTCAGGAAGATCAGCTGAGGGAACTGGGATTGTTTAGATTGGAGAAAAGGAGGCTGAGGGGAGACCTCATTGCTCTCTACAACTCACTGAAAGGAGGTTGCAGTGAGGTGGGGGTTGGTCTCTTCTAGGAGCAAGGGCCAGGACAAGAAGAAATGGCCTCATGTTGCATCAGGGAGGCTTTAGGTTGGATATTAGAAGAAACTTCCTCACTGAAATGGACCTGAAAGACTGGAACAGGCTGCCCAGAAGGGTGGTTAAATCCCCATCCCTGTTGAAAAGAGGCATAGAAGTGGTGCTGAGGGACATGGTTTAGCACCAGACTTGGCAGAGTTAGATAATGGTTGGACTGAGTGGTCTTAAAGGTCTTTGCAACCAAAACAATTCTATGAGTCTGTGAAAGGCAGCAGTGGTAGATTTTTTTTTTTTTTCCATCTTGCTATTTTCAATGTTGGAGCAGTTAGAGCAGTAAATCCTCTTTTGTCCTGGGTATTTCCTTTTTTTCCATTGCAGCATTCTAACTTTTTCTTTCCTCTTGCTGTTCCTGCTTTTCACTAATTCAAAGACCATGGAAAGGTTCATTTATATGTCCTGGAAGAGAATTCCCCTTAGAAATGTGTTTAGCTGCATGAGAGGTGACTGGCCTAAAAGCCACACACACACAGCCTCAGCAGGAGTTGTTGCTTTTTAGTTCTGACATCACTGTTTTTTCTGTTAACTTTCTGATTAACTCCCCTGTTTGTTCTTCTAGGTTATCTACTGTTCATTTGGAGGAATATCCAAAGGGCTGCACTTCAATAATTTGATAGTTGGATTAGTTCTACTTACAAGAGGCAGAGAGGAGGAGAAAGCAAAATGTAAGTGCTGTAACTTACCCCAGTAACAACAGGATAGAGGCCAGTGAGTGTATAACACACATCTGTAAAGCAAATAAACTGGGGTATCCTCAGTCCCTATTTTTAGGGGTACATTTGCCAATCAATTTAGACATTTTTAGCTGTGTATTTTAAAACTCGGTGCCTTTTAGTTTTCTGCACTCCCCAAACTGAAATATTTGATAAGTTATCTTGAATGTAAATGTTGGGATCCTACAGCAAGGCTGCTGATCATGGTGTGTGGGCAGAGGAAGGGGGGTGGCAGTGATATTTTTCAAAACAAATGCAAGCATCTGCCTACTGCCTGCTGTTGTTTTGTCTTCCTTCTTAATCTGTCTTGATAGTGATTATTTTCCTTTTGATAGGTGGAGAAGGGTAAAAGAAAAAGGAGGTGCTTCCTGACCTAAACCTTGTTGAGCTATCTTGAAATTGAGTCAGTCCAAGGTTTTAGTCATGGAATCATGGAATTTATTTTGGTTGGAAGAGACCTTGCAGATAGTAAAGTCCAACCATTAACCCAGCACTGCCAGGTCAGCACTAATCTCAGTTCAAGAAGGACCTCAGGGAACTGCTTCAAGGAGTCCAGCAAAGAGCCACAAAGATGCTGAAGGCAGTAGAACATCTCCCTGTGAGGACAGGCTGAGGGAGCTGGGGCTCTTTAGCTTGGAGCAGAGGAGCCTGAGGGGTGATCTCGTTGCTGCTGATGAAGGTGTGCAGAGCAGTGTGGGGAGGACGGAGCCAGGCTCTGCTCAGGGATGTCCAGTGATAGGACAAGGGGCACTGGGTGCAGGCTGGAGCAGGGGAGGCTCCATGGGACCAGAAGGGAAAACTTTTTCACTGTGAGGATGACAGAGCCCTGGAGCAGGCTGCCCAGAGAGGTTGTGGAGTCTCCTTCTCGGGAGATATTCAAAACCCAGCTGGATGTGTTCCTGTGTGACCTGCCCTGGGTGCTCCTGCTCTGGCAGGGGGGTTGGACTGGATGCTCTTTCGAGGTCTCTTCCAACCCCTACCATTCTGTGAAACCCATGTCCTTCAGCACCACATCTCCATGGCTTTGAAACCCCTCCAAGGATGGGGACTTCTCCACTGCCCTGGGCAGCCTGGTCCAGTCCTTTAGTTGTTGCAGAGCTTTTGGCATTCTCAGCCTGTTAAATGTTTAATAGTTGAAGAATGTAACCACCATAATTGCTTAAACTTTTCTCTCTTTCCTCAGACATTTTCAGTCTCTTTTCTAATGAATCTGGGAGCTATGTTGTCCGTGAAGAGATGGAGAAGATGCTGCATGTGGTTGATGGGAAAGTCCCAGAGTCGCTCAAGAAATGTTTCTCTGAGGTATTTCAGACAGGTTTCAGCCCAATACATTTACAACAAAATGTGTTTCATTGGGTAGTTTGTTTTTCTCTGACATGTACATGGCTCATGCACCTATGGGAACAAATTGGCCTCGTTTGAGTGGGTGAAAGCTCCTAGTTTCTTGTGCTTGTAATACTACATCCAATTTACATTGGGGTGAGTCGCAGTTCTGTAGATAAATGTAGGCAGTCTCCATGCTTCTTGACTTGCTGTGCTGGTCTGAAAGATAACATTGCCCAAGGGTAATCATGTTATCAAGTACATTTAAATACTAATATTGCTAGTGGGATTTTATTCATTAATATGGACATTTTACTGTGATTAGGAAAGAAATCTAGAACAGACCTGAGAGGGCAAAGAAAACCTGCATCCTGGATTTAAATGTGCCTGCCAGCAGCTATTCCTTAACAATAATAGTTTTATGGCATTGCTTTTGTCTCAGTGTGTCTGCCAGGAGCTACAACCTTTATTTATGCTTTAGGTTGTTTGAGAGATGTATCCTTTTTGAAGTTCTTGTCAAACCCAGGCTGTTGTTACTTTTAAACGTGCACAGATATTTCTTTGGCACTGCTGATCCTGGTGAAGGGCCAGGGTTTTGTGCTTTGGTTGCTTCATGTGTTATCAGAGGACCATAGATCAGCAAAATCCAGTCATCATTATACATTCCACTGAGAAACTGGTGGGCTAAAAGCTTTATTTGTGGAGATCAGATCACTGAGTTACCTTAGATTTTATTGTACTATGTAGAAGGTACCTTTGGTTATGGCATTGGCTGAGGCAGAGCTGTTGAATCTGGCAGGGACACCGTGTTGGCTTTGTAGGCAATGATTGTAATCTTCATTCTTGGCTGGCATCATCTGTCATGTGTATGCTGCAGTCCAGTTTCTGGAGCTGACCCACTTCAATATTTCCTATTTATAATTTCCCAACAATATGACTTGATGGGAATTGCACACTGTCCAAGAAACCCAGACATATACCTTAGGAAGACTTGCAGGAAGAGAAGCATCAATCTGCCTTCATACCATTTCCCTGCTCAAGAAAATGCTGGATATTGATTTTTCTTTTAAAATGAAAATAGTGTAATAACCCACTCAGCAGGATTTACTGGCCTGTTAATCACACTAGGTCATTGCTGGAGAGTGAGAAAGTTTACTGTTCCTGCTGTGGGCCTTCCTGCCTGCCGTATGGCCCATGGGTTTATGCATTCAAGGATGCTGTTTGTAGGTACTTCTCATTCCTTCAGCATTATTGCGTGGATACATCCAGAAAGAGGAGCTTTAAAATATAGCTGAATTTGCCTCACCCTTGTTTCTGCAATACAAAAGCCCCATTCAGTGATACCTGTATTGCTCTAGTTGCTCAAGTCCCATCATGGCTCAGCTGTAAACATTGCACAATATAAATGTCTGTTCTCCCCCCTGTCAAAAGCTTTTCTGTCTCTCTTCTTCCTTGTCCTTTCTCTAACCAATTGGAAAAACAGTCTTAGTGAACCATGACACAGCTGTTGCTGCATTTACAGAAGGCAATGGAAAAAAATAGAGGGAAAGTAGAATGGACCAAGTAGCAAGAAAATGCTCTTGTCTCTGGCTCAAGCTGCTAGAGAAGTTAAAAAATAAAAAATTAAAATCGTGATCTGCTTTGTTCTTTGTTAATTTAGCAGTAGAGTTGGTTTTGCTTAAATAAGTGGTTCTATAATGGGTTAAATCCTGCAAAGTCCACCTTCTCCTGACTGTCATTCATTCTCCTACCTTTGTGCTGGCTCAGGTATTTCTATGATGCCTTGATGAAGTGCAATGGGAAACTGATCTAGCTGAGAAGTAAGCCCTTTGCTGTAGCTCCTAATCCTGGGGGTTATTTTTCAGCTAGATCTGTTTTGCTGCATGGCTGCACTAATGTGATTGCTGTCACAAAAGAGAAGGGATGAAGGATCAGAAACAGGGTTGGTAAGAGGAAGGTTAGGACCATGCTGTCAGTCAGCAGTGTGGATGTATACAGATGAAACTGGTGATGGAGGAGCATCGCAGCATCCTGACTTCCTTGAATTATAACAGTCTGGAAGGTTTTGATGCTGTCTGTAAGTGTTTGGATGCTTCTGCATCTATTTGTTGGGGAAAAATGTAACATTTTTCAGTCTAGGAAAGGAGACATCAGAAGAATCATTATCTGGAGCCTGAAATAATCCATAACAAGTGGAATATGAAACAAATGTTTTAGCAGTGATGCTGATTAATCATTTGAGCAACTTGGCAAGGGAGGTGGTGGGTTTGCAGTTGCCTACAGTTGGCAGCTGCAGGTAGTCTGTGGCCAAATGCAAATTGTTGGATTCTGCAGAGGTGTCATTTAGTAAGGTTTAATGGGCTGTGATATTAGGGAAGTTCAAATAATGATGTGAAACCTCTTCCACTTTGCAGATCCCTTTTTATTACCTTTGGAGATTAGGATCTCCATATAATGAGTTTGTCTACTGCTAAGAGATTGGCTTAACTTTAGGTAGTTTCTAGGTCCTGTAGAAATGAGTCTGATGATCCCTAGGGCTTCATGGCCATAGCTTAGAAACCATTCAGCTGAATGCTTTAAACAGCCTCTCCAGCATTTAAATTCTGTGAATCTATATGTTTTATATATTTCTGAACAGATATTTCCATGAGACATCCAGCAAGAGACACTGAGTTAAAAATCCTGTGAATGTCTTGTTCACATGTACACTCCAAAGCAGATTTTGGTCAACAGAGGCAAAAAATTGACGTGCTACTACAGTGATTAATCTTACTGTTACTCACTCACAAGTCTAATTTCTGTGTTGTTTGTATACTTGTGCAGCTCTAACAGAATGTTTATGACTTTCTAGCACCTGCTATTTGGTATATAAGAGCTCTTATCTATCATAATAAACTGAAATTCATAAAAATAAGCCCTGTTATTTTCACTTGTAAGTAACCATTTTTTCTCTAGTCCCTTTAACCTCAGGTTCAGAGTAGATGACTTTCCAAAGGCCACATTGAGTAGGTGGTTGAAACGCAGGGAGCACTGAGGAGTCTGATTTCCCTCCTAGTTCTGTGTTTTAGAGTGAAATGGGAAAACAGGCATGGCTCCAAAGGAAAAAAAAATAGTTTAGTACTTATTTTTAAAGGAGATTGTCCCAATTGGTGTGCATATAGCTGACTTGTTCCTGTTTACCAGCACTGAGAAAGCAGAGAGAAACAGCTCACATTTGATTTTTCTTGCAGAGTGAAAAGGTGAATTATGAGAAGTTCAGGGTTTGGCTATTGCACAACAAAGATGCTTTCACGTTTTCCCGTTGGCTGCTGTCTGGAGGTGTGTATGTGACACTCACTGATGACAGTGACACTCCTACCTTCTACCAGACCCTGGCTGGAGTCACACACTGTAAGTAAACCATGCTGGTTCTTATGTGCATACTAAAAACCATTTCAGAGTTCACAGACAAACTGTTGCCCTGCTGTAGTCGTTCATTAAGTCTCACTGATCTGGGATGCGTGCAGTTCTCTTCAGCCAGATAAATTTCTTCATGTTAATTTGCTCTCTGCTCTTTGTGCTGTGACATGTAAACCACTGTTATGGACAAGGGCACTCCATGGGTCATTATTTTTAAGAGATAATGATGCTGAGATTACACCACCTCTTATAGCAGAGGTACCAAGCTAATTTAAAGGAGGGGAAAAATAAAAGAAAGAAAAGAAGGGCAGAATATCCTCTCTGACAAATACATTTATCTGAAGTGTCTTGACTTTAATACTGGAAGCTGGTGAAGGGTCTGGAGAACAGGTCTTGTGAGGAACAGCTGAGGGAGCTGGGGGTGTTTAGCCTGGAGAAAAGGAGGCTGAGAGGAGATCTCATTGATCTCTACAACTCCCTGAAAGGAGATTGGAGTTGAGGTGGGGACTGGTCTCTCCTTCCTAGTAACAACTGATAGAATGAGAGGAAATGGCCTCAAGCTGCCCTAAGGTAGGTTTAGATTGGGTAAGATCCCTTCACTGAAAGGGATCTCAAACACTGGATCAGGCTGCCCAGAGAGCTGGTTGAATCCCCATCTCTGGAGGTATTTAAAAGAGGCAGAGGTGTGGTGCCTGAGGGATGTGGCTTAGCACCAGACTTGGTAGAGTTAGAGAATGGTTGGACTTACTGATCTTAAAGGTCTTTTCCACCCCAAGCAATTCTGTGATTCTGTATTTGGTCTTTCAGATATAGTGGATTGTAAAACTCTTGAGACAGTTCTGAAAATGATGCTCATTTCCAAGAGAAGTATTACCTCTGAATTGGCTTTCTGCAGGGGGGAAAAGTAATCATAGATTCATTAAGGTAGAAAAAGACCTTTAAGATCATCGAGCCCAGTAGTCAGGGAACTAAATTAACTCAAGAAAAGCCTCCTCAGGATCTGCATTTAGAAATCACCTCCCAAAACAAGCACTTCCTTGTGTCTGTACTCATGTGAAAGAAGGAGCAGCTATTTTTAAATCAAATGTCCAAACAATTGGCTGATCAATAACACTTGATGTGCAGGTCTAATGGAAGCATACATGACAGCAAAGCGTCTACAGGGCTTTGGTATCCTGAGGAGAAGGGGTTTGCAGTTCAGATGTTGGTGATTGGAGAAAGCTGGTGGTGTTTATGGGCTCTCATGGATTTTCTTTGGTGTCAGTGTGGTATTTAATCTCTTTAATGGGTTGCCTGAATAAAGAAACATACAGGGTTTGCCCTTTGCTTTAAATATGAGCATTAAAATTCTGACCAGCTGAAATTAAAATACATAATGAAATTAGAAGTGTATAGGCAGGTAATTTATTAGCATTACATGAGACTGCACAAGACCACTGAATACTCTGACGTCTAATGGATGAGGGTAGAGAAAGAGGTTTGCTAAAAAAAAAAATCCACAAACCTCTTTGAATTTTCCAGACATCAGCCCTGGGGAAAAAAATATCTCTCAAGCTCTGTCAAATTGAGATCTGCCATGGCTCCAACCTTGTCAAGTATCCTTTGCCCCAAGTCTTCAAAGAAAGCTTTACCCCAGGCTTCTGGATGTTACCTCAGAGCTTGCTTTGATTTTTTTTTTTTTTCCCTTTTTCTTTCATGCTTTGAAATTAAAACATTTCTGAACAGTTTTTTCCTGTGCTTTTGCAGTAAAGTTAATTTATACTAAATCTGTGAGGTTTATAATTAAAATCTAATAAAGCAGGAGCTCTTAATATTTATTTATTTTTTATTTAATACTTAGTGTTGCTCTTCTGGTTTTGATAAACCTGTCACTGTCACCATAGGCAGCCAGGCCCTCAGTAGAATGTGTCAAACTGCAAAGTGTCTGGAGGCTCTGCATGCTTCACCACATTTGGAAAGCCCCTCTGACAACTACATTTGGCCCTCCAGATAAAATCAAATTTTATTCTGTTTTTGTTATTTTCCATCTAAATATTAGAATGAGGAAAAACCTAAATTAATTGTGCTGTGTTACACTGTCTGCAGCCCAGTGTCTTTCAGATGGCAGATGTGGAAAACTGACAGGAGTTTAAGGTCATAGCAATCATAGAATTGTTTCGGTTGGAAAAGACCTCTGAGGTCATTGAGTCCAACCACGATGCCCAGTGAACCACATCCCCAAGTGCCATGTCCACACAGTTTTTGAACACTTCCAGGGATGGGGACTCACCACCTCCCTGGGCAGCCTGTTCCAATCCCTGACCACTCTTGCAGCAAACAAATTTTCCCTACTCTCCAGCCTAACCCTCCCCTGGCACAATTTCAGGCCATTTCCTCGTGTTCTATCTAGCTGATAGTGGAGAGAAGAGACTAGCCCCTACCTCACTCCAACCTCCTTTCAGAGATTTGTAGAGAGCAGTGAGGTCTCCCCTCAGCCTCCTCCTCTCCAGACTAAACAACCAAGATGAACTGCTGAACTAACCAGTTCCCCTCCAGGTCTGCAGAAATAGTTTCTTTACAATGCATCTGATGCTTACCTCTGGGATTTGAGGCAGTATAGGAATTTCATCCTGCAGATGCAAAAGTAAGGAAAATAGAAGTGCTTGAGCACTTGGAAGTAATTGCAGTAAAGGATGATTTCTTGGGGCCTTGGGGCTGGTTTGTGTTTTAAGTTTAATAATCACAGTCTAGTCAGATCAATCTAAAGAGTAGGAATTGTAGTACAGAAATGCTCTCAGCACAGCTGAATGTGTAAAACACAGCACCAGCTGTTGTGACAGTTCCTTTCCTCTCAAGGAAGGCTTGGTTTTGATTCTTTTACCTGAGAGAATGGTGGCCTTGTGGGAGAACAAAGAACTGAAATAATGCTTAGTAAGCCTAGGCAAGCACTGTGAGCAGGATACAGTGAAAAACTGAAAGGTTTAAGAGTCTTCCACTGTAAAATGCAGCCTGGTTTGTGAAGCCAGTGCAGCTGATGAATTTCTCACCTGGCTGAGTCCCAGCACGCCCTCTCCTGGCCCCAGCTTCAGACCCTCCTGCCAATCTTGACCTCCCCTCACCTTGTTCTTCCATTAAACATCTCGAGTAAGGTGTGAGAGACATGAAAAATGGCACTGATAAAAGCAGTGAACAGTGTGAACATTGATTCAGAAACAGACAACAGCCATTTTACTGCAGAGCATCAGTGACTCCAGTTAAATTTTCTTAATGAGCCAAGCTATCAGGGAAGCAAAGGAATTCCAGTTTTTCATTGGTAAATAACATTTATTTTGCTATGCAGATGACTTTGTGTTCCTCAACGTATAATTAGAGCTGAAATTTTACAGGAAGTTGCACACACTTGCTGCTTTTAATCAAATGTTGTTCCCTTTCACTTAAATCATAAATATGTAGCATTTTACTTAAAAGCTACCAAAACAACTTTAGTTTCTCTTGGACCTTTGTTCCCAAAAAAAAACCCCAGTTTCAGGGAAAAGAGGCTCTCCTACACCTGAGTGCTGACCAGCACTAGTTGGATTTTATCTGTTTCCTGGTATGATCCAGGTACTTCTGAATTATTTTATTTTTTCCCAAACGTTTTTTTTTTCTTCTCATAGAATCATTAAGGTTGGAAAAGATTCCTGTCAGGGTCTACAAGGAAGACTAAAATTCTGTGTAGGAGAATACTGCCCCAAATCATTATTCATCCTTGCTAACTGCAAATTAAACAGCCAGTCTCTGCTGCTCTAAATCCAAATGAAGCAATTCAATAATCCAGTTCTTAGCTCTTGGTGGATGTCAGCCCTGGCTGGTTTGCACTCCTGTATCAGAACGGAACTGGCTCCACCCTGCCTGCAAAGTGCAGCTTTCTGGGGTTTGGGTTGGCAGACACACAATAACATGAGACACATGGAAGGGTCTCCTCTCCCAGGTGCAGGCCCTGGGGGGTCCCTGTGTCATTCCTTTCATAAGATATTGAGACTTTTGGGTTGTTGTTTTTTTCCCCTCTCTGCAGTTGGGGAAAATTATTCCAGTACACCTACTAAATGTATTTAGTGAGGGCAGTATGTGTCTTTTTTTTCTGTCAGCATTGTCCTTGGTTTCAGACAGTCTGCTCTCCTTCCTTTTTACCACTCAGTATAACTGCAGGTGACTTATGTTTCTTCTTGACCTTTTTGTTCAAGTAGAAGGAGCCCAGCTCAGGGCTGTTTCATACCAGGTGCTCCCTCCTCTGTTCCATCTCAGCCCATGGGTGTCAGAGTGACTCCAGGTGGCACCTTATTGGTTTCCTTCCTTTGACTGGAAGTATTTCTGTTGCTGCAACACAGGCCATGGTTCCTTTTTTACAACTGAGTTGTTTTGGGATGTCTCAGTGTCACGTGATGGACTTAGAGTCAGGGTTTCAGTCCTTTTCCATGGGGAGAATACTTCAATTTATCAGAGGGGTTACTGGTTTCAAACTGACAGACCGTGTAATCTGTACTTCTTTGTTATCTACTTCTTGTGTCATTGAGCTCTCATTAAATGACATCCTAATTCTCCTTTGAATTGAAGAGACTCTCTTCTGTCATCAGAAAAACTCATCAAAATGCTCCTGCTTTTTCTGACAGCTCTACCATGCTGGAATGCAGCAAGACAGTGTGTAATCAGTACAGTAATTATATTTTAGAGCATACAGTTATCACTAATTTAACATAATAAATGAGAGGGACCCTGGATAACCAGACAGCACGACTGAGATGGAAGAGTGAGTTTTTGAAACAGTATAAAATTGAAACTGGATGTTGTGGAAGTAACTACTTCTGTCAGCGATGGGTTTAGAAACCTGTAGGGCTTCATGGTAAGATGAAGATGTGAGTCTAGAAGTGAAGTGATCACTCAGCTTTGCTCACATTAAAAGGCTGTCTGGATGCCCACTCTTGAAACACCATCTCTTAATGATTTATGGAAGGCCACTAGGAGACAACTCTGGAGATTTAGGATTTATTAAAGGTGCCTTTAAGAGCACCTTTTATTCTATACTGTTTTCTTCCAAGTGTGTGAACACTTGTGCTTTGAGAGAAACTGGGATGTTTACTACCTCTTCTTGCATGGCTTATCTCATTTTAAGGCAGACACACAATATTCTGCTAGATAAATGCCTGGATAGTTGTGCCTGACACACACAGGGGTCTTGGTTCAAGTTCTAATATTCCCTTCTCTGTGTCCATTTTCCAGTTAGGGAAAAATAAAGGCAATGAGAGAATTACAGCAGCCCAGGCCGGTAAGAAGAAGCCTCAGTATCACTTAATCTGCATCTTGCCACACTGTTATCCTCTTAGCTCCTAGGCTATTTTGTGTCTTGCAAAGCAGCTCTCTCTGCCCAGGTCCCATAGTCTTCAGTGTCTTAATTTAAAGGTGACAAATAAGGTGTTTAGTCAGGAGCAGGGTGGTGTTCAGTCAGCCTCTGGTTCTGACTCAGCTGCCGCACGATGAAGAGCTCTCTCTGCGCCTGGGGACTGGGTTTTGCCTGCAGGAGATGATGGTAAACAGTAAAAGCAAGCAAGCTGCAGTTAAAATGTTGGGAATATGGTATGCTTCTACTGCTGTGAACCAGACAGGATTGTGCCAATAGGTGGGTAAAGCTTAACCTTTTCAAATGTGTTGCAGGACTCGGTTAATGCTGGTGGTGTAAGGAATGGTGCCTGGAATGGGAACATAGGCTTGCTTTCTTCTCTAAGCCAGAAGGTTGTTCATGGCTTGCTACCTATGTAACATTTTCCAAGGGCACGTATTTCCTGGAAATGACATTACAATTAAGGATGCTTGGGGGTTTTTACAAGTCTTTATCGCAACCTGAGTGTCCATCACAGAGTGGCAGGTTTGAAATTAACTCATTTGCAGGAGATTTAGTTTCTCAGATGATTATTTTGACTAGAAATATTACCTTTACAACATGGAGATTGTAGCTAGAGGTGGACTTGACATTATCACTCTTCTGACTGTGTTTGTCTAATTCTTAGAGAATTGGGCTAAGAAACATTAGTTATAACTTCCCAGATCTGGAAGTTTGTCGTTATTTGATGGACAAGTGATGAGGGACACATAAAGTGGTATATGGTAGTAAGTTGGTAGTGTAGGGTTTAATTCCACAGGTGCATAATAGCTCCATGTGACCACAAATAATCATTTTATTTAAAAGCTACCAGAACAACTTTAGTTTTTATTGGACCTTAGCTCCTAAAACCAGTTTGTCCTACACCTGAGTATCAACCAACTAGCACTGGTTGGATTTTCTCCCACAAATAATTATTTAATTGTCAAAAATGATTTTTTTTTTTTTTTTGCCTAGGAAGCCTGTCTGGTATTTTGGACTATGTTATATCTAGTAGTTATATTTTAAGGAAGCTTAGTTCATTTGAAATTTGAATTACTGAGTGAAATCTCAGCAATTTGAAAAGACATTAGTGGGGGGGGGAAAAAAAGTACACTTTGAAAAGTTGAAATCTGTATGAAGTCTTTGGAATGTGGCATTTTTTTCATTCATAGATTGATAGAGTTTAGGCTAGAAGGGACCTTTTGAAGATCACCTAGTTCCAACCACCCTGCCATGGACAGGGGTACCTTTTCCACATTAGTATGTTTAGATAACTGCATTCTGCTTTTTATCATGCTTCATTTAAACTTCACTAACAAATATGATGATAGATCTATAGCATAAATGGCAAGAGATTTCCTTTGGTTTACATTTCCGGTGGAATAGATGGTCCATGACATATCCAGAGGCTGGTTTACAAGATTATGTGCAAAAAAAACCCCAAACCCAGTAACTCTGGAGCAATGAAATTACATAACAGCTGGCTTTACAACTGCAGAGTTCAACTTTCACGTGTGCTGTAATCCAATAAATCTTCCTGTATTTTATGTAAGTGAAACTATTGCAGCAGGCTGCAATTCATTAAAAAACAAACAAACAAACAAAACCTGCTCTTTTGCCACATTTTTAATTGCATTCAGTCTGAATTTCCTAAGTCCAGTCAGTAAAAGAATGTTATTTAGCCCCTTTGGCTGTTGATGTTTAGCTCTTTTGGTTTTTACTGCCTAAAATGTTTGGCTTTTCTGCACGAAGTCAGCACACTGGACCTGCCTTGGTTGTAGTATCAGTGTAGCATTTATGCTAGTACTTATCAGCTATTCCTCTGAAGATTATTTGAAAATTCTTTATCTTTCAAAGGACTCTGTAATTTCCACCAGTGCTTGATAGAAATGCAGATAAGATGCTTTCTGATAACCTTTCTTTGCTTAGGTTTAAATAACAAAGCACTAAAGGTTAGCACTGTAGAAACTGTGAAGTGCAGTTTGCAGGATGGAGCACAGCAAGCTTCTGCTAGGGGTATTGGAGAATTGGTTTATTTTGTCAGATTTGAGTCCATCTCTGAGGACTCCAACCCAGGAAGGACATGGACCTGCTGGAGTGGGTCCAGAGGAGGAGCACAAAGATGATCAGAGGGCTGGAGCACCTCTCCTATGGAGACAGGCTGAAAGAATTGGAGCTGTTCAGCTTGCAGAAGAGAAGGCTCCAGGGAGACCTTAGGAGCTACATTTTAATATCTGAAGGGGACCTACAGGAAAGTTGGGGAGGGACTGTTTAAAAGGGTCTGTAGTGATAGGATGAGGGGCAAAACTGGAAGCAGGGGAAATTTAGGTTGGACATCAGGAGGAAGTTCTGCACATTGAGGGTGGTGAATTACTGGAATAGGTTGCCCAGGATGTGGTCTAGGTCCCTTCCCTAGAGACATTCAAGATCAGACTCAATGTGGCCCTGGGCAGCCTGATCTAGTTTGAGGTATCCGTACTTACTGCAGGGGGGGGTTGGACAAGAAGATCTTTGAGGGTCCCTTCCAACCTGATGCAATCTGTGAATCTTTCAGTAAATCTTTCATTTTTTAATTACTGAAGATAAATAATGCACCTTCCAGAGCAGTTCTGCAGATCTGCTCTTCAGAAAAGACAACACATGAGCTTCCTTCTGCTTTTTGAGTGTTGTCAGTGTGGCATCATTTCAAGAGTGCAGTGCAACTAGCACATTTGTTGTTCTGCCTAGTCACAAAGGTGGATTGCAAGGAAACAAAGTGATTTACATGCTCATGCTCCAGAGAATTAGCATAATGCTTTTGTGTTTGCTAAGGAGAGCAGGGATGTGTCTGTGCAGTTCTGAATGACACTACAAGCTTGCCCTGTGTATGGAGTTGTGTAGGCAGGATAATAACACTGTGAATCTCTGCAGGTACTTAAGGTTCCGGCTCAGAAAGTGACTTTTACCTTTCAGTTGTTATTTTAGTTTTTGTTTGTTTCTGTTCTTGAAACTCCATGGATACACCTTGTTGTCTTACCTGCAGAACACTGGGACTTTAGTCATAGAATCCTTAAGGCTGGAAAAACTTAAGATCATCAATTCCAACCTTCTACCTAACACCTCCATGAATACTAGAAGGACTTTTCCTGAGGGTGTCTAGAGACAGGACTAAGGGGAATGGTTTGAAGCAGAGGGAGAGTAGGGTTAGAATGGATCTTAGGAAGAAGTTCTTCAGGAACTCTGGAATGGGTTGCCCAGGGAGGTTGTGGATGCCTCATCCCTGGAACCGTTCCAGGTCAGGTTGTTTGGGGCTCTGAGCAATCTGATTATCTGGTTGAAGGTGTCCTGGTGTCCCTGCTCACTGCAGGGAGTTTGGACTAGATGACCTCTAAAGATCTCTTCTGACCCAAATCAATCTGTGATTACAACACAGCCAAGAGCCAGGAGAAGGTAAGCTAGATAAAGGAATTGATCCAGCTGGGAAGGAGGGGAAGAAGGAAAAGGAAATCAGTTTATTTTTTCTCCTGAATCAGTTCTCTTATCTCACTTACTACTTAAATACACAATAACTGATGCTGATGCAAGTGAGGATGCTGCAGCATGTGCCTGAGGTTAAGGGGGAGGTAAACTTTTTCTCTGCAACCTGGAGTTAGGTTAGCTTAATGTGACCCTGGAGCTGCAGCTTTGGTGATGAGAAAGAAAATGTTTCCCCATGAGCCCAGTTAGACTGGGAATCATCTCCCAAGGGAAGCAGTGGATCCCCCACACTGGTCACTTTCAAGACTCAGCTTGCCAGGGTGCTGGGCCAGCTCATTTCAACTCCACTATCACCTGGAAAGGCTGGACCCAGATATCCTCGGGGTCCCTCCCAGGCTGGCGTGCTGTGGTGTGGGTGTTGTGCACACTGCTGTTTGGCCTGTCTAGTGATTGTCCTGTGTACCAAGGGAGAAGGGGGGATGTCTTTGCACTGATGTTACTTTTTAGTTAGTCTCTCTAAATACATCTTAGAGGAAAATGCAGACCCCTTCTACTCCTCCAACTCTACTTCAGCTATCAAGCTTTTGGTACAATTTTTCTACATTTGCTGCTGCTGAGGGTGAGGTGCTATGTAAGTTTGGATGCACTGTTGTGCCTGTCACAACTAGGTGACACTTACTGTGGGTTACCTAAGTTACTGCTCTATTTAAATTACAATTCTTATTAAATTACTCCTCCTAATGACAGAAACAGGAAAAGAAAACGGTTTCAATTTAACACAAAACTTTTTTTTTGGGGGGGGGAGAGGTCTCTTCTGTTGTTAAGCCTTACAGGATTATTATTGTTTCTCTAGGCTAAACCAGGCCAAATAGCTCCAGTTAAACCTATTAGAAAGCTGGCATGGATTTAAAGCCTCAGAACCATCTGGGAATGGGATCACATGTAGTGGTTCTTAATATAGACAGCTTTGTCATTGCAGATCTATTTGAGAACCAATTAATTCACACTGACCTAAAGCAGTGTTGTGACACACTTGCATATGGAGAAAGGTTAAAAGTATTGTTGAGTAGAAACTTCCTATTTGTATCTATCTATATATTCAATTTCAAGGATAAAATGTAAAGAGAAAGGCATCTGTCTGTAAGGCTTTGAAAGGAAACACAACTTCTTCCTCTGGCTATTTTTATTCACCTTTGCCTAACACTTTGTTTGCTTTCCAGTACCTGTGGGAATCCTACAGGAAGGCTGCAGAGGGACTTTTTATGAGGGTGTCTAGAGACAGGACAAGGGGGAGTGGTTTGAAGCTGAGGGAGATCAGGGTTAGACTGGAGCTGAGGAAGAAGTAAGATGTTGAATTCTTAGATGGTGACCAGGTAAGATGATTCTGTAGATAAATAAGATAAAATCTAACCTTCATTTCTCTGCTGCTTCGGTTTTTAATTGTTGTATGCAAGAGTCTGGCACAAGAAAATGAACATAATTTCTCTTTGTGACAAAATAATGCTGCATTTTTATTGGGTGCTGAATTCTACCATGGTCTAGACATTGCAGAGAATTCTCTTCTTTTTTGTTGATTGTACAGTGGAAGAATCTGACATCATCGATCTAGAGAAGCGCTACTGGCTGCTGAAAGCTCAGTCAAGAACTGGACGTTTCGATCTAGAAACATTTGCCCCTTTGGTTTCCCCTCCTATTCATCCATCTCTGAGTGAAGGTATGGAACCGTGGGTCAAATATGCAGGGAACTGGTCTTGCTGTGGTGTTGGCTACTGATGGTCTGCTGACACTCAAATTGCGTGGCTCTGAAGTGGGCCTCTTTCGAAATATATTGTAAGCTTAAATCACAGAGATTCATTCCACTGGGTTCTGAGTGCTTGGAAATTAGAAAAGATACCTGGAAAATCTCTGATGGGAAATCTGGAATGGCTAAGGAAGTGGTGAAGGAATTTTTACAAGGGCTTGTAGTGATAGGACAAAAGGGAATGGATTTAAGATGGAAGAGGGGAGATTTAGACTGGGGATTAGGAATAAATTCTTTACAGTGAGGGTGGGGAGACACTGGAACAGGTTGCCCAGGGAGGCTGTGGATGCCTCCTCCCTGGAGGTGTTCAGGGCCAGGCTGGATGAGGCCTTGAGCAACCTGGGCTGGTGGAAGGTGTCCCTGCCCATGGCAAGGGGATTGGAACTGGATGATCTTTCAGGTCACTTCCAACCCAACCCATTCTATGAATCTATGAAGTGCTGCTTCTGTGTGCTACATTCTTACTAGTTGTCAGGACTGCATGTGTTAAACCTCATGCAGAATTTCCCCGCTAGTGCTTAAATTATTTTTTGTTGGGTTTCTTAATACTCTGTAATGACAAAATACTCTGCTGTCCCTGAGGGAGGGAAATCAGAAGACTGATTTTTAAACTGACAGATGTGAGTTTCATCCATTAAATGACAATTCAACATGCAAGCCAGGAGCTGTATCATACAGTCAATGAAAGAGTCTCTCCTAATAGTGTGAGTCAAGGAAGGTTTTGCTCAGAAGGCTCGGTCAGGAGATGTGTGATGCAATGCAGCCATTAATAGCCAAGCTGGTCTTTCAAGTTGAAGCCACTCTGGCAATAACTGGAGATTGCAACTGTCTAATTGCCATTTACTACACAACATAAGGACATTAAGTAACATTCAACTTCTGTGCTAGTTTTTGTCTGCACTCCTATAGTGACAATTTTTTATCACCAAATGGTCAGTTTTACTGACAAGTGGCAGCAGTAAGTAGAAGATGGGAAATTCATCTTCAGCAGATGCAAGCTGTTAAAACACCAGACCTGATGTTCAGTTCAGCAGGGATATATCCCCCCACCCTTGTGCTTGTCAGTGTGTTTTAGCTAATTAGTGATCAAAAATTTACACAGCTGCTATGGGGAAAGTTTGTGGTTGTTATCTACATGTCTGCTGTGGGATACTGCCACTGAGTCATGTCACATAAAAACCCCCAAACCAACCAACCAGAAAACCCACACCAAAACCCAACAAACCCCTTTCTGAGATAAAAGAAGTAATATGTTCTGAATGAGTAGGATTCTTAAATCCTTAACTGAATCTCCTGACTCTCTTAGGGCTAAACTTGCAGTGGTATTCAGGAGTTTCTAACAGGCACTTCAGAAAAGCCAGAAGTAGTTTGCATCTGAGAGCTTTTACTATTTTGATCCTTTAGCTGTTGTGATAATGCTGGGCCTGGCCATCCTGGTTTGGATGTGCTCTGTATAACTCAGTCATTATAAGGAAGCCTTGAAAACAAGGTTTCTCTTCAGGATTCATGATTCCTTCCCTACCCTGCCCCTGGGGTGTTTTTCTGGCCATCCACAAGAAATCTAATTCACCTTTTAAAATGGTCTTGGAAGTGCTTAATTACCTTCATTCCACTTAAGAATTAGTTCCACTCCTGAGTGTGAGTGTTGGTACCTCTTGCAAATGTTAACCATTAACCCTTGCTGTAAATGCTAAGTACAACTGTCAGCTGTTTCAGCCAGATGCTGTAACAGGAGATGCTTTTGTGGTTTGCAGGTTTGTTTAATGCTTTTGATGAAAACCGAGACAATCACATAGATTTTAAAGAAATTTCCTGTGGGCTCTCAGCATGTTGCAGGGGACCCTTGGCAGAAAGACAGAAGTGTAAGTATGCAGAATGGTAACTATTCATCTTAAAGAAGTTTTTCAGGTTTGAGCAATGAAGTTTTAGTTCTTTCCACCTTTTTAGGATTTTCTTTCACTGAGCAAGTGTGTCTGTGAAAAGTGACAGACTTCAGAAGTTAAAACATTAAAGAAATTCTAAATATCAAGGCTTCCTCTTATAAAGGATGATTAGACCTTATTCTCTAGATGTTACCACTTAGAGCTTCATAAAAATTCTCAACATGCTTAGCAAAAACCTGCTCTGGTGGAGGATGTCCCTGCTCACAGCAGGGGGGTTGGGCTAGGTGACTTTTGGAGGTCCCTTCCAGCCTAAACCATTCTATGATTATGACACAGAAGTATATATCTCAATATCAAAACTGCACTTACCTATTTATTATCTCTAATCCAAACTGAATGTCCTATTTGATTGTCTTGTGGTAAATAGCATGGTCTGGCTTGTTTTGTCTCCACTTTTCAGCTGTCTCCCTGCAAGGTTCTTGTGGTTTTGAAATACCTTTGTTCCATACTTTCCCAAAAGCGATCTTGCTGCAACTTAAAAGCTCTCATTGAGTGGAAATTTCTGGATGCACATATGTTCCCCGCTATGGCACATCAGAAAACACAGCACAGAATTGCAGGGATCTCCATTTCAGTTTATTAAACACAGCTGCTCCATTTCCTCACCACCACACATGCATCCTGCCTCATCAAAACTGTCAGCACTAAATCATGTTCTTGTGACTCTGCAGACTTACATTCTGCAAGAAAAAGAGAAAATAATTGTTGAGTAGTCCTAGCATAGAAAAGTAATTTCCTTTTTTTTTTTTTTTTTTTTTTTTCTTTCTCCCTTTGGTCTCAGTTTGCTTCAAGGTTTTTGACATTGACCGGGATGGGGTCTTGTCTCGCACCGAGTTGAAGGACATGGTGGTGGCACTCCTAGAGGTCTGGAAAGATAATCGTACTGATAAAATACCTGTAAGTCCTCCCTGGGGTTGGATTCATTTCTTTCTGCTTCTTAAAGTCCTTCATCCTTCAAAAGCAGGAATGGGAATGTTGTCTGAGCACGATTTTGGTGAAATACTGGCTTCCTTGAGCTGAGCTGGAAGAGGGGAGATGTAGAGTGGAGGTTAGGAGGAAAATCTTT
The DNA here is from genome assembly GCF_027791375.1 of Indicator indicator. NCBI lineage: Eukaryota > Metazoa > Chordata > Aves > Piciformes > Indicatoridae > Indicator > Indicator indicator. Next base: position 2,403,030 of record NC_072039.1, on the reverse strand, counting down.
ACAGTGAGGGTGGTGAGACACTGAAACAGGTTGCCCAGAGAGGTTGTGGATGCCTCCTCCTGGAAGTGTTCAAGGCCAGGCTGGATGAGGCTTTGAGCAACCTGGGCTGGGGGAAGGTGTCCCTGCCCATGGCAGGAGGGTTGGAACTGGCTGATCTTTAACATCCCTTTCAAACCAAACTGTTCTGTGAATTCTACCTTAGCTATTTGTAACTGGGTGTAACTTTCCTTACATAACTCTGAGCTGCCATTACCAAAGCAGAATGATTTGCCTACAGCGTGTGCTGCTTCATCTAAAAAACCTTAGCTACAAAAGTACAACTCTCTGGAAGCTGTCAGTTGTGAATTACACAGAAGGGATCTTCAGTGTTTCTTACCCTTAGATCATTCTGTTGAACATGTGCAGCCCTGGAGAGTGCTGATAGAATTTAACTCTGTTTTCTCTTCCTTTTGTTTAAGGAATTGGACATGGATTTGTCTGAGATTGTAGAAGATATTTTGAATATGCATGATACCACAAAGGTAGGAATTTGCTGTTCTTTCCTTGTCATTTTTATACCCTCAGTTTATTTAACAGTTGGACTCAATCATAAAGGTCTTTTCCAACCTAAACAATTCTGTGATTTGTAAGAGAAAAACCCTTGTGTAAATGTGTCAATAAAGGAATCTCTTCAAAGAAATTAAAGTTTTCCACACACTTCCTGTGAGAGAAAGAACAGTGAATTTTCTAAGTCATTTTTTATATGAAAATAAACCAGAAACACATAACCAGAAGAACTGCCTTTGAAATATTTGCTCGTTGCAAGGCTTGGCTGTGCATAATCAATACCAGTTTTAAATCTGATGCTTGACTTCTGTTCTGGAGAAACTGTTCTTTTGTTTCATGTTAAAAATGATCTTCTGAAAAAAAAAAAAAAAAAAGAGCCTGGAGCATTAGTGTGGCTTCTATTTTGTGCTGTGTGAAGACACTTTCTCCTCAGGAGCTCTAGTAATTCAATAGTAACTTACACATTATCAAGCTACTATGCAATAATATTATATATAACCAGTGAACTATATACAGTGATATGATTCAACCCAGGAGGCAAATCACATCCTGGGCTGCATCAAAAGCAGCATGGCCAGCAGATGGTGAGAGGTGATTCTGCCACTTGACCCTGCTCTGGTGAGACCTCACCTGGAGTACTGTGTCCAGCTCTGCAGCCCTCAACACAGGAAGGATATGGACCTGATGCAGCAGGTCCAGAGGAAGGCCATGAAAATGATCAGGGGACTGGAGCACCTCTGCTATGAGGACAGGCTGAGGGAGCTGGGGATGTTCAGCCTGGAGAAGAGAAGGCTCCAGGGAGACCTAATAGCAGCCTTCCAGTGCCTGAAGGGGACTACAGGAAGGATGGAGAGGGACTGTTTGCAGAGGCTTGCAGTGATAGGATGAAGAGCAATGGTTTGAAATTAGAGAAGAGGAGATTTAGATTGGATGTTAGAAACAAGTTCTGCACCATGAAGTTGCTGGAACACTGCAGCAGGTTGCTCAGGGTGGTAGTTGAAGCCCCATCCCTGGAGATATTCAAGATGAGGCTCGACAGGGCTCTGAGCAACTTGATGTAGTGGAGGATGTCCCTGCTGACTGTAGGGAGGTTGGACTGGATGTCCTTTGGATGTCCCTTCCAACCCAAACCATTCTATGATTCTATATTGTTTCAGAGCTAAAGTAGCCATGGTTAATGGTTTGATGGCTTTTCCTTCCTCTTTCCTTCTCCTCCCTTCAACTAAGCTTGGACACCTCACTCTGGAGGACTACCAGATATGGAGTGTGAAGAGCGCACTTGCCAATGAATTTTTAAATCTACTGTTTCAGGTATGTTTAGAGGAAATTGAAACTTGCAAATTATGATCATTAACTCCTGAGCTTTTGGCATGGCCACACAGTGCAGCATCAGCATTTGGCCAACACCCTTTACAGCTTTGCTGCAGTAAGTGAGGTGGGTTTGCAGTTGTGCATTACCTCAGTGAGCTGATTCTCTATGGGATTTTTGTTCTTTTCAGTGTATGGGGATGGCTAAAGCATAATTTGTTGAAGAGAACATCATGTGCTGTGTATAACATGCAATTTCAAGTGCATCAGCAGTTACATTCACCGTTAGGAAAAGGCTGTGCTCTTAACCAGTTGTTCTTGCAAGTCTTTGCCAAGAAGGTGACCCAGCAAATGAGCAAAGGTGTTGCTAAACTTTATGCAACCACTTTCCTTTTGTTTTCTGTTAAGGCCATCTAAGGAAGCTCTCATTGCTGTCTTAATGAAGCAGTCCTTGAAAGCTGTGATAATCATATCATTCTTGTGATATAGAAGCTGAGGATTAAGGGTCTACTGAATTTTAGTTTTAATTGAGGTGGAACTGGATTTTTATAAATCCTTGAAGCAGTCATATTTTAGCTTAGGCTCACTTTGTGCAGAAAATCACTCCCTAAGAGTATTTTCATTCACTGCAGTTTGTTCCTTATCCATTTCCTGTAGAGGTTGATACTTAAGAGTTTAAAAAATAATAATCCTAATGGAGCCTTGGAGGTTTGCCCTGATTTAGCATTCACCTCCAGCCCTGTATGACAGTCTCAGATCTTCCAGAGAGGGCTGGAGAGAACCAGTGGGCTCTGCTTTCATCTTACAAGTGAAGCTTAATCAGTTATAGGGTCAGATTGTAGCAGAAAACTATTTCATCAGAGAGAAGCTCTGTGGGTTTCTTAAAACAATTAACTGTTGTGAGAGGCTGCCTGAATAGCAGGCTCCTGACTCTCCTGTTTATCACCCTGGACTGCTTTTCCAACAACTCCAGGGTGAGTGAATGAGAGGGGTCTGAGACCATTGGCTACACCACAGCTGGAAAGAGTAAAGTCAGAAAGTTCTTCAGAAAGTTCTTTATCTGTAATTACATCAGGTTGTGCTCACATTGCAGTCTTCTCAAGAGGGGCTGCCTTTATTTTTGGGCCGTCTAGCATCAAATTCCTGTCACTACTTAATACTGATGAAGAAAAGGCTCTGGGGAGACTCTTTACAGTGGGGGTGGAGATGCTGGAACAGGTTGTCCAGGGAGGTTGCAGATGTCCCCTCCTTGGAGGTGTCCAGGCCAAGGTTGGATAAGGATTTGAGCAACCTGGGCTAGTGGAAGGTGTCCCTGCCCATGGCAGGGAGGTTGGAACTGGATGATCTTTAAGGTCCTTTCCAACCCGTTCTATGCAACACTGGGGTAAGATGAAGAACACTTAATGAACTTTCCCTACTGCTGATTACCACCACCCTTGCTCCACATTACTGCTGGAGGTCTGCAGTATTTTTTCTCCTGACAGAGTCACATTTTCATTTCGGATTCTTATCCTTATTTCCTTTGATACTTTTATCATCTGAGGCATCCTCATCTCATGCTGCAGGCTCAAGAGGACAGAGTCTGCCATTGATTTGTCTGGGCATTTATTTGAACTGTCATGAGCTTGTGTCTCTCATTTGCAGGCAGAGAATCTTAAGTAGTCTGAGTGGAGTGCCATGGAAAGCTTGTCAACAACTGGGTTTGTTTGCAGCAGGGATAGTTTCTATGAAGAATCTGATACTGGCACAGTGCTACATGAGGTTAAAAAGGAATATCAGAGCCAGCTGTGTTGTATGTGCTGGAAAAGCTGTTGCTTCCCAGCAGCTAATGGCCTTTGTTTTATTCAGAATGTGGAATAGTCTCTCACACTGTAATATAAATCTAAATAAGATATCTCACCAGTCATTAGAAATCTCCAGCTGAGATGCAAATTGATGGCCTCAAAAGAGACATAAGGAAAAGACTATAAATCATGTTATGAGTAACCACCAATTTGAAAACCGTCTGGGAGAGGAGACAGCTGAGCCTCCTCCCTGCAACCCGAGACAAAGGCTGGGGCAGAGGCTGCTCCCCTCTGCGCATCGCTGCCTGCCACACGCCCTGCGCCTGGCAGCTGCTGCCAGAAACCAGCCACAGTCCTCTCCCAGCCAAGCCTGGGCTGCTTTGACGAGGAAGAAATGAGTAAAGTATTAGCCATGGGGCACTGCTGTCTTGTACTTGGAATAAGGCCTCAGCCCCCTTGAGCAGCTGTGTGGGAGTGGTGCCCTTCTGTGCTTCTTTCATAAAGAAAAATAAAGCATCAGATACTCAGGGAAAGTTGGACAATTTCAGGAGCATTGTGGGTGGTGACTACTTGGCTGGACTGCTTTATACTTCTCCCTTGGTCTCTTCATGTGCATCTTTCCCCTTCAGTTCCTTAGACAGCCACATCTCCCCAGTTTTGCCCTTTTCCATTCTCGTTATTGTTTAACCTTTAGCTTATCCTCTTCCAACAGCTTGCATTCGCCCAGTTCCTCATTCCCTCTCTGCCTCACCTAAAGGCACCTTAACCTTTGGTGTATCTGATCCATGTCAGTCACTGTGATCATTTGTAGCCCTTGCTTCAGGCCTGAAAATAATGACAATTTATTTCCTGTTCACCTTAATTTGCCTTGGGGCCTTTGACATTCTTGGTTCTTTGTCTTAGCAGTGGGAACAAGTTGTGAATCTCCTACCTCAAAGTACTTCTTTTTTTTTTTCTTTTTTTTTTTTAGTAATTTCTTCATTTTTAGGTAATTTTCCTACATAATTAAAAAGAATTTTCTGAGGAGTCCCTTTAGAGTTGTTCTTTTCTTTCCTTTCTTCTATAGTGGTGGCATTCTTAATAAGAATTGCTTTCTTTTCCCAGGTGTGTCATATAGTTTTGGGGCTACGACCTGCCACTCCAGAAGAGGAAGGCCAGATTATTAGGTGTGTGTTTTGCTCAGAATCTAAACCAGATTTCAGAATCAACCTTTTAATATTTTTCAAAAGGAGGGCTGTCATTTCCCTTCTTCCAGCTAATACTTCCTGCTGTGCTTGCTTTCTGTGCAGAGGCTGGCTGGAAAGAGAAAGCAGGTATGGCCTTCAGCCAGGGCACAACTGGTTCCTGATTGCAATGCCATGGTGGCACCAGTGGAAAGAGTATGTCAAATATGTAAGTATAATGATAATGCTTCCTGCATAAGTGATTTCTTTGTCTGATGGAAAAAAAGGAGTGTGGAGCAAATGACTGCTTAGCCAATAATGCTTGAAATTAAGCATCTCCTGTCTCTGAGAGGAAAATAATTGTTTTGCTGAATCATTGTCACATGGTGAGCTTTTCAGTGTAATTTCATTAAACTGTCATCTCTCTTGCTTTGTTTCATCACTCCTGCATGTCAAAATATTTTTTGAATAAAAACATCCTCTCACAATAGTACTCCCCTGAAGTCTTTTGATTCTTTTGATGATAAAGCTACCTGGTGTGGTTTTGACTTTACTTGGGCCAAGAATGCTGCACTGTGCATTTTTTTTTTTTTTTTGACAAATAAAGGAGGGAGTTGATTGGATTTGGTTTATAGGCAATAATGAAAAGTACTCCAGTAGCTGATGGTGATCCAAGGAGTCCTACTAAAACCATACAGTTACAGGGTGCTCTCTAACACCCTCCAGCTAAAATAGTGAAGCTAAAGCATTGCTGTGAATCTTACCAAAGAAAGCACTTTTAAGGAAACTCAATAAAATGTAATTGAACAAGCTGGTCTAGTGGGATTTGTCCCTGCCCATGGCAGAGGATTGGGACTAGCTGATCTTTAGGGTCTCTTCCAACCCAAACCATTCTGTGAGATGGAGATAGTTCTTTGCAGGCTACAGAAGTGAAACAGACTATTTCTCAGAAGAGTTTTATGTAGTGCTAAGTAAGCAAATAAATATTTGAGTTGTTTTATAAACATAAGGAACTAAAACTATTCAGAAAACTGCAATGTGTGCATTAACTGCCCATGTAATTGCAGCTCTTCTTTGTGCACAGTGATTTGGACAAATGATGGCTGAATGCCTCAGTATTAGGTAATATGATCCTTGTCATGGTCTTAAGTGCTCAGATGTGCACATGAGTTCAGACCTAATCCCCTGCATAAAAGCACAATGCCATTAGTCCTCTGTCTGTCTACCTCTGGAGCAAGGAGAGCATTCACAGTTCCTGTGGAACTCCACAGATGATTACTGTCATTCCAACAGGTGTTTTAGCCTTATTTTTCCACTGCACAATTTTGTTATTTGGCAAGTTATGTTTAAGGGACAACATCAAACAGCAAACATCCCTTTTCCCAGTGTTGTTACAGTGATGTTCACTGCCTGGGTTTTATTTTTTTTTCTCCTCTAAGGCTCAGTTAATTCCCTTTTATCTTCTGGTGTCTTGTTGTGACTGGTGCTGTAATTGGGTAGAATTCTTCTTACATCCTGTCTGTACTGGACAGGGAAGTTATGCTTTGGGGGGAATGCACAATTTTTTCTCCATCCTTCTTTATCTCTACCTTTATGCTTTCCAGTGAGGGTGGTGAGACAGTGCTACAGGCTGCTCAGGGAGGTTGTGGATGCCCCCTCCCTGGACGTGTTCAAGGCCAGGTTGGATGAGGCCTTGAGCAACCTGGTCAAGTGGAAGGTGTCCCTGCCCATGGCAGGAGGGTTGGAACTAGCTGATCTTTAAGATTCCTTCCAACCCAAACCGTGCTATGAATCTTGCCCAAGTGTGAGCCAGAGACTGCCTTTCCAATGCTGTTTCCCTTAAGGAAACAAAGAAACTTGGCTTCAAAACAAAGTTAGGTTTGAGAAAAGAATGGATTTGTTTTTTTGTTGATCTTATGCTTACTGTTCTCACTTAACCATATGAAATTCAACAAGGGCAAATTCTGAGTATTTATAGCCTGTAACTATAGCTGTCTGAAACAGTTTTATGTGTCTAGCTAGAGAAAATAATTTAGTGTTTTGGTTTTTATATTGCGCAGAAGAATTTATGCAACTGATTGAACAATTTTTGGCTGTTCCTGCAGCGTTTTCATCAGCAGATGTAGAAAGATGTGGTGTTTCTTTTGACTCCAAAGCTCATTGTGGTCACATTGCTGTGAATTTTGGTGATTTGGTTTGGCTAATGCTAAACCTCTTTGATTTTTGGTGTATAATTTAACTTTTCTACTTGCCTACCAATTTTAGGATGCAAACCCTGTTGTGATAGAGCCTTCATCTGTCTTGAATGGAGGTAAGAATTCACTCGTAGCTGCTGCAGCTTCAGAACAGGGAGAAGACAAAATGGGAGGTCTTAATAACTTCAGTGCATCAGAAGAAAAGTTTTCAGATAATGTTTCTACTGCATCAGAAGCTTCAGAGACCACTAGCAGCAGTAAGCATATAAAATCTTATTTCCTTGGAGGTTTAATGTAGAACTACCTACTGCATGGATTTCTGCAGGCAACAAGATAACACAGTTTAGCCTGCAGCAGTGGCCTACATGTGGACATCATGACTAGGACATTTTAGTCTGTAGTGGATAAACAAGAAGCAATCTTGTTCAAGCAAAAATTCATTTTTTGTCATACAACAATGAATTTCCAGAGTTGTTTTCAAGGTAGTTTTTATCCTGTCATTTATTTTGAGTGTATTTTTTTTCTCTCTTCATATTAAGTTGTTTCAGCTCATGCCAAGTTGGTGTTGTCTTGCAATGGGATCACCTCAGAAATTACAAAGAGAAGCAGAAAATAGTTAGGAAGAGCACACTTAAGAGTTTTTCAGGGCATGTACTCTAAATGAGGTTGTGCAGATTCTCAAAGCCATTTTTGTGAATGAAGATGTTTTGGTGATGATTTTCAGTCAGTTCTTGTGAGAATGGGAGCTGCTGGGGTTTTCTCGCAAGACAGATGAATGTTGCATCTGGTGGTTTAAAATCTGTGTCTTGAAATTGTAACTTCAGTTTAAAGAAGATAAATTACTGTGAGCACTTTGTAGGGTGGGCTTTGGGGGAGATAGGGGAAGTGTGGGAAGGGAGACAAGTTTTAAGTTAAAGCTCCTTTCTCTTTTCCTATTTGACATTTAGATGTAGTGTTCTGCATAACTAAAGTTCTGTATGAATAAAACCAGTTGCCCTTTCAAGGAGAAAAACTAAACCCAAAGCATTGTTGAATATATATTCAGTTCTATAGATAAGATTTTCAGGAGTTTGATATTCAGACATCCAGAGAACAAGGAAATGTTGCACATATCTGATGATACAAACTTAGTTAGGTTGATTTCCTGCTAATATCTGTTTAAAAAACAAAGAAAGGATAGAGAGGTTTAAGTCATTTCTGGTTTATGGAGTCATGAACTGAAATGGAGATTTCCTTTTTCCCCTTGTGTTCTGTTACAGATGCTCTTTACCCTGGCACACCAGGGACTGATGTCTGTTTTGCTAGGCAGCATAATACTTCAGACAACAATAACCAGTGTTTCCTTGGAGCCAATGGGAATAATTTGCTACAGCTTAATCCTCAGAAACCAGGAGCTATTGATAACCAACCCCTAGTAACACAAGAACCAGTGAAGGTAAATGTGAATATGGGCAAGGTTATCTTTGAGCATGCTTTTACCACAGCTTTTTATGTGCTGTTTTGTTTTTCCATTGAGTGGCTTCATTCTGAATTATAACACTGCTTTGTCACAGAACAAAGCTGAGGGCTCTTGCTTCACTTGACATTTGATAAAATCCCTCTTTGTTTCAAGGCTGCCTCGTTAACAATGGAGGGTGGAAGATTAAAGAGATCTCCACAGCTGATAGAAGGAAAGGACTATGTCATGGTACCTGAGCCAGTTTGGAGAGCACTGTACCATTGGTATGGAGCAAATCTGTCCTTGCCCAGGCCGGTGAGTTGTGATTATAGACCCCAAGGTAATATAAACAAACCTAGTGTGTCCCAGCTTCTGCCACTTGCACAAGGTAGTCTTTTATGGCCATCTCCCACTGGATTCAAAATGGGTAGTCTTCAATGAAAAGTCTTGGAGAGCAGAAATGGACATGGATAGAAAGCTGTGGATATTTGCCAGGAGGTTTGCAGCACAATCCCCAGGAGACAGCGCAACAGGGCAGAAGTGCTCAGCTGATCACGACTGCTAAAGCAGGCAAAAGCCAACTTCAGAGCAGTTTGAAAGACTTGGCATCAGAACAGCCACCTTTACAAGCTTAGATACATTTCCAGCCTGTCTGCAAACCCAATAGATTTTAAACTGGGACACCTGCAGCTTTGAAAATGGTTTTCTCTCTCTCTTACAATTTCATGAAGTGAGGGCAAGCTAACAATTGCTGTCCTTCAAGTTCAGCTGTTGCAGGTGTTGTGTTGTGGCTGTGTGAATACCAATTGTTATTTTGAGCAGAATCCTAGAATGGCTTAGGCTGGAAGGAACCTCAGAGATCATCTACTCCAACCTCCCTGCCTTGGGCTGCAACACCTCTCAGCTAGACTGGGCTGCTCAAGGCCCCATCCAGCCTGGCCTTGAACACCCCCAGGGAGGGGCCATAATTAGCAAGAGGCTGTCAAAGCAGTTGTGCTGTTTCTACTTGTTTGCATCAAAGTTTAGTTAGAAAAAAGGCAAAAAAAAATATGAAGGACTGAAATAGGCTTTTTGTAACTGACACCAGTATTTGCTAGATTAAAGCTGTAATATCTTTTATTTAAAATTAATTTGGAGCACAATGCAGAATGCACTACAAAACACAATTTTCAAATGTAAAAGTGCAATGTATTACATGAAATTGACTAACGGGCTAAGAATTCAGTTGTATTATCCCAATGAGATGATTTTTTTGTTTTTTTTCTTTTGGTTGCAGTTGAAACAACAACAGTATTTCTGAAAGAGAAGCAGTAATTACAGAGCAATAGCCAGTGTTGAATCATATAATTTACTCCCAATTTATTGAGCTATCTCTCTGTTTCTGTGTGTAACACTGCAAGAACCATTAACAGGTCATCAGCATTTGAAGCTAAAGGCTGGCATGCCTTGAATTATTAATATTGAATTCACAAAAAAGGAGTAGAATGATGTTAGAGGCAAGAAAAATGGAAGTAATTCATCCTGTTCACTTAACAACGTGGGGAACTGCTTTGAGTTTCTGTGGAGTGTATTTATTCCATCTAGTGGTTGATTTATTCTGTGTCAGGTAGTCTCTTAGAGCAGCTGCACTTAAGGAAAGTATGGGGGGAGGATTTTTTTTCTTTTTTTGGTGGTAGCAATAGAAATTGGTTATATAGCAATAGAGATGGTAAGGGGGGACCTTAGAGCTGCCTTCCAGTACCTGAAGGGATCCTACAGGAAGGCTGCAAAGGGACTTTTCATAAGGGTGTCCAGCAAGAGGACAAGGGGGAATGGTTTGAAGCTGAGGGAGAGCAGGGTTAGTCTGGAGCTGAGGAAGTTGTTCTTCAGTAGGAGGGTGGTGAGACTCTGCCCAGGGAGGCTGTGGCTGCCTCTTCCCTAGGAGAGTTCACAGACAGGCTGGACGAGGCCTTGAGCAGCTGAATCTAGTTGTGAGGTGTCCCTGCCCATGCTGGGGAATTTGGAGTAGATAAGCTCCAACGTGAGCTATTCTATGAGATGAGGTAGTTAGTGTCAGAAATATTCAGTGTCACAAAGAGGAGAGAATTAGCTGTGTGATTTTTGACAGTTTGGTCTGGTAGCTGCAGTACTGGCAAATTTACAGTGAAAAATCACTGCCTTCTGTTACCCTGCTCCCACACGTTCTCCATGGAAACAAACACCTTCCATCAGCCACCAAAGGCCACATCTCTTTATACACAAAGTAAAGTGCTTGGGAGTTGTGTGATAGGGTCAAAAAAAAAAAAAAAAAAGAGAGAGACTTTCTCTTTTTTTCATAAGAAAAGAGCCTCTTTTTTTCCATAAGAAAAGAGGGGTTTCTTCAGAATAAGAGAATTTTAGTTTGGATATCCTGTCTGCAAAAAAAATATAAGCAATATAAACTGTGGCTTTTCAGCCCATAATTAAGGAATATTTTGACACTTAGTTATCTGAGCACTTGAATTCTTGAAGACCATTTGATTCCTTGCCACCTCGTACCCAGGCACTTCAAGTCCTCATCTCCCACCCCGCAGCGGGTACTGTTAGGTTGTTTCTTTCCAGAAAATAGATTCATAGAATGGTTTGGATTGGAAAGGATCATCTAGTTCCCAGCCCCTACCATGGGCAGGGACACCTCTCACTGAATCAGGTTGCTCAAAACTTTGTCTATCAGTATTTTTTTTTTTTTTTGTTAGAACTGAATTTTAATCTCATGGCACTTCAGTGCATCATGTTGTTTTCCACAGCTTAAGCTGTGTGTTGTCTTCTGCTTTGCATGGTCTTAGAAGCAGTGAGCATTCCTGCCACTGTGTGTCAATGTCTGGGCAGAAACTGGGCAGGTGACTGGAAAGCTGCAAGTCTTGCTCTGGAATCATTTCAGCTTTTTCTGTTATTGGATCAAAACGCAACAAAAGAAAATTTGAAGTCTGTTCTTACAGTACAAAGTTTTAAATTCAATCCTATACTTGATAAAGTGCAGAACAAAGGTCTGAACTTTAGGAGTTTATGAACTGAAATGAACTTATCCAGCATGTGGGAGCTTTGATCTTGAAGCATATACTGACTGGCACAGCTGAGGTTCATTGTAGATTCACATCTATTTCTGGAATCAGGAAAATGTTCTTTCCATGGTGTGGTCCAGGCAGCTCTGCTCCTCTGAGGTGTTTGCTTTCGACAATCTGCAACTCCTAAGCTTCCAAAAGTGCTTAGAAATCAGTAAACTGTTGTTCCTGTGGATGTTTGCCTAAGACCCCGTAAGAAGTTCAGGTTTCTTGTCTCCTAGTAAAAGAAAGTTTATTTTTTTGAACCATTTGCTTTAATCATTGCTTCCTGCCCCTCTTTGGATCAGCAGTCTCTAAAATGTCTTTCAAACATCTTCTCCTAGGTGATCAAAAACAGCAAAACAAATGTGCCTGAACTGGAGCTATTTCCTCGCTACCTGCTCTTCCTGAGACAGCAGCCTGCCACTCGAACACAGCAGTCCAACATCTGGGTGAATATGGGTATGATGAGCCTGAGAATGTTTCCTCAGCATTTACCTAGAGGTAACTTAAGAATGCAGCAAGAATACAAGTGTGCAGTTTCTAAGAAATCCAGACCCACAGCTTGCTGCCACTGTGCTTGTGCACCAGCTAATCACTGTAAGGCACAATCAGCAGCTGGCAAAGATTGGAAGGCTTTTCTCCCATCTTCTCTGCAAAGAAAGAGGCTTGAGGGAGCATTTTCAGAGTCAGAGAATCAGACAGTTGTTTTGGTTGGAAAAGACCTCTAAGACCATCAAGTCCAAGTGTCAGCCTAAGACCACCATGACCACTAAACCAATGTCCCAAAGTGCCATGCCATAGAATCACTTGGGTGGAAAAGACCTTTAAGATCATTGAGTCCCACCATTCTCTAATTCTTCTAAGTCTGGGACTAAACCAAGTCCCTTAGCACCACATCTCTGCCTCTTTGAAACATCTCCATGGATGGGGATTCAGCCACCTTCCTGTGGAGCCTGTTCTAGTGTTTGAGATCCCTTTCCTCACATTTCTTGAACACCACCAGGGATGATGACTCCACCACCTCTCTGGGTAACCTGTTCCAATGCCTGACCACTTGAGGGAAGCAAATTTTTCCTAATGTCCTATCTAAACCTTCCCTGGCACGATTTCAGGTCATTTCCCCTTGTCCTGTCACCTGATACTAAGGAGAAGAGACCAACCCCACCTCACTGCAATCTCCTTTCAGGGACTTGTAGAGAGGAATGAGGTCTCCCATCAGCCTCCTCCTCAGTTAAGTCCTGTAGCTACTGCAAATACATTGGTGAGTTGAAAGTGAGAAATGAGCACTGCATAAACTGAAGAGCTGAGAAGGGCAGGTCTGGGTAGTTAATTTTTGTAGCCATAGAATAGGTGCATCTGTGCATCAGGATGAGTCTGTGTGTCTGGGGGCCAGTAGTAAAATCAATGAAATCATTGCTCAGCCAACTGGCTCTCAGTTATTTGGGCAGCAAGGTTTTTAATGCCCAAAATTGTTTAATACTCTAGACAACAATTGAATGTAAAAATTATGATTTCATGCAGCTCAGGCAATCCAGCAGAAAGTGTAAGGATCCAACTCAAACATGTGTGTCATAACTGTGGTCACCAACGGCTTGTGCAGGTAATGGGCTAGAAGAGTAGTCCTTAGATTGCAGCTTCACACTTCAGCTGGAAAGTGTTGCAGGATTTGTTTTCAGTTTCCAGTTAGTTTGCACAGTAGCTTTGAGGAAATCCCTATTCACAGGTGTGTCTGCATACACACAGGGATACCTGAGCACCCACAGCCACCTATGTCCAGAAATGAAATGAAAATTAAAACCTTTAACCTTTCTAATATTGGCCTGTGTTTTAAAACCCTCATGCAATGCTCAATTTTTCACTGCTTTGGTAGAATCTCCAACTTACCATCCAGGAGAGCAGCTGCCTGCTTGATCAAGAAACTGCCTGCTACCCAAATTAATTTCTCACATTTGGCCTAATAAAATGGAAACTGCTTGCTTTGGATGTCTTCAAATGCCAAAATTCAAATAAAGGGAATCTTTTGATGTGCCAAATTTGATCTTGATTTGGAATCATTTTGCTCTGCACTAATTTGTCCAATCAGTTATTAATCTGGTTTTGAGATTTCAAATGTGCTTTCTTGCTGTAATCTTACAACTAATCCTCTCATCCCTAATCCCTGAAAATGCTTTTTTTTTTTTTTTGTTTTCCTTAAGAAATAAGAGTACTTTGTGTGGTACAGTGAAGCAAAACTGATGCTTTGCTGATTGCTAAGATGATTACAGTTTGGTTTTACTCTCTTGTCCAATTGCATGTAATATTGCATCTCTTGATGTGGTACTACTTATTTTATTTTCAGCTTTTGACAGTGAAAGTAGAACAAAGTCAATTCTCTGGTTACTTAACTAGCAGCTGCCCAGCTGGGTTTGGCTGTGTAATAAAATCACTTCATGAATGTGTTAGAGAGCTGACTCTGTGAAGAGTGAGGAACTTCCCAAGTTGAAAGAAGCTCAAAAAGCTCATGTGAAGTTGGATTCCTTTCTTGTGCACGTTTGATTTAAAGATGAGCTCACAGTACAGAAAACAATGCCAGGCTCTGCTGATGTGTGGCAGACATGAGATTGTTTAGAAATTCTGGTGACAGTCCCCTGTATCTTCTCAGAATGTGGTCTGAGGAATTTAGTTATGAAGAATACTTTTGTTGTGCAACTGCCAGGCTGATTTCACCTTCACAGAGCAGCATTCTGCTGGCTGAAGCTTCAGGGAAGGAGGGCTGAAGCTCAGTCGTGCTACTCTCAAGAGTAGTCAGACTGATGGTTTTGACCTTACATTTTACTTAAAATATTCTCTCACAAAGAAAATCCTCAGGACGTTTCCAAGTCTTTCATTTGGAAAATCACCATTGTCTCTGATAATCTCAGAGGTTAAAAAGAAAAAAAAGAATAATTCAGTCGTTTAAAACTTCTTTTAAATTATCTGTTTCCTATGAGAATCTTAGGAGAACAATTTTATGACAGGTAGTAGTAGTAGTTTGATCTGAGTTTGTTGTCCCACAGGGTCAGTACCAACCAGCTTTCCATCCAGCTCGTTGTTTTATACATAGAGAGAAGCAGCAGGGCTGTGTGCTTCCTTCTGTGGTCTGTGTAAGTTGTGAGTGAGCTGGTTTCAGCTGGCCTGTGGCTACATGTACATCAGCTTTTGCCTTTTCCTTCTGGTTGTGAATGCAGGCAATGTGCCCTCCCCGAATGCGCCCCTGAAGAGGGTGCTGGCCTACACGGGCTGCTTCAGCCGCATGCAGACCATCAAGGAGATCCACGAGTACCTGTCGCAGCGGCTGCGCATCAAAGAGGAGGACATGCGCCTCTGGCTGTACAACAGCGAGGTACTGCACGGCCTCCTGCTTTGCTCTCCAGCAGCTCCTGGGGATCCATACATTCATAGGATGATTTGGGGTAGAAGACACCTTAGAGCCATCCAGTTCCAACCCCCCTGCCGTGGCCTTCCCACACCAAGGCCTCATCCAACCTGGCCTTGAACACTTCCAGGGAGGGGGCATCCACAACCTCCATGGGCAGCCTGTTCAGCGTCTCACCTCTCTCACTGTAAAGAATTTCTTCCTGATCTCCTAAATCTGTCCTCCTCAAACTTCAGTCCATTCCCTCTCATCACTGCAAGCCCTTGAAAAACGTCCCTCCCCAGCTCTGTGTATCTTATTCTTTTCTAGCAACAATTAAACACACACAGAGAGGAATAAAAAGATAGTGGACTTGAGCTTCCTTTGAAGTTTAACTGCCCAGGCTGGAAAACTCTCATCACTTGTTTTGTAGAGATGTTAGATTAGTTTTGTGCAGCCCAAGCAGTGAAATTTAGATTTTTTGGAGTCAGTGATGCAGAAAATTTACCTTTTTTTTTTTTTTTTTTTTTTTCTCTCCATAGTAGCCTGGTAAGTATTTTGTTATCTCAAAGCCTTGATGTGGAGTTTCACAGAATCTGCTGAGAATGGAAATAAAACCCGTGTTATTTCACTGAGATGGAATCATAGAATTTTTTTGGTTGGAAAAGACCTTTCACATCATCATGTCCAACCATCAACCCTACACCACCATGGCCACTAAGCCACATCCCCATGTGCCATGTCTTCACTTTTTTTTTAAACACCCCCAGGGTGGTGATTCTGCCACCTCCCTAGACAGCCTTATTCCAATGCCTGCCTGATGCTGTAGGTTTCTGTGCTTACAGAAGCTCTCCAGGATCTCTTTCAAATGACAACGAAGCAGCAGAATCATAGAATCAGTCAGGGTTGGAAGGGGACCACAAGGATCATCTAGTTCCAACCCCCGTGCCATGGGCAGGGACACCTCACACTACATCAGGCTGGCCAGAGCCTCATCCAGCCTGGCCTTAAACACCTCCAGGGATGGGGCCACAACCACCTTCCTGGGCAAACCCGTTCCAGGCTTTCACCACTCTCATGGTGAGGAACTTCTTCCTCACGTCCAGCCTGAATCTCCCCACTTCCAGCTTTGTTCCATTCCCCCGAGTCCTGTCACTACCTGATAACCTAAAAAGTCCCTCCCCAGCTTTCTTGTAGGCCCCCTTCAGATACTGGAAGGCCACAATAAGGTCACCTCAGAGCCTTCTCTTCTCCAGACTGAACAGCCCCAAGTCTTTCCGTCTGTCCTAATAGGAGAATGTATTCCTCTGAATCATTCAGTCCATGTAATTCTCTCATTCTAAAGAAATACCACTTACAATTAAAGCACTGAACTAGGTGCTTCTGGAGAGCAGTGAACTACTGCATTTAATTACCATGGGTAGGGAACTGATGCTCTCTTTTATGTGAGGCAATTGTTAGTACTGTTTTAATTTCACCACTTTGAGATTAAAATCTCCTCAGGGAATTTGAAATCTAGAAGTAATAACTGCATGAAGTTTATTTTTTCTCCTGCAGAACTATCTTACTTTGCTGGATGATGAAGATCACAGACTGGAGTATCTTAAAATCCAAGATGAGCAGCATTTAGTAATAGAAGGTAGGAAAATGGCCTATAATTGGTTTACACACTTAAAAAAAATATTTTATATGAATATTTCATAGAATGGACTCTAAGGTCCCTCCTAACCTAAGCCATCCTCCACACTGTGGGCAGAGACACCTCTCAATTAGTCTCAGCTTCTCAAGGCCTCATCCAACCTGCCCTTGAGCACCCCCAGGGAGGAGGCAGCCACGACCTCTTTGAGTAGCCTATTCCAGAATCTCACCATCCTTGAACTGAAGAACTTCTTCCTCAGCTCCAGTCTAACCCTGCTCTCCCGCAGCTTCAAACCATTCCCCTTTGGCCTGTGTCTAGACGCCCTTGTGGAAAGTCCCTCTGCAGCCTTCCTGTAGGATCCCTTCAGGTATTGGAAGGCAGCTCTAACAACCATATATATTAGGTGATTGCTCAAGAATTGAAGAGTTTTATTCAGTCTGGAGAACCCTCATTAGGTGTTAGCCCAAGTACTGGGAAATTTGTTAACCAACAGGAGAGGAACTTCTAAAGATGGAATGCTGCCAGCATTAGAATGATTTCCAGTAATGATTGGAAACATTGGGATGAAAATTAGCAAAAACAGTAGCTACAAATAAAATGATTTCTAATGTCAATTTAGTATTAGAGAACTAATTGAACCTGTTCATCTGCATCAGGTGTAATCCTTGTACCACTTCTCTTTCTAGTGCGAAACAAAGACATGAGCTGGCCAGAAGAGATGTCTTTTATAGCAAACAGCAGTAAAATTGACAGACATAAAGGTAAGTGTTTCAGCATCATAACTGGATTATAATGAGAAGAAAAATTCAAGGGGCCAATTATGTTGAACTAGGTCTTTTCAATATAAATGCTCTTAACATTGGAAGAGGTCTTTTATGCCTGTGCTGCTTTGTTTGCTTCTTTTGTTTATTAACTGAGATGCTGGAAGGAAGTCTGGGAGGGGTGGATGTATAGATGGATAAAACTGGAGATGTTTGGATGCAGCAGTAGCAAATTCTGGATTTTGTATTCATCATCTTGGATTTTTTTTCAAGGTAAGGCATAGCTGAGATTTAAAGAAATGAATCCAGTAATTTCATTAGTCTGAAAGTAGTTTGTATGGATTGTACTGTGGAGTCTCCTTCTCTGAAGAGATTCCAAACTCACATGGACATTGGGTTTATAGGTGACCCTGCTCTAGCAGGGGAGTTGGACTTGGGTGGCCTCCAGAGGTCCCTGCCAACCTCTGCCATTCTGTGTACTGATGTCTGTGTTGGATCAGATCCAACAAAATTCCCCAGTCTCTGCTAAGTGGGCTCTCTCTGCTGAGAGAGCAAATAGCTTGAACAGGCTGGGCCTCTGCTTGCTGTAGCCTCGTAATTGAGGGCAGGTTAAATTGAATTGGTCCCTGTGAAAAGGTCATGGTCTTGACTTCACTGATTGACCATTCTGAATGTCTGACATCTGCACAATTGGTATGATTGCATTTTTCTTGGCAGTTCCTACTGAAAAGGGTGCTACTGGACTGAGCAATCTGGGTAACACGTGCTTCATGAACTCCAGCATCCAGTGTGTCAGTAACACCCAGCCTCTCACACGCTATTTCATCTCAGGAAGACACCTTTATGAGCTTAACAGGTAACTCTCCATTTCAGACCATTGCCATTTCTTCTGAGTTTCAGCTTTCAGAGGCAGACATTCTGAATAAATCCTTTTCAGTGTTATCGGAGCTGTCAGCTCTACAGCAGATACATGAAAATAGAACCTCTCTTGTTTCTGGGAGAGTTAAAACAGCTCAGCAAGAAGCCTTTGCACTCCCTTGTTAGTCCTCATGTCTGTACTTTGTTTCACTTTTAGTATGGTGTTAATTATTCATGATTTCTAGGACAAATCCAATAGGAATGAAAGGACACATGGCCAAGTGCTACGGGGATTTGGTTCAGGAGCTGTGGAGTGGAACTCAGAAGAACATTGCACCCTTAAAGCTGCGGGTAAGGCTGGGTGGCTGTTAGTTAAAGGATGTCTTTGGGTAGCGGAAATCTTTCATGGCCGTTTCCCTGATGTCACCTGTGTTGTTCTGGGTCTTGAGTCAGTATCTCCCTTAGACAAGGAGAAGGAAGCTTGGACATCTATTTCTCATGTTGGAAGCTGGCTGTGAAGCCAGCAACCCTGTCCTGGCATTCAGGCATCGTGGATGTTACTCCAAACTGCTCACAGCTTTTGCTGTAAGGAATGCAGCAGAGGTGTTCAGGAAGGGACTGTGCAGAAGCACAATGCATATTTGGAGGAGGCCAAGGTTCAGCCATCCTAGTGCTCAGAATCTGAGCAGCTTTCTGTGGAATATGGTCATGGTACAGTAATTGTGAGGTCAAAGGAGTTACTTGATACAAATCAGAGGCTGTGGCATTAAGTGTGGCTTTTATAGCCCTTTTTAGGGACAGAAGATGATGCATTTGCCTGTAAATGGTCTGAAAGAATAAGGGGTTGCCTGTAACTCTTGGCAGCTGAATTTATGCTCATTGACAGCATGCATCTTGTCTACAATGTTTTGATTTATTGCTACAACCTTTCTTACATGATGTTAAATAAAGTTCTGAGGGGTTGTTGTTTGTTTGTTTGGGGTTTTTTTATAGTGGACAATAGCAAAATATGCTCCAAGATTTAATGGCTTCCAACAGCAAGACTCACAGGAGCTTCTGGCTTTTCTTTTGGATGGTCTTCACGAGGATTTGAACAGAGTTCATGATAAGCCATATGTTGAGCTGAAAGATAGTGACGGTCGACCAGACTGGGAAGTAGCAGCAGAGGTATGGATTAAAGTTTTGGGGGTTGGAGTTTGTTTGCTGTACTGACTTTCAGGACTGAGGTCTATTAGAACTTATCAATTCTGTGATTTTAAGGAGTCAGTTTCACCTTTGAGCTGAAAATGAGTTTTCAGCACAATTGTTTTGAACAACTCCTCAGAATGATGGAATATCAAAATCTTTCCAGATGCCTGATGATTGTTTTAGAAGTGCTTTAAGTGAAGCAATACCTTGATTATTGTGTTAATTGAAATGACTTCTCTTTACTCATTTTGAAACTAAATACATCCTAGTTACTAGAAATTGGTAATCTTCTGTGAAATGAATTTGACTTCTCTAGGCCAATGAATCTTTGGAGGTCTTGCAACATATTCTCCTTCCTGTTCTTCAAGCAAATAGTCTTCAGTGACTAACTTTATGTTGGTTTTTCTTTGTACTTTGTCTTAGGCCTGGGAAAACCATCTAAGAAGAAACAGATCCATTGTTGTAGATTTATTTCATGGGCAGCTGAAGTCACAAGTGAAATGTAAAACTTGTGGACATATAAGTGTTAGATTTGACCCTTTTAATTTTTTATCCTTGCCTTTGCCAATGGATAGCTACATGCACCTTGAAATCACAGGTGGGTGGAAGTGTTTACCTCTCTGTAAACTTGGCAGTGCTCAAATGAAAACTGTTTATGTAGAACAGCAATAAACCACCCAAATTCACAGTGTTACTATTTACACTTAAATACAGTGCAATCATTTTAACATCATAGGGGACAAGAATTTTCATTGGAATACAGTTAAACTAAAATAATCCCTCTAAAGACACAGCATAGATAGGCCTCTCAGTCTTGACTATAGGACTTAATACAGAAGCGTATTTAAAATGGAGGTTCTGAGACCTTCCCTGCTGTTCACTGTGTTGTGGAGGTTGTCCTAAATCTGCCTAGAGTGAAAAAGGAAAGGTTGGGGGGAGTGTACAAAGAAAAAACACTTGAGGGGTCGTGAGCTATAGTATGAAGAGCCCATGTGCTGGGGGAAAGAGGCAAAAGGAAAGGTGATTTAAAAAGTGAAACAGATTTTAAAGCATTTTCACAGAAGATTCATAGAGTGGTTTGGTTTGAAAGGAACCTTGAAGATCATCCAATTCCAGCCCCCCCTGTCATGGGCAGGGACACCTCCCACTAGCCCAGGTTGCTCAAGGCCACATCCAACCTGGCCTTAAACACCTCCAGGGAAGCTGGAGATTCTCTGAGCTTTGTCTGCAGACCTCAAAAATTGATTTGCGAAAAAACCAATGAAATAAAAAAAAATACCTTCAGGTGGTGGGGGGGAAACCTTTCTGACATTAATTAGCTTTAGTGTGTTCCTGTCTTGAAAACTTCCCTGCTTAGCTGACCACTGTGTTTCTTTTCCCTTCTAAAGTAATTAAATTAGATGGTACTACTCCTGTTCGGTACGGCCTCAGGTTGAACATGGATGAAAAGTACACAGGTCTGAAAAAACAGTTAAGTGAACTCTGTGGGCTAAAACCAGAACAGATTCTACTTGCAGAGGTGCACAGCTCCAACATCAAGGTAAGAAAAAGAATAAAGTTCATCATTACTGCACCACACTCTGGTATTTTTGTTTGTTGTTTGTCTACACCAGCATGCTTCTTCATTCTTCTTGACACTAAGCTTTGCTTACAAGAACTGTGAAATAATTTAATTAAAAGGTTGATAAGATCAGCTTAGTTATACCTCTGTATGATCTTTTCTTTTGTTCTTAAAGCATAATTTGGCTTGCCTTGAAATAGATTTAAAATCCAAGTGAACTGAACCAAAATAAACCACCTGTAAACAAAATTAATAGTGATGGAGAAGCTTGTGGAAGTTTAATTGGATTGATTACTAATTCTATTTGTAGGGGGGAAAAAAGGAAAAAAATAATCTTGAGGTAATAAATCTGAGAGTGCTTTCAGTTTAAACACTGTCAGGATGTTGGAGGCATATTAATGATTGCCTTTGGTGTGTGTGTTTGTATGTAAAATTCCTTTTTGCATACAAACTAGGTGCCTTCAGTGTGCTTAGAGAACCAGCAATCACTCCCTCAGATCTTACTGTAGACATCTGCAAAGGGATCACCAAATCACAGAATGGTTTGGGGTGGAAGAGACCTTAAAGATCAGCCACTTCCAATCCCCCTGCTGTGAGCAGGGACCCCTCCCACCAGCCCAGGTTGCTCAAGGCCTCATCCAGCCTGGCCTTGAACAACCTCCAGGGAGGGGGCATCCATAGCCTCCTTGGGCAACCTGTTCCAATGTTTCCCCACCCTCACTGTAAAGAATGTCTTTATAATCTCCAGTCTAAATCTCCCCTTTTCCAGCTCAGAGCCATTGCCCCTCATCCTGTCACTCCCAGCCATTTGTAAAAAATCCCTCCCCAGCTTTCCAGTAGCCCCCTTCAGGTACTGGAAGGCTGCTCTAAGGTCTCCCTGGAGCCTTCTCTTCTCCAGGCTCCTTTTTACCTTCTAGAAAGGTGTAAGAAAGCAGATGGGAGGGCAGAGATGAGCTGATAGAGGCACTGTTTTCAAGCACACACCTGGCTGAGTAACTTCCCTTTTGTTTTTTCTTCCTTTACTGAAGAACTTTCCTCAAGACAACCAGAAAGTCCGGTTATCAGTGAGTGGGTTTTTGTGTGCATTTGAGATACCAATTCCAGGGTCTCCTACATCAGCATCAAGTCCTGTGCAAACAGGTAAAAGAAAAGCTCTTTATGTCCCTGTTCATTTCAAATCCACAGTGCTTGGGTACTGGAGAGAGTCAGGAGAAAACCTGACTTCTTAGTCAGAAGTAAGCAGTGAGTATTGAAGAAAAGAGAAGTAAGTTGAAGCTTTATTCATGGAGAAGCCATGGACAGGCTCAGTATCTAATGATGGACAGGAATCCTTTCATGATCAGGCCCAGGACAGCAGTCTGAAGATCGCTTTCTACTTAGTTAAAGGCACAAGAAACACTCAAAACGTTTTCTTCCTCTAAGGCGGGACATGTAAAAGATTGGAAGCATGGATTGGGTTTTATTGTTCGTGGTCTCGTGAATGGGTTGAAAACACCTCTTTTTTTTTTTTTTTTTTTTTTTTTTTTCCTCTTCTTGCATGCTCTGACTTTGTGAAGTTGTAGGCAAATGAAAGGTCAGATGTTGGTATTAGGGAAAGCAGAAGAGGTTTCATGAAATGCATCAAAGAGAATGGGAAGGATTCAAGTCCTCTGATCAGGTGTGGTTACTGTAGGTACTGAAAATGTAATTGTTTATCTACAGATGTCTCAACTGGGCCATCAGCTAATGGAACACCCAACATAATGATGAATGGGGACCTTCCCAAACCAACTCTAATTCCAAATGGGATGCCAAATACTGTAGTGCCATGTGGGACCGAGCGGAACCACACCAGCTGGACTCCCAACGGTCACCTGCCCTCGCTCTCTGACAGTCCCTGCACAGGGTACATCATTGCAGTCCACAGGAAAATGGTGAGCAGGTTTTGCAGCTCTTGGAGACTGTTCACATAACAGACTTTGAGAGGAGGTCACTGAGGATTTTTTTTTGATATCCCTATAATAAATTAATCCTTGTTTCTTAAGAAGAGGGAGCCAGAATACATTTCCCTGTGAAGTGAGCACCCAGATCTTACAGCAACACAACTCTTGTCAGTCATAATGTCTGATGTGTGGTGTTTTCCTTCCCTTAGCACTGGCATGCTTCCCAGCTCTGTAATGCTGAGATGCATACTTGGGCATCTACTAACTCTCTCATGAAATGTTCCAGGTTCTTTGAGCAGAAAAAAAAAATCCAATTAGAGGAGCTGCTAGAAATGCGTTTCTTTGGCATTGTATGGGAAAACCTTTTTTTCTTTAAGGAGGCAGAGTGAGGATCTGTAGTTCATTGTTGGGTCATTCTGTTGGCATGATCTGCTCCTTGTAAGAGCATCTGTGGTTAAGCTGAACTCTAAATGTCAAATCTGGGTGACTGAACACTTCAAATAGCCATGCGTTCTGTGTGGGCTGGGGCCAGGCTTCAGTCTGTTGACATTTAGAGCCTGATGGATGTGGGCCAGGAGGTCATTAATATTCCCTCCTTACTCTGTGTTTGTATGAGGCTTTTTTCCTTTATTCTCTCAAACAGTGGCCACCAATCACCGTTACCACTCTTACTTTCTTTCAGATTTTGCAGAATGCTGTAGCTGAGTTTTTGAGCCATTGCAAGCTGTTAGTCATACAGTAAAAGGTGTCTCTGGAAGCTACACTTTTCATAGCCAAAAACCTGCTCAATGGAAAGGGATACTTATGTAATACTTGCCTAGGGTAGAGAGCATTTAGGGACAGGGAGGAGCATCATGAAGTGCATTTTCCTACATTACAGTGTAGTGGGAAAACGAACGCATCATAGAATTGTTTCACTTGGGAAAAACCTCTAAGATCATTGAATCCAGCCGTTGACTCCACACCACCATGGCCACTAACCCATGTCCCAGAGTGCCCTGTCCACACATTTCATGAACACCTCCAGGGATGGGGACTCCACTACCTCCCTGGGCAGCCTTTTCCAATGCCTGACCGCTCTTGCAGGAAAGAAATGTTTCCTAGTCTCCAACCTAAACCTCCCCGGGCACAATTTCAGACCATTTCCTATTGTTCTATCACCTGATACAATAGAGAAGAGATCAACTCCCACCTCACTGCAACCTCATTTCAGGGAGTTGTAGAGAGCAATGTGTCACATGCAATATAAACTCTTGTACATGGTTGAAACACAGATTGATATTTATGTGGTCTAATGCCCAAACAACATCACCATAATACCTTAAACTACCAGAAAGGTTTCAAGTCAATGATTAACATTTGCAGTATTTAATGTTGGGGGAAAATGCTGAGAGTACTTTTAATAGAATGAAAGGCCAGGCTGGATGAGGGGGTGTTGGAACTGGATGACCTTTAAGGTCTCTTCCAGCCCAAACTTTTCTATGAATAGTTGCCAAAACCTGAACTGAATCCCAAGGGCAGCATCCCAGTGGTTCTGGTGAGGTGATTTGATGCCTGCTCTGTTCCTTCCCCCATGCAGATGCGGACAGAACTATACTTCCTCTCATCTCAGAAGAATCGTCCCAGTCTCTTTGGAATGCCACTCATTGTTCCCTGCACAGTCCATACACGCAAGAAGGACCTATATGATGCAGTGTGGATTCAGGTTTCCAGGCTGGCTAGCCCTCTCCCACCTCAGGAAGCTAGTAACCATGCACAGGACTGGTGAGTTTGGCATCTCAGTCTTCATGTAACACAGAGGCCTGGAGTTGCTTACAAGATTGAAAACTGTTTTCATCTTTATCAGTTTTGACTTCTCATGATGCTTCTGAACATTGCTTTTATAATGTGTATTTAAATGTAATGATAGGATGAGATGGAGTGGATTGAAGCTTGAGGAGGGGAGATGTAGACTTGGTATTAGAAAGAAATTCTTCAGAATGAGAGTAGTGAGACACTGGAACAAGTTTCCCAGGGAGGTTGTGGATGGGGGTCCTCCCTGGAGGTGTTCAAGGCCAGGCTGGATGAGGCTACCTGGGCTGGTAGGAGGTGTCCCTGCCTATGGCAGGGGGGTTGGAACTGGCTGATCTTTAAGGTCCCTTCCAACCCAAACCATTCTATGAATCAAGCTTTAGATGTCAACAACTTGAGGGACAATTGTGTGTGCTTTTATCTCAGATTTCTGCCTGCAGATTCCATTTAGTGGATTATTTTTGGAGGAAGTCATTTAGAGTCCTGCAATTTAATAATGGCAATAATTAAAAATAAATGGTAATCTTTTTGTAGTACAGTTAAACATGGATACACTTTCTAGCTGCACTTCAAGCTTGGCTTTACAGAGCCAAGTTGATCTGTTCTCATCCAGTGGTTGGTAATTGATTATACCTGACAGATTTAGGCAAGTCTTGTTTTAATGGCTTCATCTAATCAAAATTACAATTCTGAGAGGGTTTTCTGCTTTCTTTTAATTTTTTAAGGCAAATCTAGTGAAGGAAGGCAAGAGGTCATCTGAAAGAGTGTTCATGTTTCATGTTCTCTTCTGTTCCAGTGATGATTCCATGGGTTATCAGTATCCATTCACCCTGAGGGTAGTTCAGAAGGATGGAAATTCTTGTGCTTGGTGTCCATGGTACAGGTAAATTGTCCTTTTTAGATTGAAGGAAGTGATTCCTACCACTAGAAATGCTCTTTATGGTAATAGGTTTGTGATAGGTTTCAGATTTCAGAGGCAGTATCAAACAATAAGAATCTAGAATCTAATTTAACCAAAACCTTCACATGGCAGACTTTCAGTGGAGTGTAGAATTTATGACTTGGGAAACTGAAAGCTCTGCTGACACAGAAACTTTAAATGAGGAGATAGATATGTGGTTACCAAAAAACTCTTAACCCCTTCCAGTATTCTGTGTGCATTTATACAGGCACCTATTTGGATGATTTGGGTGAGTCTGGTACGAATCCAAACTTTTAGACATAAATCTTCTACCTTCCTTTTACCATTTGAAGAGTAAGAACTAAAATGGATGAGGAGAAATTGGAAGCATAAATAGCTTTTCTTTGTCTAGGGAAAATTCCAATGAAAATTCCAGACCCTTGCTGGAATGTATTCAGATCACCTACTCATTAAAAAATAAAAGTCTCTGCCAGCTAAATAAATAAAATACAGCAATTATTGTGCTGTCAAATACTTGGGGAGATAGAGTATTGTACCTTTTTTGGTGCCCTAGGTAGGCTTGGTCAGCATTCTAAATGGCTGAGCTCAGCCAGCTGCTGCAGTTTCTGAAGGTTCTGGAGTAAAGCAGCTAACAGACACTGACCACTGTTATATGAAGATTGCTCTTTTCCACACCGAAGGCAAGGCCTGCAGCTCTCAGGGGGGGTGTTACAAAATGAGGTGATGTAAAACTCAGTTATTGAACAGTTTCCTTACCACATCTAACTTCTGGATTTAGATTTTGCCGTGGCTGCAAAATTGAGTGCACAGATGACAGAGCTTGTGTGGGGAATGCCTGCATTGCTGTAGACTGGGATCCCACAGCACTGCACCTGCGCTACCAGACCTCCCAGGAACGGGTAACAGCTCCACACACACCCCTGCTTGTGTGTTCAGGCCTCTGCAGCACAGCACACTTCACCACCTGGGAATTAGTTGGTGCTTCTTTTGTCCACTTTCTGTTAAACTGAAATCAGTCATCACTGCCCAGTGTTAAATGTCTTAATGTTAGACCTCTTAAGGTGAGCAAAATGTGGAAGGGAAGCTATTAAGAAGCCACAGCAGTATACTTTTTGTCTGTTGTGAGTCACACTTGATCAAGCTTTCATAATATATTACAAAATAGGTTAATTGGGTGTTTTCTAAGCACACCAGTGCCATAAACGTATCTTCATGTATATGGTGTGCTTAGAAAACATCGAATTAACCTATTTGTAAGCACATCAGTGCCATAAACATATCTATATGTATATGGTGTGCTTAGAAAACATCCAGTTAACCTATTTCTAAGCACACCAATGCCATAAACATATCTATATGTATATGGTGTGCTTAGAAAACATCCAACTAACCTATTTGTAAGCACATCAGTGCCATAAACATATCTATATGTATATGGTGTGCTTAGAAAACATCCAGTTAACCTATTTCTAAGCACACCAATGCCATAAACATATCTATATGTATATGGTGTGCTTAGAAAACATCCAACTAACCTATTTGTAAGCACATCAGTGCCATAAACATATCTATATGTATATGGTGTGCTTAGAAAACATCCAACTAACCTATTTGTAAGCACACCAATGCCATAAACATATCTATATGTATATGGTGTGCTTAGAAAACATCCAACTAACCTATTTGTAAGCACATCAGTGCTATAAACATATCTATATGTATATGGTATGCTTAGAAAACATCCAGTTAACCTATTTCTAAGCACACCAATGCCATAAACATATCTATATGTATATGGTGTGCTTAGAAAACATCCAATTAACCTATTTTGTAATATATTATGAAAGCTTGATCAAAAGTGACTCACAACCAGAGTTTCATATATATATATATAAACTCTGCATGTGAGTGAACCTATTCCTTCATTGAGTCAACAAAGCATATCTCACGGTAAGCCTCTAGCAGAGCTATTCTACAATGGCTGTTCAAACTTAAAGTTGAATCTCTAAACTGTCTGGATGATTTTGCTTGCAAGCAGCACCCAAAAATGAGGGCACTGTGTTGTTATGTGGCTACCTCTTCATAACTGAAGTCACATTTCTGCTAAAAGAGTGCATCTAGTTTTCTCTTTAATCCTAAATAACTAGATGGTGATGTTTGTGTGACTCTGAGCAGGGCCTTTCTCCAAGCAGTTTGTCTCTTTCCCAGTCAGACAGAGTTTTCTCTCACTTCAGATTGTAGAAGAACATGAAAGTGTCGAACAAAGCCGCCGAGCTCAGGCAGAGCCCATCAATCTGGACAGCTGTCTGAGAGCCTTCACCAGTGAGGAAGAACTGGGGGAGGATGAGATGTACTACTGTTCCAAGTGCAAGACCCATTGTTTGGCCACCAAAAAACTGGATCTTTGGAGACTCCCCCCTATTTTGGTATGATCTTGTGTCATTTTCTTCTACAGCAACAAAACCAAAGTACATGGTCACAAATTTTAGTTGCTACAGATGACAGAATCATAGAATTGTTTTGATTGGAAGAGACCTCCAAGATCCAGTCTAACCATCAAGCCAACACCACCATGGCCATTAGCCATGTCCCTAAGTAGAAGAAGTTCTTCAGTGTGAGGGTGGTGAGAAGAGGTTGCCCAGGGAGGTTTTAGCTGCCTCCTTCCTGGGGGTGTGTTTGAGGTCAGGTTGGATGAGGCCTTGAGCAGCTGAGTCAGGTTGAGAGGTGTCCCTGAACATAGTGGGGAGGTTGGAGTAGATGATTCTAAAGTCCCTTCCAACCTAAACCATTGTATGATTCTTGAAGACCTCGATTCCACCATCTCCTTGGGCAACCTGTCCAACATCTCCTTCTGAATAAGATTTGCTTTTGCTTACAGTCTCAGGAGGGTCACTGACTTAGTTTGCTTCACACATTTCTGTGATGCAGGCAAACAAACCAAACCTCAAATCCAACATTTCTGTTGGTGTTTCGCATGCAGTGTTACTTCTTCTGACACAGAATTTACACTTGGTCTTTCTGCTAACATGATCTTGTTGTGTACCACCTGCATTTGTAGCTTCTCAGATTTGCTAGGTGCTGATCAGTGAATCGAAGCAACCTTTTCCATCGTTTCCCCATGAAGATCTTAGTTCCATATTTTACCAGCTTGCTCCTGAACTCCAAACTGCCACATACAGCAATGTTCCTGGTTTGCATTAGCATCCAAAATGTGTATGCTCTGTGAAAAACTATTTTTAAACAGCAATGTTCCTGTGATCTGATTCTCCTCCTTTCCTTTCTGATGTGTTTCTCCTTAGATCATTCACCTGAAAAGATTTCAATTTGTAAATGGGCGCTGGATAAAATCCCAGAAAATTGTTAAATTTCCCAGAGAAAATTTTGACCCAAGTGCCTTTTTGGTACAAAGGGATCCAAATCACTTCCAGAGAAAGCAGCTGACCTTCCAGGTCGACAGCCTTCCTGAACCACGGACTCTCCAAGGGGAGCCTAGGAAAATAGATCTGCAGATCACTTATACAGCAGGAGAAGGAGATTCGCTGAACAGGAGTCCATCCTCCCTTAACACTACAGTCTTGAATAACATCAAAGGTGAGTGACCATCAGTGAAAAATTCAGTCAATACTGGCATGTGGAGGGGAGCAAATAGGATATTCTGAACAAAATGTGAATGTTCCTTTGGCCACAGCACTACATTTATTTTGAAGCACTTACTTCTGTAAAGCTTAGTGAAGCTTCACCCTTGCGGAACCACCAAGTGACAGCAGATATTGGTACTGCTTGTGTAAGTGGGCTGGGCTGAGTGAGGGATGGGATGTGCTCCTGCATGAGAGACTCAAATTTCAGTTGCTAGGGGGGTGTGTGTGCAAAGCTACTTCTGGAGAGTGCTCACTGCCTGCAGTCAAACAGTAGGGCTTTAGTGTTTGGTCATTCAAAAAAAGAAATCTGGACTATGTGGTTTACTTCTCTTAGTGCTCCATGTCTTTTCTGTTTTAGCATCTCCATCTCTGGGGAGGAAAAGTGGCACCAGCTGTCCTTCAAGTAAAAACAGTAGCCCAAACAGTAGCCCAAGGACTTTAGGAAGAGGTAAAGGGCGTCTGCGGCTACCACAGCTGGGCAAAAACAAACTGTCGAGTAGCAAAGAGAATTTGGATACCTGCAAGGAGAATGGTACTGACCAGGAGCAGAGGCTTACTGCTGACCAAGGGGATGCTCTCAGCAGGGGGCAGGTTTTGAGTGGTAGCCAGGGTGAACTCTACACCACTCAGGACAGCGAGGTGACTCTAGCCAATGGCTACATCTGCGAGCAGAGCGCATACAGCAACGGCAGCATCAACGGGCAGCTGGACAACCAGAGTGAGGATGACACTGCAGATGACCAAAGAGATGAAGTCTGTGTCAACCCCATTTACAATCTATATGCAATCTCGGTGAGCTGGCTTCTGTTTTCCTCAGAGAAACTATTTTTGTAGAGTCATGAAGGTTGGAAAAGGCCTCTAAGATCATCATGGCCAACCTTCTACCCAACACCTCCATGGCCACTAGACCATCACGTCCCAGAGTGCCACATCTACTCATTTTCTGAACACCTCCAGGGATGGGGACTCCACCACTTCCCTGGCCAGCCTGACCACTCCTTCAGTGAAGAAATTCTTCCCAATATCCAACCTAAACTTCCCCTGGCACAGCTTGAGGCCATTGTCTCATTTGTGTGGCCTTGCTTTGACTGAAGGCATTCACTGTACAGTTGTCATTAGAGAAAGCAGGGATCTGTTGAGAAAGGAACAAAGCAGAGCCATTGTCAGCCAAATTAATTTGCCATAAAGCTGAGAACCCCTGAACAGTGTCTCTGCATAATGCTTTTTCTGCTGGAGTACATAAAGTTAGTCAGCTCCAGATTATAAATTGTCATGAGCTGTTGTTGCTCGCTTGAAGATTGTGAATTTGTGAATCATTTATTCTGTGAATTCTAGGTTTTGATCCAAGAATTTCTTTTCTTCTTCATTTTCTTCAGTGCCATTCAGGAATTCTGGGAGGGGGTCATTATGTCACTTATGCCAAAAACCCGAACAACAAGTGGTACTGCTACAATGACAGTAGCTGTAAGGTAAAGCTTTTCTTTCTCTACCAAGTCATTCACCTAGGGCCACAGAACCTGACATTTGGTGAGAACTGTGCTGTGAAATCATGAGCATCTCATAAGTTGCACTGGATGAATGTGAAAAATGTTACTGAAATGATCCTAGAATCATAGGATTGTTTGGAAAAGATGGAGTCCAGCCTTCAACCCAACACCACCATGGCCGTTAAACCATGTCCCCAAGTACCCTGTCCACAGGTTTCTTGTACAACTCCAGGGATGGTGACTCCACCACCTCCCTGGGCAGCCTGTTCCCATGCCTGACCACTCTTGCAATAAAGACATTCTTTTTCCTAACATTCAACCTAAACCTCCCCTAGCACAACTTGAGGCAGTTTCCCATCATGAGACTTTTTCCAAGTTAACATCTGTTCATCAGCCTGTACTGTGGCTAAGGAAAGTACTCATTTTGTACAAAGATGAGAAAAGCACTAAAAATGGAAGTCCCAGAATATTTTCTCATGATGCTGGCAGTTTTGTGTCCAATTACTGACTAATTAAGTTCTGACATTTTTAAGTACTTGCACTTAGCACTCTAAAATTTGTCAAACTTCTCAAGTAAATAACGGAGCAATGAGAGAGACAGAAAAATAGAATCACAGAATTGTTTTGGCTGGACAAGACCTCTAAGATCATCCAGTCCAACCCTCAACCCAACATCACCATGGCCATTAAACCACAGTGCCATGGCCACAGGTTTCTTGAACATCTCCAGGGATGGGGACTCTACCACCTCCCTGGGCAGTCTGTTCCAAACCCTGACCACTCCTGCAGGAAAGAATTTTTTCCTAACCTCCACTAAATGTGATCCTTCTTGTGAACAACCAGGTACAAACCCTGCTGCTGGGGCAGCTGTGTGTGTGCTCTGTGTCCCCTGTGTGTGATTCTTGTGACCAGCCAGGTACAAACCCTGCTGCTGGGGCAGCTGTGTGTGTGCTCTGTGTCCCCTGTGTGTGATTCTTGTGACCAGCCAGGTACAAACCCTGCTGCTGGGGCAGCTGTGTGTGTGCTCTGTGTCCCCTGTGTGTGATTCTTGTGAACAACCAGGTACAAACCCTGCTGCTGGGGCAGCTGTGTGTGTGCTCTGTGTCCCCTGTGTGTGATTCTTGTGAACAACCAGGTACAAACCCTGCTGCTGGGGCAGCTGTGTGTGCTTTCAGTTCAGTGACAGTGGCACAGTGGTCCCGTGGTGCCTTTCAGCCCAGGTGTTTCTCTGCCCTCAGGAGCTGCATCCCGATGAGATCGACACCGACTCTGCCTACATTCTCTTCTACGAGCAGCAGGGGGTAGACTATGCACAATTTCTGCCAAAGATAGATGGCAAGAAGATGGCAGACACGAGCAGCATGGACGAGGATTTTGAGTCAGACTACAAAAAGTACTGTGTCCTACAGTGAGCTGAGGCTGAGAACCTGAGGGAAGATGTCCTGACACTGACACCTGGTGAACACATTACTGAAACAGATAACCCAAGTGTAGTTGTTGTCCCCCCGTGATCTGAAAGCACAAAAGGAAAACCCTAATTAAATAGCAGTTCATATGAAGATAGTAATTTTTTTTTTTGGTGGTGTTGTTCTGTTATCTCACTACATGCTCTAAACATTTCTGATGTTAGACATCAGGCTGAGACTGCCATTGGCCTTTAAATCAAATGGTTTGAGAAAAAGCCAACTAGGACCAAATAAGAGCTAAATTAAATAGTCCAGATAAGAGCTAAATGAAGTAGTGTAGAGTTTACCAGCTGTTCTAACAAACCCCAACAGCTCTCTTTAGGTTTAAGATAATGGGGGGGAAAAAAAATATTTTTTTTGTAGTGTTGTCCATGGACAACATGATATTGCTACCTCCTTTTTCCTGCAGTTTTATTGCATTTTATTGGCAAAACAGGGAAAGCAAAGCAAAGAGAATGAGAAGTGCACAAATGTGAGGAACTCTGGGTGGAGAGTGAGAGACATTTCCAGTTTTGCCACCACTACTGTGTGTCAGTTGCTTGCTTTGTGTATGTTGGGAGCACAACCAAATGCTGATTTGAGAAGAGGCTCATTTCTGGCACTCAAATGGTTCATTACCTTTGTGTTTTTCTTCACGTGTTGGCTGTGCAGATCAACATGGTTCAGGAATGGCTTTTCTGCCTGGGGAGCACTGTCTCAACGTTCTGAGATGCCTTGAAGAAGGAGCTTCAGGTTGAAGAGAGTCAGTTTGTGACTGCACTCAACGGTGTCTTAAAATGTGCACATTGCACAAAACTGTTCCCAACTTTTTGGAAGGAGAGATGCTTGAGCTTTTTGTTTCCTGGCTGGTGGTGGGGTTTTGGGTTGGTTTTTTTTTTTTTTTTTTTGTTTGTTTTTTGTTATGTTTTAAAGTTGCACTTTGAAACCTGTGGTTTGGTTTTGTTGTTGTAAGGGCTCTGGAGTGAATGGCTGTGAATTATCCACTGTGTATTTCAAACAAGAAGCTGTGGCTGTCAGGTAGCTGTCGTAGCATTCATGGGACAGGTTTTCTGTTGTGATTGTTTTTTCTTTTTTTTTTTTTTTTTTAACTGGTTCATGATTTAATGGAGTTTCTTTTTTTTTTTTTTTTCCAAATTTGGTTGCCTTTTCAAATGTTGTTGTTGGGTTTTTTGGGTTTGTTTGGTTTTTTTTTTGCATCTACTTGCAATTCAAGCAGGATTGCTTTCCATGCCCTTGCAACATACTTTTTGAAAGTAAGCAGGCTTATTGCATGAAGGAAAAGCTGGACTGAGGCTTAGCAGAGCCTGGAAAAAAAGGGGGTTGGTTTTTTTGAGCAGGCATTTCTTTCAACATTTTCAGTGTTAAATGGTTTGCATATCTGAATGAAGAGAGAAGTTTCACTCCTTTGGCCTTTTGTTCCTCAGCTGAGTTTAAGCAGCTTTACTAATTTTGTCCTGTGTCATCTTCCAAATTCTTTAGGTTTTCTATCTTCCCTAACAAAGTTGATACTTAGCATGGGTGATCTCTGAAGCAGATGCTTGGATTCATTTTAATGTGCTTTACAAGAACGCCAAACATCGCAGTGAATTCCATTTCCAGAGAGATCTAAGTTTTAACCATTGAAGAAATTCTCAGCTGATCTTCTTGTCTTTACTCAGGCAAAATCCTCCCTGCCTCTGGTGGAGGTTGTGCCTCTCTGAGGCCTGCAGGTCAGCTCCAAAATAAGTATTGTCTCACTTGTCAAGTGTGGCTCCCTATCCCAGATGGTCTTTTATCTTTAAAGTGGTCTAAACATTGAGACTGAAGGAAAGCAAGTGTGAATTTCTAGGTTAGAAGCTTCTTTTTCAACACCTATTTGTCTACTCTTTCCCCTGCCAACTCCATGAAAAAGTGAAAGATTTTCAAACTGATTTCCTTTCAAATGTTTTATTTAAGCAGGTAGCACAATCTACTAATGTTATTTGATCTTCTGTGTTTGTTACATGGGTTGTAATTAATTTTTTTTCTTTTAAATTAAATCATGAATTAGCAG
This sequence comes from Indicator indicator, assembly GCF_027791375.1. Taxonomy (NCBI): domain Eukaryota; kingdom Metazoa; phylum Chordata; class Aves; order Piciformes; family Indicatoridae; genus Indicator; species Indicator indicator. The sequence continues at coordinate 2,368,896 of NC_072039.1, read as the reverse complement.
TAAATTTTATTAAGTTAACTATTAACTACGTTCACTTTGTAAATTATTGTATAAAAACTTATTGACAATGCACTGACTTTAGAAAGATGTTAATGTACATAAATACCTTGTAAATAAAATAGTGTTGATGTACTGCAATATGAGCTGTATTAAAAAAAAAGGTATTGGTAATTGTATATGGAGTGAACCTGTTTATCTGTAACTATATTATTCAAACAAATTAAATACTGTGGATGCAGATGAAGTGTCACCTCTTGTCAGATAATTGTTAATGGCTCTTCTCCTGCTTTCAGGTGTCTGAACTGTTTTCCTGAAGCTGAAATGGAGCTGTCAGATGACAGGAGCTGTCAGCTGACAGGGCAGTGTTTGCAGTGTGTCCAGCACAGCTCTAAGTACCAAGATATCCCAGCTCTTGTAAGTTTGGGTGTTAGGTTGGTTTGGTTTTCCTTTTGAGAACATTCTGTTCAGATTTATTCATAGAACAGAACAGATTCATAGAATGGTTTGGGTTGGAAGGGACCATGGGCAGGGACACCTTCCACCAGCCCAGGTTGCTCAAGGCCTCATCCAGCCTTGAACACCTCCAGGGAGGGGACATTCACAACCTCCCTAGGCAACCTGTTCCAGTGTGTCTCACCACCCTCAAAGAAGAATTTCTTCCTAATCTCCAGTCTAAACCTACCCTCCTCAAGCTTCAATCCGTTCCCTCTCATCCTATCACTACCAGCCCTTGTAAAAACTCCCTCCCCAGCTCCCCTGTAGCCCCCTGCTTCCTGAGCCTTGTTTTCTCTAGGCTGAACAGTTTCAACTCTAAGGCTAATCCTAAACCCAGTGCTAACCACTAGCCTTAACCCTAGCCCTAACCCTAACGGCACCCTGGCCCCTAGGCTTTAGGAGCTGCTGCTCCAGGCAGTACTTCTTACTCAGATCCTTGAAGCCTGACACATTCTGTTTCACAGTTCCTGGACTCTAGGTTCAGTCTTATTTACTTTGTGCTGTCTCTGGGATGCTGGAGAAGTTGTGCAGACTCTTTGCTGTCTGTTTAGCTGTCACTGGCCTCTCTTGGTATGGGACAGGCACAATGGGGCTGTTAAACCCTCTTTTCCAAGAGCTGTTTCACTGTAGCTTCCTCTGTCTTCACTGCCCCATTCTCTCAAGAGATCTCTGCTTGGTTGCATGTGCAAGGGGTCATCCCCACAGAGGCACATTTACTTGGCCAGCCTCCTCTCTGGGGTCAAGGCAGGGCCTCTTGACTGTTGACCCTCACTTGGAGCCACTTGTTGCCTTTCTTAGGAAAATTGTGCCATGGACGAAGGGTGAACCTACCCTTAGAAACACAGCATGACTGACAAGGAGATCTGTGGAGCATGTGCCATCTCTAGAGAGGATTCAGTGACAGTTCCTTGGGTTGGAGGAAGACAGCTGGTGACAGCTGATGAGTTTATCCTTTTATCATCGTGGCTGTTAATGCTACTGTTCTTCCTTCAGTTCCATTGCCATGCATGTCAGTGCTGCAGCTGTGCTGATTGAGTGCAGAGGATGAAGTCACTCCCTTGTTATTTCAGCCTCTTGTGGCTCTAGATCCTGTTAAATGGGCCCACCTGACAGAGGCAAGAGGAGGGTTTGTGGTTTTTATCTCTGTTTTGCTCACTCTTTTGTAATTTAGTTGGTCACAGGTAATTCTACAACTCAGATTTCACCCCTACTCAGGCTACAGTGGCATGCTTAGCAGAAAAGCCTGCAAGCAAATGAAGGCACATTGCATTCAGCTCTCAGGATTAGTTTCCCATCTGTCCATCTGCATCACAGCACAAAATTAGAAATCAGTCCTTCCACCATGCAGCTCTGCCCTGCATTTCCCCCAGCTGAACTACTCAATACCCAAATTCTCAACTTTGTCATCTTCTCAACTCTTCTTCCCAACAAACAAAACACACATGAAAAGAAACTGTGGAAATACAACCAAGCCCTGGCTGAAAGCTGAGCTGAGCTTCCTGGCCTCTACACAGCTTTCCTGCCAAACTCCTTGGCCTCACTGGCTCTGTTTTCTATGGGAGAAAAGAGCCTGGAAAAGCTGCCCAGAAGCCTTAGCTGGCAAGGACAGAGCAGCCTTCATCACTTCAGCTGCAGGTTTTGTTACCCCTCTTTGGCATCCATAATGGTGTACTGAGTTAATTAAAAGCTGAGACAGGTGACAGAGAAGTCCAAGGTCTGGAGTCAGGGGTGGCACCATCAGCTTTTGTGCCTCAGGCCTTTTTTTATTGCCTCTTTTTTGAGGCCTTGAATAAACAAAGTTCCTTGTCCTGTCAGGAGAATAAAACTCTTCCTTCCAGCCTTTGCCTGCCTCTGTGGCATATTCATGGGCCAGGGTGTCTCTGCATGAAGGAATGTGACCCTGCAAGGACCCTGTTGTGATGGAGTCACGACTGCCATAAATGGAAGACTGCACTTCTGAAGTTACCCCAAACACTGAAGTGGAGGAAAGAGCCAGCTTCTCCCTGAGGAGTGCTGCCTTCTTACTCAACAAATTTACTGATGTGGTTTGCAGAGTTCTGGTGATGAGGTGGGGAGGGGGACCAGACAGAATGGTGCTCTGCTTTTCCTGTAGTCATGTGTCCAAGCACTACCTGGCTGTCTCTGGTAATTGTCTGACTACTGCCAGTTGCTGCTACAGTCAATGACTCCAGGGGCACCTTAGAGCTGCCTTCCAGTAGCTGAAGGGATCCTACAGGAAGGCTGCAGAGGGACTTTTCCTGAGGGTACCTAGAGACAGAACAAGGGGGAATGGTTTGAAGCTGAGGGAGAACAGGGTTAGACTGGAGCTGAGGAAGAAGTTCTTCAGTAGGAGGATGGTGAGATTCTGGAATAGGCTGCCCAGGGAGGCTATGGCTGCTTCCTCCCTGGGGGTGTTCAAGGCCAGGCTGGATGAGGCCTTGAGCAGCTGAGTCTAGTGGAGAGGTGTCCCTGCCCATAGTGTGGAAGTAGGACTCTAAGGTCCCTTCCAACCTAAGCCATTCTAGGATTTCATGAGCGTTAATTGTGACATGTGTCACACAGGCTCAACTGCTGCAGCAGCCAAGGGCTGAAGGCAGAGAGCCGATGGCTCCTTTGGGATCCTATCAGCTTTGTCCAGGGTTGCCATGGGTTGTAAGCACGTCCAACATCCAACTTCTCCCTCCAAAAGGAGACAGAAGGAAAGCAGCTCTCTGTAGAAACACAAGGATGGATGGCAGCAAACTGGGAAGGTTAACAAGCCAGAAAAGCAAAGTGTTTAGGAAAAAGGGAATCCTACTGGGGAAAGACAAACCAGCACATGGGTCAGGCCACTATCCAAACTGTAGGAATCTTGTGTGGTACACAGGAATGTGTTAGAGGGGTTGTGCGTGCTTGAGGAGCTCAGCAGCCAGCATTATCAGACAGGAAAGCCACTATCAAGCCCTGTCCTGATAAACGGTCCGAGAGGCCCAAAGAATTCCATAATGTAAGCTGGAGTAGTTTATGAAGTGTTTGTGGAATGCAGGGAGTGATAGTGGAGTACCTGGCAGCAGATGACACCCGAGGTATGAGCAAGAACATGCTGCTGGTGTCCTGACATTCCAGAAACTCTCCAGATGCTTAGCAAAGGTGTTTCTCGGAATGACAACAGAAGCAGAGTGCAGCTGGCTGGTTTGGGAACGCAGCACTGGCCCTTTGGGCTGGGGTTTTGCCTGTCTTTTGTCAGCTCCACAGACTCATGCAGCAGAGTCCCAGCATGATGGAAGCTAAGCAAGAAACTGTCTCACAGCATTGCCCACACTGCTGCCTTCACATGCAGAATCCAAAGGGAAATTACCACATCAGCAAATTTTCCTCCTCCCTCCCAGGAATTTGCTTGTGAGACCCTGGTCCTGGATCACTCTCACAGTGCCCTTAAGCCCTGTAAGTCTTGTAGTTACTTCTCCCTTTTGCCCACCTCTGCCCCACATTCAGAATTTCCTCTGGTGTCACCTCTGCCTCCCAGGCTAGGCAAGCTGAGTGCTGTGGAAAGTAATGGCTAATAATAAGCCACATTGTAAGGTGCTGTGCATGATGAAGGAGGTGCTGAGGAGGAGACGTGATTCAGGAACTGGTTTTGGTGAAGCGACCACGGATTTTTTCCACTTCTTCTGTAACAGAGTGTTTTGGGACAGGTGCTGACAAAAAAAAATGTCCAATCACTGAGGTCTCCCCCTCAGCTGGCAGTCCTGTGCTAGCTGGAGCTAGGCCAGAGTATTGGGTTACCTTCTGCCATGAAAAGCTAGAACTCTGCTCTGGAAAGTATTGGAACTGCCCATGGAACGCCGTCAGACACACGATCGGACAGCGATTTCCTGAGGAGAGGGTGACCCAGCCTCACTGACACCTGAGAGCAGTATTGAGAAAACAAAGTTTGCAGCCATGGCAGCCACTGCTGCTGCTGCCTAAATGTTACCCTTTAACAGGACTTGGCGCCCCAAAGTGTGCATTAGAGATTCTTAGTCCTTGTGGTGAGTGACCATGGCCAAAGGAGCTGGAAGGCCTTGCAGGGAGTGGGGAATGGAGAGAGTGTTTCTTTTGCTGCCTGTGGCTGGTGTGACTGTACACATCCCTGCAGTGTGGGTGCTCTGCTGCTCCCTGCCCCTGTCATTTCAGCCTTGTGGTGATTCCTGGTGCCAAGCAAGGGCAACACAGGGAAGTTACCTGTCAGTCCTGTTAAACAGCTGAGGCCTTTTGGCTCTTTGCCCACACCAAGTGATTGTTGTCTTCAGCTGTTTTGAAATAAGCTTTGCAGATTAGAACTAATGACCAAGATAAGTCACTGAGGACATAACTGATTTTTAATATTTAGAATGTTTATACTCCTTTAGTTGCTGAAATATTGTCATGGCACGTGCCAGCAGCTTGGAAAACTTCATCAGAGCAGAGTATCATATGAGGGAGTGGCTGAGGGAGCTGGGGTTGTTGAATCTGGAGAGGAGAAGGCTGAGAGGAGATCTCCTTGCTCTCTACAACTACCTGAAAGGAGATTGGAGTTGGTTTCTTCTCCCAAGTAACCAGCAATAGGATGAGAGGCAATGGGTTTAAGTTGTGCCAGGGAAGGTTTAGACTGGGCATTAGTAAAAAAACTACTGAGAGCGGTGAGGGGTTTGAACAGGCTGCCCAGGGAGGTGGTGGAGTCACCATCCCTGGAGGTGTTCAAGAAGCTGTAGACATGGTTCAGTGGTCATGGGAGTTGGGCTATGGTTGGATGATTTTAAAGGTCTTTTCCAACCTTGTTAATTCTGTGATGGGATCTGCTGGATAATTTGGCAGTTCAGTTCTCATTAATGCCCATGGAATCGCAGCCCACAGTGGGAAAATCTTGTGCTTGGGTGAGTGTGGCGTGTGTGTGTGTGCACCAGCTTGTGTGCACGAAGGGACGCATGAGCCTCCAGTACTCCTGTCTGCAGGTGTTGGTGTGCACACCTGTGTCCCGCAGCCCGCCGTGCCCGAGCCCTTGGCAGCTACGAACAAACCACTGCCCCCGCCCCTTCTCGCTCCCTCTACCACCGTTGCCTGCTGAAATTACATCTCCCCATTTAGAGGAGCAGAGGCTGCGCGGCCAGCCGCCCCTCTCCCCTTCTCTCCGGGCGCCCCACACCGGACTCTGCGGAGTTCTTTCTTCGCATCATGAGAGCGGGCCGGGGGCCAGCGGCAGCGGGGGCCACCCCGCACGGGGGCCGGCCTTAGGCACGCCGGGAGGCAGGGGGCGCCCTGCGGGGTGCCGACAGTGAGGCGGAGGGGAGCGGAGCGGGCGGCTGCCGCTAGCGGCTACCGATCAGCGCTCCCTGTGCAGCCACCATGGCCAGCGAGGTGGAGGACGTGGACAGCCGGGAGGCACAGACGGTCTGCGAGGCCCTGGGGCGCTACGAGGACACGCTGCGGGGCGCCGTGCGGGAGATCCATGTGGACATGCAGGTGTTCAAGCAAGGCGTAGGCCGGCAGGTGGAGGAGGTGCTGCGCCTCGCCAGCCCCCTGGCGCGCAGCGTCTCCGAGCTGCAGCAGGAGAACCGGCGGCTGCGGGCGCAGCTGGACCGCCTGTGTCGGCAGGTGGAGGCTCTGGCCCGCTCGGCCGGGCTGCCCCCGGAGTGGGCGGACGAGGCGACGTGGAGCTCTCCGGAGCGGGGCTTCTCCAGCCATGCCAAGCTAGCGGCCGCTGGCCGAAGCCAAGTAAGTGGTGGGCGCAAGGTGGGAAGCGGGGGCGAGAGTATGCTCGAGCTTCATGGGCAATGCCAGGCTCTGGCGGGCGTGGGAGAGCGTTTAGTGACTCGGGGAGCCGCTTTGACGGGGGAGGGCAGTGGACTTTTGGGAGGTGCTCTGAGAAAGGGTCTTAGCCCTGATACCGCCTTGAGACGTTCCTGATCATGGCATCGCTTGGGCAGACTGAGTTCTTTTTAGAGTAGTAGCAACCAGTCAGTTCCCTGTAATTAGAAGTAAGAGAAGCTGAGGCAGTCTCAGCTGTCAATATCCTTGTGTACATGAATATCTATGTATCCTTTCTGGAGCCGATTCAGAGGGCTCTGTGTGCCAGCCATGCCGTTTGCCAGTTGGCAGGCTCGCAGAGGAGAACAGCTCAGCAGATGGCAGGCAGTAAGATGTTTTCCTAGCATAGTGACTTAGCATCCTGCAGTGAGGCAGTTTTGCTGCATAACCACTGCCCCACAGGGATGCAAGCCCATCCGTGAAAGGTGGCCCTCCTGCAAGCTGTCTCCATGACCTAAACTGGCACAAAGATGTGTTCCTTCCAGTGGTGAAAGTCTTTCTGCAGCTTAGTGGAGCCTGGTAACTTGGAGCATGGAAATCCCAGTTAGTGGGAAGCTCATCCGACACTTGAGACTTTTTTAATCGCTATGAGTTGAGAGCTGCTGTGCAATGCTTGACACCAGGAGGTGGCAACCAGACACTACATCACGATTCCATCACTTAACACTGTGTGACGCTAGGAACTTGGCTTTCATAGGTGGCAGCCGATTTCATGTAATCTTGATTAAGCTCTTTTAAGAGGTCTTTAATACTGTTGGAGAATGGGAAGCTGCTTTATGGTGGAGAAATAGAAGCTTGGGAATGAAATTCCCTCAAAGTTAAAGCAGTGTGAATGAGCAGAGTCTGTATTGCATCCCAGCTCTCTGGCTCAAGAAGGGGGGCAGAGGGTTTCCCCCAGCTAGGCAGGTGAAAAGGTAAAGCTGCTGCTCAACGCATTGTGCCATGGCAACTGCTGCCTCTTTCCCCATGTGGCAAGGGTGAGCAGCACACAGAGCCTTGAAATCCATTCCTTTCTGTTACCTGGAGCCATCCACATGTTTGAGTTGCAAGGAACAGAAGTGTCATGGAGAAGACAAGGAGGTGTTGTCCCTCACACCATCTCCACTGCTTCCATCACAGTGTTCACTTCATACCCAATGAAAAGTCTTGGTTATGGCAACATCTAGCTTTAGGCATCTGCCTGTGTTAAGGTACAGAATGAGCTTCTGTTTGGATTGGAACCTTGCCACTGTGCTTTGAGGGTTCAGAGAAGATCACTTAAGTACTGACAGTTCTTCAGTGCCCTCCCAACAATTTTCTGCGGAAGGCTGGACAAATTCCCAAGTCAGCATAGCTGACCTAGAAGGAATTTCAGTACTGAGAACCATGGGAGATGCAGACAGAAAGATGAGATGCAGTGAAAAGAGAAGTTTGTGGGTAAGGCACTGACCTGACTGCTCAAATGGGTTTCCTCAGTTCCCTCAGGGTCCCCTTGCAATCTGTGGTTATATGACCACTGTGTGTGTTTGGAGAGAAACCAGCACCTGTGCTAAAACACTTGCAAATCAAGATGCAGCCTTTTGCTTCTGAAAAGATAAATTGGTTGGGTTCCTTTTTGCTATGTGAGCAATGCAGTCTTGATCCCAACAAAAGGGATTGAGTGCAGGTTGCGTAGGAACACATCCTTCTCTCCAGAGAAGGAGATTCCATAACCTCTCTGGGCAGCCTCTTCCAGTGCCCTGCATCCCTCACAGTGCAGAAGTTCCTCCTCATGTTGAGGTAGAACCTCCTGTGCTGTAGTTTATATCCATTGCCCTTTGTCCTATCCCAGGGTGCAACTTACTATGCTCTTATGCTTCCTGCAAGTGTGCTTTTTGATCCTTGGTCCTTGTCCAGATTTTTGTTGTTGTTTTTTGCTTTGTTGTAATTCACTGTAACAAAGCCCTGGCCACCTGCTGAAGTTGCCAAGATGGAATTTTTCTCTGGGGTCTGTTTTTCTCCCGGGTCTGTTTTTATCCAGCCTTGCTTCAAAAATGGTTCTGTGGAAAGTGTTTCTATTGTTTTTTTCGATTACCCCGAGTGCAAATGCTTTCCTGATGTGCTGATGGTGTTCAGGGCTTTCTCTTGAAGCTGCAGGGTTAGCTGCAGGTAGAGAATATTTGTGTGCTGATGGGCAGCAGCTCTCTAGTAGAAGGCTTAAGGTGTGAATGTGGTGCAGCTCTTGCTGGCCTCTTGCAGCCTTGTATGCCTTTCCCCACACACTTCATCATTCCCCATTGCATCAATGATCTCTTTCTATGCAAGGAGCAGAGCGTCAGCTCCTTGCCTTGCAGCACTCAGTGGTGACTTTGCAGTTCACCAAAGCAAAGCTTCAGTTTCATCTGGCATGGGTGACAAGAGAGGGAGGTTCCTCTCACAGATAAACAGCATCTCTAGAGCCAAAGATTTTCTCATGACCCTTTTGCTAGCTGGTGCTGTTATGGAAGACTTTGGATGATGAGATCTCTCATTTGAGAGAGAGGAAGCTCATTTGGCTGTCATTTCCCTAGCGCTTGGCCTTGTTGCAGGCAAAAGCTTGAAGGTGCAACAGAAGTGTACCTTAGAGGCTCAGAGAGGAAATAAAAGTTCTATTTCTTTTCTTCCTAGTCTCTTGCTCTGATGGTTAAACTCCTTTTTACTCCTTTTTTTTTTCCCTGCATGCGTGTTTTTTAACTGCTGGGTTATGATACTTGCCTGCTTTATAGCAGCTTCCAGTTATGGATCCCCCAAAGTCTAACTTCTTTGCAGTGAGGGAGGAATTCCAGCAGCCCTACAAGCATGGAGTTATCATTCTCCATTACATGGAGACTGCTGAGCCACAGAGAGATCAGTTCTAAGAGCAAGCCTAAGACATGCAAAATATTAGCCCTCACTTTCTTCTCTTCAGCTTCACCACCTCCTCCTCTAGTTGGTGTTAGATGAGTTGTACTCAGGAGTACTTCTCATTATTGAGCACAGATTAGTACTTGGCCCTCTGCTGTGTAGCCAGCACTGACAGAGGATTGGTACTGCACCTGGATGTGGCAGAATGTTGGCATCCCCAAACAGAGTGGGATTTTAAAGTGCTGTAACCTGACACCACTGAGGCAGGGCAGAATCTCATCCCAGATGCTGCCAGGGTTTTCTCAGCACGTGGGTTTTCCCTGTCCATGGGGTCAGTTTCTGCCCCAGCACTGCTAGCCATAAAGCAAAGCAGGACCTCCTCCCCACAGCAGGAAGCCAGTGCATTGTGTAAGATGCTGCAAGGTGCTGCACAACCTTCACAGTGACCTCTTTATTACACTGTTTTGCTTGCCTCCAACCCCTAGCTCATAAAGTAGATTCATGGCTACACTCTGCACAGGTGTTTGGCACGTTCAGGTGGTAATGGGTGACACAAACAGCTCTGACTGTGCCACAGGAGCATTGCAGCTCTGGATATGGGCAGTAATTGTTGACTGGGATCTCAATTACACCCTTAGGTCAGAAGGGATCCTCTCCAGCCTTTCTGTAGGATCATAACTTATTTGATGTGATGCTTTTACAGTGTTTTATGGGAATGTCATTTTTTTCTCTGCAGCAAACAGAAACAAACAAACAAAAAGCAAAGCATTAAGCAGTCTCCATCAGTCTCTCCCCTGTGTAGCCTTCTGTTTATCACCTTCACAGTGGATGGTGATAAATTGATCTAACAAAAAGGAAGACCCCTCCTAGATACTAAGGTCCATGAGGACAAGCCTGTGAACCCTGATACAAATTCTGCATTGTCAGTGCTCAGTTTGCAGGTTTGCCTTTTGGACTGGATAATTGTTCCCTCCTTGTGTGGTGGTGACTGGCACAAGGAAGCCCTGCTCGTGGCCCTGGGCAGGTGTTTCTGGATGCTGTTCTAACTTTTGCTGCTGTTTGACATTCAGCTGCTGTGTCTGTTCTGACAGAGTGTAGACCTGGATGACCACCACAAACCTGAGTTTAGAAGAGTGTTTAGCTCTTCCATCATTGAAAATGGGCACCAGTCTTCATCAGGTAGGAAACAGAGCATGAAATGAAGCAGCACTGCTTGTAAAATACCTGCTACAGGCAGTCACAGAGCCAGCCTCACGTGTGGGAAGCACTGAAAGCTGCTGTGGTTTCAGCATGGCCATTGTGCTGTGGTTTCAGCATTGCCATTGTGCTGTGGCCATGCTTATTTCCTAATGAGGAGAGTTAGCTCACAAACTTGAACTCTCTTGTCCAGCTTGGACTCTGGTGTTCCATAAATTAGAGACCATTACTGTCACATTAGCTTGAGGCAGTAGTGATGATAAGGCCTTCTATTCTGAGTGGCATCTTAGCTTTGCATCCCAAAACATTCTGGAGATCATCTGCCCACTTCCATCACCTTTCAGTGAAGGAAGGACTCCCTGTCTCCAGTTTAGAGAAGGCTGAGGCACATGGCCTTCCAGAAACCCTTGGAAAGAACAGGGATGCTGACTCCTAGCCCACAGCAGGAGACTGGGGCAGGAAGGAAGAGGAAGGAACTTAACAAATGCAGAAGCTAAGTAATTAATCACAGAATCATAGAATGGTGTTTGGGTTGGAAGGGACATCCAGAGCTCATCCAGTCCAACTCCCCTGCAGTCAGCAGGGACATCCTCCACTAGCTCAGGTTGCCCAGAGCCCTGTCAAGCCTGATCTTGAATGTCTTCAGGGATGGGGCCTCAACCACCTCCCTGGGCAACCTGTTGCAGTGTTCCAGCACCCTCATGGTGCTGAACTTGTTCCTAACATCCAATCTAAATCTGCTCTGCTCTCATTTCAAACTATTGCCCCTGTCCTGTAACTGTGGGTCTTTACAAAAAGTCCCTCTGCAGCCTTCTTGTAGCCCCTTCAGGCACTGGAAGGCTGCTATTAGGTCTCCCTGGAGCCTTTTCTTCTCCAGGCTGAACACTTCCAGTTCCCTCAGCCTGTCCTCATAGCAGAGGTGTTCCAGTCCCCTGATCATTTTTGTGGCCCTCCTCTGGACCCACTCCATCAGGTCCATGTCCCTCCTGTGCTGAGGGCTGCAGCTGTCCTTGCTGATTGCTGCAAGAGAGGTCTGATCACTGCAAGCATCACTCACACTAGGACTGGTTCTGCAGTGTGCTGTAAGGGGTTGGAACCATTCCAAAGATTTGTAAAACGAAGTTGTTGCATGGAAATTGCTTTGTAGCTTTGTTACAGACCTGCAAATCAGTTTACCTCCTCTGTCCTTTTTATTCACTAGGTCAGGCCAAAGTCTCCCAGGAACTGACCTCTTCTCACATGTCAGACTCCTGCCTTGAAGCCCACGCCCCTGCAGTCAGCTTACAGATGCCTCACCTTCCTGTTACTGCAGTCACCAGGACATCAGAGAGGTTTTCAGGAGAGACTACAGGAGCAGCTAATGTGGCTGCTGGCCTGCTGGGACAGAGCAAGGACAAAAATGCAATGGCAGTGAAAACCTCCAACCAGTCAGGTAAAAAAGACAAAAACCATTTGTTTGCTGAACCTCCCTGGGCAGCCTGTTCCAGAGCCTGCCCTGATGCATCTTGCTGCTCTTGTTTTGTCCTACAGAGAACAATTCTGTCACCAAGTGTGCCTCAGCTGTGAGCTATGGGACAGGCAGTGGCAGCCAGCCCAGTGAAAGGTAAGGAACTTCTCTTGGCCTTTTGGTAACCCACTGTGGCCAGTATAGCCTCAAGGGACAGGTGTGCTGCTGGCCTAGAGAACAGGTGAGTCCCAGATGCTGTATTTTAAGCTCTTTAAAGGCTGTAAGCTTTTCTGAGGGCTAACTGGAACAGAGGTGGCATAAAAATCCCCTGGAGAGCAGTTTCAGGCAGCCCTAGTTGTGGATTTCAGCATTGTTGCAGTGTGGGTCAGTAAAACTCTGTGCCCAGGGTGGAATTTTGTTAAGAGCAAGCTGTCAGGTCCTTGTAAAACACTTTTTAAACTGCTCAGCTGTGTTGAAAGTTGTACTTTGGGCTAATTTTTTTTGGAAACCAGCATATGGCTGCAGTCAAACATCCTTAGCATGCCCAGCCTAGAGTTGAGTTTGTAGATAAAATTCCATGCTGAGAAGGGAGGCTGCAGAGTTACTTTTTTGTTTCAGCACAGCCTTTTCTTGCTCTCTTTGCCCAGTGGCACTGACAGTCGCTGTGATGTGAGCCCCAGCTCTCGCTCCTCTCCCCCCGCTGCGCATCGACCAGTGGAACGGAGGAGGGAGCTGGTGCGGTCCCAGACGCTGCCGCGGATCACAGGAGCCCAGAGCAGGAAAGCTCTGTTTGAGAAGTTTGAGCAGGATGGTGGCAGGTGAGTCACAGCCTCCAGAGTGGCTCTGTCAGTGGGAAACTAATGTAGTCAGTTACTAGCAGCAGTGGAGAGCTGGCTGGGAGGGCTTCCTCGATGTAGGGTTTTGAGCTCAAGGACAGGATGAGGTCAGGCACAGCTTTGCTAACTTGACAGAGTGAGCCCTGGAAATTCACAGCTGCAGATGCCTCTGGCTTTGGAGTTCAGCTGAACAAGCAGGTGTCTCTGAGCAGGAAGGGCTTCTGTGAAAGCTGTCTTCTCCTTCATTTTAAGAGTCTGGGAATAACACAATCACAGCATGACAGACTAGCTCAGGTTGGAAGGGACCTCAGAGCTCATCTGCTCCATCCTCCCCACCATGGGCAGGGACACCTCTCAACTAGACTCAGCTGCTCAAGGTCTCATCCAGCCTGGCCTTGAACACCCCCAGGCAGGAGGCAGCCACAGCCTCCCTGAGCAGCTTATTCCAGAGTCTCACCACCCTCCTACTGAAGAACTTCTTCCTCAGCTCCAGTCTAACCCTGCTCTCCCTCAACTTCAAACCATTCCCCCTTGTCCTGTCTTTAGACACCCTCAGGAAAAGTCCCTCTGCAGCCTTCCTGTAGGATCCCTTCAGATATTGGAAGGCAGCTCTAAGGTCCCCCTGGAGCCTTCTCTTCTCCAGGCTGAACACCCCCAGCTCCCTCAATCTGTCCTAATATAGTAGAGGTGCTCCAGCCCTTGGATCATCTTTGTGACCCCTCTCTGGACTTGCTCCTACATCTCTGTGTCCTTATGATGGGGATATCAGAACTGGATGCAATATTTGAGGTGGGAAGGACCAAAAGCATGGACTGTTCCTTATGCCCCATAATGGGGTATGATTTAAACAGAATAGGGCTTGGAATCTTGGCTTTAGTGAAATGAAAATGAGTTTTTCTTGCAGAACCAAAAAATTGAAATTTCAGTAAAGTCTTTCTCAAAACACCACCTGGAAAGGGCCTGACCTGGTCAAGGTTGCACAGATGTTGCTGGCAAGTAGGTTGAAACTTTTCTAGAGTGTAATTTAATCTGATCTCTGTTCATTTTCCAGAGGAAAAGGAGAATCCAGAGCTAAGCTGAAGAGGTCACAGAGTTTTGGGGTTGCCAGTGCTAGCAGCATCAAACAAATTCTGTTGGACTGGTGCCGCTCAAAAACCCTGGGATACAAGGTGAAGCCATGCTACAGCCTTCAGCTCTCTCTTTCTTCAGGAGAATGTGCAAGTAAAACATTCTTAAAAAGTGAATGTCAAAACATGCCAGACATTGACTTAACTTCCTCGAGGTCCTCAGGTTTGATGCAGGTAGCACAAATGTCATGGTTTGCATGGGCAGCCCTTCGAGACAGCGACAGCAGGAGTGAGGTGCTGGGCGTGTGTCAGAGCAGTGCCTTGGTGGTGGTCTTTGTGATCAGAGACAGCTGCCCATCACTCCAGTGCTTTTTTCATGGTTTTGGCTAGGAGGCCTAGAGCAAGAGGTGACCCAGTAATGTTTTTCCTGTGCAAGAATCACAGAATCATTCAGGTTAGACAAGCCCCTCAGGGATCACCAAGTCCAACCCAGAACCCTGCTCTATGAAGCTCATCCCTAAACCATATCCCCAAGCACCACATCCAAACCACCTTTAAACACATCCAGGGTTGGGGACTCAACCACCTCCCTGGGCAGCACATTCCAGTGCCTGACCACTCTTTCTGTGGAAAATTTTCCTAATGTCCAGTCTCAAGCTGTGCCAGGGGAGGTTTAGGCTGGAGGTGAGGAGAAAGTTCTTCACAGAGAGAGTGGTTGGCCATTGGAATGTGCTGCCCAGGGAGGTGGTGGAGTCCCCATCCCTGGAGGTGTTCAAGAGGGGATTGGATGTGGCACTTGGTGCCATGGTTTAGATAGTCATGAGGTTTAGGGTGACAGGTTGGACTTGATGATCTTTGAGGTCTTTTCCAACCTTGTTGATTCTGTGACTCTGTGAAGAAGTCTTTTTAAGAGAGGATTTTCCTCCCTGTTCCCCCATGCTGCACTAACATGGTATTTTTGTTTTCACCCTGACAGCACATTGACCTGCAGAACTTCTCCTCAAGCTGGAATGATGGGATGGCATTCTGTGCTCTTGTGCATTCTTTCTTTCCTGAAGCTTTTGATTATAATAAGCTTGACCCAGCCAATCGCAAGCAGAACTTCGAGCTGGCCTTCACCATGGCTGAGTGAGTATTCAGTTAGGTCTCTGTGAAGTGCTCCTAGATCAGTGCAGCTGGGGCAGCACTGAGGAGTTCTGTAGTTTTTCCTTGTAGATCCTGGATCAGTAGCTTAGCTATCTCATCCCCCAAAAAAGATGATAAAGCTCTGCACAGAACAGGAGACTTGGCAGTCTAAAAAAAAAAAAAAAAATCAGGATTTTGTGGTGGTTTTAAGGCGATGCCTTTAATTTCACAGAGTTGGAGCAGAAAAGAATGTAAATCACAGCTGGATGTAAGAAAGCAAAATAAGGATTATTCTAAACACTCTCACTGGAGAGATAGAAACCTCTAAGATTCAGTGCTCAAACCAAAGTTCAGTCTCTCTGGTGTTTTCCTGCTGGGCAGCCCAGCAGGGTGCTTCTGCATTTTTCTGCTGTTTCTGTGCAGGAGCTAACACACCTGCACACTGACCTTGAAAGCTAAGTTCTAACAACCTCTCTGCTTCTTGTCTTTTCTTCCTTTTGCCAGGGGGCTCTGGAGAAGGCAGGGAAGGGGCAGACAGAGGGACAGCTTTCCTGGCTTTGGCCAGGAGGGTTTTGTGCTGTTTCTGTTAGTTGTACATATCTGTAAATGTTGTAAATCCTGTATATCACAGTCTCACAGTATATCAGAGGTTGTAAGGGACCTCAAGAGATCATCAGGTCCAACCCCTCTGCCAAAGCAGGATCACCTAGGATAGTCTGCACAGGAACACATCCAGGTGGGGTTTGAAAGTCTCCAGAGAAGGAGACTCCACAACCCTCCTGGGAAGCCTGTTCCAGGGCTCTGTCACCCTCACTGTAAAGAAGTTTCTCCTCCTGTCGAGGTGAAATCTTCTAGTTTGAACCCATTGTTCCTTGCCCTATGACTGTGAACCACCCAAAAGAGCCTGGCCCCCTCCTCCTGACACCCACCCCTCAGATATTGATAGACATTGATCAAATCCCCTCTCAGCCTTCTCTTCTCCAGACTAAACAGCCCCAGGGCTCTCAGTCTCTCTTCATAGGGGAGATGCTCAAGTCCCCTAAGCATCCTTGTGGCTCTCTGTTGGATTCCCTCCAGCAGGTCTCTGTCTCTCTTGAACTGGGGAGCCCAAAACTGGACACAGTATTGCAGGTGTGGTCTCACCAGGGCAGAGTAGAGAGGCAGAAGAACTTCCCTAGCCCTGCTGGACACCTTTCTTGATACATCCCAGGATCCCATTGGCTCCCTTGGCCCCAAGAGCACATATTTGTACATAGTCATTGCATTCCGTTGTAGACTGTAGTTTTTGCTTGTAAATACAGCCTCAATTGCTTCCAAACTGAGCTAGTCTGGTGGTGTTAATGTGGGAAGGGACTTGCAACCCACCACACTACAATGGATTTCCTGAGTGCCTCAGCAATGATGAAATCAGAGCAGCAAAGCAATCTTGGAAGCAGTTACAGGCCTTGGACTTAACTCCTGCTCTGCTGCCTCTGCCTCTCTGTTCCCACAGGAAGAAGGCTCACTGCGACCGCCTGATAGAAGTGGAGGATATGCTGCTGATGGGCCACAGGCCAGACCCCATGTGTGTCTTCACCTATGTCCAGTCTCTCTACAACCATCTACGACACTTTGAATGAAAGCTGCTGAGACCTCTCCAGGCAGAAGGGTCAAGGGCAGTGTCCTGGTGGGCAGAGAGGCGTTCTGCAAACCGAACAGTGTCGCTTCTTGCTTCTCACTATCCTTTGGCTTCCACCCAAGCTGCGTGGCTGACTGAAGTGTTGCTGAGCAGTGCCACGAAGTGTTGATCACCTCAGCATGGCAGTAAGACAGAAACACCTTTGCAAAAGACAGGAAAAAAAAAAAAAAACAAACCCCCAAACCCAACCCATAGGGAAAGGCAAAATGCTGTCATTTTGGTGCTGGTAGTAGTTTGGATTTTTCATATTTCTGTGTGTAAAGATCACAGGAAGCTAATTTGATGCTCATCTCTCTTTTTTTTCTTTATGCAGTGACAAGGAACTGCTACAGAAGTGTTCCCTTTTAAAATGCTGGTGACACTCCAGAATGTAGCACTTTCAGGGCCACTTGTCTGGTGAGCATAGCACAAAAGAAAGAAGAGATGGAGGAGTGAAATTCCATTTAGCAAACAGTAAGCTAACAGCAGTGCTGAAACTCAACCAGGAGGGAAACACTGCCTCTCCTCCAGCCCTGCCCTTGCACTCCAGCATATCTGCTTGCACAAACACCAGACAGACAATGCTCTGTTCTCAGAGCAAACTAAGAACATGGGCTCTGACTGGTGGGGCAAAAGCATTTGTCCACAATGGTCAAATCTAAAGCGACTTGCTTAAAAGCTCTGCTGATCCTCCACTGGCAGTCCTTGATCAGTTTCTTCATCATGAAGAACAGCAACAGCTGGAGCTGGTCTGTGTATGAGGCTGTGTGTTTGCATGGTTTGGGTTTCCAGCAAAGAGGGTAGCTAGCAAGGTACAAACTCCTCTGAACTATTAAAATCAAAGCTGTGCTGTGCTTTGACCTGGGCTCCAGGTGTAAGCAGCTCTCCAGAGTGGACAGGAATACATCTTTTAAGACCTGTTCAGTGCTCATGTTGACTGCAAGGTGGACAGGCAGTGTGATAGGCAAGTTTTGAAATGCCTCAACAACTTTCTGTTTTCAGTTAAATTAGCATTAAAACCACAGTAAAGGGACATAATTCTCCATTAACTGGACAAAAAGGCTTTGATTAATCAACAGAGCTTAGTTTTCACACTGAATGTTAAAACCAAAGATGCTAAACCAGCATGGTTTTTAAAAAGAGTATTTTTAAAGTCTTTTAAAATTAGATTTTTTTTCCCTAAGAATAGGGTCATAGGAAATAAAAACTGAAAGCTAGGAGCCCTCTGCTCATGCTGGAGAATGATTTTTAACCTGCATTTGTGCTTTTTGTAGATATTTATAAAGATGATTTTGGTTCTGTATTGGTGACCCTTTATAATAAAATCTGTCAAATGCTCTCCAGATTTACTGCTTCTTTTTAGAATGAACTGACAGATAACAAAGAAAATCAGTGAAAAGAATCCAAGGTTTTTGCTTAGAAGGTTTTTGTTCTAGTCTTGATGCTCTGTGCTCTAAATTTCAGTTTAAAAAAAAGTACAGAAGTTCAATGGCATTTGGAATAGGATTTTGGTTCAGCCTCCCTTTCCAGTGAGGTTTACTTCAGAACCCATGAACAAATGCATCAGTTTGTTAGCAGTCTCAGGAGGAGGAAAAAAAAAGAAAAAGAAAGAAAGGAAGAGAAAAAAACAACACAGCAAAACAAACAAATACCAAAAGAGTACAAGAGGAAAATATGTTCGCTGATGAAAGTCTGGATCTGCTATGAGGACAGGCTGAGGGAGCTGGGGTTGTTCAGCCTAGTAAGCTCCAGGGGACCTTAGAGCTCCCGTCCAATACCTGAAGGCTGGAGAGGGACTTTTCCTGGGGGTATCTAGAGACAGGACAAGGGGAAATGGTTTGAAGCTGAGGGAGAGCAGGATTAGACTGGAGCTGAGGAAGAAGTTCTTCAGTGTGAGACTCTGGAACAGGCTGCCCAGGGAGGTTGTGGATGCCTCCCTCGAGCAGCTGAGTCTAGTTGAGAGGTGTCCCTGCCCATGGTGGGGAGGTTGGAGCAGATGATCTCTGAGGTCCCTTCCAACTTGAGCCATTCTGTGATTCTATGAAGTTCTGTTTAAAGTGTGGCTAGGCTGTTGCTATTACACTGTCAAAATGTTTTGAAGGACTTTTAAATACCCAATATAAATGACTGATATTTGGTCAAGCTGGCAGAATCCTTGCTATAGCTAATCTCAGCTTTCATGCAGGTGGACAGAGGTTGGGTGGGCTGTTTGTGTTTGCCATACAACTGCCATTGCCTTCAGTTATTGATTTGTCTGGAATGGCCTTAATTTTGCAGAAGTGTACAGCTGTTGCTCCACCAACTGCTCTGTAAGGAGAAACTCACTGTGCTGGTGTCAGAAACACACTCTGCTTGTGTTGTGGAGAAGTACTGAGAGTGTGATGAGCAATCTGTCCACAGCTGGCAAGCAGGATACACATTTGCATTCTTACAGCAGAGTATTTTCACTGGCTAGCAGAGCCAAGTTCCACCCTAACTGCAACAAGAGAGGCTGTGTGCATCACGTTCTTTCCCAGTCCCAGCTCATGGCTGATTTTGCTGTGTGATGCGAGTGCCAGAGACACAGGTAAGTGCTCGGTCTCCTTAGGCTTGGTAGCGAGTAATTAAATAAAGCAAGGTCTAGACAGCAAAATTATTGCCAGTCCCCAGGGGAGCTGACATGCTCGCCAAGAGGATTTGCTCTCCTCCGGCTGCAGCTGTGCTTTAGGATGTTGTATGGGGAAGGTGCTGCTGTCTGCCACGTCCCCCCTAGAGCTACCTGCGCGGAACACAGCGGAAAGCGCTGCCAGGACCACGCCGCCGCTGCCACCTTGCGCGTACGACCAGTCCGGGTGGACAGCCGACTGCTCTCGGCCACAACCGATTGGCCCAGGAGACAGCCAATTGGCCGCGGCCACAGCCGATTGGCCAGGGAGACAGCCAATTGGCCGCCGCGGGTGGGCAGATGGCAGGGGCCGCCGCGGGTGTTGTGCCGCTGGCGGGAGGAGCCTGGCTGGGCCACGCCGGAGCGGGGGACGGTGGAATCGTGACTGCCTCGGGGTCATTTCCCCGCCTTGTAAATTGCTAAACGATGTCAGGAATTACCAACCCTTTTCATTCTTATGCCTTTCTGAATTTTCCTGGTCCTTGCCTCGGTTTTCCCGCTGTGGCTTGCTGAGCCGCACACTGTTAGCAGCTTCAGGAAGGCTGCAGTGATTTAACCGCTGGAAACCTCCCAGTTCACTGCCTCGGTAGCAGCATGTGTGATATCTGTATAATCCATTTTGAGCATTGTTCAGCCTCGGCATACTTAAGCTTTGCCTCGTGAATCGGGAGCCTGTTGAGTCTTTGTGGCCACAGCTTTCCAGCCCTTGCATCAGTTCATAGCTGTCATTCATTTTCCTTGCTTGCCTTGCACTTCATTCTCTGCTGCTTCTTCAATCTCTGAGGCCTTCTCCTCTCAGTTCTATGAGCCCTGTCTTCTGAAGCTTGTCTTTTTCCTTGGCTAACTCTGAACTACTTGCATTTTTCCCCAAGAGGTTGTTTCTCCAGCTGAACCCCTGGCTTGCTGCTTACATGGCAGCTGGCATGAGAGGCACTGTAGTTACCTCTTTTTATCACCACTAAGAGAATAGTTTGAAATTAAAGCTCATTAATTAGCTGCTTTCTAGCTGTCACTGCACTGTGTTTGCAGCCAACAATTGCAGATGCTTCCCACTTTTCTGTCTTGGACCAGCTCAACTTTTGACCAGCACAACCAGCAAGTATCACTGCACTCTTCTTTGAACCTTGTTGGGAGCTCTGAGCCCCCCTGCTCTGATCTAAACTACAGCAGGGCTATACAGAAGGGGCATAACTCTACCATCTGATGTCTCCTTCATTTCCTCTCTCTGTCTCTCAATTCCTTTCCCAGAAAAATAACATAGTTGTAACAAAGCTGGAGCATATTGCTAAGGATATTTTATGACTGATACTGGAGGTGCCTGGTTGCTTAACAAACCTTTCATTTGCTTTCACAATCCTTATGCATTTCTGCAACAAGTGCCTATGGCCAGAGCTGTGGGAACTCTCTCAATGAATGTACAAATAATAAATTTTTATTTCCAGACAGATTGTATCCGGGAATGGGTGAAAGGAGGCACAGCTGGCTTGTGTGTGCTGTGCTTCTTCCACCCGGTGCAGCAGCAGAAGGCTGCTGGAGGTGCCGTTGCTGTTCCCATAGCAACCGGTTTGTTTACCTTCCATGCTCTTCCGAGCCACCTCCTGCAAGATTTAGTCGCACATTTGAAAAAACAAAAAACAAAACCCAAACAAACTATGTGCTGCTGCTGCTGCTGCGGAGCTTAAGGCTGGAAGACAGCTGGGAGCAAACACCACCACCCCTCAGCGAAGGGGACTTGGATGTGACACTGCCTGAGTTTGACCCTGGAAGCAGTCCAGGCTAGGAGCAGCATCAGCTAAGAGGTGTGTGAGGGAGAAAAGGGCTTGTTTTAAGGGTACCTGTGCTGGAATTTGGGCAAAGATGTGCGTGGCTGTGGAGCAGCTGTCTGCAGGAGACTTTTGTATTTGTTCACTCTTGCTCAGTTTGTCCACTTAGTAATTTCATCCTTCCTCACAGGTCTCCTATTGCAACAGCCAATCTTGTAGTCTCAGTTCTACTTTCAAGCCTTTCACTCTCTCTCCTCTTCCCAAATTCTTCTCTTTCTTCATTCTCCCACTGTAAAATCTTTCCCTTACACCTTAACAAAGCCTTGGGAAGCCTTGACTCTTTTCATACCTTTGTAACTTTGCAGGTAAAAGGGGCAAGCATTTTTCTCACCTTCATGGATCTGCCTTCTCCTTTTCATGCTTCTGCAGGCAAATATATCATGCTGTTCCTCTTTTTAGGTTCCACATTCCAAGAACTGACCTGTGTTGCATCCAGAATCTTCCCAAAACTCAATGGCCAGACTGTTGCAAGCTCCACCCAAGTTTCACCCCTCAGAATGGGACCTTGCAAACCAGATGCAGCATGCCAGCACTGAGTCTCAGAAATGCAGGTCAGAGCGCACTGTAGCTGAGAGTCAGAGGCTGCTGGATGAAATAGAAAAGACAACTCAGAAAACCCAGAGTGATGTCAACAAGAAAATAGGTAACCCCATCTGATCTGCAGCTGTCCAGATGTGTTACCTGAGATAGATGCTTAAGATGGAGCTGTCAAGAGGTGGTTTTTAAGCTGTGTGATTAAGATGGAGTTAGAAAACCAGCGGGTGTTGAACAGGAATGTGTCCATGCCATGCTCCCCAGGCTCATGGAAAAAAGCAAAACAGTTACTTTTTTGTTGTTGTTTGTTCGTTTTAGGCAGATTCTTTGTTTTGTAACAACGAAATTATTAATCCAAAGCACACAGAAAGCTGTCCAAACCAAACTGACAGTTGCAAAACTGTCTCCACACAGCAGCCTACAGCACTACATGCACTCCACTATGGAGTAAGTCTATTTTTAGCCATAGGTAAGACCTGACCCACAGTGTTCTGGCATGTAAGAGGAGTTTGCATTAATACTTGCTTGCAATTTGAATTCTGCAGAACAGAGGCAGAAAGAAATAAAGTTCTGGAAGCAAGAATTAGATAACAAACTTGAACAAATTGTTCATGAGACAGAGGTACTGCTGACTTTCAAGACTAGGCTGGAGAAATCTTTGGAGAGCTGCAAAGAGCCACTCATGATTGCCCAGAAGTGTCTCCTGAACAGGTGAGATGACTGAAAAGAAAAGCATTCAGAGATTAAAAAAAAAAAATAGGTAATGGACCTTTAACAAATAATTAAAAAATAGCAAAATAAGGGCTTGCCTTTCTCTGCAGTTCAGCTTTAGGTCTGTAAAACTGGGGAACAAACCCATGGAAGAAAAACTTCCCTTGTGTCAAGGAAAAGCCTTCACTTTAGGAAGCTGGACTTCAATGTCTGCATTTGAACCATGTAACTGATGGCCTTTCCTCTTGTTTAGGCAGAGGCGAACTGGGATTGACTTGGTGCATGATGAAGTGGAACAGGAACTGGGGAAGGAAGTTGAGCTCCTCCAGGAGGTTATTGCATTGCTTGGACGTACATTGGAACAAACCAATGAGCAAATCAGGTGCAGAGGCAAAGAGCATAACTGAGCACTGATTAGCTGATAAGTAAGAGGACAGTCAGCCTGAGATGTTGTAGGGTCAGGCTGAGCACAGGTCCAAAGTAACTTTCATAGAATCCTAGAATGGGTCAGGTTGAAAGGGACCTCAGAGCTCATCTACTCCAACCTCCCTGCCACGGGCAGGGACACCTCTCAACTAGACTCAGCTGCTCAAGGCCTCATCCAGCCTGGCCCCTCCCCTCCAGGGAGGAGGCATCCACAGCCTCCCTTGGCAGCCTATTCCAGAGTCTCACCACCTTTGTACTGAAGAACTTTTTTCTCCACTCTAGCCCTGCTTTCCCTCAGCTTCAAACCATTCCCCCTTGTCCTGTCTCTAGACACCTTCAGGACAAGTCCCTCTGCAGCCTCCCTGTAGGACCCCTTCAGGTATTGGAAGGCTCTAGATTTTTGGACTTTGCAACCAACAGCTCATAGATGAAGAATATCATCACAGCATTTGTCTTACCTCAGGCATTCCTGTTAGGGACACCTGTGAGTCCTACACACTGGCTCAGACTCTGCTTGTTTCTCCCTCTAGGCTAAACCGTTCAGAGAAATACAGCCTGGAAATGGATCTGAAGGACAAGTTCACAGCTTTGATGATTGATGATTACTGTGCTAACCTGACAAACAACACTCCCAGTATCAGATACTCTGACAATGCAATGAGACCAGAAGGAAAGTAAGTGGTGATTTAGTTCAATGGACATCCAATCATTATACCCCTAGCATAAGGTGTTCCAGCAATCCCAAGATCCCACTCCAGCATGCAGCAGCAGGTTCTTCAGCTCACACCACATCCAGAATGTGTTGGCTGCTCCATGCAAATGATAATTGCAGCTTTATGTAGCCACCCAATGAAACCAGGAACCCTCTGAGGAACTGCCCAAACACCTGCCTGCAAGCCAATAGTGCACAAGTGTGAGTCTCTAGTGCTGGGGATGCAGCTGGGGGCTGGCTAGCTGCAGTTAAGTGACTGTGGTGATCTGTGTGAGAGAGTGAATGGTTTGTGTGGACAGTTACCTATTACTAACAGCTGAACTGCACTGCTAATAACAGCTTCATTAATCACAGAATCATAGAATTGCTTAGGTTGGAAGGGACCTCAGAGATCATCTACTCCAACCTCCCCACCATGGGCAGGGACACCTCTGAACTAGACTCAGCTGCTCAAGGCCTCAAACCTAGCCTGGAATACCCTGAGGGAGGAGGCAGCCACAGCCTCCCTGGGCAGCCTCTTCCAGCCTCATGAAAAGTCCCTCTGCAGCCTTCCTGTAGGATTGCTTTAGGTATTGGAAGGCAGCTCTAAGGCTCCCCAGAGTCTTATCTTCTCCAGGCTGAACACCCCCAGGTCCCTCAGCCTGTTTTAATATAGTAGAGGTGCTCCAGCCCTTGGATCATCTTTGTGGGCTCCTCTGGACCCACTCCAACAGCTCTGTGTCCTCCTTATGCTGGGATACCAGAACTGGACACAGTATTTGAGGTGGGGTCTCACAAGGGCAGAGTGAAGAGCCATAATCCCCTCTCGTGCCCTGTTGCCCACACTCCTCCTGATGCAGCCCCGCACATGATTTGCCTTCTGGGCTGAATTAGAGCACTGCTGGCTCCTGATGAGCTTCTCACAGCAAAAGGTATTCTAAGAAACATTGGTCATGCTCTGTGTTTCCCCCACAACTCAACCTGTCATTAGAAAAATGATAACAAAGTTGCTCTGTGACTTGTTTCCATCTTACCCTTGTCTGGAGTGTTTGCAACAGGAGAGGGTCTTTATTTTGTAACTGCAGCATTCCCAGCACAAGTGGCAATCCCTGGGACCTGCAGGCCACAGCTCTTTGTTTCACAGAGTGATGATTACAGAGCTGTGAAGTCACAGAGGCCCTGAAGCTGCCAGCCAAAAACTTTTCAGTTTGACTCTCTTTTCAGTTTGACTCTCTTTTCAGTTTGACTCTCTTTTCAGTTTGACTCTCTTTTCAGTTTGACTCTCTTTCCAGTTTGACTCTCTTTCCAGTTTGACTCTCTTTTCAGTTTGACTCTCTTTTCAGTTTGACTCTCTTTCCAGGTTTGACTCTCTTTTCAGTTTGACTCTCTTTTCAGTTTTGACTCTCTTTTCAGTTTGACTCTCTTTCCAGTTTGACTCTTTCCAGTTTGACTCTCTTTTCAGTTTTGACTCTTTTCAGTTTGACTCTCTTTTCAGTTTGACTCTCTTTTCAGTTTGACTCTCTTTTCAGTTTTGACTCTCTTTTCAGTTTGACTCTCTTTCCAGTTTGACTCTTTCCAGTTTGACTCTCTTTTCAGTTTTGACTCTTTTCAGTTTGACTCTCTTTTCAGTTTGACTCTCTTTTCAGTTTGACTCTCTTTTCAGTTTGACTCTTTTCAGTTTGACTCTCTTTTCAGTTTGACTCTCTTTTCAGTTTGACTCTCTTTTCAGTTTGACTCTCTTTTCAGTTTTGACTCTCTTTTCAGTTTGACTCTCTTTTCAGTTTGACTCTCTTTTCAGTTTTGACTCTCTTTTCAGTTTGACTCTCCAGTTTGACTCTCTTTTCAGTTTGACACTTTTCGGTTTGACTCTCTTTTCAGGTTTGACTCTCTTTTCAGGTTTGACTCTCTTTTCAGGTTTGACTCTCTTTTCAGTTTGACTCTCTTTTCGGTTTGACTCTCTTTTCAGGTTTGACTCTCTTTTCAGGTTTGACTCTCTTTTCAGTTTGACTCTTCAGTTTGACTCTCTTTTCAGTTTTGACTCTTTTCAGTTTGACTCTCTTTTCAGTTTGACTCTCTTTTCAGGTTTGACTCTCTTTTCAGTTTGACTCTCTTTTCAGGTTTGACTCTCTTTTCAGTTTGACTCTCTTTTCAGTTTTGTCAGCCTTGAGGACTGGGTGGATTTCTCCAACGTAAATGTTGAGAAGGCTGAGAAGCAGAGGAGCAATTCTCTGGCACTGAGGGCACTGATTGACAGCATCCTCTCCCAGACAGCCAGCGACCTGCGCAAGCAGCGCGAGGTGGTGAACACTGCCCTCACAAACAGGGTGAAGGAAGTCAAGGATGCAAAGCACAAGCTGGAGACACTGCTTGCAATGGTAAGGGATGGGCAGTGAAAGGGCAGCACCAGTGGGCTTGGATCATCTACCACTTTTCTCAGTCCTGTGGCTTAAGCTGCTTTGCTTCAATGTTTTCACCTTTGCAGTATTGGCAGCTCCTGCCACGTCTTGTTCCCCTCCCTGCCCCAAATCAGCTTGGATTTTGTTTTCTCAGCTCTGTGTGCTGAATTTGTGGAATGAGTCACTTGATGTAGGTGCTGCAGTAGGCATCAGTAAAGTTAGGGTTTCCCTTGTGAATTTTAAGCACATGGGACTCCTGTAAAACTGTCACAACTGTGATAACTACTGAAGAGAATCAAGGGCAATGCTCTCAAAATTTACTACATGACAGCTGAGTGTTAATAGGAGAAATGAATAGCTGAGCATAAATGTCCAGAACAGTCAGAACAGTGTCAGCTGCTTTCCAGTAAAGGAATCGCAATCCTGGCTGCCCTTTGTGAATAGAATCATAGAATAGAATCATAGACTCAGCCAGGTTGGAAGAGACCTCCAAGATCATCCAGTCCAACCTATCACCCAGCTGTATCCAATCAACTAGAAATACCCTTTGATGAAATAACATCTCAGCAGCAGGAGTGTGCCTGTGACTGCTATTGCTGCAACTGTTAAAGGTGCTGGATGAGACTGCCTCGCAGGAGAAGAACATTGCAGCCTTGAGGAAAGCAATTGCTGACAAAGAGGGACCTGCTAAAGTGGCTCACACCCGCTTGGAAGCTCGGAACTGCCGGCCCAACGTGGAGCTGTGTTACGACCCAGTGCAGCACAGGCTGACCAGTGAAGTCCAGGAGATCACACAAAACATTCAAAGGCAAGTGGAAATGATGGAAGAGGAGAAGCTGTTGTATAAACGACTGGGTTAATTGAATGAGTCAAAGTAACACTGACTCTCAGCTGTTTATAGATTCATGAACTCACAGAATGGTTTGGCTTGGAAGGGATCTTAAAGATCATCCAGTTCCAGCCCCCTGCCACAGGCAAGGACACCTTCCACCAGCCCAGGTTGCTCAAGGACTCATCCAACTCAGCCTTCAACACCTCCAGGGAGGGAGCCCCTGGGCAACCTGTTCCAGTGTCTCAATTCCCTCACTGTAAAGAATTTCTTCCTCATGTCCAGTCTAAATCTCCTCTCTTCCAGCTCAAAGCCATTGCCCATTGTCCTGTCACTACAAGCCCTTATGAAAAGTCCCCTCCTCAGGTACTGGAAGGCTGCTATAAGGTCTCCCCAGAGCCTTCTGCTGTCCAGGATGAACAGCCCTAACTCTCTCAGTCTATCCCCGCAGGGGAGGTGGTGCAGCCCTCTAATCATCTTCCTGGCCCTCCTCTGGACCCACTTCAGCAGCTCCATGTCCCTCTTATGGTCTCCCTGAAAGGCTGGGAACTACTTTTCCTTTAAAGGCAGGACACTTGAAGAGAAGCTGCATGGCTCTTCTCAGTCTGAATCCCTTTCCCTCTATTTTTCTCTCAGGAAAAGAATCTGTCTGTGTGCTGTCAGCTAAAGCCTCTCTGTATTTTCCCTGTTAGATTACAGGACACATTGGCAGAGGCTGAGACAGTGTTGAAAGGTCTGAGCCGCCGACAGCTTTCCTTGGAGGAGGAGATCCAGGTCAAGGAGAATTCCCTGTACATTGATGAAGTGCTCTGCATGCAAATGAGAGAGTCTGTTTGCATTAACAACTTCTGAAGGCATCATGTGGGAGCTGGTGTGTGCTGCAGAGAGCCAGCTCCTGCTGGAATCTTATTGACAAACCTCCAGAGTTAATTGGTTTGGCTCAATGCTCTCATGGTTCTAGTTGTGCAAAGTAATTAAAACCTAGCTGGTAATTACAGCTACCTGTTTCATAGCTATCTGTGCTCTAAAGTGGGTGGCACTGCTGATCTGCTGGAGGGTAGGAAGGCTCTGCAAAGGGGCCTGGACAGGCTGGATGGAGGGGCTGAGGGCAGTTGTATGAGGTGTAACAAGACCAAGTACCAACCATTTCCTCACCCCATGCCTCGGTTTCCCTGTTTGTAAAATGGAACCAAGGAGATGAGCTCCTTGGCAAGGTGTTGGAGGCTTTACCATGAGAAGTGGCTTTCTTTTTGCTAGAGATGCCTGGAAGAGTGGAAAAGGGCTCACTGCTTCCTTTGATTCTGGTGAAGAAAAACAAAGCAGGGGCAAGAATAAATGCTACTGGAGGCACAGGAGAACAGTTTTCAGTCCAACACTTTAATGCATGGAGTATAAAACTTTGCTGCACTGGTATCTCACTCTCAGAGGCACTGCTGCTAAGATTCAAATCCCTTTAATGCCCTCCAAAAGGCTCTGTTCATTGCCTGCAGACATCACTGGGTGTTCTCTCTGCCTGTGGTTTACTGCACTGTGTAGGTGGTGGCAAAATAATTAAGCTCTGAGTCAATCAGGTGTTTGAATTTCCTGTAGATAGCACACAGCAGCTGATCCTTCTCAGCGGCGTCTTGCTCGGCTGTGTAAATCTTGACCTGTGCATCAATGACAGTTGGGTCTCTTAGATATGTGGAACAGGCACAGCCCATTACAGCTCATGGCAAGAAGAAGCCTCTGTGAACAATGAGGGATCTAAAGAAGGCAAATTCCACAGGCTTGAATAAAATTTTGAGGTTTGACCCTGTTTTCACTCCAAACTGACTGAAAACGTCATCTCCTGACAACTTTTGGGAAGAGCAAGGTTCCTTTTACTCCCAAGTACTGATGCATCCCTGGGATCTGCACAGATCTGGGAGGATCTACTGAGTTCAGAATCTAGCACATCCAGTAGCATGACAGCATGGTTTGCACCAACTACAGCTATGGGTTGGCCCCAGCTCAACACAGCACCCTTAGGAGTCAGATGTGTTTGTATTATTTTGCAGTTCAGTGGGATCCAGCCCACCTGCCTCAAGTTAAGCACAGATGTAAGCACTGGGCTTGGGAAGTGACTGAGAACTAGAGGTGACAGAGAGCACTCAGTCTAGGAAGGACTTGCAGAATTGCTGAGGCTTCTTATTAAATTTCTATGGTATTCTGTACATGGCTAAGTAGGTTGGAAGCTGAGTGGTTCCCAGGCTCATTATAATGCTAAATAGAGGGAAAGTTGTTAACCAGTTCCATAAGTGACCATTCTATGGGCATGGGGACCTCACCTTTCTCTGGGCATTGCAGAAAGCAAGGGAACAGGAGTTTTGAGGCACAGAGGCTTACCTTTATGGTAGTCAAAATGCATTTCCCTTCTGCACGGTTTTGTAGCAGCCTCTCCATAAAGGTGACACTGAGATATGCCCAGACCTTCAGATATGACAACCTCTTGCATGCTAGGGTGAGCTGGAGCAGCTCTTCGTCCAGCAGCTCACAGTCATTGTTTAATTCCAGAGTTAATTTCTTGAAAGGGAAAGAACACTGTTGGTGCTGCTGCACACAGCCTGGGAGCACAGCAACTGGCATTCAACGAGGAGGACTCTCCCCATCTTACCCAAAGAAGTCAGCTAGGATCAGCTGCTCAAGGCCTCATCCAGCCTGGCCTTGAACACCCCCAGGGAGGAGGCATCCACAGCCTCCCTGGGCAGCCTATTCCAGAGTCTCACCACCCTCACACTGAAGAACTTCCTCAGCTCCAGTCTAACCCTGCTCTCCCTCAGCTTCAAACCATTCCCCCTTGGCCTGTCTCTAGACACCCTCAGGAAAAGTCCCTCTGCAGCCTTCCTGTAGGAAGGTATTGGAAGGGAGCTCTAAGGTGCCCCTGGAGTCTTTTCTTCTCCAGACTGAACAACCAGAAAAAGCCTAAATCTTTCTTACAAAAAATGATCTTTCCCTGCCTCAAAGGTTCTTTCTGCTTACAGATGGGATTACAACCACCAATATTTTGGGTGTTTTAGCTTTCTGAGGGCAACTTAAGATCAGCCTGCCAGTGAGAACTAGCATAATGGGGACTGTAATCAGACAAGGCTCATTACCTGAACTAGACCACAGCTGGAACACTGGAACAGCTCACTTAGGAAAATCACCCTTTGAACATTCCTATTGCTAAGTGCTGCTATGCAGAAGGCCGTTAGGATTCCTTTGCTTAGCTTTGGGATGCTGCAGTAAGGTAGCACTGTTGTGTCCCTTACCTCCAGAACACGCTGGTAGGCTGGGAGAAGGTTGGTGAGGGTAGGTCTCATTATCCACTCTGGGTCATTGCAATAGCAGCTCCGTAGACTGATGCTCCTAACTGGGATGTCTACCAGCAGGATCCTGGCCAGGTGATCATGCTTCAGGACTCTTTCAAAGAAGAAGTTCACGGTCATTTTTGGGGCACTCTTGGCCAGTTTTGCCCAGGACATTCCCCAGATCACTTGTCCGTGAGGGTCATGGATGTGACATTTGATATTCAAGGTGCGGAGGGAATGAGCGCTGCGCTCCTGCAGGATGTCCAGCAGCTCATCAGAGAGGCAGTTATAATTGAAAGACAGGATGACCAGGCCATGGAACTTGGACATGGTTTGGTGAAACAAGCTGCTCCTGTAGACATGAAGATGGAGACTGAAGAAATCCTCAATATTGAGTTTAGATATAAAGCTTCGATTTGTCATGCAGCTGAGAGAATTCAGCAGCTCACAGCCATTGTCCATGGTTGCTCTTGCTCCTTTTAAGTCAAGACACTCAAGGTGCTTGCTCATTCTTTTCAGGAAGGCAGCTAAGTGCTTGATGAACTGAGCCCTGGCCACACTCCTCCAGAAGTAGCGGTCTAACTCCAGGTGCCGGATGCTGAGGGACAGGAGGTGATGGTTACACTTACCCAAGTGTGACAGAAGATCTCTCATAATCACTTGAAATTTGTGGGTGAAGGCAGTACTGTAAGGATTTGGTAACTTGATCTCCAGGTGCTCCAGATACTTGCCAAATTTCTTGGCATAGAACAGTGCCCGCTGAACCTCCAGTATGTGTGCCCTCGATGGGCGGCTGTGGAACGTGATGGTTCTGCACCTCCAGAGGGATCCTGAGTGCATAACCCGGCTCCATTTCACACATACCAAGGCAGCCTGAGATCTGTCCTTGTCGTCCAACCAAGAGAAAATATTCCTCAGACACACATCAGGTAGATGAGCCCAGGAGCTCTGCTCAGGTTCACTGTTATCTTCCATTGAGAAGACAGCTTCTCCACTTCTCTTCTGGGTGTTGAGCCAAACTTAGATGGCAACAGCTGGGGGCAGATTTCTTGCCATTCCCAGCAGAAGAGCTGCCAGGCAAATGGATCAAAGTTTGCCTCTTGACTTTCAAACCCAACAATCCTTTCTTTGCCTCTGTACTCAAGCTGTCAGAGCCAAACAAGCTGTTGGCTCTAAACCATAGTCTAACCTATATGAAAAGAGAAAAAAAAGAGTGGAGAACAGTCACAGTACCAGCCCAGGGCACACCTTTTAACTTTTTTGGCCTTCAATCTAGCTAAACAGCAAAATGCTATCAAGAGCTAATAGAGCAGCCACAGCCCCTGGAAACTTTTGGCTAGCATCAGCTGTAAGTGATGGTTTGTGGTGTGTCTAAAAGTATTCTCTGCTTTGGGCTGTAGACATTTGAACAGTACTGTCAGTGCAAAGCTAGTGCCTGTTCTCATCTTCCTGGAGTACTGTTCCAAGACAATCATCTGAGGTTGTACCTGACATTAAGGTACAATCCCTGTTAGAGAGTAAGAAACATTAGAAGTTATTCCATCTGAGCAGGTCTGAGCAGGACGTTCAGTTGCGCTGCAACAGCCAGGCAGAAAGCTCGTGGCCCAGAGGAGCAACTGGGTAGCGGTAAAACACATGAGCAAACCACCACAATGCCAGAGTTACCAGTTCGAACCACTGTCAAGGCTGGACTCCCTGTGCACTTTTCCAGCTCTCATAGTCTCCCTCCAGAGTTCAGGACTCGATTTCCCTCCCTCTGAGCCTTCCCTCTGCCAAGTTCAGTGGTTACCATGGAGCAAAAGGGGTAACATTTGTGATGTCATGACAAATGAACTTATGCAAGAGCAAACAGCTATACTCACCCATGTTATAGCATGTGAATACAAAGAGGTACCAGCACCATCATGTAAAACACAGCTCTGAGGAACTTTCATAGAAAGTATAAGCCAGTGGTGGGACTCAGGAGGTGTCCTGCAGTGTGACTGGTTTGGCTTCCCCATGCCTCCAGGCCAAATCTTAGCAGTGGAGGTGTCTCCAGCTCTGAAGTGTCAGCTCCAAGTTTAACCTGGTGAGTGGCAAACAAGCCAAACCTTTGGAAAAAAACCAGAATTTGCTACAGCTGTTCCCAGAACGAAACGTTAGGTGGAAGTGTTTCAAAGACAAATGGTTTGCAGGTCTTCGTTTCCTCTGGGGTAGGATAAGAAAACCCCACGAAGTGAAAAAATGCTTTGCAACCCAAACAAGCCACAGTTTGCACTTGGCCTTTCTTTGCTGCCTGGTTTGCCACAGCGAGTGATATGCCAGACTGCTTCCAGTGCAAGCTGTGCAGTCACAGCAGCTGTCTCTGCCAGGCAATGGATCTCTAGACCATAGGGTCGCAAAAGCACTAAACCGGCGGGGGGGCAGGGAGGAGCTGCAGTGCGGCCGTGCTCGGGCAGCAGTCGCCATCAGCATCTCTACAGCAGGCACAACTGTGCTGCCGCCGCCTGTCCCCGCTTCGTCCCCGGCCCCAGGCGCCACCGCAGGCAGAGCAGCCCAATCGCTCCGCCGGCGCAACAGCCGCACCTCCTGCGCAGGCGCGAAGCCGCATAACAGCCGCCGCGCATGCAGCGGCGCAGCCAATAAGAATGAGCTACGGCAGCAGCATGGCCAATGGGACTGGACCGCGGCAGCGGCGCCAATCCGGCCAGCCGGGGTGGGCGGGGTGTCGTTTAAACGCGGCGGCAGTGGCAGGGGTAGTGGCAGCGCGAGAAGGCTTTTGGCTGCAGTGGCTGCGCCTGGTTCCGTTCGTTGCTGTGAGTACAGACCCCAGCAGCTGCCCCAGCAGGCTGGCTGCGGCCTGCGGTTCCCGGCCGTGCGAGAGGCTTGAGCCGCTCTCTTCCGGTCTTGGCGTCGCCTTTGGCACTTGTTTTAACAGCGCCCGGTGGGCCAAGCAATGGTGCGGGCTGCGCTTGTCCGGTGCCGCCGTGTCAGCTCCCGCGGGGCAAAGCCGGTTGTGCTGGCCAGGCCGCATCTGTACGTGCTCGACTCTCGGTAGCTAGCGCAGGGAATGACAGCCGCGGGAGTGCAGCCCTGGCTGACCAGCGGAAGCTGCTGGGATGAGCTCCCGAGGCGGGGTCGTGTCACTGCGGCTGACCCGGCAGCTGCCTGCCGTTTTTGTGGGGGATAAGCTGCGAGCTAGGAACGGAAGAGACTAAAAGGATTTCAATGCGTCTCACTGCTTTCTGACACAGATAAGAGCACTTATGAGAGATGGAGACAGTTTGGGAGGTCAGAAGTACTAAGGAATAGTACTAAGGAATAGGCTTTCCTAAAAGGTGTAATGATGGTAGAGACCCTCCAGCGTTTGTTTTTTTTTTAATTGACAGTAACCTGCAGTGAAGTATTGGCAAAATTAATCCACTCTCGGTTCAGATTGCTAAAATACATTTGCGTTTTCAGTTGCTGTTTAGAAGTAATTTTCTAGTGGTATCTATAGATATTTAAATTGTCAGATATCACATAGAGAACAGGCATTTTAGCCTTTCCCACCACTGTCTCCTGCCAGCAACTATTCTGTGTGTTTCAGGACTCATATCCACAATCATAACTGTATGAGCCTTCAGCTAGCACCTCAGGCAAGAGACCGCAGCAGCTGTGTAAATCTGCCTGGCAGCAGAAGGCTGGTTTGATTAATGGAGACAAGAATTTGGGATACAAGATCTTAATCTAAGATGCCAAAAAGAAATTTGCAGTTACAGAGCAGTCTACCTCACAAACTTGAGTCTCACAGCTTTCTAAGTTTGACGTCCAGTGCTGGAAATGCAGTGTAAGACTTCTTCATGGGCATGCACGGACCTAAATCTGTAGGCATCAATTACATTCTCCTTCAAGCAGAAGTCTGCTTAGCTGTGATTTAGTTGTCTCAGGCAGATGTGACAATGTATTGTACAACAATTTCCATCTCTCTTTTGTCACAGTGCTCTATACTTTGCTCTTGTTCCAAGTGTTTTAGGAATAAGGTCGACCGAGAATTGGACCAAGATGGCATCTGTGCTACAGAACGTCAAGGCCACGATGTCCTGGCGGAAACACCACCTCCTGGGTGACTTTGATGAGAATGAGAGCTCTGTCCCTGACAAATTCAGGACAAGGCCTTCTCTGAGTTCTCTCAATACCATCCGCATGTCTCTACGGAAGCGAGTCCCACTAAAGCAAGTAGAGATGGATTTTCACAAGACCCCAACTTGGGAAAGCCTGGAAGCAAGACAGAAGTGCCAAACTCTTCAGACTCTCAGAAGAACAGCAAAAAATGCTTTTGGAACAGTGTCCCAGGTACTTTGGCTTTGCAGTGGAGCATGGTAGTTTATTTTTTTTGCTTCAATTTCTGTACTATGATTTCTGGACTCTGTACAGGAAGCTGCATTCCAGGGAGTCTGTCCCATGCACTTGCACACCAGAAAGGTTGTCTCCTAGCCTTAATACCCATCCTGAATTATAGAGAGGCAAATTGTGGTTCTGGCAGAACAGGAAGGAAGGTGAAAAGAAGACCTATAAGACATAGCAATGAAGTCAAAGTTCTGCTGAAACTAAGCAAATGCTCTTCTCCTACTGTATTTCATCATGTATGGCAAAGCAGCCTTCACAAGGAGGAAGGTGGGTAGACTGCCATTGCTTGTAAAGAATTGTTTCTGATAAATGTGTGGTTCTTTGGATTATTTTTTTTTATTCCTTTTCCTATACCCATATTATTTTTTAGCATGTTCTTCATTACAGTCAGTCTAAACCTGGACTGACAAAACCTACTAATGGTATCAGGGTAGCAAACTTGAGCTTGCACTTTCCACCAAAGGGTGGAGACCTCTGATTGTAACTGCATTAGTTGTGTGTTAGGGAGCCTGGCTCTTTCCTGCACAGGAGCTGTGTTCCAATGCCTGGTGAAGTCCTTGAAAAGTTAGACTTGGGGAAAGAAATGACTCCCCCAGCACAAATGGGTACAGAGGTTGAGAAGCATTCGTGCTAGTTTAAAACTGGTATGAGAACGAAAGCTAAGGGTTCAGCTCAATTTTTCCTTGTCTCTCTGGTTTCAAACTCCAGCCCAAAGGAGTTAATTTAGCATAACATGTCTGTCTAATGCATCTTGCAGAAAATACAGAAGTCTTGCCAAAGCCCAGTGCGCTCCAAGGTGACCTTTCCATCTGAATCCACCAGCAGAAGCTGTGCCACCAATTCTGCCAAGAAAAGAGGTACCACACCTCGAACTTCTTGCCTTAAGGAGTCAGCAGCCAGTTCCAAAGGCACCCCAAGATCCAGCAAAAGAGCCTTGCTTAGGCCAAAGAGGCTGTCAGAACGCAGGGAATGCAAGGGTTTGGCATCCTGGTTTGGCAAAGATGCTGTCTCTCTCCGGAGATCAAGAAGAGCAGCAGCACTCAAGAGCCCTTATTCATCACCTGCTCCTAGCAGCAGAAAGATGTAAGCCACATTCCTTTGTAAACCTTATTCTGTTGGGGTTTGGTTTGGTCTTTAGTAATGACCATTCTGTTTGCAGAGAGTTTGACTATGAGCTGGAGCTGGTTTCCTCCAGGATCTGCCAGCTGAAGCACATCTCCCAGGCATTTGATGATGCTGCTGTGCAAGAGGACAGGTAAATGCTGCTAATTGTCAGCTTTTAGTAACAGGTTACCACCCACTTGGACACTGCCAATTGCAGGCTAAGTGATCCCTTTAACTCAGAATGTGGAATAGTTGAGAACTTTCCCAGCTGTGGTATGGCAGAGCCTTCAAGAAACTTCTGCAGGTTAAATCTGCAGTGGGACTTGCACCTTCTAAAGCCTGCCAAATGCTCTCTGGTTTTAGGTTTCTTGCTGTGGAAATGATTTTTCCCAGCAAGAGCCTACTTTTGGCCTTGAGAGAACAGCACCTCCTTGTCTGCCTAAAAGAGACAAGGCAAAGGGGGAATCCCACTGCACTGATGCTGTCATTGGTGCCTGCACAATTACAAGAAAAGCTTTTTCTTAGGCAGCATTATCTTAACAAATAATCCATGCTGCCCATAACTCAACAATGCAGGGGATGAAGAAGCCTCTTGATTAATCCATGAGGTGGTAGGCTGCTGTGTTTGTATGTCACTCAATTAGGCACTGAAGGTCAGAAGTGTTGTCATAGGGCAATTCCCTAAACCTCTTCCTCTCTTGGAACACTTGACGACTCTGTCAAGCATTCAATAATTAAATGTCAAGCATCTAAAATCTGGAGAGGGCTTAGCATTAAGTACTTTAACCTGTAGAAGTAAGGACTTAAAATCCTACATAATTCCAAAAGCTCAAATTTTACCAATGGGACCATTTCTAGCTAACTGGAGGTTAAATCTTGTGTGAAGTTAATGATCATATCCATTGAAAGGTCATTAAATCTCATTGCTAATATTCTCCCATCTGTTAGTGATATGACAGTTTCTCTCATTGGTAACTGAAGATAGTATGAACCAGGTAAAGTAGCTGTTCACTTCCCTTGTCTGTGCCTGCATGCATCTGTGAGGAGAAAACCTGCTGTTTGGAGAGGGAAGGGCTGCTTAACTCAGGCTGCTTTAAAGTATTAAGTGGAACCACAGGATTCTTCCCTCATATTCACTGTGTCTGGCTCTGCCACAGCACATCACTGCAGCTGAAAAGCTTCACCTTGACATTTTGGACTAGTGAAACCTTGTGGGTTCACACTGAGCCAGAAGTTTGGCTTCTATGCAAAGAGCAGCTTTTCTCACCCCAGACCAGAAAACTACTGGTACTAATGGTTTTGTTACTCCACCTCTGTTCTCACCCATTACTAATGATGATGACAAAGCATGACAAGAACATTTTACAGCCTTTCTTTTCCATCCCTGAGCATTGTCTTGGCAGCTCAGACAATGCCAGCACAGTAAGAGCAGTTGGGACCTGTATCATTGGCATTTTTAAACACAGCAATTGGTACCTAAGTGGATGAGCAGGAGGATTCTTTGCTCTAAGTTTCTATCCATCACTTCTAAAGTCAATTCATTGAACCATTATCAGCTAAATGCCTCTATTACCTTCACTGAGAGCTATATTGTGATATTCATATCACTCTGTGTTAGTCATTCTGAATGCTGTGTCCTGTTTCAGCTGTTGATGGCTGTGACAAGAGCAGCTTCAAATGCTTGAGTGAAGCCTTAAGCAGTGATGTGCATTGCTTCCAGTAAACAATTTGGTCCAGTTCTCCTGCATCTGTAGATGTGCTCTGTCACCAGCTGGTTTGTGGGTTGCCTGCTGGAATAACCAAACTCCCTTTTTTTTTGGAGGTGCTTTGTTACAGTATCCAACTGTCATGAGTTTTAGTGTTAGCTCCCTTTTCATCTTTTCCATGATGAAACAAATCTTGATCTCAAGCTGTTTATAGTCACCAGTTCTATGTGCTAATGTTTTTCATTCTAAAGGCTTAGATTTTTATCCCAAGAAATGCTCCTGTTGCTAAAGCACTGCAGTACTTCACTTGTACTGGCATTTATGCTCACTGAAGGTAAAGTATTTTCTGGCCAGTGTTCAGAATTGTTAGACCCTGAAAGTGTAGAGGCCACAGACCTCTTTCTTGCTCCCATCTAACACTTTCCCAGGAATTTGCATGACAGGCAGTTAATATACCTTACTGACTTCATGCTGCTAATGGCAGTCTTGTTCTTCTGCAGGCACCATGCAGGATCAAACCACAGCTCTCTAATGGCACAGAACTCACAGCCTGCACGTCCAGCTCAGAAACCTTCTCAAGCTATCAGAAGCTGTGCAATGAAACTCCAGGGAGCCCTTGGTACCTAGGCAGAGATAGCTGTAACTATATATGCTCATAAACTAACACAGGAGAGCTCTGTGGAGCACTTGTAAAGGTGCACTCCATCCACTGAGCAAGCCGTAACATTTTACAATCTGCATGACAAAGCAGCTCAGGACTTCCCTTCCCTTGCTTTTTCTTTCCAGGTGAACAGGAAAATCAAAACTGTGCCCCAGACATCACACATGAGTGTGACTTTCATAGGGCAGGAAGTACTTTGAAGCTTATGTTGGACTGACCAGAGCAAGGGCCACAGACTCACAAAGGGTGAGCATAGGTAGTATTTAGTATTTACTGGTGTCCAATTGCTACAAGCATTAATTAATACAAAGTCCCAGTCCCTTATGCTGAAAGCTTAATATGTTTTTTATATATATATATATAAAGAAAGCAAAAGTTGAGCATCATGGATAACTGGAAGTTAATAAAACAGCAGTGGTTTGTTGGAGTTCTGACCACAACTGCCATTCCAAGGCACCAGGCTTCTGTGGAGTCACTCATGCCACAAGAGAGAAACCACATTAAGACTCTATTAAGGATTGCTATTAGATTAGCTTAATTAAACCTAAGTAGTTAGGGTCCAGACAAATCAGTGCAACTTTACAGTATTGCTGCTGCTTTAAACAGCATCTTGGCAGTGAAGTTAACCATTGGTTTTGTGCTACAACATCTTTAATTCTACACAGTAGCTTGAATTGATTCTTTGTATCTCCTCCTACTACTCCTATAAAGCTTTCACTAAGATGCTGTCTTGTTCATAAATGTTTTTATATGACTGCTGAGAAGGAGGGAGAGTTGGAACTCTGTGAAAAGTCAACCTCCAATCTAAGTATTACTTCAGGCAGTCAGATGGCTTAAACAGCCTCTATTTATACTGCTTCCATTAGCTACTCAAATATGTACAATGATGGCTCACTACTTCCCAGATCCCTGGTAAGAAGAAGCAGTGACACTGTTGGCTTAAAGGCAAGGAAGGTTTTTATTTGACTAATCCATGATAAGATTTTTAAAAACCAGCTCACATCAAAATCTGTACCAGTTGTAGAAATCTTACTCCTTGTTCCATATTAAGAAATTCATTATTGTACATTTTTGTTTGTTTGAATCTTTACAAGGCAGCCATAGGAAATATAAACATTTGTCACCAGATAGAACCTTCTCACTGACAAACAATATTTCAAAGTATGCACATCATAATAAAACTACAAACTGAAAGTTAACAGCTAACAATTTTCAAGTTTCCTTGTATGAATTCAGTTGGAAGTGGACTGTTCCCTCCCTCCCCCCCACAAATAGAAAAATAAATGATGCAAAAGGCCTGGGGTTCTGTGAGAGGACTGCCACCCTGGGCCCTATACCAGTCCTCCCTCAATAACCTCATCTTTAAAGCTTACAATCTGTAAGTGACATTTCAACATTGTCCCATCTGGTAAACCATCTCCCAACACATCACAGTAAGCCTGCACCTCTCTCTCATTTCTCCTCCATGAGTTCTGTGCATCCTTACAAATGAGAAAGGAGCTGTCAGCTTTGGTTCCTGTTCCCCCCTCCCCTGTGGTTATCTCCAGTTTATTGGAGCATATTGACATAAATACAACCAGAGGGTAAACAGTAATCCTTTTACCTTGGGTTTGAGCTAGAATGAGGCAATATCAACACCTGACTTCAGTTCCAGAGTCCATGACACAGGATGCTAGCTGCTCCAGTACCTTTATTTCTGCAAAGAAGAGCTCTTTTCAGCCCCCAAAAATGTGTTATTAGCTACTTATTTTTTTACTTTTTTTTTTTTTTTTTTGTATGGGGGAACCAAATTTAGGATCATCTCTAGGAACCTCTATTTACCCTTGAATGATTAAACAGAATGAAGTCAAAGTCCCTTGTTATCCCCCCCCGCCCCCCCAATTTCTGCTGAGGCTATCAACACAGCATGGGGGAATCACTGCTCTTAGAGAAGCTAAGGGAGGAAGGTTTTGTGTTTGTGGTAATTCTATCCTCTACCAGCTCTGGATGAGGATGGGGAAGTGCCACTGCATGCCTGAAATGAACAATTCAATGCAGCTATCTTGAGGTCAGATAGCACACTTCAAGCTCTAATCAGAAAAAAACCCAAAACCTCATGGAATTGCAGTGTGCAACCTCTCCTTCCCACTCTCTCATGCCAGTGGGCTCATTAAAAGGTGCCCAATCCCTGCTCACCCAGTACCTTTGCTGGGGTACTCACCTTTCTAGAGCTTAGATGCAAGAGGGAGCAAGGAAAGAAAGCCTGAGGAAAGTCCTGTCTGATGACTAACAATTGTTAAACACTTTAAAAATGAAAATATTGACTGATTCTAGACATTATTAAAAATGCTTAAAAATGAATTTTAACAAATATTAGGAAACAAAAATAAATAAGGAAAAATATTTCCATTTCTCCCTCCCGCCCTTGTTAATTTATTCCTTGGTGCTGTAGATTTAAGTATTGGAGATGTGCTTAGGCACACACACACACATACACATACACAGAAGTAGTGCCCTAGCCTAAAGGCTGAAGAAAAAAATAAAGGGACTATTTTGGTCATTAATAATGGCAAATAAAGGTTATTTTGCAGAAGAGTGGAGCTTCCAGCTAAAGTGTCATGGTTCTGCTTATTTTAATAGTAGATTAAGGTATGGAATATTTTTTTCCTCCACTTTATAGTTCCACTTCTACAGAAGCACTTTAGAAGTGACTTCCCCCAGGTGAAGTCTGGGGGAACCTGACCTAGGGGGAGGTATCCCTGCCCACAGCAGGGGGGTTTGAAGCTAAATGATCCTTGAGGTCCCTTCCAACCCTGACAATTCTATGATACTAGAGGAACAGGTGAAGTAATCTGTAAGAACTGAGCCTGCCTGTGTGTAAACAACCCCAAGTGGCAGCTCTCCTCAACCCCAAGGAACAAGAATTACCAATGGCATTTTTTTTTTATGCCTAACAAAACACTGAATAGATACAAACCATGCCACGAAATCAAACAGGAGTACTTTGGTCAAGCAAGAATTTGTTTTCCAAGAGCACTAAGTGTATGCAAACACTAAAAAAAAAAAGAAAATAATTATTATTCAAAAATAAAACAGATTTGGCTCAACATCACTATTCAGATCTGTGGAATATTCTGCACCTTTTTTTTTGGTTTTTTTTTTACACAACAATATATTCAAATCCTAACTAGACAACAAAATTGAATTAACAGCCATTGTGGAGTTGGGTTTTGTCTAGTTTGTGGGGTTTTAATTGTTTTGGTTTTTTTAATTGCAAAAATAATACTGGTTATAAAGTTGCTGTGAAAGCAAAACCAAAACTTCACTGAAGGTGGTTTTCGTTTTAATTTAGTAACTACACACACAAACAATAGCAAACCACAGTTGTGCCAGGTGTGTTTTCACAATATCTCAAGTCTATACCACTTGTATTAATCACAGCCATTAATTTTTAACTTTTTTTTTTTTTTTAAAGCAGTAATTTAAAACTGGATCCATAGCAACAGGGGAAAAAAAGAAGTAAATGCTTCCAACTTTGCACTGCCTTAGCACCCACTGAAATAATGATTTTGTGATTTACAGTTTCGCTTAGGTTTCCTTCCTTCAGCAGGTTAAAAGAATGCATTTTTCTGTAACAGACTGGAGGCACTAAAGGTGCAGAAATTGCTGACTGAGTGTAACCTGTGCCTTGGGCATCCACCTGCCTGACTTCTCTATCCCTTTTCCTTCTGTGCATGATTTAACACTTCTGTGGCCTTATAAAGTTTAAGCAAGAAGACTGGAGGACCGAGCTTATCCTCAGCCTGCTTAGGAGGACTGATAATCCTTCCATGAATGGTTGGACTTGATGATCTTAGAGGTCTTTTCCAACCTAAATAATTCTATTCTACGAGAGCACAGGAGTAAAACTGAAAGCCAACTGCAAACTGCCTGCCCCTGAACCACCACCACATGCAGTTTCATGTAACTAAAATTCTGACCAGAAGCAAAGACTTCAAGGAAAAAACACAACTGAAAAATGATGCTGTAAACCCAATGAGTCATCAGGCAAACCACAGGAGTTTTCCTAAGCATAGCTGGGACAACAAACAAAGAAAAAGCAAGCTAGAGGTTCAACATGCATGAGGTCCCCAGCCATTGCCACTGAGCCTTGCTGGACAGCCAGCCTAGCTGTGAGATGGCTCAAACCTTGTTCATACCCTCAGCTCTAGCAGAAGTTGCTTTACCACTTTAGTGGCAATTGCCTGGTGCTTTCCCAGACTGCCCAGGGAGGTTGTGGATGCCACCCTCCTGGAGGTGTTCAAGGCCAGGTTGGATGAGACCTTGAGCAACCTGGTCTAGCCCTGCCCATGGCAGTGGGATTGAATCTAGATGATTCTTGAGGTCCCTTCCAACCCAAACCAGTGTGAATCTATGAGCCTATGAAATGCATCTAGCATGTAATGGTTTGGAAGATCAGCTAATTAACAAGAAGCCTTAACCTCCAAATTAGTGCCTTGTGTCACTCTTTGCCAAAGTGCTCAGCTGGAGGCATGTGATCAGGAGATAAACCATTCCATCCCTGAGCAAGAAGTAACATCAGAGTTATGCAAAAGGCCACATGAGCTCTCATAGCTGTAGGAAATTAAATCAGGGAAAGTATTTTCAGCTTGACTTCATTTCCAGGTGTAGAAAGTTTGAAACATTACCCATCTAAATCATGCACACACACACACACACACACACACATTGGTTTTACTACTATTAGCTCACAATATTCTTGAGAAGCCAGCACAGTGACTACTGCAAAGTTGACTCAATAATAGAAACAGACAAAAATCAGTTTTCATGACACTATGTCTACAAAAGACAGAGCTTAACAACTTAGGAGATTGCTCTAACCTTGTGCTCAGGTGCTGGTTCCTTCAATACAGTCAGAATCACACACAGATCCCTCTTTGGAAAGGAAGGAAGCCTTTCTACTACAGCAACTTAAAAAAAAAAAAAGAAAAATAGATCTTGGAGTCTCTTGGATCATAGAGGTAGACAGCTAAAGAAACATTAGCCTTGAACTTTGCAGCAGGAACAGTGATCAATGTCAGGAGACGTGCTACACAACACCCAGTGCTTAGAAAGAAGTTTGCAATCCATGTTGCTTTTAGGTCCCCTCAGCAAACTTACCTGCCTCATGAGTTCCTCCTCTACTAGCCTTGGGTTCCCAGGTCTGTTTAAACCCAGCAAGCAGGAGCATGCTGACAGTGAGCTGACTGAAGGGAAATGCAGGTTGCTTTACCTGCACAACCTCCTAGCTGCAGAGGACAGAGGAAGAAATGAGGCAGGCTGGATGGATCTCTGAGCAACCTCATCTAGTTGGGGATGTCCCTGCTTACTGCAGGGGGGTTGGACTAGATGGTCTTCAGAGGTCCCTCCCAAGGCAGTGCATTCTATGATCAGAATTAATACAAGTAACAGGGCCAAGACAGGCCACAGAATAATTCCTCTGAGTTTATGGGTTAGAGAACTAGGTGTGACACTACTGGGAAAATATTTGTAAACCTGAAGGCTGCTTCCATGGAGTTTCAGCCTGGAGAAGAGAAGGCGCTGGGGAGACCTTAGAGCAGCCTTCCAGTACCTGAAGGGGCCCTACAAGAAAGCTGGGGAGGGACTTTTTACAAGGGCCTGGGGTGAAAGGATGAGGGGGAAAGGTTTGAAACTAGAGCAGGGTAGACAGATTGGATATTAGGATGAAATTCTTTACAGTGAGGGTGGTGAGACACTGAAGCAGGCTGCCCAGGGAGGTTGTGGATGTCCCCTCCCTGGAAGTGCTCAAGGCTAGGTTGGATGAGGTCTTGAGCAACCTGGGCTAGTGGAAGGTGTCCCTGCCCAGGGTAGGGGCTTGGAACTGGATGATCTTTAAGGTCCCTTCCAACCCAAACCATTCTATGACATGATTCTATGTGATATCTTTGATTCAGCTTTTGTAGCTGGCTGACTTGGCAACAGGGCATAAAACCCCAGCCCCCTGTAACACAGGTAGTGTGAGCTATCAACTTTTAACCTTTCCTGAATCTTCAGCAGAGATTCCCTTTTCCTTTAAGGGACACATTATAGAAAACAAATTACTGCTGTGCCAAGAGAGCTCTTTCCAGAAGTTCAAAACAGGTAACAGATAATCTCACCAAGTACTGTCCACAAATTTAAATCCACGCTCTCCCTTCATGAGCTGCTTTGCTGCCCTTCAAAGCAAAAGGCATCACCATGCCCTTCAAAATGCACACTGAAACCTTTGGGTTCACTTCTGCACTGTCTTCATAGCTCTCCACTGCATTTCTTGCTTTCTTTACACATCAACTTTCAAAAATCCTTAATTTTACTGAACAGACTTGTTCAGAGGCTGTTTCTGGTCGAGCTGCACACTAGGAAAACCTGGAAGGGGGAGTGTGGGTGGGGGGAAGGCACGACCCCAACTCCCTGAAATTAAAACCAAACACAAACCTGGAAAGAAAAATCTCCTACTGACCTCAAAGTTTCTCAGTGTCACTAGTCTGGTTTTCACTTTGAAGGAGAAAGGAGTTTTCTGTGCACTTGGAACTTCATTGCAGGTTTTAAAACACTTCAGTCAAAGTTCTCATGCTGAATGTGGTGTGGTGGAAGAATCTGCAAACTGCTACTACGTTAAACTAACCACAACACTTTAGAAATATTACCACAGAGGGAGAATTCCACACACTTTGCTTCTTAGTAAGTTCATTGAGGGATCCAATGAGGAATTTACATTAGTAGGAAAACGTCTGTTTGGCACCTGGAA
The DNA here is from genome assembly GCF_027791375.1 of Indicator indicator. Taxonomy (NCBI): domain Eukaryota; kingdom Metazoa; phylum Chordata; class Aves; order Piciformes; family Indicatoridae; genus Indicator; species Indicator indicator. Next base: position 2,324,456 of record NC_072039.1, on the reverse strand, counting down.
TTTGGTGTGTCCGTTCTTTGAAGCTCCAATGCTGTCCTTCTGAATGCTACAGATTGTCTCAACACAGCAGTTGTTAGAAAGCAGAAGGTAAACAATTTACTCACAGGAATTCCCTCACTTTTTTTTTTTCCTCTCCTCTTCACCTCCAGTGTAAAGTTTCTAGGTAGAACAATGAGAAAAGTGATTGCTCTGAAGTTTGTAGAGCCCTTAGTAAAAGGGTTCCCTTTAGCTTACTACCACCTTAGTACCTCTTGGACTTGAGATGGTCAGAGCCATCTCCTTACTGGTAGTCCCAACACATTTTGCACAGTCACCAAAGTTCCACAAAACAAATGTGATCTTTGTACACTTGCACATTACTCTGTATACAGCAACACCAACTGCTTCAGACTGTGGCAGACACATTGATTTCTAACATGTTTTTGTTTTGTTTTGTTTTTCATGGTTTGATTCTTGAGCAGAGTTCTCCCATCTATGTCCAGCACCTCACACAAACATGAGTGCCCATGCTGGGGGTCTGCTGACCAAGACTGCAAGCTGTAAAGGAAATCTTGGGTTTAAGGCACCCAAAAAGCATCTTGTTCTGTAAATCCTGACCACTTGTTACTACAGTTCCCACCTCTGCTTCCCCTGTAAGTGAAGTGGAAACAGATACCTCACTTTCATAGTTAAAGTGCAAACCTCTGCAACCTATGGGGCCTACTGTTTTGGGTGCAGCTAGTCAGCTGATATGAGACTCCTCCTTTTGAGGAAGGTCAGCCAGTTGCAGCTTTTTCTCTTATTGCACATTTTATTACATCTGTTGAAGAAAAAAATAAGATATATATATATATAACCAAAGAGATTTCCTGTTGCTCTGATGCCGTAAGCACTTGCCATGGGTTTAGGTTTAATGTTTCTCAATCAACACATCAAGGGGAACAGACTGCAAGCTCCCCACTTGGTGTAAGAAGGCAGATTCCAGAGCAGGGAAGACTCTGAGGTACAGGTTCCCCTCTACATCTCTTAGTTTCAAGCTGCCTCAACATTACCTCTGAGGCAGGCCTAGGAGTCTGATGGGCTGCACCCAAGAGCTACGTTCCCAAGCTTCCTAAGGGATAGATTCAAACTTGTGAACTCCCCCTCGAACCCAAGCAATGGAAGGCAAGTGCCTGTCGTGATCTTTGTCTGATTCGGGCTGGCTCTGGGCACGCTCTGGCTTGGGGTTGGAGGCAGGTGGCTCCGGCTGCTGCACAGACATAGTCCTGCGGAGGTGGTTCCTCTTGCGCAGGAACTCCGGCTGGGAGTGGAGGCCAAAGCTGCCCTTCCGCAGGATCATCCGAGAGCTGTTCTTCTTGGGGCGGGAGTGGAGGCTGAACTCCAGCGAGGCCAAGTGGGCTGCATACCCTTCACTGAGGAACTGAAACAGGGAGGGAAGAAAGGGAGGGACAAATGACGACTGCCTCGACCCGTGAGTTCAGCGAGGAATTAAATTCCTCTCTTGAGCATCCCAGTTAGATACCTGCAGAGCACTAATGCTCCTCTCCCTTTGTCTGCTTTCAGTGACCTGTTCCATTTTGTCATTCAGCAATTTGTGATGCAGCTTACAGATGCCACCTATGACCACCCCACTCCCTTTACTCCTACCTATGACCACCCCACTCCCTTTACTCCTACCTATGACCACCCCACTCCCTTTACTCCTTAGGACCACCCCATTCCCTTTGCTCCTACTTATGACTACCCCATCCCCATTATTACTTAGGACCACCCCATTCCCTTTGCTCCTACTTATGACTACCCCATCCCCATTATTACTTAGGACCACCCCATTCCCTTTGCTCCTCAGGACCACCCCATGCCCATTATTACTCAGGACCACCCCATTCCCTTTGCTCCTCAGGACCACCCCATTCCCTTTGCTGAAAGCAAAACTGCCTTTCTCAGAAACAGTGTCTCTGGTCCTTTCCTCTTTGGGGGTGTGTGAGTGTGAGTTTGCAGATGCATTCACATGCCTGCATCCCCTTGTTCCCCCTAGGACTTCCTGGTTGAGTAACAAGAGTCACTTACTTGACACTGTGCCTGGTACTTCTTGGTTGATCGTCCAACTATGTAGATCTGGGATGGTGACAGAGCCAAGACATTGTACACAGAGATGTCCTTCATGGAGCCATATGCAGCACAGATTTTGATGTGGCACTGAAACAAACATTGCTCCTAAAATGAGCTCTCTATTCAACATGTGCACTACCAGGGTGGCACTTGTTCTGCAATCAAGCAGCAGCTGAGATCATTGCTAGCAGCCTCATTCTGTAAACCACAGGAGGCTCAATCTGTCTGTCTGCATGACAGTGAGGACTACACACAGGGAAGAGCAAGGAGTTCATCTATCTGTTATGCCAGGAGGGCCCCTTTGGATGTTTTATCAGCCTTCCTTGCTCTTCAAAAAGTGAGGAAAGAAATAAGAAATGGCAAAAAGACTTTGTGATGGCCAGTGAGATTTACTGTACCAAAGGAAGAGAGATCTTTAACCTTGTCATTGGATCACAGGATGTTAGGGGTTGGAAGGGACCTCTGAAGATCATTGAGTCCAACCCCCCTGCCAGAGCAGGATCACAGAATCCAGCACAGGTCACACAGGAACACATCCAGATGGGGCTGGAAAGTCTCCAGAGAAGGAGACTCCACAACCTCTCTGGGCAGCCTGTTCCAGTGCTCTGTGACCCTCACAGTGAGGGAGTTCCTCCTCATGTTGAGCTGGAACCTCCTGTGCTGGAGTTTCTATCCACTGCCCCTTGTCCTATCCCAGGGTGCAACTGAGCAGAGCCTGTCCTCTCCTTCTTGGCACCCAGCCCTCAGGTATTGATAAACATTTATTAAACCCCCTGAATGACATTCTCTGGGAAAAGGTTTGAAAGGCTATAAAGAGGTTTGTGGTACCTCTTGCATGAGATTCCGGAGGAAAATGGTCTTCTGTCGCAGCGGGTCGTGGACAAGCCCATCTGAGAAGAAGATCATCCCCTGGGGGAAGTTGTGTTGAGACAACCATGAAACCACACGCTGCTTTTGCATGTCTGGGCGGCCAGTAATGTAGATAATCAGATAGCCCAGGTCCTGCCAGTGCCTGTCAGGAACAGCAGGTAGGTTATGTGGGTGCAGAAAGAGAAATGAGACTCACAGGTCGGCTCAGCATTTCTTTGCCCAGCACAGAGCCACTTAGAAGTCAGATGCCATCCTTCAACAAGTGGAAAGCAGCATAGTTAAGTCCCTGCTCCTAGTAAAAAATAACTAAGTATTAATGTCTGCATCTTAAAAAAGGCAGAGGGCAGCAAGAGAAATTCTTGTACAGTGATATATTAAATGTGAGAGCTAAGCATCAAGTCCTGGTACCTTCAAAAGCTTTAGTGAGAATTCCTCCTGCTTCAGCTGTAAGTAGTGGAAAATTTGAACCGTAGAATGGCTCAGGTTAGAAGGGACCTTAGACATCATCTACTTCAACCTGGGCAGGGACATCTCTCCACTAGACTTGGCTGCTCAAAGCCTCATCCAATCTGTCCTCGAACAGTTAACTGAGAAGTTACACCCACCCACTGCCATGCAAGATCCAAAACAAGAGCTTCCCCAGCCAGTTTGACATTAACAGATTTGGAAGACTGGATTTAAAGACCTTTTAATTTCCCCTCTATAAAATGCTCTCGCATTCAGGGCATTTGGTATCTTAGAAGTATGTCCTTATTTGAAGTGAGGGAAACACAAGATACAAGCTGCTAGTCACAGTGACACAAGGAACCATCACTAATTCCCTGCACCACCACACTTTTAAGGCCATAGTCCCAAGAAGCCAACTTTTTAAATCTTCAGGCAACTTAAACTAGAAATTTCAAAGGAAACCACAGCATTCAAACACTCCTCTAAAAAAAATTCAGATATCGAGATACACCTGCAAAGAAGAATCCTGGCTTTTAAAAAGGACTGTTGTTCATTTAATGAAAAGAAAAAAAAAAAGACCACAATAAAAACCCCTGTGCTCTCTTCCTTCCTATTAATGTTCAAATAGGAAAGTCAGAGATTTAAGAAGTGAAGTGTGCAAACCTCACTTACCTAACGACATCAACAGCCCCAGCTCGCACTTTGGGGTCACTTCCCATGATTGAAACACTTGCTGCAAATGAACCATCAATGCTGAACACCACACACTCCATTCCTCGGGGAAGCACAGTCAGGTAACTTGCAGCACTGGTCTGGTCCCCTCTGGACAGTCCAAGCAATAAATACATTAAAAAAAAAAGGAAAAAAAAAAACAGTCAGAATGTATTTTGAGCATATTCCAGTTGAGATCTGAAATTAGATCTGTCTGGATCTACAGCTTCAAAAATTGCTGTCAAATAAGGCTTCAGATTTCCATTTTGTGTTGGGCAATTAAAACTGGAACTTCTAAGAAGCAGCTTTGCAAAGAGAAATTGGGAAGCTTGACTTCAGTAAGAAATCAGATGTGTATAAACCACAGAACGGTTCTGGTTGGAAGGGACCTCAGAGATCATCGACTCCAACCTCCCCAGCATGGGCAGGGACACCTCTCCACTAGACTCAGCTGCTCAAGGCATCATCCAGCCTGGCCCTGAACACCCCCAGGGAGGAGGCAGCCACAACCTCCAAACTAGTCTGAAGTAACTAAACTGCTACTGAAACGTGCTGTGTCTATATATGTCTATAGAAGCACTGAGGATTTGTGTTGCAGTAGGGATAAACTCATTGGCCTGGCCACTAAACAGATGATTGCTGCTTCAGGTCTAAGCTGACAGCACGGTGACAAGACCAGGAAAAGATAACTACCTGACCAAAATCCCTCTCCACACCCCCTCCAGTCTGAACTGGTGTCTTTTCTGATCACAACAAACCATCATCACAGCTGTAGTTGCAGCTTGGAGCTATTACCTGACCACCATCTTGATGGGATACACACCAACTCTCAGCCTCTTCTCCTTGGGAATGCTGTAGGATATCCTGCCACTGCTGTTGGATATCTCAGTGTCGAAGTACACCCACCTACCCGACGAGGGCTCCGTCATGAGGAAGATATCCACCTGCAGAAACCACAGACACACACATGCTAACCACTGCACTTGATGGTCTTTAAGGTCTTCTCCAACGTAGGCAACTCTGATTCTGTGGCACACAGCATCCCTCCCTTTGCAAGGCCCTCCAAGCTTAGATCCCATTACTATCTCCAGCTGTGGCTTGTACTAAAAGCTTCCAAGTGACATCCTTGGCTAGTGACAGCCCTTCCCCTCCCTGTAAGGCTTTTTTTTCTCTAGTTCTGTACATCTGTGCTACACTTCAGCAATTGTTTTCCAGTAAAAGCAGGTTTAGAAAAATTAGGAATTTCATAGAATGGCTTAGGTTGGAAGGGACCTCAGAGATCACAGGATGTCAGGGGTCGGAAGGGACCCAAAGAGATCATCTATTCCAACCTCCCCACCATGCCCAGGGACACCTCTCAGCTAGACTCAGCTGCTCAAAGCCTTATCCAACCTGACCTTGAACACCCCCAGGGAGGAAGCAGCCACAGCCTCCCCGGGCAGCCTGTTCCAGAGTCTCACCAGCCTCACGCTGAAGAACTTCTTCCTCAGCTCCAGTCTAACCTTGCTCTGCCTCAGCTTCAAACCATTCCCCCTTGTCCTACTGCTGAACACCCTTATGATCTGATTACTTAGACTTTACCTTTTCTCCTGTTAAAGCTACCATGTCCAGAGGTCCATACATAAAGCGCCCAACCAGCACCTGAGGACCATCTTCTGCTGCAATGACGTCGTTAGCTCGGTGGTTAGCAGTCACGTTCTGAAATGAGAGCAGGAGGTGAGAGGGCTCTTCGCTGCTGTAACCAGGCTGCTGCCTCTCTTCTGTTATGAGGAGCAGTGCCACTGAAACACAGTCCTGGGCAATGCATCTGAGGTGTGTCACAGTGCACTGAGAGCACCTAGCAAAACTGTTCCCACTTCAGCTGAAGCCATGCTTCTGCTAATGGCAGGTTCCTGAACAGGCTGCACTCATGATGACCAAATAAAAGAGAGCATTTAAGGGAATGCTAATTATCTTTCCCTTCAAGTGGTGCCACAGAGCTGCAGAATTACATGCAAGAGAGGTGCATCTTCACTGAACAAAGTGGCATCTGAAGAATGAAGAAAATGGTTTTTTTCCTGGAATTATGGATTCACCTAACATGTAAGGGAATAAAAGAACAAGCTCTTTGCCTAACTCAAATGTAAAGCCTCTCTGCTATTTAAATCAAGGTACTCTCTCCAAGCATACAGCAATCAGGAATCACAGAAAGCCTTGGGTTGGAAGGGACCTTAGGCATCCTCTACTCCAACCTCCCCACCCAGGCATGGACACCTCTCAGATTGTTCCTGTTCCCTAACTGTTAATTTGTTTGCCTCTGGATTATGTTTTCAGCTCTTCAGTAATATTTGGTTATGCTCTGGGAGACCAAACTCCATTTAGATTGCTGCAAGCCCCCAGTGTTCCCTTGGCACACGGATCCACACTTACTCTCAACTTGACGTGGGTCCTCTTGCGGAGCCATTTTTCCGGCGGATTGGATGGATTCAGCGTTGCTGGATCCAGGTTGTCATTTTCCTTGAAGTTTACATTTTCATACCTCATCACCTGAAATTATAGCAATTATTTTAATAAACTGTGTGCTGGGGAGCCCTGCTAGTTGGCAAAAAGAGAAAAAAGGGTGGAAGTACAGTGCTGCTGCAGCTGAGTAAGGCTACAGAGCCAAAAGCACAACGAAAACACAAAGAGATGAGCCACAGGGCCACGTGAATTGTCCAAACTGCTTTCACCTCTTGGCCAACACTTCAAGTACTTTTTTCAAAGCTTTTCCATAGAGCTGGCACATTCTTCCAGAGAAAATGGTGAAAACATAAGGATGGTATCAAGTGACAGTCAGAGAGGGGAAAAAAAAACCAAATGCAGAGATCAATGACCTGTCTTAAAATGAAGGCCACAACATCTGTTGATTCCCAGTAGCTGGCATGGAAGAGGTGAGGCAGGGCCACAGTTGGGAATGCTGTCAGCACATCTGGACAGTACAAGGCATAATCTATTCGTTTTGTTCCCCACCACTTTGCAGTAACTACAAAAGAAAAGAAAAAAAAAGGAAAATCAACCAAAAGAGCATCACATTTCTGTAAGATTTCCTCCTAACAACCCTCTTTCTGTCTTTATGTTTAAGCCAGATGACTGAACGAAGTCTTCTGCTTTTTTTATTCTTGGCATCTGAGCCTGTTAAAAGGCATTTACCAAACACAAAGTTCTGTTTTCCACTGACTGCATCATCACTTCAATGCCTGCAATCTTACAAAGTTCTGTTGGGTCCAAGAAATCATCTGGGGCATGATTTCCCTTGGTTCCATGGAAAATGCAGGGTGAAAGAGCAGTAGTTGCATGGTCCTGTTAGAGAGGAAGAATTGCAAATTCTTCCCAAATGGAGCACTGATCTATGACTGCAGCCCAGCAACAGGGCAGTATAATGATTTCTAGCACTTCTAATCATGGGTAACAAACCTTACCTAGCTATTCTCTTTCCTGACTGGAATATGCTTCTAAACCTCTTCAGTATGAAACCCTTAATCACAGAATTAACCAGGTTGGAAAAGACCTTCAAGCTCATCAAGTCCAACCTATGACTTTTTATGAGCAACACCTCAATACAAACCCCTGACTTCACTTGTGCTACACAGGCTCACAGGATGCTAGGGGTTGGAATGGACCTCTGGAGATCTTCAAGTCCAACCCCCCTGCCAGAGCAGGACCATAGAATCCAGCACAGGTCACACAGGAACACATCCAGACAGGGCTGGGAAGTCTCCACAGAAGGCGACTCCACAACCTCTCTGGGCAGCCTGCTCCAGCGCTCTGGGACCCTCACAGTGAAGAGGTTCTTCCTCATGTTGAGGTGGAACCTCTCAGTCTTCTCTTCAGGCTAAACAGCCCCAGTATTGCTTTAGCTACTTAATTACAAACAGAAAAGGAAGACAAATTGTAGTATTCAAAAACTGCAGTGACTTAGGATTCTCCCCAGATTTCCAAGCTGGTTTTCCTTTTCCACAGATAAGGCCAGGAAGGGAAGGGATGGTGCCATATCAGGCAGCACCTAGCACCAGGCTGCACTCACTGTTGGTGAGGGATGCTGAGGGCAAGCTTTCTGTTGACCCTGAGTTTTCACTGTTTGTGCTGGCCAAGCTCAACTTCCTTGTTTTCCCTTGTGGTTGATCAGATGCATTTGGAGATGCAGGGCTCTCCTGAGAGAAAGGTATGTTCAAAGAGCTGTTCTCAAGGAACAGAGCACTGTGGGCTTGGATAGCATCACCTGCAGGTTACAGAAAGGAAAATAAACAAGAAAGGACAATGAGGTGAACAGCATGGCTCTGAAACCAGTGTGTCCGTCTGTTTATTTGTATCACAGAGCTAATTTTCCTGAATAGCATCAGATGCAAGAACCATGGAGCAAAGTCCTGCAGAGTGAGGAGGAGAGCAAGACCTGTGAGCTGTGTAAGGAAAGAATGCTTAAGGGAACAGGTAAGGAGAGCTATGAAAACAGGTACTGTACCTAACTGGTGAGACCTTCCATCCCCCAGTGGGTATCTCTGGTACCGTGGGACACTGAATGGAGGCAGGAGATGGAATCTTTTCTCCAGCAATGGTTCAAGTCTGCAGGCAGACGGGTCAGCAGAGTGGAAGAAGCTGTACACCTGGCTGCAGGCTGGGCGCACCTGGCATACTTGAGTGAGAAAGAGACAGAGAAAGAGTTCAGAGCTGCCCCTTCACAATTCTCAAGGAACCTATACAGCAACATGGTTAAGTTGGTCTTCTGCAAACTCCAGGCCACAAGAAATTTAGATTGTTTGCTACTTCATATGTAAAAAACATTTAACTGCAACAGAGATTACAGAGACCCCACAATCAGAGTTGCACACCTGTAGCAGGGAGGAAGACCAGACAGAGGAAGAGAGGGAAGGAAAAAAATTGTAAATATATTACTGAGTGTTAGCACAGACATTACTTTTGATATCCTTCTCAAGGACAGACCCTTGGTGAGGTGTAAGCTTCATGTTGTATGCCATGGAGTATATGATTAGCAGAAGAGCAAGAGAGACATTGCCAGGTGAGTGGTGCCACCCTCAGAACAAGCCTTACCAGCTCAACACCTATCTATGCTTACATTCCCATCTTTTAGAGGAAGAAACTTACCTCCCTAGCCTTCAACTAGGCTCCTTTATTTACCCCTTCTTGCTGACTCTCTTTGTTTAAAGGGTCACCAAGCCCCAGAAAGATCTTACCATCCAGGCCAGGCAGAACAGTACTCCTCATGGCCAGCACCAAACCAAGCGGCGATCCAAAGAGGAAGAAATCAGACACCTCGAACTCAAATCGGCCCAAGCTGACTTCTGAGAGGCTGGGAGTCACAGGAGGGAAGTCTGCACCATCTTTCAACACACTTGAGTGGATGCTGAGCAAAGAAAATGCACTGTTTCAACAATATTGAAGATGGCAGCCAAAGAAAAAAAAAGCAAATCCATTCCCAGAGCAGAGGTTAGAAAGCTCTAGATCCAAGCAATACCTTAAACTCTAGCTAGCTATTGCAGCAGAGCAGCCACTTATCTTGATTTGCAGTGCAGCTATTCAGTAAATTTACCATCTTCAACATCCAAGAGTGTCCTCAGTTGCTCTACAGAACACTCATTGGTAAGTTACACAGGGACTGAGATTGAAGTTTACCTCCCACCCCTCTTTAGCAGTACAGACATATGCAAGCTTATTCTGAAATAACCCAATGGGAGCACCCAAAGCAATTATCTCACTCTTTGCAGAACAATAGAAAGCCTGTAAGGGAAGTCAGAGAGGTCTTTAGAAAGCAAAACATAAGAGGAATTGGGAATTAGGAAGCATTCATCCATCCTGATTGCTGTGGGCTGCAGTGAAGAAGCAGAACTGCTTGCATGCAGTTTTGCATATTCAGGACTCAGGGTAGAATAAAGATTAAATAATAAGCTCTCCATGTGTGAGTAAGTTCATACTTAACCCACTGTATCTATGGTTTCTCTGAGGTCAAAAAACACCTCTCCACGTGTGGGCAAGTTCCTACTTGGCCCACCCCACCTGTGGTTTTCTCCGAGGGGTATACAGGGACTTTAAGCAAACCTCCAGATCACAGCACAAACAATAAAAATCCTTCTGCTGCTGCAGTGCTGACAGGCTCCATTCCAAGGCAAAGCTTATTGCCTCTCCTCAGCCATCCAGCAGCAGTTACCTAGAGAGGAAAGCATGATGCTGGGTGATGGTATCACAGTCACAGGTGGACGAGTCACTCTGTTTCCTAGGCAACGGCTGCCTTGGCTTCTCATCCTCCACGCTGCCCAAGATGTCAACATTGCTTTTGCTCAGGGCTTTGCTGCCACCCAGACTGGAGTCCTCTGCCAAGAGGGGATTATCCTGCAGAGAATGAACAGAAGGCAGGAGAAAAAAAAAAAAAAAAAGGGAAATTTAGATAGTGACCAAACCAGAGCAGAGCTTCTATGAAATGGCTTTATTTACACATCCGACCTCACTTCTTTACCATTAAATACAAAGAAAGGGCAGAAGGGGTTAGACTTTTTGCAGCAGCAGATGAGGAAAAGAGATGAAGGCTAAATTTCCCTGTGCAATGCATAGCCTAAAAGCTGGAAGGAGATTAGAAGCAGGAAGGAGGAGTAACACCAAAGCCTTAGCCCTCATTATTATTCATCATTCCACGAGAACTGCAAACATCAGAAGGTAATCAGAAGGGGTCTTACCTGTGCCCATTACAACATGAATGGTCTTGCTCCTCATGCTCCATGGATGCAGGACCTGATTGTTAAAGAATGTGAACTTCTGTGGGATGCAAGAGGAGCCTACCAGAGACTACTGATAAAGAAAACGTTTGCATCTACAGTTAGGGATACCACAAAGAGCACTTGGTACCCTGCTTTGAAGATCTGCAGATAAAAGCTTTCAGTACTGACTTCTGTGCATCACACAGCTCCAGCTGCAGACCTAATTTTCAGACAGCATTTTTTTTAATATATATGACCAAAAATCTCCTGCTATGATGGCAATTTACCAATGCCTTAATTTTTCTCTTGTCTATATGGAGCTGATTTCCTCCAGGAAATGAATCTACAGAGTTTCAGCTGTGTGAATTTTTTTTTCTCTTCACCTGGATGCTGCTGCTGCTTCCTCTCCTGCTGCTGCTTCGACTCTCATCAGCTGGATTAGAATTGTAGCAGATGGCATCAAAGCCCAAAATTCCTCCAATGCAGTCACCAATGAGACACACCTGAGGAAATAACAAGGGTTTTTTCTGGGAGCTGTAACAGGCATGTTAAAAGAAACAAAAAGCATCACAGCACTTTCTTTGCACCTTTGGTTTCTCACACCTTCATTCCTCCTGCAGCTGAAAACGTAAAGCTATTCTCTCCCACTTCCTTTTAACTACAGACATCCTACACTAAGAATATCTGTCCCAGGTACTATTTTGACCACCTGGGAGTTCTGTCCAACAGACAAGAATCCTTACAGGTGCTTGCAGCCAAACTCCAGTTCAAAAAAATCCAGCTCACTGGACAAGGAGTCTCACAAAGATTTTTAAACACATTTAACCACAGAATTGTCAGGGTTGGAAGGGACCCCAAGGATCATCCAGTTCCAACACCCTCCCCCTAGATCAGGTTTCCTTCAGAGTCATACTGGGAAGAGGAACTCAAGAGATTAAAACCAGACTGGTACCCCCCTATCAGCACAAAGGAACAGAACTTTTAAAGTGAGGTATTAAGCAGAGAGATTCACTCTGGCTTCACATTGACACAAACACACAAGTTCCCTTCAAAGCAGTTCTGAGTGTGGGACAACACTGCAGACAGGATGAATGAAAGTGAGCCTGGGATCACCCTCTGCAAAATGCCTTCTCAGTGCCCAACAGCAGAGAGACTTCTGGAATTCTGTGTTAAGATGGATTAGTCAGTTGGTAGAAGATGCTATACCTTCTCCAACAGGCATTCTGACCCCTAAGCTCTTAGTAAATATTGCAGCAAACTTTGGTAATGTGCTGTGTGCTAATGTGGTGTGCTAAGCAGTGAGACAAATGATAATCTGTGTTACCGAGCTCCTCTCACTCTTGCTAGAAAAGCTGGGATGTCTCTGACTAAGAGCATAAGGAATCCAACATTTAACTATTGCTATTTCTTTCCTGCCTCCATCACAGCAGTAAAGAAACTTAGAGGACAACTACTCAAAGCTGGCAGCAGTGTTGCACATGTCCTGGGTAGCTTTGGGAATGCCATGTCCTTTTTCTGCTGTGACCCACTCCCCAGTGAAGTCACTTGTAGGCTTCTTCCAGCTCACCTGCCACGGTGACAGTTCCTGCACCCTACTACAAACCTAGTACTTAGCACACAATTAAGGCTCTCATACATTACCTGGGGTCACAGCAATATTTACTAAGAGCTTAGGGGGTCAAAATTCTCATTGGAGAAGGTACAGTATCTTCTACCAACTGATTAAACCCAGTTTAGCACAGGATTCCAGAAGATTCTCTCTCCTGGTGGGCACTGAGAAGGTATTTTGTAGAGTTTATCCCAGGCTCACATTCCTTCATCATACCTGCAGTATTGTCCCACACTCACAACTCAACCCCCTCAACACAATGGCTTAAAAACGGCTTTGCTCCAAGGGAATTGTACTGTGATGGAAGGGAAAACAGTCATACCTGTCCATTAAAGCCAGCCCCATCAGTGGATTTGAGAAATTCATTGTAAACTTGATTGGCTTTGTTGATCACCATGGCAACTGCATCCTGGTACTGAGGGGATGAAACAGCCAGCAAGGGCAAGGCAGCCAGTGGGATGTGGTCTTCACTGCTGCTGAGACAGCTCTCATCATAGCTGTAGGGATTTAAGCTAGAGAAGGAGATGCTGCCATCAGGAAAGATGCCAAGGAGCAGCATGCAGCAAGAGAGGATGAAGAGTGGTTAACAGAAATGGGTTGGGCTAGAACAGTGCCAGAACACAGCAAAGGTCATTTCCTCACAGAATTCAGCTGCTTACAAAAAGAAAAATAACATCAAGGAGTTGCTGATTTATGTGAATGAGACCATGCCAGAAGGCTCTTCTGTACTTAAACAAACTTGGGGCAGTTTTGCCACATAGCAGTAAGACATAATCAGCAATTTTTAACAGCTTGGGGTGGGGTTTGGTTTTGTTTGTTTTCCATATAGTAACTTACTACATCAAAGAACAGGATCCAATCATCACAATGGAGTATTGTTTCATAGGCTGACCCTTCAGGTATTGGTAGGCAGCTCTAAGGTACCCCCAGAGTCTTATCTTCTTCAGGCTGAACACCCCCAGCTCCCTCAGCCTGTCCTCATACAGCAGAGGTGCTCCAGCCCTTGGACCATCTTTGTGGCCTCCTCTGGACTCACTCCAACAGCTTTGTGTCCTTCTTATGTTGGGACAACAGAACTGGAGGCAGGATCGGAGGTGGGGTCTCAGCAGAGCAGAGCCCAGGGGCAGAATCTCCTCTCCTGCCCTGCTGGCCACAGTCCTCTGGCTGCAGCCCAGCACACAGCTGCCTGCTGGGCTGCATGAGGGCACTGCTGGCTCCTGGGGAGCTTCTCCTCAACCACTACACCCAATTCTCTTTCTTCAGAGCTACTCTCAACCCATCTGCACCCAGCCTGCTGAAGCTGAGACAAATGGGTGAAACAGCAGTGCTGGAGCTGAGAAAAGCACAGGTCTTGTTATCTTAATGCACTGGCAGGACACTGCAGGAGGTCTTTCCAAATCATCAACTTGGGGATACCATACTTGCACAAAGGCTGCAGGTGGAGAGGGGAAATCACAAGGAAGAAGCTGAAACCACTAAATGCAAAAGCCTAGCAGATAAACTCAGCAGTGTTAGAACCTAAAACCTCCCCAGTACAGGCAGCAAGGCAGAACTGGTCGTACGTGGTGGGTAAGAGTAGCCCTGGCTCCCAGGGGAGAAGTGATGGATGGCAGAGTGGCAGCTGCCAGCAGGGAGAATCACGACTGCCCCATGGGCATGGAGGCTGAGAGGTTATTCAACACTTTCTCATCCAACTATTAAAGCATTTTATAAAATTGGTCAGGAAAATGCAGGACCCACCACTGTGCAAGGAGCTTGCAAGGCTCTCAGCACTCCACAACTCATCCAACAAAACATTTTCATTTGATTATTCAGATGCTTATTTTCCTACTTAAAGATTTGCTCTTTATCTTTTTTTTTTTTCTTTGCTCCCCTCCCCCCCTCAATTGCAATTACTATTCACCAGTTTGCCTAATACTGTAATTCAGGAGCTCTAGTCTGAGGTGTGACTCAATGTGTGCTCATCAAATCACATGCTATAAAAAGCTTAACAGTTGATCCACTCTGGGGTATTTTTCTCCCTGAAAAGACACAAGATGGCTCTCAAAGTCATCTAGCTGGAACAAGAATGTGCCTTATTTTTTAACCCTTACTTGTCCTTAGCAACAAAGGCAGAGAGCAGTCTTGCACTGTGAATTTACACAGGTTGCACAAACAGTGACTTTCTGATTTGCATGAGAGATACAGGAAGCTGAAAGTGGTAAGAAGAGGTAGGAGAAGGCCAAACAAAGCCATCTGAGACATTTACTGGATGGAGTGATTTTGCCCTGAAGGATCCCCCTTTCCTCAAACCCCACTGTCTGCAAAGCAGGGAGAACTGCATAGGTGCATTGAGGGGAATCCCTCTGAAGCCAGGCACTCTGCACACAGACCCAGCAGGATCCCAAACCTCTGCCAAGGTAAACAGAAGTTTCTACTACCTTGGCATGCACCATGCCTTGCACATTCAGAAAAGGGAGGATGCATTCAAATTAAAAAAAGAACTCTTGTGCTGCTGCTTACTCAGTCATCTGGCTCACCCTTGATGAAACATTGCAGTAATTAGAGGCACACTTCCTCCCCCACAGTTTGCTAAATGGAGTGTTTACCACAAGTTTATGCTCCACAACTGCATCCTGGACTTCTGTCTGTGAAGCTGCAGAAATGTGAGAGCAGGCAATCAGCTCTCCTTTTGCCAGCCCCAAGCAGGTACCTCACAAGCAGCTCCACACAAGAACATACCAAGGCAATGCCAATCTTAGGTCAGTGCTAGGAATGCTTCTACAGGAAATTCAAACACCCTGCTTGGCTATTTTCAGTCTGGCTGGATGGAGGGAGTCAAATAACAGGGAACAAGACTAGGAGCTCTGTTCATTTGGGCTGCCAGCAAAGCCAAACATCACAAAATGCAAATCAACTTACTTGGAAACAAGAGAGAATGCTGCAGAGCAGATTGCTGGGCAGGGCACAAGACGAATCAAGATGTGGCCCAAAGCAGCAGGGAAATGGTCTTGGGTCACCTTCTCAAACACAGAACTGAAGGTGTTGATGTCTGCAAGCTTGCTGCTGTGGTCCCCGCCTCCAGGGTCTAAGATGTTTCCCCCATGTAGGATCAAAATGAGCACATGAGTTTTGCAGTTCTGGTGTTGAACTCCTTCCTGTGAGGAAGAAGCAGCAGTAAGAAGGCAGGAAGCATTTCTGTGGACAGTGGTGGTGTCTTTGGTGTCAACACTCACTAGCAGTTAGCAGAAATGGTTTTATTCCCAGCCCTACTGTGATCTTTTTCATGAGATTTGCCATGACTGTGCATGTGTGCAGTGTTCCACTACACTTCATCCAAGCATGGCTGAACCTGGAAGAGCAAACTATGCTTGGCCAGAAAACCCTTGAAGCACAGATCACAGGATCACAGAATGTTAGGGGTTGGAAGGGACCTCCAAAGATCATCCAGCCCAACCCCCCTGCCAGAGCAGGAGCACCCAGGGCAGGTCACCCAGGAATGCATCCAGGCAGGTTTTGAATGTCTCCAGAGAAGGAGACTCCACAACCTCTCTGGGCAGCCTGCTCCAGGGCTCTGGCACCCTCACAGTGGAAAAGTTTTTCCTTATGTTTCCAGCTTGTAAGTGTCAGTGCTGATGGGTTGGTAGAACTGACAGGTTCAAAACAGGAAGGTAAAACTCAAGTGGGTCAGCATTGCTTAAGGTCACTGTTACAAAAAGCCTCTCAGCTGGATTTTTAACAGGTATCCTTCACAGGAGGAGTCAAAGGGAATGAAATTAATTTGCCCCCCAGCAGTAGTTCAGCCATGACAAGAGGCTAATGAGAAGGACATCTGTAGGCAACCAAAGACTGCCACAATTTTCATGGGGATATAGGACTGGAATTCTTCAAAAAATGGCAAACTTGTGATTTCCATGGCCTGTGTCAGGTCCTTAATCACTTAAGGGGGAGGCACACAACCCTTTTAGACCTTTGCTGAAGCAAATCTGTTACCATCAATGCTGCTGAACCTGCTTCACAAAACCTGCACCTCCACTGAAGTCCTAAGCAGACTGAAGGATGCCTCTTCAGAGAGCTGGGTCCTATTTCCACCTAAGTCACTAAAGCAATGTCTAAGAAGCTTGTGATGCTTTTCAGTGACTGCATGTGCACCTGCTGAGCAAAGGCAAGGCACAAAGCAGGTCTGCAATTCCTGAATGAAAGACAAGAGCATTTCCACAGCTCTGCTCCTTGGAAATCAATCTCACCTCATTGTCCTCGTTTAGTTCAATACTGCCTTGTGCTGGGAACCTTTGTTTCCTCAAAGAGGCTCTATATAATTCACCTGAAAGGAAAAGAGACATAGCTGAACATATAAATATTTAGCTGCCTCCTCTTTCAGGAGTTAAGACAGGTTTCTAGTTTCAAGACACAACAATCTGTTCACAGGAAATCCTGTGGATAAACAGAACAACAAACAAGGTTTCTTGCAGACCTCAATATTAGGGGCTCTTCTATTCTTAACAGCAACATTTAGCACAGGATTCAGGTCCTTATACAGAGGTAAACAGTACCAGGACAGCTGCTTTGGTTCATCTGGGCCCTTCTGGAGCAGCAGAGGTTACCTGATGTTCTGCACCATCTCTGCTCATCCCACACACACACCCCTTAGATGCTCTGGTATGCCTTAAGTGGCACTGAACACTTCTTTATTGGTTCTCCAGAGACCTTCAGGACCCAGTTCTTCCAGAAACTTCTGTGACTACCTGGGAAAGCTGCAGAAGTAACTCCAGTGCTCCATCACCAGGGTGCAAAGCAGGAGTAACAAACTGTAGACACTGCAGAGCATCACAGTGCCCTGCTGATACCTTGTCACACAGGACTGTGTGCAGTGGACACAGCAATGAAAGGCTGACAAGGTTAACTTCAGAGCATGACCAAAGAGACCCAAAGACCCACTTGTGACTACTTTTTTGGGCAGACTGGCTGGGCAGCAATCTGCTCTATGTGGTGGAGCATTCGTGACATCAGCTTTAAGACCATAAGACTGCTCACTGGCCTTTGGAAGCACAGCTTAGAAAGCATTTCTTTGCAGAGAGAGTGGTCAAACACTGGAACAGACTTCCTAGAGAGGTGCTCAGTGCTCCAAGCCTGTCAGTGTTTCAGAGGCATTTGGACAATGCCCTTAATAATCATAGAATCAGTCAGGGTTGGAAGGGACCACAAGGATCACTCAGTCCCAACCCCCCTGCCATGGGCAGGGACACCTCACACTAGATCAGGCTGGCCAGAGCCAATAATATGCTTTAACTTTTGGTCAGCCCTGAAGTGGTCAGGCAGTTGGACTACATGATCATCCAGCACCTGAAGGATGGAGAGACTGTTTGAAAAGGCCTGCAGTGATAGGATGAGGGGCAAAGAGAAGAGTAGATTCACATTGGCTCCTAGGTACAAGTTCTGAACCCCGAGGGTAGTGGAACACTGCAACAGGTTGTCCAGGGAGGTAGTTGGGGTCCCAACCCTGGGAGATATTCAAGGTGAGGCTTGACAGGGCTCTGGGCAACCTGATCTAGTTGAGGACGTCCCTGCTGACTGCAGAAAGGGATAGACTGGATGACCTTTGGAGGTCCCTTCCAGCCAAAACCATTCTATGATTCCATGATCTTCGTAGGACCAGCTGAAAACATTCTTATCTAGTCTATGAAAGTTCTGCAGCTAGCTCTGAAAAGGCTTGCCTTCTGAACAATCTCCTCTGGTCTTGAAGACAAAGAAGGAGATGATACAACACTATCCACTTTTCTTCCTCCCCCCCACATTTCCTCAGTCTTTGAAGAGAATTGCTACAGGATCCTTCTGGTCTCTTCATGATGCAGTCTCTTTTCTACAGCTGCATGTGTTAGTTACCTAGGAAACAGCTGCAGGAAGAAATTTGATTAGCACTGTTGTCAGCTTCATTGTTACATTTATACATGAGGACCAATCTCCTCCTTACAAATTAAAGGAATGTTTCACATTCCTGTCTCTTGCAGCACTCAGGAGATGCCTGCATCAGAGGAGATGAACAAAGCTTTGCAAAGAGCAAACTGAAGCTCACTTACACTTCAGCTCACAGAGTTCTCAAAGCACTTCCTGGCACAATGACTTCTCAGGTAAAGAAAGAAGAGGCAAGAAGGAAAGCATCAAAACTTCTGATTTGCTGCTGTCTCTAAGAGGTGTTCTCTTGTGCTTTGTTTCCAAATACAAAGACAAGGAAGTGACAGCTGGTCAAAGCACTGAAGTAGGAAACTCAGGGCTCCTCCTCCTCACTAATCTCTTCAGTTATCTCTACAGTGCAATGCTCTAAGCCAGAATACTTCCTAGGATTACTTCTGTGCTGTTCCTTTGAAAATCTTGTTCTAAAGAAACTTTCAGAAAGCAGAGGGTGGTTTGCTTTTTCCTTAATGCATCACTTCCAGGTTGTTCCTTGCTTCACACACACACAAATGTCACAGACATCAGGATTCTGGGCACTGCTTTAACTGCAGTTTCTACTCTGCTGTTGCAGTAGCCCTCTGTCATAAAATGTGGCTTCTCTCAAAACTGTTTTCTCACTTTGGCTGAGAAACAAAGCCTGGTGTCAGCTTTAAGGGGTAGAGAAACACTGACATGCAGATCAGCCTGGGGGAAGGATGCAGTATCCTCTTTAAGCCACACCAACGTGCACCATCCAACTGCCTTCAGAGCACTGCTAAAAGATCAGGCTGCAGTCATAGAACCTTAGAATGGCTCAGGCTGGAAGGAGTGGTGAGCCAGATGGGGTTTTTTGCTGATTTGCAGCACCATAAGTCAGGAATGTCAAGGGCTGGACCTCCAGCACTGCTCTGCCCAAAGCACCAAACTTGTCTGCATTCAAGGCAGTCCCACAGCAAGAGAGGCAGTAGGGCCTGTGGCATTTCAAGGGATTTGCTGATCAGATTTTGGGGCTGCATGTGTTCAGCTTTATCATTTAAATACCAAAGACTTAAATAACTCTGCCCTGATGACAATAAAAAAAACTAAGACTATCCAGCAGCTAAAACCCTGTAGGCGACCAAAACGGACATCATGACCTACTAGAGAGAATGACAGAAATTTAATTAGGCACCAAAATGGAGCTGATTACAGAGACGTTATGTAGTTTACTATTTACTGAAAGTGCTTTAATGAGGTAAAATAAAAAAACATGGGTTCACTGGCCTGAACCTCTCTGATGGCACTATAAAGATTTTACAGATTTTTTTTCATGCCATCATTGCACCAATTTATGTTAATTGTATCATTCTGGAAATTACAGTAACAAAAAACCCCACACAGAGTCAGGAACCAGGGGGTTGTATCAGGAACCAGCTGGTGATGCAGTCAGGAAAAGTCAGGGTGGTAGGATGAGATTAAAAACTTTCTGTTCATTTGTTTTGTCTTGGTTTTTAATTAACCTGCAAGCTACAGAGTCCAGCAGACCTCTCAAATCTGGCACAAAGAGAGGAGACAGAGGAAGTGGAGAGCATGCTGAAATCTCATTCCTCCAGGCCAGCTCCTCTGCTGGCACCCAAGGGAACTGCTCAGTGGTGGGCAGGGGACAGGAGTGGTGACTTCCAAATGCTGTCATGCTGCCCAAGTTTGCAAAAGCAACCAGGTCTCCAAACACACTGAGAGCTCTCAAAAACCCAGCCTTGGTTTGAATGCTTTCCTGGGAGCAAAACACTTAAAACTTCAGTCCAGACAACTGCTGAGCCACTCTCTGGCTCATATCACTGAGCAGAGGGAATTCTTCGTGCTATCCAATGAACCCAGCCCACTCCCCCTGTGCTTCCTGCAAGCTGGAAGTCAGAATGCACCCCAAAGAAAAGTGTCATTTCCTCTATCCCAGTCCCAGGAGAAATGATGCCACTTCTTGCCAGCTGCTGTCGCTGTAATCTCAAATCAGTCATGAGGAATGTGTCTGGATGAAGGCTGCAGCACATGCCTCCTATTAACAAATGATAAAGAACATTGGAACAGGCTGCAGAGGCAGTTTTGCAAACTGTGCTGCTCAGAGGAAAACGATGGCACACAGGACTGAGCCCAGTCCTGCTCTGCAGCTCACACCATGACACAGTGCCTGTGTTAACTTCCACACTGGTTCCTCATGGAGTGACTCTTGCACACCAGATCTTGGGCATGACTAATGCAGCCAAGTACTGTGCATGAAGCACTGGGCTAGAAGCAACACACAAGCTCTAGTCCAGTATTTAGACTCCAAGTGTTCCTCAGCTCCAGTCCTCAGACCAGGCCAGGTGAGCTGGGCAGAGCCTGGTTTCCACAGGCAGGGCACAGCATTTGCTGCAGTAACAGCAAACAGATGCTTCACTGTGAACTCCATGAGGGCAACCAGCAATTATTCTCAGAGAGAACTGGGATGAAAGAAAACACCCTAATTACACCACTCTCTTCTCTAGGCCAATTTGCTCTCTTCAGCAGGCAATGCAAAAGCACAGAAAAGATCAACAGCGCAGTGACTCATGAATGCACTTCTGAAAGCAGGACCCCAGCAGCAGGAGAGCACTTGCAATGCCAGGCATGGTGCTGCTTTTCATTCCTGCTGTTAGAGTTGCTGGCTGCTCTAACACCTCTTTCACCTCTTCAAGCAGAGATGGGACAAGGAAGCCCAGAGCACAAAGCACTGAAGGCTTCTATGCTCCAAATCAAGCCACGTTGTGGTGTCTTGTGTGAGCCATCATGTAGAGCAGCAGCTGCACCCTCCAGTGCTCCAGCTCTGCCACTCCAGCCAATGCTCAGGCACTGGCTAATACACCAAATAATGCTACAGGCACCTCCTTGGTACGTTTTCACAATCCACACTAAAAAATAAAATACATTTAAAATAAAACTCCAAAGAATCTTGGTCACTCCACACCCTTCTCCCTTCTCAACACAGCGCCAACCCCACACTAGTTAACATTTCTATTCCATCTCTAGCTGCTGAACAGCCTCAGCACAGAGAAAAGTGAGAAGAACTTCAACTCACGTTGTTTGTCCTGTAGAAAGCCAGAAGAGGAAAATGCAGACTCCTCACCTGCAGAAAGGAAAAAACACAACATGAAACAGGATTGCTTTAGAGGAACACCAAGCTCTTGAATTTTTTCTACTATATTGCAGTAAATATTTTGCAGCTGAAAACTGTTCTCATCAAAATGCTTACTCTGGCAGCCAGATTTAACTCTTCATTTCAAGAAAGGCATCACAAGCAGTGAAACTGTAACCAGGAATCTATTTGATCACCCATAGCATGAACCTATACATAACCAAGAATCAGCAAAAGTTATCTAGCAACACAAAATAGGTTCTTATTCCAAATGTTTAATAAGCAGTGGGTTTTAAGAATCTTTCTGAGCTTCTATTCCCTCCCACAGTCCCCTTGTCCAAGGAAAGTTGCAAACACAAAGGTCTAAATACAACCCCCTAAAACACAGGGAACAGAAGAGCCTCTCATTAGTTCGTGCACGAAGGTCTCCTACAGCACTGAAGCCATTTCTGCCACAGAGTGTAAACACTTTGCCATCATCTGTGATGGTTTTAAGAGTGTCTTTTTCATTTTTCTTCACAAAGTTCAAGCAGAGAAAGTGAAAGAATGTCAATAAATCCCCATTGGGTGTAAGAAAGCAAAATAATGATTATTCTAAACACTTCCATTGGAGAGGTAGAAATGTTTAAGAACTACTACTCAAAACAACGTTGGGGAGTGGAGCAGTCTCAGCTTGCTTGCTGGGCTCCTGGCTGCTGCTTCTTTTCTGGCTGAAGATAACACACTGACCTTGACAAGCTCAGTCTAACAGCCTCCCTGCTTCTTGACTCTCTGCCTGCTGCCAGGAGGGCCTGGGGGGATTCCTTCTGGCTGGGGGGGGAGGCCCCTTGGGGGAAGCAAAGGGAGCTTGGTTGTGCTTTTCTGTTGATTGTACATATTTGTAAATGTTGTGACTAGTGTCTATTTGTACAGATTCATTGCATTTCATCATAGATGATAGTTTTGCTTGTAAATACAGCTTGCATTTGCTTCCAGACTGAGCCAGCCTGGCTATTGTTGGTGTGGGACAGGGATTTCATCTCTCACACTGTCACATCATCACACCCCAACAGAAACAAAAGGCAATGGTACCAGCCCACAGCTACCATCAGAGCTGGGGTGGGAACACAGGGCTCTGAATCCTTTGTCTAGATTCCTTCTTCAGAGGTCTAGGCAAAATTGACTCTTTTCCCTGGAGCCTACCAACCATTTCAGCAAACTCAAACAAGTGAAGGGATTCCACTTTTCTGCTCTCAGTCTGAACAAACAGCAGGCCACGTTGTGCTCTGTGCACTTGGAAACAAAAAGCAGGCTGGACAAATGACAGGGACCAAGGAAGCTTGTGGCACTCCATGATAGCTGAATAAAACAGTCCATGTGTTGCAATCCTCTGCCTGCTGATTTTCTGGTGTTCAGTGAAAGCTTCTGCCCAGCACCTTCAGGCTACAGAACTTGCACACGCTGCTCCTCACCTCGTGAATTAGAGATGCTGCTACAGTGAACTCCACCAGGGTTAATGTACAATGAGTAACAGCAGGTTTCCACTCCTCTGATGGATGCAGCAGAACAGAGTAAGAGCTCTGCCACAAGTCTCTTTTTGCTCCAGCTATCACAGCTGACAACTTGGCTTTTAGAGGGAGTAAAACAGACAGAGCAGATGACAAGGCTCTGCAATGTACCACACAGAATCTGCTCTTCTCCATCCTGTGTGCTGAGACTGCAAGCAAAGGGATCACCTGACTTTTGAGGAATGGAAATGATTTGAATGAATCACTTTCCAGACTTCACACACAACCTCTTTCATTTCCAGTTCCTTGCCAAGGCAATTCAGAGTCTTGCTCTGACACCGAGCTTGGCTCACACTGTTACCTGCTCACCTTACAGGGAAAGGAACTGTTGAGGCTGAGAGAACCAGCACCTGAGGACAGCACAGCAGAACAGAGCTGTGTGCCTCAGCACCTGTGAGATACTGAGGGCACCCTTCTTCCCCATCTCCTTCTCTGGGCACTTTCAAGTCCCATCTGGATGTGTCCCTGTGCGACCTGCACTGGATTCTGTGGTCCTGCTCTGACAGGGGGGTTGGGCTCGATGATCTACAGAGGTCCCTTCCAACCCCTACTATCCTGTGAGCTGTGATCCTGTGACATCCAGTCTTGCAGCACTAGCCTCTGGAGTGCCAGCAGGCTTTATGGTATGCATGACTTCCTCTCCTATAGTAATCTGAATTCATTTAATGACATCACCACACTACTGGAACAAATAAACTTCATGCTCCACTTCAGAGCGTGGCTCTTGCCCCAGCAAGAATACTGTGAAATTTAACTGCTAGGTATAAAAAAACTCATTTGTTAAGAGCTTTTCCAAAGATCTCTTTTGAGAACAGCTTTCCCCAAAATCTCTTTGGTTAATAGCTTTTCCAGTCTGATCCAGTGTGAAGTGTCCCTGCCCATGGCAGGGGGTTTGGAACCAGGTGATCTTTGAGGTCGCTTCCAACCCTGACAATTGATTCTGTGGAGTGCCATGGGAAGCACAACACTGGTGTGAGCACGATTATGTCAGACTTGGGAAACAGGGGAGAGGAAAGGAGGTAATACACCTCCAGATGGTGTGACCCTCTGGATGGGAAGAGCAGCCAGGGAAATTCTAGGCCCAAAGAAACAGACAAGAACACATGCTGATTGCAGCATGAGGACCGGATCTTAACACAGACTAAAAAGGAAAACGGTAATCTGTGGAGGCACTGCAAGGAAAGCAACACTCCCTGCAGCAAGACTCAGCTGAAAGGTATCTTAGTGGCTAGTTGAAGCTTCCTACATTTTGCATGCACTGGCTGATCTGTATTCTAGAACACACAGCATCACAAAGGCAGTGAGAGCAGCTGCAGGACACTGGTAACCTGCCCTAGTGTGAACTGCTACCATGAACGATTTGCAGAAATCCAGCTCACTGCTTCTCTCTGAAACCTGCTGCAGGAAGTAAATCTGTTCTTTGTAGAAGCCATCTGATGTGCTTTGGAATGCTGTTGACTCTCTCTCCTTTCCTTCCACTGTTCACTCAGCTAAGCCAAATTTTCTGTTTGCCATTCTTCACATTATTAGGCAGTGGCAGATGCTACTGCAATAGATTTAACAGCAGTGTAAATATTACAGTTGGTTATGTACAAACACCCTTTAATTAATGATATGGCTCTAGGAGAACATGGCAAGGAGGGGAAGATCATGTGTTAGTGCAGGGAAGGAAGAGAGCAGTTTGTTTACACAGAACATTCACTGTGGGTAAAATTAGGCAAGGCAGCCTTCACACTGCTGAGCAATTAAGCAGAGTATGACAGGGCAAATAGCAAAGGAGAGCCAGGAAGAGATCTCAAGCTTGGCATTTGAGAGATTCTGGAATCTTGGCTTTGCAAACTTTTGGGATATTTGGCAACTGTAGTTACACAGAGTCTTGTCCTGACTTTCTGGTGTGTTGGGTTCCTGTCACTTCAGTGAAAGGCTGAAAGTGAGATCTGCTCTGTCAGCCAACCAGTGGAACAGATCACTCCTTTCACACCCAAACTGCTACCAGTAGCCCAGGGACCACATGGTCCCAAAACCTGTTTGCATCGTAAGAGGTACAAATGAGCTTGGAAACTGCTCCCCAGGTTTCTAGGTTGGTTTTGATTCAGAAAAAGCAGAAAGCTAAACAGACAAGAAAGAATTAAGCCTCTGAACAAGAGGAGAAGTCCCTCAAAAGCAAGGCAGCCTCCTTTTAAATAAAAGGGAATGGTTGTGCTAAAACTGTGGCTGTCAAACAAACAAATGGAAGGAATCATAGGAAGAAGTGGAGAGTAGGAAAACAACACAGCCCTTCAGGAACTGAGAGCTTGGACACCTTCATCACAGTCACAGAATCACAGAATTTTAGGGGCTGGAAGGGACCTTGAAAGCTCATCCAGTCCAACCCCCCTGCCAGAGCAGGATCACCTGGAGCAGATCCCACAGGAACACATCCAGGTGGGTTTTGAATATCTCCAGAGAGGGAAACTCCACAACCCCCCTGGGCAGCCCCTGGGCAGTCTCCAGACAATTATTTTTTTTCTGCAAAGTAATTTTTAAATTTTTATCTGTTCATGCTGTTCTTGATGAGTTTGCTTGTAGGGGAGACAGAATCCAGAGTCAGAGGGTGCTAAGGAGCTCAGCAGATCACAAAATCTCTGCCCATTAACTACAACACAGTGACAAGGACTGCACCGAGAGACAGCAGCAGCAGCTCAGCATCAAGGCTTGAATGCAAGTTGGAGGAAACACCCCAGGAAGCAGGGGATGCTAAAAAGACCACTCCATTTCAACACAGCTGCCATGGCCAGCTCCACCACCTCCCTGGGCAGCCCATTCCAAGGCCTGAGAGGAATTTTTTCCTGATATCCTAACCTGCTGAGGCTGCCTCAGCCTCAGTCTGCTTTCCTTTCAGCTCGATTGCTGTTTGTGCTATTTTCTGTAATGAAAAGTTAACACATTTAAATGCTGCTGCCAGTTTTCCCCTGAAGACTTATTTCCACCTCTGATGAGAAAGGTTGTGCTGGTCAAGTGCTCTCAGTTGTACTCACTGAGCCTCAGTGATTGAATTATAATTGCCATTTATAACGTTCCTGAGGACCTTGTCTGTCTCATGTTGGAACTGTAGCATTAGTTAAGTAGTGTCCAGTGGCTCCTCTGCCATGCCCAGAGCATACTGCATCTTCTCACACATCTTCATTTGTGGAAAGAGCCCATAATTAGCTGATTTATCAATCAATCAATTTCTTAAAGCATGAAAAAGAACCAGCTCCTCACTCTCTGTACAGGCACCTAGCAAAGCCATTTGCCTTAGAGACCAAACTGTAACAAAGCCCTCTGCAACCAAAGGCAATGAACTCAGTGTTCTCCAAAAGCTGTCAGGGATCCAGCTTCAAGGGCAAAAAACCAAAGATTCCCTGAGTCAGCAGAGCATTATCCTCACAGCTTTTGAGTGAAGTACTGTGGGAAAGAAACCATACAGGACATCCTTCTGGTTTCTCCATAATGTTTGTAAAGAGAGACTCCAGCTGTATCACAGCCTCACAGTATATCAGAGGTTGGAAGGGACCTCAGGAGATCATCAGGTCCAACCTCCCTGCCAGAGCAGGATCACCTAGGAATGCACCCAGGTGGGTTTGGAAAGGCTCCAGAGAAGGAGACTCCACAACCTCTCTGGGCAGCCTGCTCCAGGGCTCTGTCACCCTCACTGTAAAGAAGTTTCTCCTCCTGTTGAGGTGAAATCTTCTATGTTCTAGTTTGAACCCATCGTTCCTTGTCTTATCACTGTGAACCATTGAAAAGAGCCTGGCCCCCTCCTCCTGACACCCACCCCTCAGATATTGATAGACATTGATCAGATCCCCTCTCAGTCTTCTCTCCTCCAGACTAAACAGCCCCAGGGCTCTCAGTCTCTCTTCATAGGGGAGATGCTCAAGTCCCCTAATCATCCCTGTGGCTCTGTACCTGAACTTTGATTTTTTTTTTTCTCCTGTCAGCAGTTGGGCTAAGGCTGAAACATCTTTCTGCTGTGGCACAGAACCAGCATAGCCTTCCTTAAGTGCAGGAGGATCAATAAGGCAAAGTGCAGGGTCCTGCATCTCTGTTGGGCCAACCCCAGGCACAAATCCAGGCTGGGTGCAGAGTGGGTTGAAAGCAGCTATGAAGAAAAGGACTTAGGGGTGTTGGAACTAGATGATCTTGAAGGTCCCTTCCAACCCAAAGCAATTTCTGAACTAATGGCTTCAGCATTCCCATCTTCTTGTCAACTTTCAATTAATATCTAAGGCAAGCTAAACCTTACCTTGATTTTCTTCCAGCTTCCCAATTGTTTCTATCTGCTCAACAAGGTCATTTGAGTTCCACTGGCTCATGCCTATGAGAATGGCACTTTTTCCTTCCACCATCTCTTCTGTAGGAGGAAAAAGGAGAACAGAATAAACTACAGTGATAAACAAGAGAGCTAAAAAAAAAAAAAAAAAAGACATGGTGAGAAATAGTAATTGAGAGAGAAATAAACACTCTTCATGGTCCCTAAGGGGACCAGATAACAAGTTAGCATATCCAGAACACTCCAGGAAAGCTTCTTGGCTTACTGACATGCCCCTGCACTCCTTAGACTGAGTGCAGGAAAAGAAAGGACTGGCTGAGTATTTGCTTTCATTGAGCAGTCACTTTAAGTTATAAATTAATTATTAAATTAGAAAATTAGCAATTGTTACATGATTACTAAATCACTTTTTTTTTTTGGTTGCTGTTGTTGTTTCATACCAAGCAACATCATTAGTCTGAATTCTTCTACCTCCTTCAGAAAAAAAAAAAAAGAAAGAAACCCCAACAGTAGCTTGATGGGGGCTTTTTGTTTGTGTTTGTGGCTGTTTGGGGGGGGTGTTAAAGTTGTTGGTGTTGATTTTGACTTCAGAACATTCAGAAGACAGAGAAGGGGAAGGACTGGCCACTCAGAGCAGTTTGGCTTTTCAAGCGTGTTTTCACCCCCTGTGCTATGCCAAGCTTTCCATTTTCATCCAGGGACACAGAGATGGGAAGCAATGGCACCAAGCCACAAAGCAGAGAACCACCTCTTTGATTGGGATCCCATCCAAATACATACTGGGAGGGAGGCAGGAAAAGCTGAAGACACAAAACACAAGCTGTAGACATTCTCTCTCTTCAAACAAACAAACCAACCAACCCCAAACAGGCCTAGAAACTGTAGGCAAACATTGTCCTTCAATGTGCCACCTGCCTCTGAGCAGTCCTCGCCCTGAGCAACTCCACTTTAAAACACTCTGAAGAAGCAAAGGACTTAAGAAGCACTTTAAAACTCTTAAGAAGCAAAAAAACTTTCTGAGTATACAAACCTGGGCTTGAGTTTCTGTTCCCATCTAATCCTGCAGCATGTCACAGCCTCTCTGAAACACAACTTGTTTGAGAAGAATGTGACCCTATGTTTCTAAGCACAACATTCTCCCTCCTCTCAGGCTTCTCTCCAGCCCTCCTTGCTGAGGTGATGGCAGCAGGAGAGGTCTGAAGGACACAGAGGGTGAGTGCACATCTACAGGCAGCTGACTCACTCACAAGCCCTGGACTCTCTCTGGGACTGTCACAGGACCTGCAGTCCTGCCTCACCCAGGGAAAGCCTTTGGTTTTTTCCTTGCCCACAAGCACAGGATGACCTTCCTCCAGCTTTCCTTCCATCCTTTGCCTGGTCAAACTGTGAAAAGCTTCTTACTTTATTCACACCCAGCTGGAAGTTCACATTGGTAGGACATCTGATACACAGAGAAAAACATTTTTAGTGACCATCATTTACCCAAGGAAAATCTGCTAGCATCAAAGCCCAAAAGAGAATCAATCTAGTAAGGCTGAAGTTTCCAACATGGGAGCATAACCCAGGCCTGCTATGAACTGAAAACTTTCTGCCTGCTACATGGAAGGCAAGAAACAAAAGGAAGTGGAGCAAAAGAAAACAGTAAAATATTGCTTCTCCCTTTCTCTGTGGATTTCACTCAATTAAGTAGCCAGCCACGGCAGATGAATCAACAGTAGAAACATCTACAGCTGCTCCATCTCCAACACAGGTGCTTGATTCTCTGTTTACAAGACTGGCAGCCAGAGATCTTTGTTTGAAGAACCAGAGTTTGACTCCAGCTGTTTTTCAGAATGCAGCAGCAGTTCACTAATGTTACGTTTTAATTGTGCCCACTGCTGCGCCCTCTGCCTCCTACTTCAGGCTGTTTCTGAAGTGCAAATTACACATGGGGAGATGGAGAGCCTGGGACAGGTTCCAAATTCTCCCATAAAGAAACACAGGACTCAACTCCAGCTGCACCACACACAGAGTCCTCTCAGCTGCAGGAGTAGGAAGCTCTGGGGATAAATAACAGAGAATGGGTGAGAAAGAGAGGCAAGAAACACACCAGGAGATGTAATACTGGGGGCAGAATAAGGCTACCAAGCCACTCCACTTCTCCAGGAGATGAAAGCTGCAGTCTCTCTCCTGGACAGCACAAACTCCTGGGGTTTCTCTGGCACTATCTTTAGTCACACATGCTTCCCTCTACCAAAGACACAAGCTCCTGCAGCACCCACAGTGCTTCTGAGCACAGAAACACCTTCTGTCCCCTGCTAGCATCTATGCTTTTGTGCACATTTCTTTTCCTGATGTTTCAACACTTTATTATTCCTCAAAGGCTGTTTGGGAGAAAACAGAGATGATACTAAATTAGGAGAAGCTGTGGACTCCCTTGAGGGTAGAGAAGCCTAACAGAGACATCTGGAGAAACTAGAGCTAGGCAATCACCAAGTGTATGACATTTAATTCTCCACCTGGGGTATGGTGATCCTGGGAATACATCCAGGTAAGGAGATGAGGCTGGAGAGCAGCCCTGCAGAAGAGCTCTGCAGGTTTGGGTTGATGGCAAATTAAGGGAGAGTCAACAGTGTCCCCTGGCAGCCAGAACCAAAGGTGACAAAGACAAGGCTGCAAAAGATATCCCTTGTGCCTTTGCAAAAGGTTTAGTACACTAAGACTTTTCATAGAAACACAGGACATCAGGGGTTGGAAGAGACCTCAAAAGATCATCCAGTCCAACCCCATTCCCAGAAGGGACCTCAAAAGATCATTGAGTCCAACCCCATTCCCAGAAGGGACCTCAAAAGATCATTCAGTCCAACTCCCCTCCCAGAAGGGACTTCAAAAGATCATTGAGTCCAAGCCCATTCCCAGAGCAGGATCACCCAGGGCTGGTCACACAGGGACACATCTGTGTGGGTTCTGAATATCTCCAGTGAAGAAGA
This sequence comes from Indicator indicator, assembly GCF_027791375.1. NCBI lineage: Eukaryota > Metazoa > Chordata > Aves > Piciformes > Indicatoridae > Indicator > Indicator indicator. The sequence continues at coordinate 2,294,159 of NC_072039.1, read as the reverse complement.
CTCCACAGCCTCTCTGCTCCAGGGTTCTGTCACCTCACCCAGTGGGCAGAGAACATCATCTCTCCTTCCCTTTGTGCCTAGATTCCTCCAATCCACATGTAAATTTGATCCACAGAAGAAGTTTATCACATATTATTATCTCTCCCTAAAAGTCTGTGATTAGAGGATTAACAACTCAGTAGCAGATGTCATTCATTATCTATACATAGCAGTCACTCTTTATTCCAAGCAACAATTACACAAAGGATTGCTGCTGTCATTAGAACCCTTTCAGACTGCTCCTGATATGAAAAAAAAAAAAAAAATCAAACTTAAGAAGTATTTAATGAAAGCTGAATGACATCCTACATCAACATACTTTACACACAAAAACTAGGAGTATCACAGAATCCCAGAATCTGTGGCATCCCTTCCCAAGAGGTTCCAAATGCCATATACAAAATGTTATCCACACACTGACCCTCTTCCTTCCAAAACTTTGGGAATCATCCTGCTATGGAAGAGCTGAGAACTGTGGACAGCATTAGAAATGGGGAAAAAAAAAATCATTGCACAGACATTCTGATTTTAAAGTAGTTCCTCTAAACAAAAACAACAAAAGGAATTAAGAGAATGGAGGCAGTAGACTGGGACAGGGATCATTTGGGATTGTCTTCTCTGTTCCAGTGGGAATGACACTCACTAAAAACCAAGGCAGGAAAGCACAGACTTCTTGGCATTAAGACATTTACAAACCATCTTCTTCCTACAATTCATGTACTTCACTGAGTGGTCCTCAGCTTCCTCACACCTGGCCTGAAATCTCTACCAAAGACCCATTTGGATGTGTTCCTGGGCAACCTGTGCTAGCTTCTGTGGTCCTGCTCTGGCAGGGGGGTTGGACTCAAAGATCTTTGGAAGTCCCTTCCAACTCCTAACCTCCTGTGATCCTGTGAGAGGCTTTTACTCAGCACAACAGAATTTCACATCTCCCTGCTGCCTTAGAGCATAAACAGCTGAGGAGTTTTCAGACCTCCCAAACTCCCACCTTAGTGCTTGAGTAGCATTCCTAAATCATCTTCAAGTTGCTCCCAGAGCATTCTAAAATGAAGCTGTTTTAGTGGATCTATTTTCAGGAGAGGAAGATGCAGCAAATTAAAAGCAGCTCTTAATTAGCAGAGAGCTGCCACAGCTTCTACCATGAATAGGAATCCTGGGAAAGCTGACACAAACCCCAGCCTGAGATATCTTCCCCAGACCAACTGGCTTCAGATCTGCCTGAACAGAGCAACACAGAAGACAGTGCCAGAAGGCTCAATTTAAGAAGGCTCAATTACAGCCTTAATTAATGTTAGGGGTTGAAAGGGACCTTGAAAGACCATCCAGTCCAAGCCCTCTGCCAGAGCAGGATCAGCCAGAGCAGGATCACCCAGGAATGCATCCAGGCAGATTTTGAATATCTCCAGAGAAGGAGACTCCACAACCTCTCTGGGCAGCCTGCTCCAGGGCTCTGTCATCCTCACACTGTGTGATGGTTTGAAACTGTCTTTTTAATTTTTCCTTGCAAAGTTCAAAACAGAGAAAGTGAAAGAGTGTAAATAAGTCACTATTGGGGGTAAGAAAGCAAAATACTTATTGTTCTAAAAAAGTTTTTCCTTCTGCTCCTGTGGCACCTCCTCTGCTCCAGCTTGCCCCCAGTGCCCCTTGTGCTGTCCCTGGACAGCCCTGAGCAGAGCCTGGCTCCAGCCCTGCACAACTTTATCAGCAGCAATGAGGGCAGCCCTCAGGCTCCTCTGCTCCAAGCCTCAACTCCCTCAGCCTGGCCTCACAGGGAGAAGTTCCACTATCTTCAGCAGCTTTGTGGCCCTGTGCTGGACTCTTTCAAGCAGTTCCCTGAGGTCCTTCTTGGACTGAAGGGCCTAAACTGGACACCATGTTCCAGATACAGCCTCACCAGGGCAGAGTAGAGGGGGAGAAGAGCTTCTCTCAGACAAGTTGTAAGCAGCCAACCCACAATCAGGCCAAGTTAGCTGAAATGCCACAAAGTGAGAATGCAAAGACCACAACATCTAAAATGATGCTCCTAAGTGGTGAGGGTAATCAGTGAAAGTGATTATTTTTTGCCTGTGACTATGAAGCGAAACTCTCCAAACGAGGCTGAGAGCAGCTGCAGATCTGTGTCTGCAAGATTGGCCCCAGCCTGTCAAGCAATGATATTCAACCCCAAGCCCCTTCTGCTATTGCCGTTCCTGTGGACTAGGCTCTGGGAGAGAGGCAGCACAGTGGCCACCACACCTCTCTCCCTACAGTGACAGCTTCTCAGTGCCTAACAGATTCACCTCACTCTGAGTATCTGCAATGCAGAACAGCATCTCCATGCATGTCACAGGACACTCTTCTGTCCCTTTTCACTTCAGCTGCTTAGCAGAAGTGTGCAGTTCTGCTGCAGCTAAAGCCTCTTCCCAAAAGAGCAGCATTCCCTCTGATCCCCAAAGCCAAACCATGCTTGGAAGACCTGATCATCAATTATGCAAAAAGGTTTTCTGTGCTGGTGAGTTAATGGAGTGTTTAGCAGTTCTCTCAGTGCAAGGAGACCTCTGCAGACTGGGATCCACGTCAAAGGCATGGATTTTCAAGAGACATGACACAAATACCTTGAGATCTTGGGTTTGCCTCCATGCCTCCAGATGACTAAGCTGCCGTTCTTACAGTTAAAAAAGGCAAATAAAATAGCTCTCTACACACACAGGGCACACTGCCTCTCCCCCAGAACCTCAGGCACACCTTCACGTCAGCTTTGTGCCTATGACAATTCACAGCCCCAGTTGTTTCCTCTGATGTTAAACTCCCATAACACTGAAGCATCCATCTGGGGAAAAGAAAGAAACCACTTTTTCAAAGTCTAGGTGCAAGGATCATCCCAGCACCAGCTGCAGCATCTGTGTGCCCACGCACTGACAATAAAGATTACAAGGGACAAATCAGCTTACAATATCCAGTTTTCCCTTCCTCTCTCTGTGCAGACAGCTGGAACATCCCTGTGCTAAGCCTCTTTCAGATAAGGCAGTCATTTGGTTCAGAACAAGGAGAAAATAATCACTGTTCAGCAGTGTGTTTTCTTGTGCATGCACACAGCCAGAGCTCTCCAACACCTCTTCAAACAGAGCTGGGTTGCTAAATCCCAGCTCAGAAGTGCAGATCTGAGCTGATTTCAGGTGGGCAGGAGCTGGCACTGTGACACCAGACAACATCCAGTCAAGCTTTGTGCCTCATCCTACCTACAAATTATTTTTAACCACTCTCATTTATTTACCTTTCCAGGTCACTTGTTTAGTCTCCTGTGGATTGCTTCTTGATCCTCAGATACAGACTCTTCCACACCAGCCAAGCAGTTATTACTGCAAGCCAAGCTGTGCAGGAACAGGGGAGAAAACTGATACCTCATAGAATGGCTCAGGTTGGAAGGGACCTCAGAGATCATCCACACCAACTCTCCCACCATGGGCAGGGACACCTCTCCACTAGACTCAGCTGCTCAAGGTCTCATCCAGCCTGGCCTTGAACACCCCCAGGGAGGAGGCAGCCACAGCTGCCCTGGGCAGCCTGTGCCAGAGTCTCACCTCCCTCCTACTGAAGAACTTCTTCCTAAGCTCCAATCTAAACCTTCATGTCTCAGGTTTCAAAAAGGCTCTGCACTGAACACAGACAACAAAGGAGGGAATTTTGTTCCCTGGAATGTACTGGAGTGGTGTGCATTGTTTGGTTGGTTTTTAAATGCCCAGGAGAGCAAACAACAAACCAAACAAATCTGCCATAGGACATCCTTTCCAATTAAGTACTTAAGATCATCTGCATCTCTTCTCTGCACTTTTCTTCCCCTGCTTGATTGAGGCTCTTGACTACTAGGGGGAGAAAGGTGGCAATTAAAAAATTAATCAATCTAACTCTTGGGTAAGCAGCTGGTCTTTCAAGCTTAAAGTTGTCATAAATTTTATAGCTACGGCAGGCAATTTACAGGCAGGAACATGGAAAGTAAGTGGTTCACCATCAGATAAAGTCAGCATCATTCTCAGAGCCACTGGCAGATAAGCTGGAGGTGAAGACCTTTAGATCCCAACCTGTCCTTTGGATATCACACACTAATCATCAGATTAATTGTGCCTCTGCAAAACCAGCCTGCTGAGGAAAATGCTGCAAATTCATCCTCACAGAAAGAAAAGCTTCAGAGCTTCAAAACCTCTTAAGAGCAGCGAGCTGATCCTCCCACACCAGCCGTTTTGTTTTCACTGCCTGTCTCCTACCCCCTGCACTATTAAAGCAACTAAAAAGCTCCTGACGTAACAGCTCCTTCATGCTGAAGCTCAGCTCGAGCATGAAAACACCATGAGGCAGCCACCAACCACTCCTGCAACAATTCCACTCACAAAGAACACTAAAACATGCTGAAATGTGGAATGCAGTGCAAGACAGGAGGCATTTAATGCCAGCCCCTGCCTTCATCTCACCAGCTGCCACTTGCAATAGCTCCCTGCATCCCCAGGTATCAAATCAGCACGCAGCAAGGAGACTGAAGCCAATGCAAAGGACATTACTTTGCTCACAAACAGGATGCTGGGAAGGGAGGGAGTTGCTCTCTGTACCATAAATAACGAGAGAGAGAAACTCAGTAACAATCTCACCCATGTAAATATTTCTTTTTGCAGTTACAGATCAGCAGAATGCCTGCTGAGTGGGCTGCTACTGAAGCAACCCACTAAAACCAAGCCATAGCCAAACCCAAGGCATATCCAAACCCAAGCCAAGTTTCCCATGGAACAGTTGAGCTTTCCACTTTGGATCAGGTTTGCTTTAAACCAGAAGTGTCAACAAATGTCTGGGGGCAAGAGAATTCCTCTGCTTTTCACAGAGCCATAGAATTGTTTGGGTTGGAAGAAACCTTTCAAGATCATCTAGTTCAACTCTTCCTGCTGTGGGCAGGGACACCTTGCACTCAGAACCACTGGGATTACTCTGGATTAATGAATCCAGCTAAGTACAAAAGCCAAAGGACAGTCACCAACTTTATTCCAGCAACCATTACTGCTGAATTCCTGGTAACAGGACAACCTAAGGACAGCTCAGTCTCACCTCAATAGCTTCTACTATGAAAGACCTTAGAGCTGCATTTCTCACTAGCAGCAGAATTAATCCTCCTCTGTTGGATATTCTCTTCAGGAAAGCAAATGAAACATGTCAGAAAATTATCAGGCTTGGCTCCTGCAAACAAAACTAAAACCAGAGCCCTCCCTCCCCATCTCCCACAGAATCACAGCATCAGTAAGGTTGGAAGTAGGAGGTTGTGTGCACACCAATTTTATTCCCACTTCAGAACATGTTAAAGAGCATGCCAAGATTTGGGGTCTCACCAGCTGCTGGTGGGCACACTGCATTTTGGATCCACCTGGTGAAATCCAGGAGCACTCAGACACAGCTGCTGCCTGAACAAGCAGAGATCCCAATCGCTTCAGGGAAAGTTGGGCCAGAGTGGAAAACCTAAGCCACCAGTTTTAAAAGTTGGCCATCAGGAACACAAACACTTGTGGTCCTCCCCAGGAATTGTAAACAAGAGTACTCCATCTGCAACATCAGCTGCTACCTGATCTGTAAAGAACCTGGGGCCAAGAGGCTCTCTATGAAGCTCTGCACTGCTGCAGTCATGCTGCTCATGCTGCCAGACCCAGTTTATGGCAGCTCACTCATCCACCCCAGCACCTCACACATCTCCTGCAAATTTAGGTCCATTCACAAATCCTGGAGAGAAGATTTGATGGTTTGGGTTCAGTTTTATATTTTTTTTTTCAGATCTCAGTCTGATGAGGACAACGTTGCCAATTCCTCCCCAAAAGGGCTTAGCTACTTGCTGCAGAACTGGGGAAAGAATAGAGGGGGAAGACAAAAAAACCCTGTACTGACCTCGGGCATCGAAGAATTCATCATCAGAGCTCTCCACCGAGTCCTTGAGGACGTTCTGCATGTGCCACTGAGCACCACTGAAGCGGCGGGGGGCAGCTGGGAACACAAAGACACTCAGGTTAGCCCCAGGGAACGCTCACCTCTGCTCCAGCCTCGAAAGAAAAAACAACAGCAACAAACCATTAGCCAGCAGCTTGTAGAGATGGCTCAGGAGGATCACTTTGGTCAGCACACCTACTTTAACCTCAGCAGTCAGCCAGAGTCCTCAGGGCGGCACAAAAATCAAACCTCCTCCTTCCAGCTGACAGAAGTGATGGGAGCAAGGTCTTGTGGCAGAGAACCTGCAGGGCTGCAGCTAATGCAGGCTGGAAAAGAGAAACCCTTCCCTGTTGAATTCACCTGGCTGTTCAATTCCAGCACTCAAACTGCACAGTTTCTAAGACCTGAAGCAGCATTTCCCCAGGTCGTGGCAGTAGCTCTCCTTTAAATTCAATTTCACTTCTAGAAGAAGTGCCATCCTGTTTGGCTCACAGATTTACAGACAAATTACTGAATTCTTACTCACTGAGCTGTTTCCAGCAGACAGCTTCGTTTTGCTGAAGCCTGAGGCTTTCATTTGAAGCCAGGAAGGCAAAGCCACATGAGAATAGGTACAGGAACAGATCTAGTCCTGACAGCTCAGAGGGGCCCAATGGCTTTTCATACTCGGGTAATTTGTAATTAGTAAACCAGACCAGCCTAACTATCAGTTCTCCTTACATCCACAGCCACTCAACACTAGAAAGTAGTAGTGAAATATATTCCTTATCTTACCAATAAAGCCTCCCCCAGATCAGTGGTGAACAAGGGCTCAAATCCACCACTACAACTATTAGAGAAAGAATTCTCATGACCAAACAGATTAATGTCTGGTTTTATTCATTACTCCACATGATTGTATCAGACCTGCAATCTGCTGTTCTCTGAGGCCCTGTCCACAAAGGTGTTCTCCTTCTCCCAGTAGTAAAAAAGCAACCTCATGAGGGGAGGCATCCTACCACATTGTTCTGGGGGAAATACTAGGTGACAGCCTTTTGTTCCTCTCCCTCACCACCAACAGGTTCCTATCCCTCACCACCAACAGCTGAACCAATCAGAAATACAAATGAAAGCTGGTTAAGAGGAAGCAGATTTTAGCTGTCCAAGAAGAGAGTAAAAAAACCCCAACTAGATACTTGAATTTTAATAGCTTAAAAACCAGATCAAATCCAAATAAATGGCTAAGAAGTCAGTGTTCATTAGCAGAGTACAGAGTGTATTGGGAGCACATCCAGTGCTATTTGGAACCTACCAGAGAATGCATACAGATCAATTACATTTACTGCTACAGATTTCTGGAACATTTAGTAACCCTAACAAGAGAAGCTGCTGCTTCTTTGGAAAGAGCTCTGGATTGTTACAAGTGGAAAAGAACTCATCTGAGGGATTGCTGGAAGACGCAGCCACTGTAGTAAGTATCTGACTGCACCTCCTGTCAAACCACATGCAAAGAAAAAAAATCAGCATCTGCAACTCAAGAAAAGAGACTGGAGATGCTTCAGAGAAAGGAAGAAAGTGCTCCTTTGGGAGGAGCAGAGCAACACTTTGCACAGAGCATTCTCAGAGGTGCAGCAGATGCAATGCTACCAATCCACATCCCATTTGTCACACACTGTCAAGCTCCCAAGCCTCAGTGGAACTCATCTCCACAGCAAAGGCATGCAAGCCTTGACATCTGCCTGCAGAGGCTGTCAGGAAAGCACAGAGCACAGATTGCTCTGGGTTTTTCAACATTTTAGAAGCCTAAAAGCACTAAAACATGGGAAGAAACAAATGTTAACAGTCCTGAACATCAGTGCCAGCACTGCAGTGCTGCAAGATGAACCAGCTCTAAAATGTGAAGACTTCACAAGGAAACAGCAGCTCCCTGGAGCAGAACTACCACTAGCCTGGCTGGAAATCACTAAAACTGCTGGCCCCAAAGAAAAACTCATGCTTCCAGTGACCTTGGTGAAGGGAGATAAGGGAAAAAGTCTCACAAATCTCCAGGCATAAGTTCTGGCTCCAAGAAAAGTCCTTGGGAGCAGGAGTTCTCTTACACTGCGCTAGGAATGCTTCTAGATTTAGAAACAGATTCAGCATAGCCACTCTCAGAGGCAGCAGCTCTGCATTAGTCTCACTGGGGCTGCTTCCTTCTGTGCCAAGAGATTAGCATTAGCCACCTTAATAGGACTCTATTAACATTTCTTGATTGCATTATACACTGCCATTGCCTGGACTCACTGATTTGATTTCCAGTGTCAACTGCTCCGTATTTTATTGTATTATTTTGGTTCAGAGCACAAAAAGCCCAACACTACTTCAAAAAGCAGGCTAACTCCTTGGCAGGGACATTTCAGCCTTCTGTGCCAGCAAACTTTATCGTTGTTGACCAGTTCTCAGCAGCCAGATTTCAGCAGCTCTTGCAAGCAGGGTAGCAGCCTGCACTTCATTTCAACTGGTCAGCATCACAGTTGCAGAGGATAGAAGAGGAATCCATGTGGAAATGCAGTGCCTTTAACGGAAACCAACCACACCACTCCTTTGGCAGTCCCATGAGTGGAACTAGAAGCACATGCTTCTGTAGGCTTTTGAGGCAGCATGACAGAGTAAGAGACAAGAGGAACATTTTGAAGTGGCAGGAGTTCACAGAATGCACAGGTGCTTTTCTTCCACAAGCAGAAGCAGTTCCCTACCTAAACTGTTGCCTTTTCTGCAGTACTGCAGGTTGCTACACTCCCCTGTCACAGAGGGAGCAGCTTCTGATGCTATCCATCCACAGATGTGGAAAAAAAATCTGAGATTACTTGGTCTTAGTCTGTAAAATCCACACAAACAGAGCTAAGGAGTATCACAGAATCACACAACCTTAGGGGCTGGGAGGGACCTCCAGAGATCATCCACTCCACCCCGCCTGCCAGAGCAGGATCACCCAGGGCAGTCACACAGGAACACATCCAGGTGGGTTTGGAAAGTCTCCAGAGAAGACTCCACCTCCTCTCTGGGCAGCCTGCTCCAGGGCTCTGTCACACCCTCATAATAAATGTCTCCTCATGTTGAGGTGGAGCCTCTTGGGTTCCAGCTTTTACCTCTAGTTCCTTGCCCTATCACTGGGCACCACCCAAAAGAGCCTGGCACCTTCATCTTGACACCCACCCCTCAGAGATTTATAGACATTGATTAAGATCCCCTCTCAGCCTTCTCCAGCCTAAACAGCCCCAGGGCTCTCAGTCTCCCTTCACAGCAGGGATGTTCAAGTCCCTTCCTCATAGGTCTTTGTTGGATTGTCTCCAGCAGGTCTCTGTCTCTCTTGAAACTGGGGAGCCCAAAGCTGGGCACAGTGTTGCAGGTGTGGTCTCAGCAGGGCAGAGCAGAGGGGGAGGAGAGCCTCCCCAGCCCTGCTGGACACACTTTTCTTGATGCACCCCAGGATGCCACTGTCCCTCTTGGCCACAAGGGCACCTTGCTGTCCACTAGTAGAGAAGCCACAGGAAAAGTCCATCCCACTTTCACCCGCAGAGCAGAGCAGAGCTGATTTTCTCCTGGCTTTGTAAGCAAAGCCCAACAAATTCTTTCCCAAGGTGCCTTCCTTAAGAGATGTGACAAACCAGCAATGCTGTGACAATGAAGCAGCACATGAGTGCACTTCATTCCACGTGACCTGAGTGTTTCTAAAAGAGAGGGGGGAAAAGAAAAACCAAACACAAGAGGAATTAAAGTGGCCTCACTGGTCTGGAGACAACATTCTCACTGCTGAGGAAATGGAAGCAGAAAGCCAAGAAGGGAAGCAAGAGGCTCTGAAAAGCACTTTAAGAAACAAAGATCTTCCTCTGACAACTGAGCAGCTAGTGCTGCTGAATCCCAGTTTTAATTTTAATCTCTTTCCTGTATCCTTTTAAAAGGCCTGGTGCCAAAAACCCACTGACCCTTTAAGTCCCAAGCATCATAGCCCAGAACTGCTCACCACTGTCACCCAATAATTCCATACACTCTGCTACCAGCACCAAAAATGCTGTCCTGGTATCATTTGTTAGGTAAAAATTGTGTTTAAAATGTCTGTCAGGTCAGGAGAAAGAAAAGGCTTCTGCCTGTTCCATCCCAGCAGGTGACCTTACCTCTGGCTTGGAATAAAGCAGTGCTGTCCACAGATGGCTCCAGATCTTTCTGTGCAACACACATGGAGGTGAAATGTGTGCAGGGCACAGCAATACCTCCTGTGAAGTCTGCAGGAACGATGTCCTCCAGTGGCCAGCAGCCTTTGCCAAGACTCAGGGCTCTGCCTTTGCTCTAAGGAGCGCAATATTAGTTTTACAAACGCAGCAGGAGGAGCAAGCCCAGTCCTGCTGTGCAACCATGCTACCTTTCTTCACTGGTTCTGCCTTCTCCTCAGCTTGAATTAGCTTCTACAGACACTGACTGCAGCTGGAAAAGAAAACCAGGACTGGAGGCATCACTGTTGACAGCAGAACTTCACCAGCAGGATCAGCACAAATGCTTTAAGAATGAAACAACAGATTTGTTACCAGAGGTGTATTTGGAAGAGGGCAGAACAGTAGGCATGGTCCAGAAGCATCAGTTTAAGGATCATTCCAGCATCTCCTAAAGCCTCTCTTCTCCTTAACAATGCCTGAATCAATGGCTGCCTTCTCAGGCAAGCAGGCTGATCTGAGTGCCAGTCATTCCAGTCCCTGGTGTGCCCTGGCAGTGCCACTAAAGGACCAGGCTATTCCAACAGACCATCCAGGCTCAGGTGTGCTTGTGCTGGGCCTTCCAGGAAGATGCATTCAAGCAGCCTAAGATAAAAATGGCTGTTTTCATTGGAGATGACTGCAGCAGTAGGTAAAAATAATTCAATGCCATTCACACTGCTGTCAAAATATTACAGATTTTTAAGCAGTTTCCTACCTCTTTTGGTTGGTAATAAGCATTTCCAATCAAGCTTAGACATAAGCACGTCACAGAGGACCATAAAAAAAGCATTCCTGAATCCTACTGCCACACCAACCCAGTTAGCAGAGACAAATAGCACACAGTGTTCTCAGAGCTACTGAAAACTCAGTCCTATAGATAGCAAAGCATGGAAGGCTGAATTAATCTCAATTAAAAAGTAAGCAAAAACAGGCTTTGTGGAAAAGACTGAAACATCACCACTTGTTTTTAGAACTGTGACCATTTTGGATTCAGGGATGGGTTTCCTAATAAAACGAAAAAGCACAAAAGTCATTTGTCCATTTGGAAAGAGATGCTGGGTAGAAGGAATGAGCTCTGCTGTTGCTGTGAACTGCTGTTGCATAATAACAACAACAATCATCATCATACTTCTTTCTGTTCTGCTGGTTTCAGAGGCTTCCTGCTCACCCATCAAGTGATTGAACTGAGCTACCCAACAGTGTTGCCTACTGACTCCACTAGAGGCCAAAATTACCTACTGTTATTTCCCAGTTATGTTTGATCTCTTCTTTGGCAAATGTAAGACTGAAGAGGTACTTCAAAAAGATGAATTTAACTACCAGAGCCACTCCTCAAACTCAGGAGCTCAGGCAAGACAGAGGGAGATGCTGATCCTCTCTCCAATTATTCCAGAGCAAAAACTCAAGCACACTTTGAGCAAGCCCTTGCCTGCAAGCAGACCAACATAAGAGCAGGACCCTCTATGCCATCATTGTTAGCAGTGCCACACAGAACTCAAGTCACACAACGAATTTGTAGCAGACTGGAACTGAAATTCAATTTAAATCCACTGGAGTGGAAGGGCCACAAGAGTGTGAGGCCAAAAGGGAAGAGGAAGAAAAATAGAAGTGGGAGGTGAGAGGGAGGTGGAGGAGAGGAAGCACACAAGGCCAAGGGGGACAGGGAAGAAGAAAAGCAGAGTGCTAGGAGGGGTAAGTGGGAGGCCAGACAGATGGAGGAGAGGAAGAAAATAAAGAAAGAGAACCTGATGGAGAGATGGGGGCTGAGAGTCAGAGGAAGCAGAGGTGTGGGCTGAGCAGGAGATAGCAGAAGACCAAGGGCCAAGAGAAGGACAGCAGGACAGGGTGACCCAAACGGGTGCAGGTGGCTGGCTCAGAGCAGACAGCCAAGTGGGAGTGTGAAAGGCCACAGGAAAATGGGAAAACAGAGAGGGGAAGGGACAGCCCCAAAGGAGAGAGCAGGGAGAGGCATCCAAATAGCTGAGCAGGTAGCTGCTGATAAGGGTTGTGATCCTATTTCCTCCTTCACACCAGGGAGGGCAGGCACCTGACCCTGCAGCTGAGCCTGTAAAGACTGCAAAAAAAAACCATTTCTGAAAAATTAAGATAACAAAGTTTCCCACCTGTTTGGTTCCTAGAACTTTACTGCAGAAGAGCTGGAGAAGCTTGGGACCTGGCATGGGAAAGAGGCAGAAATCTGCAAAATTTCTCTCACTGTTTGCAACAAGCCACCAGATGACCAAAACACCTTCCACTGCTGAACCTGCAGTGCTCAGCTGAGCCCTGCCCTGCTGAGATCTGTGCACACTTACAGCCTCATCCATTGCAGGTGTAGAAGCATTGCTGGCACTTCAGAAAGGAGAGAAGAGGAAGAATCAAAAAGGGACAGAAGTGCCAGCTTTGAGGACAAGCACTAGGAGAAAGCTTCTGGTTTAAGAAGCAGATGAAAGGCAAGAAGTTAGAGGCATGTAAGTGGGAGAAAAGGAGAAGGGAGGTAATCCTGAAAGGGCAATAAAGCAAGCAGGGCCTTGGAGCCAACAAAGTCACTAAGTCTATCAGAGAAGCTGCAGCACTGAGATGTTCCAATACTCCCTCTGGAAGTAGCCCTGGGCTGACAGGGGCAGTGTACTGAGACAGGATTTCTAAGAGGTGGGAAGAGAGTTGATAGGTACAAAGTTAAAACTGAGAGGTGATGGAAAGAGTAAGGGCAATAACCAAGTGGCCCTCTTTGGAAAGAGAGCAGCTTGGGACAAGAAGCAGAAAGGAGAGGCAGGTTGGAGATGGTCAGTAAGATTGAGCAGATACCAGGAAGGGCTGGAAAAGGGAAAGGGTCTGGAGCTCCCTTTATTCTCCTGGTGGCTGCATCAGTCCCTAGATAAAGATAAAAAGAAGAGCACAGAGCACAGCTGACAAAGCCAGACACATTGTTAAAGGCAGAAGAACATCCACACAAAGTGCAGGTTCCCTTGCAAGAGGTGAAAGAGCTAACTGAAGGCACAGTCCAGGCACTGCTGTGGTGAGAAGCACCCAATGTAACCAACTCCTCTCCCCCATTCCTCCTCACTCCACAGCTTTCATCTCATGGCAATTCAACAGTGACAAGTCCCTGGTTACCTACACTGCACATCCTGCAGCTCACAGTTCTGCAGCAGATGGTTAAGGACAAGCATTTATTTGCTAATTGAGTACAGGAAACAAATCAAGAAACTAAACTGTGCAAGCCTTTAAGCCCCTATTTTAAGGTGCTGGTGACATTTCCAGTCTGGTGCTTTATGGGATTACTGGTGAGATGGAGGAGGCTTGGCTTGGCTGTTCAACCAAATCCTAGATCCTGTTATCTGTAAACATGGTACCTCTTTTAGAGCTGCTTCTTGATGCTTCAGATGCCAACTTCCACACAGCAGAAACTAACTTCACCCTCCCCCTCAGCAGTATCATCACCTCCTCCCAAACCAGAGAAGATATGAATATGCTCTAACCTTTTCCTGCAATGACTGTAGGTGGACTTTCAGATGCATCACATCTGAAAGACTCTACTTTCACAGTGCAAGGATTCTTGGCTTCCTAAGCAGGCTCTGGCATTTTTGAGTCACTGCTCTGTTAAAAAAAAAAAAAAAAAAAAAAAAGAAGAAAAGAAGTAGGAGATGAAAAGCACATAGCACACCACCTCCAAAGTGACATGTCAGGCAGTGAGCTGGAGTTTGCTGCTGGATGGCTTTGTAACCTACAATCCTGCATTTTCCATGCATTCCTGTGCTGGAGTTATTCCAAGCACTTAAGATCTGGAGTCCACTAGGTGAAATCTGGGTACTCAAATAAGTCAAGTTGCACACCTCTAAAAGCCTTTTAGAAGCACTCAACAGTGATCAAGCAGCAGATTTTGTGGCTACTACAACGATGGTCTTTGTGCTAAGGCTAGAGCACTGGCAGGGGGCTACAAGGAAGAGCACACCAAAGCAAAACAGCCCAAACTTTTCTACAGTTGTTAATAAAATCAGCAGGCTCAGTTTGTAAAAGCAGCACATTTCCCCTGCTGCTAGCCCAGATCTGTTTTGCCAGAGCTCCCTTGTGCATGGTCATTCTTGCTTTCCTTCACAGTAAAGCTGGCATCAAAAGTCGTATTTTTGTCGACCAAGTGAGCAGAACCACATCTAAGGACCATCCTTGAAAATTCCTGTGCAGAGGTGGGTTTGAACAAACAAGCTAGGCATGCAAGCTAAATAATCAATACCATTGGAAGTGAAAGCAGTGCTCCCTTATTTTCCTATCAAAGGACTGCAAACCAATGTCTAGCACACACACACAAAATAAATAAAACCAAAAGTTATTCCACATTGGAGTATTTCTTCATCTTGCATAGATGGAAAACAACCACTTAGTTCAATACTGTATTTGCATCTTCTGAAATTATTCATGGTCTCATACTCCTGAGAACTATGTCTCTGTGCTGCCACCAACCCATCCTATTTGGGGAGGATGATAAAAATATAAACCTTTGTGTTTATCTTTAACATTACCCTGCTGTCATAAAGCTGTGCCGAGAACTGGCACCAAGCAGTAGGCAAGTTTCAGGTACAGCGCAGCAGGGCAGGCATTCAGTCCTAACACCGCTGGGCCTTCACCTTCAAAGGCAATGAGCTCTGTGTGCAGCCTGGAAGAAAACCACTTCTGCAACAGCAAGAGGAAGAGCATTCTGCGATTCTGTGACCTGTTCTGCTGCCTGGCACTGGTCATTCCTGCATAGAGTATGTGCCACCCGGTACAGGGCTGCCACTGCCACCAGGCGTGGGGCATCAGGGCTCTGCTGCTCAGAATCCTCACACCCTCTGGCCCCCGCTCCGAACTGCTCAGCCTCGAACGAGCGCGTGTGAAGCTGAAAGGCGCAGCGGAGACTCCATCTGCCTCTGCCTTCCAGCAAGCCCTACCCGACAGGCACACGGCAGCCGGCGGCAGCGAGCGCAGGCTCCACAAGGCGGCAGCCACAGAACTCCCCCCGAGCTGCGAGACCCTTCCCGGCCAGGCACCGGCGGCGAGGGCTGGGAGACGGCCAGCCAGCGGCCACCGGCGCGGAACTCCCGCACTGTCCCTGCAGCCGCGCACGGCGCTCCCGCGACCACCGGCACCGGCCGAGGCTAGCGCCGAGACAGAGCGAATCCCGGTCGGGAAAAACGAAGAGCGCAAACGCACCTGTGTCTCGTTCGTTGAAGTTACGTTCACCGTTGCTGTGCCCGGTGCGCGGGGGCTGCCCGCTGCGGCGGACACTAACCGGAGCTGCCCGCAAGGCCGCCAGTGGGCGGGCGGGGAGCGTGCTGGAGCCTTGCCCCGCTGTTCCTGGGCTCCGCGCTGCGCTCCCGGGCTCCGCGCTCCCCCCGAGGCTGCCCCTACGCGCCTTGCGCTCCCTCCCGGGGCTGCCCCCTCCTGCCGTCCGGGCTCAGCACTCACCTGAGCGCGGAGCTTTCGCCATTTCGGGGCCGCCCGTTCCCAGCCGAACCTTTGCGGCCGCGTCAGGTGCTCGTCCGCGGGACCCTCCCGGCGCACCAGTCCCCCGCTCTCCGCCACCCCATCTGCTCCTGGCGGAAGCCCCGCACCGCCCACTCGCCTGCGGCGCGGAAAGACGCGGCCGGGAGACGCTGCCGCACCGCTCGGTCCCGCCGCGCAGCCCACCCGCCGCGGCGCAGCCGCCGTCGTTAAAGGCGTAGCGAGCGGCTCCACGGATAAGCGGGGGCCGGGCTGGGCCGAGCCGGTGTGGGGGTGCGGCTGCTCATGGCTGGCGAGGTCCGAGCAGTCCGCCGGTGAGAGGCTCAGGCTGCCTGCAGGGGCTGCAGCCGGCTCGTCCTCCCGCGCCTGCCAAGGAGAGGTTGAGGCTCCCATGCCGTCGTGGTGCTCCTGGGGGTCATGGGCGTGAGGAAGCCAGAGCAGGAACGGGGATGGGGCTGCCGCCCGCCGCCCCGCGTCTGCCCGCCCCCCAACCCGACTCTAGGCCCCGACAGCCCAGGGACCGAGTTCCCGCTGAGTGCCAGGGGAGCTCACCGGGGGCACACGGTTCAGTCGCTGCTGCTGCAGCAGCACTACCCCTGCAAATCGCTCTTGCAAGTGTTCGGTCTGGATTTTAACAGCAGAAATACTCTGGTTGTAGACAATTCCCGTGTCAGTGCTGCGGCCGAAGGGCTGCAGCTCTCTGCCTTCGCAGGCAGCAGCAGGCAAGCAGCTCGCAGTGTGCTGAGAGCTGAACCAGGCACCTTGCGGGGCAGGACTTGCTGCCTCCCTCTTCAGGAGCCGCGGTAGCGGCGTTTCTCTGACACCATCAAGAAAAGAACTAGAGAAGCCAGTTCCTTCAGGTCTCCCGAGAACTGGGAAATTCACCTTAAGAAGTCTCTTCCATGGCAGCTTGTCTTGTGGGAACAAGGGGAAGAGGCAGGCAGAGCCTGTGAGGGCTTGGATTTTATTTAGAGCATGTCAGAACACCACGAAGTCAAGCAGTGGAAAAGGGTTTTTTGCTCAAGGTATGAAATTAACCAAGTAAACAATGCAAGCAAGTCCTGAAGCAGCTTTCAGGCTCTGTGCCAATACCAACTCGGTAGGTATACAAAACAACACACGATTTGCTCCAAGTGTTGCTAAACAGTTCATCCGAGGAGTCACAGCAAATACCCCTGGGAATAGAGCGAGTTAAGTGTTTTTGTTTGAGGCTGTAGTGGACTAGCCACAACTCCCAGCAATTCTCACCCCCAGAGCCAGCTACAAGTAAACTTAGGTCACCTTCCCCTAGCTATGGGTGTATATGCTTCAAGCTGGAAAGTTTGGCTCTGAGCTATGCTGTCTCTGCTCTTTCACTTGAAGTCCCTTTTAACAGCTCTGACCACCCCATTGCTTCCCCAAAGACTCTACAGTGTCACTACACCACCAAATAAAGCAATCCTAGAGAAAGGATTCCACCACATATTCATCCCTTAGGGCTTTTTTGCACCACACTAGCTGCAGTGACTGAAAAAAACCCCCAAGGCTGTCCATTGACGTGGCTGCTTGAGCAGTCAGCTGCTGCCTTTGAAGGCTGCAAGAACCACAATGCCTTCCTCAGGGAAAGAGATTAATTTACATTGTCCTGAATACTGAAAGAAGACAAATTCCAGTTCTTGACAACACAAACCTACAGATTTTTTTTTTTCCTTGCAAAAGTGTCAGAGATTGCAGCTTAATCCTTAGAATAATGGGATTGTCAGGGTTGGAAGGGACCCCAAGGGTCATCCAGTTCCAATCCCCCTGCCATGGACAGGGACACCTCACTCTAGATCAGGTTGCCCAGAGTCATATCCAGCCTGGCCTTAAAAACCTCCAGGGATGAGGCTTCCACCACCTCCCTGGGCAACCTGTGCCAGTGTCTCACCACCCTCATGGGGAAGAACTTCTTCCTAAGGTCTAATCTAAATCTCCCCTCCTCTAGCATGGATCCATTCCCCCAAGTCCTATCACTACCTGACACCCAGCTTTCTTGTAGCCCCCTTCAGATATTGGAAGGCCACAATGAGGTCTCCTCAGAGCCTTCTTTTCTCCAGACTGAGCAGCCCCAACTCTCAGCCTGTCCTCACATGAGTGGAGCTCCAGCCCTCTGCTCATCCTCGTGGCCCTTCTCTGGACACCTTCCATAAAAGGCACACGGCCTTTTGTTTTTCATGCATTATGGACATGCAAAAGCTCTACAAGAGTCACAGCCAAATAAAAATATACTGGGGGGGGGCTGGACTTGAAGATCTCCAGAGGTCCCTTCCACCCCCTAACACCCTGTGATCAGTCAGGCAATGACCTGAACTGGGAATCCTTTCAAGACATTTATACACCCAAATAGCTGTTGCGAAAAGAATCTAATTCCAGGCATTCCCTCTGAGCACACTCTGATGACCAAAGTTCTCTTCCTTACAATAGAAGAGAGAAACTCTTCTCAAGCAGAGCCTCTGTCAAAGGACACTCCCCATCATTAACAGGTTTTCTGGTGTTGGAAGATGTCTAATTATAGAAACCAAACCTTGTTCAAAACAAGGTCTGCATGCTCATGCATGCAGAAAATAATCTGCACCATAGGCAGTGCCATGTGTTAGAGGCAAGGCAGAACCACCTGAGGATGGGAGCTCAGTGAACAACACTAGCAACTGACACAATACCCCCCTGGAAACATCTGCCCACAAAATGATTCAAACCTGCTCCAGCTGGGCCATTTGGGGAGCTTTTATTTTGGTCAAGATTTGACGTGAGGAGAAGAGCAAGCTGGAGCAGGAGGGCAATGTCTGAAGTTTCTAGATGTTAGAGTACAGCTCTCATTGGTCAACCTTTCCACTCTCAAAAAGCAGGAGGACAGTGGCAAAACCCCATACTGAGAGGAAAAGGAGGAAGAAGCAAACAAACCTAAAGGCCCAGTTTTTATCTAGATTGCTTCAGAAACACAAAAGTCTAGGTTAATCAGCCTCTACCAATGAAAACCAAAAGCTAACACCTGCCATGCTCTGCTGGTTTGCTCTTAGTCTTTGTGGTTAGGGATCTCATTCTTTCAATATGGAATAGCTCAGACTTTGTTCTCTCTTGCCCCTCTCTTTTGTCCAACCTAACCCCGTGATAAAGAACAACACACACTCCCCAAACTCCAGTCTTACTGATACTTGCTCTGCTTTATTGAGACCTTTCTGGTTTTCCCATTAAAAAAAAAAAAAAAAAGGAGGAAAATGGTGATAAAACTGTAGAATCAGATGGTGATAAAATTGTGGGGTCAAATAGTGCTAGAATTGTGGCTCAGATGGTGACAGAATTGTGGGGTCAGATGGTGACAGAATTGTGGGGTCAGATGGTGACAGAATTGTGGGGTCAAGATGGTGACAGAATTGTGGGGTCAGATGGTGACAGAATTGTGGGGTCAGATGGTGCTAGAATTGTGGGGTCAGATGGTGACAGAATTGTGGGGTCAGATGGTGACAGAATTGTGGGGTTAGATGGTGCTAGAATTGTGGGGTCAGATGGTGACAGAATTGTGGGGTCAGATGGTGCTAGAATTGTGGGGTCAGATGGTGACAGAATTGTGGGGTCAGATGGTGCTAGAATTGTGGGGTCAGATAGTGACAGAATTGTGGGGTCAGATGGTGACAGAATTGTGGGGTCAGATGGTGCTAGAATTGTGGGGTCCAGATGGTGCTAGAATTGTGGGGTGAGATGGTGACAGAATTGTGGGGTCAGATAGTGACAGAATTGTGGGGTCAGATGGTGACAGAATTGTGGGGTCCAGATGGTGCTAGAATTGTGGGGTCAGATAGTGACAGAATTGTGGGGTCCAGATGGTGACAGAATTGTGGGGTCCAGATGGTGACAGAATTGTGGGGTCCAGATGGTGACAGAATTGTGGGGTCAAGATGGTGACAGAATTGTGGGGTCAGATGGTGCTAGAATTGTGGGGTCAGATGGTGACAGAATTGTGGGGTCAGATGGTGACAGAATTGTGGGGTCAGATGGTGCTAGAATTGTGGGGTCCAGATGGTGACAGAATTGTGGGGTCAGATGGTGACAGAATTGTGGGGTCAGATGGTGACAGAATTGTGGGGTCAGATGGTGCTAGAATTGTGGGGTCAGATGGTGCTAGAATTGTGGGGTCAGATGGTGACAGAATTGTGGGGTCAGATGGTGACAGAATTGTGGGGTCAGATGGTGACAGAATTCTGGGGTCAGATGGTGACAGATTTGTGGGGTGAGATGGTGACAGAATTCTGGGGTCAGATGGTGACAGAATTGTGGGGTCAGATGGTGACAGAATTGTGGGGTCAGATGGTGACAGAATTGTGGGGTCAGATGGTGACAGAATTGTGGGGTCAGATGGTGACAGAATTGTGGGGTCTCTCCATTTCAGTGGAGAAGCACAGGTCAGCACCTTTCCCTGTGAAAATGCCTCTCAGTTTGCAGTTTCTCACTGTAACTTGCCAGGAAGGCAGCCTGTTTTTCTCTAAAACATTGTTAGAATGGTTTGATGCGTTGCTAGGAAGCCTTCCCAGAGCCTGATTGCTGGTCCATAGCAGAGCAGAATGTTAGGAAAGATCAGCAGGAGCAGAGATGAATGCAAGATGTGTTGATGAGTATCAGCTTGATGCTAAATCCATCTTTCTTTTTTTTACTGAATGAGGGACTGTGTTATTTGACAAAAATCCAAACCCTGGATAGCTTGAGGAGACAAAAATGAAATGCTAGAGGAGTAATCATCAAGCACAGCTCTCTGGGTGCTGTAGACAGTCAGCTATTTTTAGTCATCTGTTCCCTAACTGAAATGCTGAGGGGAGAGGAAGATTTTTAGAAGCATCTATGGAGCATTCCTGTTCTGCAGTGCAGCAGCTGTTTGCACAGACAAACTCAACCTCTGGCTTCCACACACAGACCTGTCTCAGCTGGGGCAAACTGATCATCCTGCTTTCTGGAGCCACAGCACCTGGGGACTTTCCAAGGAACATTAGTGGACTGCAGGTAATTTTCTTCCCCCTTCTCCCTTGCCATAACCCAATTCATCCCACCCTTTGACACAAGTCAGGTGCATTAGGCAAACATTCATGGATTTCAGATCACAGAAGCACAGAATGGTAATGGTTTGGAAGGGACATCCAGAAATCATCCAGTCCAAACCTCCTGCCAAAGCAGGATCACCTAGGGCAGGTCACACAGGAAACTGTTTCCAGGCTCTGGAAATGGACTGAAATGAGGATTAGAAGACAGTTTATTGAAGCTCAGATTCAGAGACAAAAACATCAACAGCTTTGTCACAAAGCAGAAAACAAAGTCTCTGGGCCTCAGAAGTTCCCTGGGCCCCCAAATCCAATGCTAATGAAGGCTGTTGGAGAAGCAAAGGGAGATTTTTCAGACAGGCAACAAATGTGTTAGTTGCTGATATATCTTTCCCGGGCTGCATTAATCTCTGGCCAGCCTTCATCTTAGGCAGTTGGTTGTGTTTTACACAGATTTCAGGGCATTGGAAGAACCACCTTAAGGAGGTGTCCATATAGAACAGCCCAGCTTGACCTTGAGCATCTCAGTGTGGGTCCATTTGAACAATGCTATTGATGCTTCCTAAATTCTCGTGGACCTTCTGTTCTCTGCCAGCTCAAAAAGGGACAAAAAAAATCTCTACAATGAGTTTTTAAAAGGAAGAGGAGGAAGAAAGAAAAAGAGAGTCAGAAAGAGGTTTATTAATAACTGACACCAGCGGTGCCACCTCCTGCTGATACAGCGATTGTTGAGCTGGCACCCTGAAGGAGGGCAGAAATCCATGCTGGAAGAACAGAAGCAACCACTTTTTTTTTTTTTTCTTCCTCTCCTGAAGAAGTTTACTTGTTCTCTGTCTTATTCCTGCTCACCCAGCTCTCTTTGGCTGCTTTTTCCTCAACCTAAATGCTCAGACTGGTTGCAGAAGCAGGAGAGGGAAGCCCGAGAGATGAGGGTTGTGTAAGGCAGCCACAGCAGCCTTACCTTTATAGTTTAATTGGTGCTACTTAGTTTCATACTCAGAACAAGCTTCTTATCCCAAATGAAGGACAACAGGATCACAGAATGTTAGGGGTTGGAAGGGACCTCCTAAGAGCATCCAGCCCAACCCCCCTACCAGAGCAGGATCACCCAGGGCAGGTCACACAGGAACACACCCAGGTGGGTTTGGAAAGTCTCCAGAGAAGGAGGCTCCACAACCTCTCTGGGCAGCCTGCTCCAGGGCTCTGTCATCCTCACAGTGAAAAAGTTTTCCCTTCTGTTCCCATGGTACCTCCTCTGCTCCAGCTTGCACCCACTGCCCCTTGTCCTATCACTGGACATCCTCCCCACACTGCCCTGCACATCTTTATCACCAGCAATGAGGGCACCTCTCAGGCTCCTCTGCTCCAAGCCCCAGCTCCCTCAACCTGTCCTCACAAGGAGATGTTCCACTGCCTGCAGCAGTCTTGTGGCTCTGTGCTGGACTCTAAGAACCTGAGAAAACATCCCTCCCTGTGTTAACAGCTAACTGAGCATGACTGACAGCTACTCAGACATCATTTGTCCTCTCTATTCCCATTCTTTCCTCCCCAGTCTTAACAGCCTGGTGCAGTGTAATCCCAAAGTAAGTCTATCTACATGAGCCTCCAGAGAGCTGTCCTGCTCCAGAAACCTGAGCTCAGAGCAGGGCCCAGTCTCACTCCTCCAGTTTGGAGCTTTCCCAGCCCCAGAAGGAAACCCACAAATTATTCCAGCAACACCTTCTACAGAGTGAGGTGGCAACAGCAAGCACATGGCTCTGCATGGTCCCAAGCTGCACTATTTTCACCCTAGTTACCTTTTCAGGCAGGCTAAGACCAGTAACACCAGAGCCACTGCAGCTGTGGCCAGTCTCATCCACCTGGATCCTTTTCTCCTGCACACAACTCTGGACTCTTGCATTATTGTGGCCACTACAAGAGTGTTTGGTTTTGGTCCCTTGAGCCACAGCAAGAGCAGCCTCTCAGGTGTTGCCTGCAACATGTCCATGTTTGTCAGGGTGACCTCGTCCTGTGTGTGTGCCTCTGACACAGCTGGCCTGAAAATACAAATCTCCACTAGAGGAAAATGGGGCAAAAGGGAAGTGCTGTCTACAGGCTTGATGCTGTGGGACCATATTCTGTGGGGTTTTAAAGCTGGGATTGCCCAGGGAGGTTGTGGATGCCTCCTCCCTGGGGGTGTTCAAGGCCAGGCTGGGTGAGGCCTTGAGCAGCTGAGTCTAGCTGAGAGGTGTCCCTGTCCATGGTGGGGAGGTTGGAGATGATCTCTGAGGCCCCTTCCAACCTGAGCCATTCTGTGATTCTATGAATCAGTTCTCAAAACAACCTCCAACCCCAAACCCCATTTTTTCCTGCAAGGAAAGCAGTCCATAGAGAAACAGGATGTGCATCAAGTTAGCCTCTAGGAGCAACCAGAGACAAAGCAAGGCCAAAAGAAGAAATCAGTTCAGTTATGCTCTGACACTAACATTAATGGAAGTCAAATTAGGTAGAGCATTAGTAGAAGAAAAGCATCTCTCCAAAGCACTGGTAGAGCAAACACTGTTGCCATAAATACCTCACACTCCCAGAAGCAGGTCGATTAAATGTCTGCAGTTAAATATTTACAGAGTAGATTGCATGGCTTTGGGAGCTGTAGGAGCTGCCTGCAGAATGCCAGTGTGCAGTCCTGTCTTCAGGGTCTCCACAGAGCACTTCCAGAGTCAGCTCTCCATTGCTCCCTATGTACATAGTTAGCTATCAGGAAGGAGCACAGCTGCCCCAGGAGGAGGACAAGCCAGGAGCTGAGGGTACCCACAGCACAGGCTGGGAAGGGACTGCACCAGCAGGACACAGTTCCACAGTACCTGAGCAGGGTTGATGGTAACAGTCACAGGTCCTCCAACAGCTCAGGCATCACCAGACCAGACAAGGCAATGAGTTGGAGCCATGGTTAAGTGAGTCTGGATGAGCAGGGGTTAGGGGAGGCATAACTGTCCCTGTGGCACAGCTTTGGCAAGGACCAGGGACTAGACTGACTCCAAGGGGGGCTCTTGGCCACAGGCAGGGGTCCCAGGCAGGCTCAGCAGGGCAATTAATGCCTGTTGGTGCACCCAGGCTGTGGCACTGCTCTTGCACCAAACTGCTCTGCTAGGCTTCTACCAGCCATCAGCCAACTCAAAGAATTCTGTAAGCTTTAACTCTACTTCAGCTCTATGTGACTGCAGCCAGGGTATCTGCTGGAGGCATCCACACCTCTACACAACCACTCCATTCTTTCTTCCTCTCTTTGCTTTATTCCTCCCACAGCTCTGACATTGAAGAATCAAGAAAAAAAAAAACCAAACTAAACCAAACCAAACACAACACAATAACAAAACCACCAAAACAAAAACAAAACAAACAAAAACAACAACAAACCCCCCCCCAAAAAAAACCCCAAAAGACCTGCAAAGATCTTACAATGAAATCTAGTCCTGCTCCATGGAAGTGGATCCTCTGCAACATCAGGTAGTTTGGTTTTGGATATCTAACCTGCTCCTGAAGACCTTCAGCAATGAGAAACAGAAGAGTCTCAAAAAAAAAAAAAAACACCCAAACCAACAACTTGTACTGTTCACTATTCATACCATTAAAATGCTTTTAAAATCTGAAAGTGCTTCTAGTATTCCCCCAGGACTTAGCTTTAAGGAAGCATGGGCTCAGAGAAGAAGAGGAGAACCTCTCTCAAACTCCTCAGCACAGCCCTTCTAATACACCCCAGGATGCCTTTAGCCTTCTGAGCCATAAGGGCACATTGCTGGCTCATGGTCATGCTGCCAGGTACTTCCTTGCATGCTGGGTGCTGACTATTCCCAATGGATTCAGATGGAAGTTATCTTGAACTAAAACCATGCTCAGTCCTACAAACAAATGGTGTTTATTAAAAAATAGCATGAAAATACTTTCCCAAGCATATAAACACCTACAGAGAGGCACCGTGGCTTTAATCTTTTGGATTTAACCTTTGAGACTTCAATCTTTTGGACATTATGGCTTTAATCTTTAACCTTTTGGACTTAAACCAGGGTTCTCTCTATTAACTTAGAAATTAAAAAAATAGAATGTTTTAAATTGCAGAAATCACACATCAGCAGGAGCATTTCCATCATTACATTTGGTGTAAATTCCAAGCCAAAACAAAGCAGTCAAGCAGGCTTCCAGAAGAAACAAAAATGTTTTTTTTTTAAATGCATGTTCTAATTAGAGGAAATAAAACTCATTCTAGAAGGTTAAAAATTATTCTGAAGCTGAGCACTATTGGAGAAAAGAAATCTGTCAAAAGGAAGTAAGCTGTCAGACTGGGGTTTGGGTTACCTCCAGAGCTGAACTGACATTTCCTTAGAACCATAAATACCATAATTATTCCTCCTTGCTCACCCCAGACATAACCCAAAGTAGTACATTGCTTACTGGAAACAAACCTCTTCACTCAATATTGCAGCAGTGCCACTTGTGCTTTTATTTTGGCATTCTTGATTCCAGCAGGATTCTTAAGAGTGAGGAATGTGGAGCTGGGTCAATAAAAGTTGATAAAAGTTGAGTATTTTAGACTAGTGGAAGAACAAAAAAAGTGAAGCAAATCTCCCATGATGACGTTCTGCTGAAAGGTGTGAGCTGTCTGTGCACAGTGAGACACCAAGAGAAGAGGAGCTACATTCACAGGCTGATGGCAAGAGTCCAAGCAGGCTCTTGGCCCATGAGCAGAGCCAACACTAAGTGTTTACATCTGCTTAATGCTGTGCCATGAGGATCCATCCTGTGCATAGCCACACCTCCAGAAGAGCTACTCCTAGCACACATATGCTAAGCACAGTGGTCATACAACATCTTTCTTTCACTGCAAGAGCAAGCCAAAGAGCTTTTATCTGGACTGTTCCCTCTTGGCTTTAGAAATATCAATAATGTTTCATTCTTCTGACACCACTATCAGCTATATTAAATGAATTTTACTGAGAAGAATCAACTAAAACTCACACACAGCTCCCTTATGAGGTAGTTAGGGGCAGATTCTCTCAATTTTAAAGCAGAAAATTGAGCTGCAGTACAGCTAAGTCCATGGCACTGCTTGAACCCAGTCCTCCTCCCAGTATTTTGCTCTAAGAGGAAAATCACACACACACACAAAAAAAAAAAAAAAAGAGTACAAATGGAGTACTCCTAGCAAAATACAGAAACCTTGCCTGGACCAATTGACTTCACTCTCTTGAAACAGTGGCTTTAAAAACAGTCCTGATAAATGCAGTACAATGAAGTCTGAAATGGAAAACATTCTGAGAATGTTTTATAAAATGCTGAGATGAACCCTTGAAGGTCTTAATTCATTTGGTGGGCAGAATCTCACAGACTTCAACAAAAGCATGAAAAATGTGATCATCTGGTAAGACTCTTACACTGAGTTCTGTCAAGAAGGAGCAGGGCTGCCCCAGGAGGAGGACAAGCCAGCAGCACTGGATCACAGGGCAGATTTGAAAGCATTTACTGTGCTGGCTGCAAAAACTCTGACGTGAACACAGCTTCTGCATAATCCTCACAAACATCCTGCAGCTCTGCTGCCACATCACAGAGGGCTTCTTCTGTCAGCTGATCTGCAAGGCTAAGGGGAAAGGAGGGAAAAGAAAGGAGAAGGCTCAGGAAGTCAGATTTCAAATTCCTGTCACTCGGTCAGCTGAGAGCACTGCTCTGACTTTCAAGGCAAACACTGAGGATGTTTCATTCTTTCTGCTGGTTAGCCTAAGACAAGATCTAAATATCACAGAACCATAGATTGGCTTAGGTTGGAAGGGATCTCGGAGATCATCTGCTCCAACCTTCCCACCATGGCCTGGAATGCCTCTCAACTAGACTCAACTGCTCAAGGCCTCATCCAGCCTGGCCTTGAACACCCCCAGGGAGGAGATACCCACAACCTCTCTGGGCAGCCTATTTCAGAGTCTCACCACCCTCATACTGAAGAACTTCTTCCTAAGATGCAGTCTAACTCTTCTCTCCCTCAGCTTCAAACCAGTCTCCCTTGTCCTGTCCCTAAACACCCTTATGGAAAGTCCCTCTGCAGCCTTCCTATAGGATCCCTTCAGGTTGGATGAGGCCTTGAGCAGCTAAGTCTAGCTGAGAGGCATCCCTGCCCTTGGCAGGGAGGTTGGATTAGATGACCTCTGAGGTCCCTTCTAACCTAAGCCATTCTATGATTCTATTTGGAATTTACATGTCCCCCTCCCCACTTCTTTCCTGAATAAGGACAGAAAAACCTGTTCATCAGCTGACACATTCACTCAAACCCCACAAAGACAGTGAAGATACCTCTCAGCAATCTGCCATGGATCAAAACTGCCAACTGCCTCATGGCAAGTAAGTTTCAAGTGTTGCTTGTATCTGCTGTTGTACTCAGAGATGCTCCTGAGCATGGCCTTGGGCACAGAGAGAGCCACACAGCCCTCTTCCCGTGGGGAATTCCGAGTCCAGGGCTGCAGAATGGCAATTCCAGTCTGCAGTTCCTCCTCTGCTTCTTTGTTTTCATCAATATCACTGGAAATATAAAACAATCATTAAACCACAACTAGAGTTTTCCAAGTGTGTTTGTGAAGGATCAGAAAACCTTTCCCAATAGTAACCACAATTTTCTGTAATGAAAAGAGGCAGCTCACAGGCACCACAGTTTAAGGTAGGGCTGAACATTCCACTTACTTGCTATCAAAAGGCTTCCCAAAGAAAATGTCCCTTTCTGGCTCTGAGTGTCCATTTAATTTGGTTAGCTGAATTGGATGAGGAGATGTAGGTCTTTGAGCAATTGATGCCATCTGTTGTTCTAGAAGGAAGGAAATAACATTTTTAATTGTTACTTGGGAAAAGAAAGCCAAAATTTACTTGCAGGTAGGTCTTCAGAGAGGCTTTTGCTTCTTTTAAGGGGAAGTTCTTCTGGTAAGTAAGGTCTTGAAGGTGAGAAGCCCCTGAAATGTAAATGCAATCCTGCATTTGCAAGAGCTCAGTGTGTTAAAGTTGAGCATTTTAGAAAGTCTACCTTTAGTATAAATAGTTTGGTGTCTCAGTGGATACTTTTAGAGGTGAGATAAAAAAATACCACTCTGAAGCTAGTAGAGTCTGTTCAGCTTGGCACTAAATCCAAGACATGGCAAAAAAAAAATCCAACAATATCATCTTCTCCACACAAAACCTCATTAAATTTGGGTAGGAAAATGAATGCTAAGGAAAGACAAATCCCCAGAAAAGGGACATCATTCAAACTAAGAGTTGATGATTGGAAGCATGTGTTAAAGATTCTCATCCCTCAACTCAGCTGCACCAGGAGTGCTTCCCATCCAAATGGAGCTCCAATAAAGGCAAGTAGAAAATGGCAGCCACAAAGATGATCCACGGGCTGGAGCACCTCTGCTATGAGCACAGGCTGAGAGCGCTGGAGGCGTTCAGCCTGGGGAAGAGAAGGCTCTGCTGGGAGGCACCTTAAAGCTGCCTTCAAATACCTGAAGGGATCCTACAGGAAGGCTGCAGAGGGACTTTTCATGAGGGTGTCCAGAGACAGAACAAGGGGGAATGGTTTGAAGCTGAGGCAGAGCAGAGTTAGACTGGAGCTGAGGAAGAAGTTCTTCAGTGTGAGGGTGGTGAGACTCTGGAACAGGCTGCCCAGGGAGGTTGTGGGTGTCTCCTCCCTGGGGGTGTTCAAGGCCAGGCTGGATGAGGCCTTGAGCAGCTGAGTCGAGTTGAGAGCTATCCCAGTCCATGCAGGGGGAGGTTGGAGCAGATGATCTCTGAGGTGCCTTCCCACCTGAGCCATTCTGTGACTCTCCCCAGAGAGATCCTTCCTCTTTAAAACACTGATTTTTAGAACCTTGTTTGAGGAACACTAAAAGGAGCTCCTATAGAAAAAAAAAATGTACATGGATGGTGCTACTTGATCAAACATAAATCAGTGGCTTGATTTCAAGACACCCATCAGAGGACAAACAAATTGCATCAAGCAGAGCCTCACCTGTTTGGTCCTCCCGGGCCCAGGCGGCCGGATCGCTGTACAGGATCTGGGTGAACCTGCGGCGCACCGCCTCCTGGTACCTCTGGGGTGGAAGAGACAACAGCACTCAACCAACACACACAGCTCTGCTGACCCGTGGCAGACTTTGCTTCATTCAGAATGGAGACACTTACAGATAGTACAGTTTCTGGAGACTACAAGAAATTGGTGCTCAGTCTGGAGAAGAGAAGGCTCTGAGGTGACCTTATTGTGGCCTTTCAATATCTGAAGGGGGCTACAAGAAAGCTGGGGAGGGACTTTTTAGGCTATCAGGTAGTGATAGGACTAGGGGGAATGGAATAAAGCTGGAAGTGGGGAGATTCAGGCTGGAAGTGAGGAAGAAGTTATTCCCCATGAGAGTGGTGAGAGCCTGGAATGGGTTGTCCAGGGAGGTGGTTGGGGCCCCATCCCTGGAGGTGTTTAAGGCCAGGCTGGATGAGGCTCTGGCCAGCCTGATCTAGTGTGAGACATCCCTGCCCATGGCAGGGGGGTTGGAACTAGATGATCCTTGTGGTCCCTTCCAACCCTGACTGATTCTATGATTCTAATGAGAGAGAGAAAAGAAAAAAAAAAATCTTACTTCAATTTCTTCCATTCTTTGCAACATTGCCTCCAGACTGGGAGTGTCAGCCATAGGCACAGCTTTGGTCTGGAGTCTCTCACACTGCTCTGTACCCCACAGTTCCTGAGCAGTATCTTCCAAAAGATCATCCAATAGCTTTTCATTTAGAATATCTGCATTTGCTGTGACCTGCTAGTTAAAAAAGAAACAACAATAACAACAGATCAAACCCAAACAGCCCCACAGCCAATGCAAGAAAGAAATCCTAGAATGGCTCAGGTTGGAAGGACCTCAGAGATCATCTACTCCAACCTCCCCACCATGCCCAGGGACACCTCTCCACTAGACTCAGCTGCTCAAAGCCTCATCCAGCCTGGCCTTGAACACCCCAGAGAGGAGGCAGCCACAGCCTCCCTGGGCAGCCTATTCCAGAGTCTCACCACCCTCTTACTGAAGAACTTCTTCCTCAGCTCCAGTCTAACCCTGCTCTCCCTCAGCTTCAAACCATTCCCCCTTGGCCTGTCTCTAGAAACTCTCATGAAAAGTCCTTCTGCAGCCTTCCTGTAGGATCCCTTCAGGTACTGGAAGGCAGCTCTAAGGTCCCCCCAGAGTCTTCTCCAGGCTGAGCAATCCCAGCTCCCCCAGCCTGTGCTCAGAGCAGAGGTGCTCCAGCCCTTGAATCATCTTTGTAGCCTCCTCAGGACTTGCTCCAACAGCTCTGTGTCCTTCTTGCACAAGTAAGAGTTGCATTAAGCTGAGAAGAAATGGTGTGTTACCCCTTGATTAAGATTTTACAGCTCTAAAGGCATCCTCCAAAGAGTGGCATGAGCTTGATTGTACTACCTGTGTCCTGTCTGCTAGAGGTTCTAAGTTCTCCTGTGCTGCCATCCCAACTTTGTCTGCAAACTGGGCTGGGGAAACACTTTGTGACCTACACACACACACAAAAAAAAAAGAACAAATGACAAATGCACTCTGAAACTTGACATGACAACAGAATCTTAAAACCCCAAACTCATTAACTGTACTTTTTGGGGACTGGTGGGAGTGAGGAGAAGACCATATCAGATCTGACACCATGTGTTAGATCTTCAAAGTCAGTCATTATCTTAATTTCTCTACTTTCTCTTCTGCTAAGGTCAGTGAACAGCTTCACTCTTCTTGAAGTTTCTGCTTCAAGCCATGGTAGCCATCAGAAATAAAACAGTAACAGAGGGTTACAGATTGCACACTGACATCATGTGATCCTGAGTGCTAGTTCAGAAAACTGGAAAAAGCCTTGGAGACAAAATTCCTGGTGACTCAAACTCTATGAACCAGGAAAGGCTGATCAGAACCAAGGATCTTCAGCTATGTTTCTGCTAAACAGCGCTGAGAGGAGCTCCTCATCTTACCATGCACACTGCCTAGCACAGATCCAGCAGCTGGATCAGTGGTCAAGTCTCATACTTCACCTGCCACAAACAGCAGCCCCAAACCAAACTCAACCTGGGGAGCCCTGCTCTACAAGATGCTGAACACAGCTTAAACCCAACCTGCACTCTGTTCACGGGCCCGACAAGGGCATTTCATCCTTTTGCAACAGGAAAATAATCTTCATCTCCTTAATGCAGTGCTGTGCATCCCCACTCTGCATGCTGTCAGTGCCCTGCCCAGCACAGCTTGGCCTGGATCTCCCAGACAGCACTGGGATCTGATCCAGCAAAAAGCACAAAGCAGCAGCTCCTCCCAGGCCGGATGGGTGAGAGGGCTTCACGCCAGGTGGGAAAAGACAACTACCAGGAAGTGAGCTGTGCTGTGCCACCTGCCTGCATGGCCTGACAGCCAGGCCAAAGCCACCCAATTTACCATGGGAGACAGCAGCATTTCCAGAGGGGGCTGCTGCAGGTGGTGAACGTACCGCTGGGGTGCCACGGGTGGGGGCGCCGGGCGTGGGGGCACGCAGGGCACCCTGCCCTCCTTCACAGGCCGTTGGGTCTCCTTCAGCTGGGAGGCTATGGTGGTCTCCTGGAACCGGGCACGCTTCCCTCCAGGCTGCACCTGCCTTGCCTGCAGAGATTTCAGCATCCCCTTAAAATTCAGAGAGTGAAAACAGACTCCAGTTGTTGACTTTGTAAAGCGTTTTGCATTCTGCTTCGGCACTCCCCTTGAAGTCCTGCCTGCTGGCTTTGCTGCACAGATGACACATGGGGAGGATTTACAACTGATCTGAAGGGAAGCAGAACTGTTCTTGAACAAAACAGATGCTGAAGCCTGCAACTATTGTTTTTGCAAACAGTTCCCATTTTTTTCAACGTTGCTCCTCATGGGGAAAAGAGGCAGAATCCCTTCTCCTGCCCTGCTGCCCACACTGCTCTGGCTGCAGCCCAGCACACAGCTGCCTGCTGGGCTGCAGGAGGGCACTGCTGGCTCATGGGGAGCTTCTCATCAGCCAGCACCTCCAAGTCTCTTTCTTCAGGGCTGCTGTCAACCCACTCTGCACCCAACCTGGATTTGTGCTTGGGACTGGCTTGACTCACATGCAGGCCCTTGCACTGGGACTTGTTGAACCTCATGCAGCTGACACTGACTCACTTCTTGAGCCTGTCAAGATCCTTCTGGATGCCATCCCTGCCCTCAAGCAAGTCCCCTGCACCTCACAGCTTGGCAAACTTGCTAAGGATACCCTCAATGCCATTGCCCATGTGGCTGACAAAGATGTCTTACATTTGATAACAAATCTCAGAGGCCAAATAAAAGCAAACACCAATCCTTTTGCCACTTCCATACCTGTGATTTGCTAGGTAAGCACATCCCTTTCTTCTTCAAAGAGCCACTTTCAAGGCTACGATCCTTTCTTCCAGCTCCAGCTCTCACCAATGCATCTTTTCTTCCTCGTGAAGTGGAGCTGGGGGGTCCTTTGCTCTCTGGAGTAGGGGGATCCTTTCCTTCTGGGAATTTATTGTGCAATAGATGAGCACAACTGTTTGCCTTCTGAACTGCTGAAAGATTTGCAACATGTCAACGCTGATCTATATCAAGAATAACAAATAAACCTTTGACTGTAAGTTGAAAGGATTTAATAATTCAAAATACAAACCAGTCAAGAGACTCCTGGCAGCTGCAGGTTTTCTATGTTCTTGCCTGTGCTGTCCCTTTAAGATGAGAAGTTTCTGTTCTCTTTTTGGAGATGGGAGCTGCTTTCTGGCTGGAAATGTCTCAGTGTTACTTGGAGATTTGCCCTGAGATGCTGCAACACATTTCTTCACCTTTTTGGGTGTTTGTTTCTTTTCCAGCAGTGACTCCAGATCCTGCCCCACATATTTAGAATTTTAGTCACACTCTCAGTAAAATTGATGTAATAATAAGAAGCAAATCCAAGAGATTCTAGGTAGCTGGAACTTTTTTTGGTTTGGTTTTGGTTTGATAGTTTCATCATGCAAAATTTGTCCAATTATTAACTTAACTCTTACAGAAAAGGCTTGCATTTAAGTTTTGACAACTGACTCCAGCACATTATCTGCTTACAGCAATTCCAAAAGAAATGGACACAAAGGCTATGGACAAAAAAAAAAAAAAAAAAAAAAAAAAAAAAAAAAAAAAAAAAGTAGTGCAGATGGCTATGATAAGACAGCACACTTCTTCCACTGTGAAGTCCAAACTTGAGCAAATCATGGAATCACAGAATACTTTGGGTTGGAAGGGACCTCCAAAGGCCATCTAGTCCAACCCCCCTGCTGCCAGCAGGGCCATCCCCCAGTAGCTCATCATTAATTAGGAACATTACAACCATATTTATGCATTAGAAAACATGGCTTCTACAAAGCCCCAACCCAACAGCAAGAAATCCTGCCATCTCCTGAACACACAAGATAGGTTGCAGTCTCACATTTCACTCCATCTCTTCTCCCTTAGCTAAAGCAAAATGGTTTTTTTTTCCCCTACCTCGACTTGCAGCAAGATATCAATGATGACATCAGAAATGGAGGAATCCCCTTCTAGTTTGGCAGAACAGAGAGACAGCTGTCGAATGAGGCTGCCCAGCTCCCTGTAGTGGGCAGGAACCTGCTGCTCTGCTTGATCTGCAAAATGATTGGCAAACGTGTGCAAGGCTCTTACGGCTCCTCTGTGCGCTGCTGCCAGCCTGGACACTGCTTGAGACTGGGGAGGGGACAAAGAAATGCTTTCATTGCTGTAGTTTCTAAGAATCTTGGTACCATTCAAACAACTTTTACCAAACTCAGGCTTGGGATCATCCTGATGGGCATGAGGCCATTTGTGAGACAAAACAAGTGAATGACTGAAGGTACTACACAACAGTACTCAAACCAACTATCCTGCCAGCTTCAGATCAAAGAGCTTGGGTTTAACATATTCTGATGTCTCTCCTACCTATGCCAACAAAGTACCTACAGGCATGGGCTTGGGTCTGATGTGCAACAACTGCCAAACACAGAACAGTCTCCATCCATCACAAGTGGTGGAAAAGCACAAGAGAACAAGGGGACAATATCGGCCAAACAGGAGGCATGACCTCAGTGCTGTCTTTCTGAAAGATGCCGAGCAGAGCAGAAAATCAGAAAGGAGGCTGATAAAACTGAGTGACATCAACAGGAAGTTAAAAACTGTAGTCCAGAGTAGAAGAGAGTGTTATTCAGAAAAGGAAGTGGGATGAAGAAGGAATTAGAAGGCACAGAAAAGCAGAAAACCAACAGTCTTCCTCTTGACTTCACTGTAGACAGATAAGAACAGAGGAGAAGATGGAAGCAGCAATGGCAGTATGAGAGCAAAGGAGACACAGCCCTGTGAGGAGACAAAAGGTGAAAGATCCAAAGGAAACCTCCCTTCTGGAAAGGGCATAGCTGTACCCAAGATAACTCAACTCAATTAGAAAATCTTCTCTCAGTAAGTTATAGCCTGAAGGATAATTACATCTTACCTTTTTAGTATGTTTGATTTTATGAGCACTCAGTTTCTCTAAATCATCCTGAATTTCTTTTACCTGTTTATCAAGAAAGGAGGAGGAGAGAGGAAAGTGAGTCAGGCTCAGCTCCATGTCTATAAATGAACAATTAATCTTCACTGCAACATCTGAGTGACAGTCCAAATTTTCCAACTGTGATGCTTACCTCTTTGTCACAAGAGGATTAATCACACCATTCAGCTCTAAACTAGAATGCCATGGAAGTTAGAGACAACTTGATGACATTTCTCTGGTTTCAGTTCATTTCTCTCAAGCCCAGCTACCCTAGATCCCAGGTTACAATGCCAGCTCCTACCTGCTGCTGGAGCACATACAGCATCCGTGCTGAGCGTGCAGCTTGTTTCTGCCTTCTAGCACAAACTCGTTGCTCTTCATCAGGATCTAAAATTTCTCTCTCTCTCCCTAAGAAGCATGAAATGTAAAGTTTTACATCTCCATTTAACATGTGAAAATCCCAATTAGGTCATAACAACAAACAATTTAGCAACAAGCCTCTTTCAAGCAGAGCCAGCACACAATATATTTCGCCAGGCTCCCTTCAGCAGTGATGGCAGGGAGTGATTTTATCTCCATGTCTTGCTTCTTTTTAGAAGCTGACTGAACATTCCTGTACTCAGTAGTTATATCTTACCAAATCACAGGACACCCCTCAGCTTTAGAGCAGCCAGGCAGCAGGCACTGGGGGTGGCTGGGCTGGAGGCAGCCTTTGCATTACTTGGTTTGGATTTCTTTCTTCTTCCTCTTTCCTCCCCTTAGAAAACTATCTTTCTCTCTTTATCTCAACCCCTAAGTTTTCTTGCTTTTAATCTTTCTATTCTCTTCCCTGTCCCCCTGAAGTGGAAAGGAGCACAAGTGGCACTTTGCTGCCAGCAAGGGTTGGCCCACACCAGGGTGTCAGCACATTAATCATGCTACTGCACAGCCATACATTGAGTCAGGCTTGGGAAGTTAAATGTTCCCAGCTGCTGCCCTCTTCTCATCACTGGTAAAAATGTGGTTCATGATACTGTTTCCTGCAATCTGAGTAGCTACCCAACAGGCCCACAGATACCAATATTTTCTCACCCATGTTATTAAACAGCCTACCATTAATTTAGTATCATTGCAGCCTGGATTGGAACTCACCACAAACACTCAGAGTGGTTTAAACTAGTCAACCCTTCTAGCTTTTACCTACTTTTCAAAGAAGTAGGTGGCTCTCAAAAATCCACAGCTAGAAAGGGATTCTAACCCAAGCAAAGAAATGCCCAAGAAATAAAAACAAATTAACAAACTACTGTACATTTAGAGAGGGTAATTATTGTTCAGTCTTACACCTTTTTTGGTCAGTTCTTCAATTTTCTGGACATAGCTCCTCAATTCCTTACGTAGCTGTCGGACTTCCTGCATACTTTTATCCTCTTGCCTGTTCTCATTTGGCTTAGGGTCCTGCTTTGTGTCATGGGAGGGTGAAGAGTCCAAACCAGCTGGTATTAGCTTTCCTCCACTGGGTGTGTAGATATAAACCTTAGCACCAGAGCTGGTAGTCTCCACTTTGGAGGGCTGACTGAGATTCTGCTGGTATTTCATGCAAGTTTGAGACTTCAAAGCATTTTTATTTTCTGGACTTTCAACTACTTCAGTCTTCTGCTGTTGTAACTTTTGGGCCAACAATGGTTTATTGCCTGCATCTCCAAACACTTGCTGTTTCACTTGCTCTTCGAGACGTCTTCGTTTTATGTCCCTTTTGGCTAGCTGCACAGCCAATTTCAGTCTCTCTTCAGATACCACTGAAAACATGCTAGAGCTTCTCAGGCTGGGCTCTTTACTTCCAGTCAGATCTCTCTGATCATTGGAAGCTTTCAGTTTTTCTATTATAACTGGACGGGGGTTTGAGAATCTGAGAGCCAAGTTCTCTGGAGCTGCAGGAACGTTTCTATTGAACTGCAGCTGTTCCAAAGAGTGACAAAAAGGAAAAAAAAAAACCTGATGTTACACAGAAGACTTCACACAGGTGAGGTACCTCTAGTCTATGACAGTAAGGAAAGTGGATCT
The DNA here is from genome assembly GCF_027791375.1 of Indicator indicator. NCBI lineage: Eukaryota > Metazoa > Chordata > Aves > Piciformes > Indicatoridae > Indicator > Indicator indicator. The sequence goes on along the minus strand of NC_072039.1, from coordinate 2,257,864 downwards.
TCTTTCATATTAGAACACACTCTGCCACGGTGGTACTTCTGCAATGCATGCAGGGAATTCATCCCCTCAAATGCCAGTATCCAAAAGTGTTTACAACTAAGCATTTAAATCACCTTGGAAAGAATTACTGAAAGGGTTACCAGGCAGTGGAACACTTTGCCTAGGGTAATGGTGGAGCTTCCATCCCTAGAAGTATTTCAGAGTGGTGTAGAAATAGTGCTTAGGAATATGGTTTGGTCAAGGATTTATCAGTGTGAGGTTAATGACTGGACTCAATGTTCTCAAAGGTCTTTTCCAATCTAGGCAATTCTGGGATTCTGTAAATAACATCAGACTCTTATCTGCAGTGTAGAGTGAGCACCTTAAGGAGGGTACACGCATTGACAAACCTACCCTCAGCCCATGGCTTTTCACACTTCTACCCCTCTAATTCTCCTACCCATCCCACTAGGGGAGAGTAAGCAAATGGCTGTGTGCTTAGCTGCCTACTGGGATTAAACCACAACAGACAGGTAAACATTTACAGATGTAGTTTCTGATCTATAGACTTACTAAAGAACAGTGTCAGGATCATGTATGACAGCACCATGAAAGCAAGTATGAAGATTTGACACTCAGTAGTGGCTTATCTCAGGAAAGGAAGTGTGTGTGGGGGGGTCATAATCACCTTTTAGGAATGATGACAAACAAAACCCAATTTGTGACCACTGCAGAAGTCAAGCAATACCTGTGTTTGGAAAACCTTTGCTTCATTCCTGTACGGCTGAGTAGTGGATGCAAATGTACCATCAGGCACAGCTGGCTTGCTTGATCCCATCCCATTGGCTTGATGCTGCAAAAGCAGTTATTTCTCCTTTGGTTACAGTTGCAACTATGAACATAAGAAGAATAATCCATTATTTCTGCCTCTTAAAACCCAGCTTTGATGGGAATAACAGAGACCAAACCCGAGGAGGCACAAGGAGACGGAAAATACAGCCTGTGTACTTGTGCAGGTAGCACACGAAACGGAGAGTCCAATCCCACTGCTATAGGTAGAAGTTACAATTTACATCCTTCTTTTACACACCCTCACGGCAAGCTGAGGAGCACCGAGACAGGCCGTGGGGGCTCTCGCTATGAACACCAAGCACGCTGCCCAGCTTCCACAGTTAGAAGGCAAATTGCGCACCGTGAGGATGTCAGGAAACCGGCGAGAGAGCCGCAGTCCGGCCGCCTGCCCGTGGGTTTTGGTCACGACCGAGGGAGACTCCGCTGCGGTGCGGCCTCCCTCCAGCCGCCCGCAGCCACGGCGCCACGGCCCCACGGCCGCCAGCCCAGCCTCCCCCCGCGGCCTGCCGGCTCCCCGCCTCGCCCTCATGGCAACCCTCACGGTAGCCCGGGAGGGCGAGACTGGCATCAGCGAGCCAAGCCGCCCACTGCTGCTAAGGAAGGGCGAACGGGTAGCCCAAACGCACACTCAGACCTACCGGGACGCTGCTCAAAGCCGCTCCTGGCAACCGCTGCCGCAGAGCCCGCCGGGAAGCGAGCGGAGCGGCGTGGAACTACGGTGTCCGGCGTGGAACCACGGCGCCCGGCGCGGCCCCGGGGCGGAGCTTGCCCTTCCCGCCGTCGCCATGGGCTGGGAGGAGAAGCAGGTCCGCGGGTACTCCGAGTTCGTGCAGACGGCGCAGAGCTACCACGGCCGGCCCATCTTCGCGCTCTTCTGCGGCGACAAGGATGCAGAGGGCAGGAGCTGGTGCCCGGACTGCGTGACGGGTGAGACTCCACTCCCCGCAGGGGTGGGCGCGGCTGGGCAGCGTCCGACTCCCTCGGTAGTCGCAGGAACCCCAGTAGCGGCGGAGCGCCCTGCCTCGGGGTGTCCGGCGCCGTGCTGACTGCCCTGCCCGCGGGTAGCGCCCGCTCTCGCCGTGTGCCTGGGGAAGCCGCATGCCGCCGCCCCTCCCTTATCGAGGATCGTGACTGGGCTAGACACGGTTCAGGTGCCGAGCTCTAGCTGCAGTTACTGCGTTGGCAGTGCGGGAGCCAACCGTGGCAGCTGCCGCGCTAACAAGCTCTCCGCGCTGCGCTCCCTCTGTTAGCCGCATTCCGCTGAACGGCATGCAGTGTAAGGTGGTGTTGAGCAAAGGCCCAGCAAACAATTACATGCAAGCCGTGAGATTGTAAATAGTGAACTGCGCTATGCCAAGAGGCAGAAGATGAAGGCAGTTGCTTGGAAAACATTGCACTGAGCCTTCTGGATCATGTGTCAGCAACTTGCTGCTGTGCTGAGAGGCTTTCGTACAGATCGGGAGGGGACAGTGATTGTTCTTCCTTGTGAAAGCAGAAATTGGCCTTTACTCAGAGCTGAGTCCCTTCAGTGTTGAGGATGTTATAAATGCTGCACAGCTTGTGGATAGCTAGATGAAACAAAAGCAGACCAAACATTAACTAGCTGGTCAGAGTAGATCCGTGTGATTTTGTAGCAGCACTGCAGTATTAACTACTGATATATTTTTTTCAATTACTCTAGCTGAACCAGTTGTGAGGAAGGAACTTCATAACATGCCTGATGGGTCTATATTTATCTACTGCCTAGTAGGAGACAGAGCCTAGTAAGTAACTCTTTTAATGTCATCAACAAATGAGATATAACTTTGCTATTCATGGAGTAGAGATTAACTGAACTGTTGGAACTGCCTGGTCTGTCCTTTTCTGTAAGAAATGAAACATGTTTTTGAGATTTGAGGTCTACACCATCCCTAATGTGAACTATCTGCATGCTTGTTCTGACATGTGGGTTGGGATTCAAAGGCCTTTACCTTTGAATCATCTCTGAAGGAATTTCAACAAGTGAACTTCAGCCTGAATCTTCACAAGCTGTGCTTAACCCCTTCTTCCTGAATAGCTGGAAAGATCCCAACAATGAATTCAGGAAGAATCTGAAACTAACAGGAGTGCCTACACTACTTAAATATGGGACAGTAAGTGATTTTTTTTGTATATTCTGGAACTACAGACATTCAGGTGGGAAGCTAGCAGAAGCTTGTGGCTGTAAATGAATTAGTTATGCATTGCTTTTGTGTTTAAAAAGAGCAGACAACTAGGAACAGCTCTTCTGCTCCCACCCAGGCACTCTGCCTGGCTCTGACAGTTTCTCCAGAAAGAACCACTCTGCTTTCTGTCTAATCTTGTCTGTAAGAAACACAAACTAGAGAAAATAAGTACTTAGCACATAGTGGTTGAGGGGTAGAGAAGATTCATAGCAACATACTGTTAGCTTTGTGGCTTGCAGCTCCTCCAATCTTACACAATCCAAAGGCAAAATATTCCAGGAGTGAAGCACGTTGTATGCTGTCTCCTGATTCAGAGAGCCTGCAGCTCAAGTCTTAACTTGTGCACATTATTTAAATCAGCAGTTGCTTCAGGAGATGACTCTTCCAAGGCCACAAAACCACAGGCATTCTCTTCTTACACTGCCAGCTCCACCCCACCACCCTTCCCCATGTGTTGGAGTATGGCTGATGGCAGTTTGTACAAATGGCTGTAGTCTAGAGAAGACTTCTGAATTGCCCCTAACATCTTTTCTTTTCAGCCTCAGAAGCTGGTTGAAGAAGAATGTTTCAAAGCAGAGCTTGTGCGTATGTTGTTTACTGAAGACTAAAGGAATCAATCATTGACAGAGATCTTCATCTCAAACCACTGCAATGTCCTTTCAAGGAATCCTCCACTTTTTTTTTTTTTTTTTAAACTTCTGTGGTTAATTATCTTGCCTAGATGGAAGTAAATGTCACTGCATTCCAGATCCAAACCTTTCACAAAGTCTTGCAACAACAACAAAATGCATCTTTCATTCTCAAATAAACTTGAGTTTGAACATAGTATTTTTTCAAAGGAGCTGAGCTCATGTTGTGAACTGGGAGCAGCCTACTAGGTACTGAAGAATAAGACTTAGGTGCTAAATTAATAGTGAATGGAACAAGAAAATCTCCATATTCTTCCTAAACCTGACTTCATAGAGCTACTGAAGCTATTTAGATAGCTTTTCAGTGCCAGTGTTTGTGAGACCCCCCCACCTTGAATACTGTGCCCCCAGCATAAGAAGGACACAGAGCTGTCAGAGTGAGGCCAGAGGAGCCACAAAGATGATCCAGGGGCTGGAGCACCTGTGCTGTGATGACAGGCTGAGGGACCTGGGGATGTTCAGCCTGGAAAAGACTCTGGGGGGACCTCAGAGCTACCTTCCAGTAGCTGAAGGCATCCTACAGGAAGGCTGCAGAGGGCCTTTTCATGAGGGTGTCTAGAGACAGGCCAAGGGGGAATGGTTTGAAGCTAAGGTAGAGAGGGTTAGAGCTGAAGAAGAAGTTCCTCAGTATAAGGGTGGTGAGACTCTGGCACAGGCTCCCCAGGAAGGATGTGGATGCCTCCTCCTTGGGGTGTCCAAGACAAGGCTGGATGAGGCCTTAAGCAGGGGAGTCTAGTTGAAGTGTCCCTGCCCATAGTGGGGAGGTTGGAGTAGATCTCTGAGGTCCCTTCCAGCCTGAGCCATTCTATGATTCTACGTTTAATGGCTTATCTGTTCACAGAGTGTGATAAGCTGAAGGCTGACAGCCGTGTCACCTGTGCTGACAAGCATATGAAACCTAACACAGATAAAAATTTGAAATATCAAAGTTAAATCCCTGACAGCTGCCAGGATCTGAGTTCTTACACTAGAAACTATACAGCAATACATGGCAAAAGCTTCTCCAACACTGCACCTACCCCTTTTTTCATAACCTGTATTATTGTTTTCACTAACTGTAGAGAAGCCTAAGGGCAGCCAAGATTTCATTGGCAGGAAACCAAGATTCAAGTTAAACTGACTTTAATGGAACAGATGCAGCTAGACCCTATTTCCATCTGGAGTATCTGCCAAGTTTATTACTCCTTATCTCACCTACAAACCTTGTCACACTTTTGATTCCTGTCTGTAAAACAGATTGTAAGGAGAACTCTCTGAGCCCACCAGCAACAGCAATCACCAGGTACACAGAAGTGAGAAGTGACAACTCTGCTGGGTTCAAATGCAAAAAATCCACTGTTTGAATTTTCTACAACATCAGCGCTTCAACTTTGCTCAGCCTGCAGTTGTAAAAAGCAGTGCATGAGGGAGTTCTTAGCCACACTTTTGAGACGCTTCATTCTCCAAAGAAAAAGCCTCCTGAGAACAGGCTGAGTTACTTTTTGTTCCTTCAATGTCAGTAAGTAACAAAACTCTGCTTTGTTTTCCCGAATCAAGAGCAATCACTAAGTACAGTAAGTCATGCTCAGTGCTACAAAATAAATGGCAGGAGTAGGTGGTTATCAGTCTTGTATCTTTATAAAAGCTGATGAAGGAAAAAAACCAAACCAAATCAACCCAGTGACTTGATAAAACAAAAACTGAATGCATGGACACCCAGGACCAAACCTACAGAAGGGTTCATTCTGGTCTTGTAAATACTTCGGCTGACGCAAAACTACACCTTAGCATCACAGCTACACCTCATCATCACCCTTCCAAGCATTTTTCATTTTACAGAGGTGTTGTTTTGCTGCTGCTGCTCTGCAAGTGCTTGCTGGAGGCGCATTCTCTTCCGTGAGTAGTGCTGCCAGTGAAGGATCTGCTGCTCATCAATGAATTTAGCACACTGAGCGTTTACCAGCTCTTTGCGGAAATGCTCGTACTGGAGCAGCTCCAACATGTGCAGACATTGAGGGTACCTGCAGGACAAACACACACACTTCAGCACAAGGCTTTACAAGGCACAGGAAAACTGCAGTCTGCAATAATTCTGCATTATTTTAGCTTTTCACCTATGTGCTTTGCTCAAGAATCAAAACGCTTAAAACTGTGCATGTTCCGCGCTTAACTTCAGTGTTAGGCTGGAGTGGGTCCAGAGGAGGGTCACAAAAATGACAAGGGACCTGGAGCAGCTCTGCTACCAGGACAGGCTGAGGGAGCTGGGGTTGTTCAGCCTGGGGAAGGCAAGGCTCCAGGCAGACCTAATAGCAGCCTTCCAGTACCTGAAGGCAGCTATAAGAAGGCTGCAGAGGAACTGTTTGCAAAGGCTGCAGTGGCAGGATGAGGTGTAACGCTTTGGAATTAGAGAAGAGCACCTTTAGGAAGAAGTTCTGCACCATGAGGGTGCTGGAACACTGCAACAGGTTGCCCAGGAAGGTAGTTGAGGCCCCATGCCTGGAAATATTCAAGGTGAGGCTCAACAGGGTTCTGAGCAACCTGATCTAGTGGAGGATGTCCCTGCTGACAGCAGAAGGGTTGGACTGGATAACCTCTGGAGGTCCCTTCCAACCCAAACTATTCTATGACTCTGATTCTGTAGTAGGGAAAGTAACAGAAAAGTAAACATCAAATCACTTAAATGCAGAAATCGAAATGGCTTTAACACTTACTTCAGATATTTTGCATACTCAGGTTCTTTCCAGTATAGCAAATATTTAAGGTAATTTACAAAAGCTTTGTCTTTGAAGTAGCCTCTTTGAGCAAGAACTGAAATAAAATGACAAATAAGGAACTGTCAGTTAGAAATGCATGAAGAAAACATGCCCAACCTGCAGCACACCCATCACAAAACTACACAGAGAGGCACTTGAGTCAGGACTTCTCTTTTGCAATCAAATGTTGATAGCTCAAAATGAAAAAAACCCAAAAAACACAGGGGAAAATACATTTTTATGTCAACACACTAGCCACAATAAACTATTTTCATCTCGAATACACTGCATGGCTCCTCCAACAGCACAGAGCTTTTAGCAACAGGAGACTCTGACTAGCATCAAACTCAGCAGGGAATTAAAGGAGAGCACCTGAAATTATTAATGTTGATAAAATTCAGATTTCCTATAAAGGAATACTATCAACTTGAAATTTCTTAATCACAGACTTGAATTTGTTGATTTTTCCCTCCCTTTGACAGATTCCCCCCCTATTTCAACCAATAAATCATTTTGCATTCAAATCTCCGTGTTTCAAATCTAGACAAATTCATCTACAGATCTTTATGCTGCAAAACCCTCTTTCCCTTTTCTTGTTTAGCTGTTTAACGCTACCATGAATAACAAACGCCATTAAACGACAGATAGTCCTCAATACCCCGAAATGCACTTTTTAAGTACTTACAGTTGAGGTAATTTGGATTCGCCAGGCACTGAACAAACTCTAACTCCAGCTGGAAGCGCAGCCGGTTCCCGGTATCATCTGACACAAGAGACAACCAGTGAGAATCGGCCCCGCACAGCAGACCTGACCGCAATCTCCTGAGCCACGCAAACAGAGCGGGGCTCGGAGCGCCCGGCAGGCCGCGGCCACCCCTCACCTGTCTCCATAGCAGCTCCCCGCGCTCCGTGGCCTGCCCGGGCACAAGACAACGCCGACGGCAGCGGCTGCGGGCGGACGGAAGCCGAGAGGAGCGCAGCGCTGAGGCACGCTGGGAAGCGCCAGCGAGGGGAGGCGGAGCGGGGCGAGCGGAGCGGAGCGCGGTGGGGCGGGGCGGGGCGAGCGGGGCGGGGCGTGGCGGCGGAGCCCGCCCGGTGGAGGCCGGTGTGGTGCCCGCAGGTGGCGCGGAGCAGCGGCGGCAAAGAAAGGGGAGAGCAGGAGCCGGGCGCTGGCTTCTCCGCAGTTTTCCCAGGGTAAAGAGAGCTCCCGGTGAGAATCCTTGGTGTGGTGACAGCAGAGCTCACTCCGTCTGCGTGGTTTGATACCGACAGAAAATCATAGAATCACAGAATGTTAGAGGTTGGAAGGGATCTCCAGAGGTCATCCAGTCCAACTCTCCTGCCAAAGCAGGATCCCCTGGGATAGTCCGCAGAGGAATGCATCCAGGCAGGTTTTGAAAGTCTCCAGAGAAGGAGACTCCACAATAGCCCTCGGGGCAAGGCTGAGCAAAAGGTATCTGTAGCTGGAAAGAACACTCCGAGATTGCATTGGACAAAGATTCAAGCCTGGACTTTGTTTTGTTTTCATAGCGACTTTACGATAAGCCAAGTAGATTTCGGTCAACCACTGCGCCTAATTCTTCATTCATTAAAAATACTGTGTCAGAGTGAAACCAGTTGATAAACAGATGCAGGCTTGCATCAGCACCCTGGAGAGGAGCCCAGATCCCGAGGCTGTGAATTTATTCCAGCAGCGGCAGTCCTGCCCGGTGTTACAGATTAAATTCTTTAGATCTCGGTTCACGCAAAAGCCCTGATGGTTCAGCACTGCCAGGCCAGCCTAGGTTCGCTGCTACAACCGTTAGTAACCACCTGTGCCACATACACTGGGTACAGACTGAGCCAAAACCTCACTGAATTCTTCCCTTCCCTTCCCTTCCCTTCCCTTCCCTTCCCTTCCCTTCCCTTCCCTTCCCTTCCCTTCCCTTCCCTTCCCTTCCCTTCCCTTCCCTTCCCTTCCCTTCCCTTCCCTTCCCTTCCCTTCCCTTCCCTTCCCTTCCCTTCCCTTCCCTTCCCTTCCCTTCCCTTCCCTTCCCTTCCCTTCCCTTCCCTTCCCTTCCCTTCCCTTCCCTTCCCTTCCCTTCCCTTCCCTTCCCTTCCCTTCCTTTCCCTCTTTCCTATTTTCAGCACCTGAGTTAGCAATTTTCTATACTATCTTTTCCTATGCAGTATGATTTTTTTCTCTCTCCCTGGGAACTAAGTTACAAAAAAACATCAAAAGTGATTGATGCATAGTTTTCCTTAATAAAACAGGGTTGCTTATTTTATGCAAGGTTTTAGTGGTTGTGGGATGCTACCATTACTGTATCAAAACACAACAAGTCACTCCCCAGTAAACACAGACTTTGGGCTAAAAGCAGAGATTAAACAGAACCCACGTGCCTGCTCTGCTATTCTGGAATGTGCTTTCTCTCCCAAGACTGACTTCAGAGGAGAGAATCCTAAAAAAAGGGTTGGTCCCAGGAATAAATTACTATGTAGGTTTGCCAGAGTTAGGTCAAACATCTCAATTCTTGGCCATCAAAACTAGGAACAAAATTGAAAGTTGGGATGATTGTATAATAACTAAGAGCATTCTCTAGGAAAAGCTGGGAATTCTCTCTGCTTTTAAATAGCTGCTGAGTGAAACTTGCAGGGTCTAACTGTTAACATATAGGACTTGTATTGAGATGGATAATGACATCCTAAAGGAGGTTTGTTTTTTTTTTTTTTTTTCCCATAGAATGCAAGACAGAATTCTGCAGACTGGAGAGTTATGGTTAAAGAGTAGAGAGCAGAGTATACATTATGTTATATTTATAACAAACCAGGACAAAGTCTGCAATTTTTTTACTCCAATGTTATAATTGCAACTCAATAGAAACAAGAACATAGCTATCAGAGACTGAAACAATTGTTAGAACGTATTTAATTAAAGGCCTAACTGTTTACTGGGTTCTATTTTTTGAGGTTGAGAATCTGGCAGGTAATGCGCATTTCAAAAGCCAGTTTATGACAGTCGTGGTGGCACAATTCTCATCTGAAAGCTGTTAAACCCCATCCCATGGAAATTGGGTGAAGTGGTATAAAAAAGGCTTATTGCAGGCACTGGGATGTGTGCTTGTGTGGCTGTGGAGCTCAGCCAGCTTCAGACAACCATTAGAAAGCAAATAGGAATTAAAAAATTAATGACAAGTGTCATAGAAGGCATTTTATGTTTCCCTTTGGTAAGATGGTTTAAAATACAGCACTCTTCTATTCTTAGGCCCCCTGCAAGGCAGAGGAATTCTAGGTGAGCCATCTGCCAGGAGCAATATGCACTGAACCCAACAAGAGTGTTCTACATGGAGCATCTTCACAGAGATGCTGCTTTCCATGTGAAGCCCCCTCTAAGGTGCTGTAAGGACAGAATCCTGCAGCAAGCCAGGATGGATGGGGCCTGATCTGAAGGAGCTCTTACCCTGCTGAATCTCAAACAGGCCAGGACCAAACTCATTCCCCAGTAATGAAGGAATGTCAAACTTTCTGTTGATTTTGCCTCAACTTCTGTTATTCAAAGAGGAGCTGAAGTGTCCTGTGTTCTGCTCCCACTTTTTTTCAGATGAAAAGTTTCTTTTCCCCAGTTGAATGAGAACTGGTTTTAGTGACATGCACCAGAAAGATCCTGATTCTGATTTTTTTTTTTTTAACTGTACAACCAAGATAAAATACAGAAGTAAAATAGATAACTTGCTCCAGAAATAATCCTTCTTTAATTGAAATATTTTGCTAACTGTGGTGGAAAACTTGATCTTCAACTGGCTTGTAAAAATATTTGCTGAGACCCAGCCCATGTTATTGTTCACAAAGAATAGTTCACAGATGAAGCTACAACAAACTAGTTTTAGGAGCTGGAACATTCAGTTCTTTCAAGAAATGGTTTGTCTATAAAAATAATGTTTTATGGACACTGTAATGAGGCTTCACATTCTCACCTGGAGCAGCTTAAGAAAGCTCACTGGAAAGCTGTGTGCCAAATAGGGCCAGTGAGTGACTTCATGTGGGTAAATAAAGCACTGAAGTAAACATGGGAAGGATAGCACCTTTTTTATCTTACAGAAGAAGCAGTCTTTTTCTTGTGACCTGAATCTACAGTCCACATTTACACCATAATGAATGGGCAGCTATTGACTTAGTGTTCCAGAAAATCCTAAATGGGAAAAAAAGAAAAAAGAGAGTTTCAGTATAGTCAGCTCTATTTTTAAAGAGCTACCAAACATCTTATTAAGCAGCTCCTGATCAGCTGAGAGCAGCATGGTGTGCCTGGCTTTTGCTTTGTGCCTCTGGGTGCTGAGGGCTCTGCTCACCTCTGCTCTTGCAGCACAGAGAAACTCTGCAGGGTTCCTGTCTGGGAGAAGCAGGTTCTCCTTCAGCCTGGGAAGCTGCAGGCATTAACCAGCCATGGTAAGGAAGTTTACTTCTCCACACAGGATAAGTAAGTTTGTTATCTGCAACACTGGAATGCTAAAGCATGGATTAAATAAAAAAGCATTTGAGGGACATCTACCACAAAAAAGGTAAAGGAACTGTCTGTGGATAAAGATGGTTTATTTTTTCAGGCTTAAGCATAACAAATGCAGAGGAATTTAACAAGGGGAAAAGCAGAGAACAATAGACTTAATAGACAAGAGGCCACACTCCGGCAGTGTGGACTAATTATTGCCTTGCACTGCAAATTGCTGCACAAAATCACAAGCCAAGCCCTCAAAATTACAAGTCTGTGTTTAAAACTAAGCAATTCAGGCTGCAACAGTGAGTTACTATTACTTTTCTTTCGGGGTTTGAGGCTTTAGAGTTGATGTTCAAGGACTTCCCTCCCACGCTGCCACAGCTTTAGGCTTGCTTATTGCTTCCCAGGAAAGTCAGGATTCCTACATGGCTCAAAGGTTGAACTTCAGGAATCAGAACAAATTTCCTACAGCTGATTGAGGTCCCAGACTTGAGAAACTCCTTTCAACTTTGTCTTCATGCATGAATTAGCAGGGCAAACTGCTGACTTGTTTGACAGGAGGATGAGGATGGAATACAGCAACTCAGCCTGAAACAGAAAGGCTAAGCAACTTGCTTAAAACCTAAAGTAGGTCTGAAAAAGCCTTAATAAAGCAGTTTCTGGCTTCTTGCTTTAAGCTCACACTGCCTGTCTTTAAGAGAGGAGGTATAGTATCTATCCCTAGTAACTCCAGCTGGACAGCAACACAGGAAATGTTAGACTCAAACTCTTAGCACAGAATGAATCTTAGTAATGAATAAAGCAGCAAAGTTCACCTCCCCCTCCTCTGCAATACCAATTGTTGATAATTTTCCCCCTTTTCCTGTCATGGTTATTTAAATGTCTGTGGTCTGACACTACTAAAAGGGAAGAGGAGCTTCTGTGACAAGGATTCACTGCAGGATTTTGGCTAAGGCTGATGCCGTGATCTATTTATTTTGTTCTGGGCTGATTTTCACCACCTGTCCAATTCCAACACATTGTCAGCAAATGTTTGAGGTTTTTTTTTTTGCCCAGGTCGTTGTGCTTTCAGTTGGCAACACATCTGAGCAGAGAAACAAAGTCTGACTGAACCGAGGGCTGAGTTCAAGTGAGATCAGAACTCAGCTGCTATGAACCACCTGCTGCACAGAGCTCAGTGGATGACTCCAAGCAAAGAGGTGACCTGCTTCAGAATTAGGGCTCAGACAGAGCTCTGCAGTAGGCCAAAGATGACCACTTCCAAACTTAAGAGAAAAGGGGATGAGTTCTGCATTCACATTAAGCTTAAATCTATTTCTATCTGGGTGGGTTGTTGTGGTTTTTTGGTTTGTTTGTTTGTGGGGTTTTTGCTTGGGTTTTGTTTGTTTTTTTCCAGTTTGGGTCCTTCTAGGTCAAATAGAGACTGCTGGAAGGTTTTTCTTCTCTGTTGCACAGATCTAGATGTTCAGCACACAGATAACAAATATCTTTGACCTCCTTTTGTATGTTTTCCTGTAGCTGGGTCCTTCATGGACTCATTCACACGCAGGTGACCGTTCCCAAGCAGCCAGCACTCTGCAGGGCTGTCTGCACACAGCTCCAGGAACTGGCAGGAGCAAACTCTGTGGGACAGCATTCTGCACTTTTGAGACGTTCAGCACTTGCAGAAACAGCAACAGCAGCTTGGTATTCTGCAAGAAGGAAGGAGAAGCCAAGGACATTCTACAGAGTGAACAGGAAGGAGGGAAGCATTAATTTAGCTCCTCACGGGCAGGGCTGCCTGTCTCTGCCAGCTGGAAGCCGACCTGCCCATTCAGTGCTGGGCTGGCTGCCTGCACAGCACAGAACAGGAGCTGCTTGATGTGCCCGAGCAACCTGCCCTGACAAAGCTCAAGATCCTCCCATGTCCTCTGCTGGGGCATCTTTCCAGGTGGGAGGGGGGCAAAGGGATTTCTCTATGCCACTACTTGGGGACCATCACAACTTTTGCACCTAAACCAAAAGCCCTTTGAGAAGAAGAAGAATAAATGCCATGCAAGACCAGCATCTGCCACACTTGCCCTGCAGTGCTGGGAGGGGCTGGAAGCAAGCTCCAGGAAGGAAGCAATTGCCCTGGCACTGCCCCTGGTCAATCACACAGGGCACTGGAACAGGACGACATGCATGCTTGGTGCTGAAGAAAAGCCTGGTGGGGATTGTCACATTGGAGAGGTCGTACAAGATTAGCTCTTAAAAGTTAGCTGTGCTTCTTAGATTCTCCTCATCTTTTACTGTGAAAGGAACAGGGCAGCTTGCAGTGTGTGCAGTGATTTGGTGCCACCTAAGCATTTCCAAAGGTGGAAACTTGAGTTAGGAAAAGGGAGGAACTATTGATGTATTTAGTTCTGGAGGTACTTCAAACAGTATCCAAGCTCTCTGTGGTACCCTCTTGGAGCAATACCATGCTAGAGTGGAAGCTAATGTGGTACAAATGAGCCCCTGTGTTGCACAGGAAACAATCCACAAGAGAGGAGACAGGTCTAGTAAATTTTTTATTTGCCAGGCTCTAATTCTGCAACTCACCCATTTAAATTAAATACAAATCAGTCATAAAAGTGTCTCAGAAAGAAACATTTGCTCTTCACAGGAGAGAGGGGGCACATCAAATAAATTCTTCAGCCTACCTGTAGGTTTCCCCTGCCCCAGCACTCCTGTCAATAATCACTGTGACCCCTGATGAAAACAACTTTTGTTGGGTACTTGCACAGCAACAGAGGGAAGTTCTTCCCTAGTGGAGAGGAGGGCACTTTTTCCCCTTCAAGAAACCTTCAGAACATTCCTTCCTGCAGATGGGACAGGAAGTGTCTGCTCAGCTCTGAGGTGAAAGAGGTTTTAGAGGAGTTTTGTTCTGCATGGACTGTGGCAAGCTGAGTGCTGCCCACCCATGCGAGCTCCACTGTGTGCTGCAGCAGTGAAGAACAAGCACCATGAAGCACCTGGCAGTGGTGAAATGTCCTCCTCATACTGTGAAGTCCACCAGAAGGCAGAAAGAGTCCCTTTCCCAAGTGCATCTAGACCCCTACAGATGCAAACCAACATGAAGTGGTGAGTGTCAAAGCACAGAAGGTGCTGAACTGTTCCTGGTGTCTATTTCTTCAAACAAATACTGTGATAAGCTTCAGGTGGTGAGAAATGGCTGTGGCCAAGCCACTTCTTGGCACTAGAGCAGCCCTTTCCTGGAGACAGACTCTGCAAGTGGGAGAGTGTTTACCCACATGCTCCACCATCCCATGGAAGAGGTATGAGGCTGCACCACAACGCAGCCAGCTAGGTAGACAAAGTGCCAGTGGTGGCACCTGGGAACAACAGTCAGTGGAGAGTTTATGGTGCCCAGCACCTTGAAAGAGCACAAAAGATGAAGGCACAAAAATCAAATAAATCTTGATGCTTTTCCTGCTCAGAAATGCACCTGGTGGAGAAATAACTTTCCTCATTCCTAAAGACAAAAAAGGAGTATTGTTCCAGTTCTACAAAGAACATTCATGTTCAGAACAAGACTATTCAGCATCCTGCACACACTGCTGTGCCAGAGGCCACGTCTCCTGCCCAGAATTCTCTGATTCTACAACTGCTGCTACCTTGCACCCTTATCATGAGGTGGGGAATCACCTTGGGTGCAGAATTTGATCCTTATGTCCTCACAACACCCCTGTGAGGTAGATAGGCATCATGGCATCTTCCTCAGGGGAAACTGAGGCATAAAGAGGTGACCTGCCTTGTGTCAGGTTGCACAGCAGGTCTGGGAACAAGACTTGGCTCGTGGCTGCAGACTTCTCCACCTCCCACCCAACTTCATCACCAGAGCTGAAGGAAAAGCATCCACACACCACTGACTACACACCCAGCCCAGCCCCAGTCCTGGAGGCTGCTTCTGCTTTGGCAATGACACAAACAGATTCTGCATTCCACAGTACACCAGACAGCTCCCACTGCTGTCAGCCAGCACAAGTCCCAGCATCTGGGCCCCCACATTTTTAGAAGTCCTTCAATCAGAGCCTTCCTCATGCTTTGTCTCCACTCCAGCATTTCAGAGTTGTCTAATAAGGCACATCTGGGGCTAAGCCAGGAACTTTCCCAATGGGTGTGAAGTCTTACAGGTCACCAGCTACTTCCAGGCTGGCACTAGCAAAACACTGGTTGGCATGGGAGGCCACATCCAGTGGCTGAGAGAGGGAAAGGCTTCTGGCAGTGCAAGAAAGACAAAGCCAGCCTTTACTCAACACTGCCTGAGACATCAGGAACCATGGAACTATGCTACCTCAGCTCTCAGTCAGGGTGTCTAGATGCAGTGAGGCTGGGGAGTGGAAACAAAGCAAAGGGAAATGTGTTGGATGTTGACTTGGAAGGATTCCACCACATGGTTGAGGCCTGACTAAAACATAATGTGACACAACATCATGACACAGCACAGCATGGCACAGCATGACACAACACAGGAAAAGCACAACAAAACACAACACAATACAGCAAAGCACGACACAGCACAACAAAACACAACACAAAATACAAAGCACAACACAGCACAATAAAACACAACACAATACAGCAAAGCACAACACAGCACAACAAAACACAACACAATACAGCAAAGCACAACACAGCACAATAAAACACAACACAATACAGCAAAGCACAACACAGCACAACAAAACACAACACAATACAGCAAAGCACGACACAGCACAACAAAACACAACAAAATACAACAAAGCACAACAAAACACAACAAAATACAACGAAGCACAACACAGCACAATAAAACACAGCACAAAATACAACAAAGCACAACACAGCACAACAAGATACAAAAAAATGCAACAAAACACAACAAAGCACAAAACACAACACAAAATACAACAAAGCACAACACAGCACAACAAAACACAACACCACAACACAGCACAAAATACACCAAAGCACAACACAGCAAAACACAGCACAAACCAGAACAAAGCACAGCACAACAAAACACAACAAAGCACAATACAGCACAACAAAGAACAACACAGCAAAACACAACAAAACACAGCAGAACACAGTAGAGAACAACACAGCACAACAAAACACATCAAAGAACACAGCAGAACAAAATGAAACATAGCAGAACACAACAAAACACATCAGAACACAACAAAACACATCAGAACACAACAAAACACAGCATAGCACAACAAAACACATCAGAACACAACAAAACACAGCATAGCACAACAAAACACAGTACAGCACAACAAAACACATCAGAACACAACAAAACACAGCAGAACACAACAAAACACAGCATAGCACAACAAAACACAGCATAGCACAACAAAACACATCAGAACACAACAAAACACAGCAGAACACAACAAAACACATCAGAACACACCAAAACACAGCAGAACACACCAAAACACAGCAGAACACAACAAAACACAGCATAGCACAACATTACAAAGCACAACGCAGCACAGCACAGGAAGACACAACACAGCACGAGACACAACACAGCCTGCCCCTTCTTTCACTAGACAAGTGACAACAGGGATTCCCCTGGCCAGAGGACAGAAGTAGCAGTTAATGAATTTCAGCCCCTGCTGTAGTGCAGAGTCCAGTAGCACTGATTCCCAGCAGAGCCCAGGGACAGGGTAGTTGCAACCATTCCATACAGCAGCCTGCCCTCTCTTTATTGAACGTTTGGTAAGCTCTTGACCTCGATTGCAGGTACAGCAGATCACTTGGTCACACTCATGATCCAGACCCATGATCCTTAGGGTTGTGTAATTAAGCAGCACTTCTGGCTCCAGCATGACTGGGATGAATTGGAGCTGGTTCTTGCCTGACCTCAGGTGTGACTTCTAGAAGATAGCAACCACCTGACACCAGATGTGAAGCGGTGGTGAGACTTTAGACACGGCTTTGGGCAATAAGGAGTAGTAGTAAGGGTCCTTTCCTTCTTTCTCACATGAAATCTTCACTGCTCACTGGTTAGTTGTGCTGTTTGCCCAGGCTGGGAAGGTGTCCAGCTCAAACATAGGTCTTCCCCATGTGTTGATGGCCAGTGTGACACAGAAGACTCCAATGATGTTCATCACTATTCCAGATCTAACCTGTGAGGACAAAAGTCCAAACCAACAACAATAACCAAAGAGCAGCACAGCCAATTGCAGCAAGGCCTATTTGTGTATCCACAAGGGAGAGCCATGGTCAAAGAGCTGCCAGAAAGAGCCACTGTGCCCCCTGCCCTGTGCTCTCAACCAGGCAGCACACAGCAGGGCCCTGCTGTGCACTGGACACTGCTATTTAACCAGTCCAGGAGCTTTAAGCCATGTACAAGTAGCTCTTATTAGTGAAAGCACAGCTTCTGCCCCTTCAAGCCTCTAGTTAGGAAGCCAATAATGTCTGGGTGCTGGGCACTGTGTGGTCTGGCAGGCAATCAGAGGACCAGAGCTTAGGGCAACTGATTGTTACCTTCTGCCTTCAGCTCCAGTGCAAACAAGGCTTCAGCTGCACTTGCCAAAGGCCCAGGAGACTGCAAAGCACTGACTGCATTTTAACCCTTCAGTGTCTAAGAGACTTATGAGCTATCTTAAAAGACTTGAAAGACTTCTCAGTTTTTGACTTCAGCTCCAGGCAATCATCATCTTACCATATCCAGAACACGAATGTGGCCATAGGAGAACACGATGGCATTTGGTGGGGTGGCAACAGGCAGCATGAAGGCAAAGGAGGCACTGAGAGTCCCAGGCAGCATCACATACAAAGGATGGATCTTGACAGATGCAGCCTGCAATCACATGGAGACAGCATCACTCTGGAGGTGTTCCACAGGAAAAGCAGAAGGAAGATGTTCCCCAGAGCACTCAGACACAGCCTCGCTTCCTCTCCTGCTCCCTCACAAGCAGCCACACGTGTTTCAAGATAACTTTGCCTTCCTTTCCTGTCCCACCACACTTAAAAATGATGTTGGCTTCCCTCTCATTGTTTGTTTTGCTCTATGGTATAATTTAGAGTTCTGGTCAAATTTATTCCTTGACCTTGGGACCACATATTATTTCCAGGGTAACATAAGGACAGCATCCTAATTACTGGGGCCTCACACAAACCCTGTGGGACTCACAACTTCAGTGCCAAATGAAGTTACTAATAGCTCAGCACCTTGATTGGGACAATTGGATGAAAATGGTCTAGAAAAGCACTTGTACTTTCCACATTAATAACAAAAGAACCTCTTCCCTCCCCCCCCCCCCATCATGCTACAATTTCCACTCTGCTCAGAAGCAGCAGCAGAACTTGCCAGGTTTCCTTTCCTATGTCTTAAAATTGTTCTGGCTTCCTATGGAAAAAAATGACAGATTTCTAACAATGAAGCTTGCCACTCTCTGTATTCTGGCATAAAGCCATGAAGATCCAAGAAACCCTTCAAAGGCACCAATGGCAAGTGTTGGATTTTGGGTTGCTTTGGGGGTTTGGTATGTGTTTTTCCAGCCCTGAGCTGATGGCTTCAGTATAAAATGACCAGAAGTAGCTGATGTTTGTTGATCTGTATGGAAAAAGAGGCTCTGCCTTCACTTTCTCCAGGGTCAAGGGACTCACAGGAGGTCTGCACTGGCTTCCTTTTCAGTGAAGATGCCCAGGGACAGGCATCCTGGATCAGCTTCTTCTCCTGGAAAGCTCGTGCTCAGGCTTCAGGCATATAGGCAGGGCAGACTGGGGAAGGCTGCATTCCCACTCTCTGTTTACATGGGATGCTACAAAGGTATCAGGGGACACCAGCTAAACCCAGGAGCCATTATGGTACAGCCAGCTGAACTGTTTCAGAACTGGCTTCCAGATTAACCCTGGGGATTTACATGGATGCTACAAAGGTATCAGGGGACACCAGCTAAACCCAGGACCTGTTACGGTACAGCCAGCTGGACTCTTTCAGAACTGGCTTCCAGATTAACATTGGATCAACATCCAAGACAATAAAATAAAGATATTGCTTTGCCACTAGAGAGTGCCAGGTTAACTCTGGCCTCCCAGCTGAGAGGAGAAGGGGGTGGAAGCAGCCTTACCATGGATGAAAAGACAGGTAGGAAGAGGGTGACTGTGGCGACGTTGCTGGTGCACTCGGTGAAGACAGCTATGATCAGGGAGAGCACTGTTGCAATGGCCCACGGTGGGATAGACCCTAGAGGAGTCATCTGATGACCCAGCCAAGCTGAGAGCCCAGAGTTCTGACAAGAAAACAACAACTGTTTTTCAGGCAGGCTTGGAAGCCCGAGCTCATGAGCAGGGCACTCCTGTTACCTGCAACATTCCTACCAGGCTCCTGAATTATACCAACACCATCCAGGAAAGGCAATCATCTGTCAAGAACACCAAAAGACATTCCTTGCCAGCCAGACATCAGACTGAGCCCCACTGCACTGATTGTGCTGGAAGCCAGATACCAGAAGGATGGGATTTGGCTGAACAGAATCAGTTACTGCTGTGGTGAGGTGACTGCAAATCCCTAACAGATCCCTCAGGAGCCTCCTGCCATGTATTTGCAATGTTTCTGTTGTATCAATACTCTGCTGTAGGAAGACAGGCAGCAGTTGACTCAAACTGCTTACAAAACCTTTGATGTGATGGCTTCTGATGCTCTGGAGCCTTCATGATGTAGCCATGATGAATGTAGATGAATGGAAGCCCCTAGAGTTTTCATTTGCCCCATGGTTTAAAACTATCCAGCCACAAAACTTAGATGTGAGAATGAATTCTCCCAGAGCACAGCAATGTTGATAGCTAAGTATCTTAAGGGGGCCTAGAAGAGTGCTGGGGAAGGACTTTTGGGGATGTCAGGTAGTGACAGGACTGGGAGGGGGATGGAACAAAACTAGAAATGGATAGATTCAGATTGGGTGTTAGGAGGAAGTTCTTCCCCATGAGGGTGGTGAGAGACTGGCACAGGTTGCCCAGGGAGGTGGTGGAAGCCTCAGCCCTGGAGGTTTTTGCAGCCAGGCTGGATGTGGCTCTGAGCAACCTGATCCAGTATGAGGTGTCCCTGCCCATGGCAGGGGGTTGGAACTGGCTGAGCCTTGAGGTCCCTTCCAACCCTGACAATTCTGTGATCATGATTCTAAGTCTTTCTTTGATTTAGATGCATCTTAGCAGTGATGAAGAAAACAACATGGTCCACCTCGAGGTTCTTTCCTGTTTTGGGAGGGTTCAGCTGCCTTTGCTGTGAATTTATGAACACAGGCTCAAACCATGGGCTTGTGGAATGCCTCATGTTGCCTGTCAACAGCCACTGACAAGAGGTTGAAGAAACCCCACTGTGCATCAGTTTGGAAGGTAGCTACCCACAATGATATTCTTCCTGACCACTTCAGTAGCAATTTGGTTTAAATCCTTTAAATGAACCTGAAAAGGTACTGAAAATCTTCCAAGTCTTATCTCTACTTCTGTTTTTCCTAGCCAGGGCTGGAGATTGTGATGATAACAGAAAAAAAAAAAAAAAACCCACCACCAAAGGCTGCTTTTCTGGCCTGTCCAGCCAGTGAGGATCCCTGGCTCTCAGCTCCCTGAACTCAGTGAGGCTCCCTGAACGACTCAGCAGGTAAGGCAAATTGAAGAAATTTGGCCAGAGCACACAAACTCCTGCAAAAGAGGCACAAACATTTACCTGTCCTCCCCATTTTTGCTAATTTGGATCTGCCTCCAGATCTGAACATCTCTACTGGGTTTGGCTTTGGGTGCATGCCCAGTAAGCAACACAGGACTAGATAACAAACCAGGGAAGTTCGCCTTTGAGTCAGAGAAAAACAGATGTCAGGACATACTGCACTTGCATCAGCCAAAGCAAAACCTCCTCCCAGCAGCAGCACAATGCTCCAGGGCATCTTCCTCTGAACCACATTCCAGTCTAGCAGCGGGGCTGATAAAAATGGCTTTTTTATATCTGAAGTGAGAAATGAAAAGCAGAACATGTTTTAGGTGAGAGAAGACATTCTGTCTCCTGCTCTACAAGGCAGTAGGGGAAGACCCAACAGGCAGATGCATGTTACTGAGAAACCTGCATGGGCTAAGGGTAATACACAGGAGCAGGGACTGTTAGATGTTTCTGCCATGTTAGCTGGAGCTGGCTGTTTCACAAGGTTACAATTCCTCTTTCAAATACCTTCTTCTGTCTGTTCAGGGTCAGACATGCTTGGATTCCAGCCTATGAATTTGGGTTTGTTAGCAGGAAGGATAAACAGCAGCAGGGCAATAAACACAGCAGGAGCAGAATCAGTGATATACCTAAAGAAGAAGAAAGAATATAGCTTAGAAAACAGGCATCTCCCTCCTGGCAGATGGCTGCCTTCCAGCACTGCATTCACTGCTCTTTGTCATCCTCTTTGGGGTCTGTTCATTAGCAAAATGGGTCATTAGTTCATGACTGAGGTCTCTCAGCCCTGCCACAACACAGCCAGAGGAATACAAGCCACCAGCTGCAGTCAGACATTAATAACCAGTCACAGATGACAGCAGGGAGCAGGGCTACCTCTCTGTGGTGAGACTCAAAACAGTTGTACCTTAAAGAAAGATGTGTAAAGACCTGGCTTGATAGTCCCATCCTGCATGTGATGTTCTAAGCCACTCATAGTGCCAAACCAACTTCCCAGTGAGTTCTAAGCCACTGCATTGAGGTGATAGTGCCAAACGTTCCAATGACACCACAGCTGACTGGAGCTGATACAAACAAAATACTAACAGCTGTACTAACTTCAGTGTGACTGAGACCAGCATCACAGAATCTTCTCTTCCTTTAGGAGGTTCAGCTTGCTCCATGTCCCAGTCTCCAGCCTTCAGCAGGGCACACACTAAGTTTCACTCACATATGCATCCTGCACAGCAGGGGAGGAGCCTTCAGGAGGTCATCCTTGGTGTTTGCTCACAGCCCATGCTCATACCCCATCCCTGGAGGTGTTCAAGGCCAGGCTGGATAAGGCCTTGAGCTATCTGGTCTAGTGGATGATGTCCCTGCCCATGGCAGGGGGTTGGAACTAGATGATCTTTAAGGTCCCTTCCAACCTTCCAAACCATTTTATGAATCTATGAATCTCAGGCACAAGAGACAGGACAGAGCCCAGCAAACACCTGAATTGAGGCCAGACTGGGGTGAACGACCCCACACTCAAAATGGGAATCTGATTCACAATCAAGAAGGTACAGGATGAAAGAAATCCACAGCAAAAACTTACTTTTCTCCTTCTGGGAAGAGGCTGGTAGCCCAGCCTTTGACAAAGCCTGGGTGTCTGGAAAACCACAAGAAAACCAGCAGAACAAACATCAGGAGGACATTGAATTCAGCATAAGTGATGGGACCTAATTTCTTCATTTCTGCCTTCAGCACGTTGTATGCAGCTTTTTCTTTAGCAGTCCTCTCTGTGCCACAGCCCCAGGTTTTTTTAAAGCTTTAAGAAAAAGAGAGAAGATACAGTAGGAATTAACATACCAGAGGGCTTGACAGGCATGCTTGATACTCTGAAGCTGTCACTCCTGGGGACAGACACAGACTACAGCAGAGGTCAGGAACAAAAAAGTGACAATAGTGTCAAAATATTTCATGGGAAGATGCCAGTTCTCACAGAGGAATGGAGTTCTGTGAAGGGATCTAAGTCTCTGTCAAATTTGGAGCACCCTGGGATGAAAAAACTCAGGTTTTGATTGAAGGGTAGCAAACCAGCCATTGCCAGCTCTCCTAGGGCTGAAAATCACAGATGTGAGCTTGAGAATTGGAAAAGCAATTCTGTCTGAACATGAAGAATGTAAAAAGCTTTTGCCTTGGTGCAAGCCCCATGAAAACAAAAAGTTTCCAGACCTCAAAAGTTGTTGTGAAATGGAGCTGCTCTCTGCTACAAAAGCAGGAACTTGTCAGGGCATTTGCCTAGATTTCTCAGCAGGCTGATCTGCAGTAGCTGAGGGCTTTACACAATGTGATGTACTTGAAACACTCACTTGAGTCCCATGAAGGAGCACTGCAACCAAAGCCAAGCCAGCACCAACATCAGAACCATGTTTGGGAATGCAAAGCCAAACCAGGAAGCAAAGTTCACAACATCATTATTGTTGGGGTACAACCTGCAAAGAAAAATGCTTTCTGTATGAATGTCAAGACACCTCCCTTTAAGATGTGACTTAAAACCAGAACAACCACTGCAAGTACTCAAAGACAACATCCACAGCCTAACTCACTAGGAAGGCAGCTTGGATTTCAGAGCAGAACTGAACTGCTCCTCAGTTTTCCCTAGATTTAACTCCAGTGCATACTGGAGCTCCACGTGGTATTTTAGGTTCCTATAAGACAAGCACTGCTGAATGATGTCCCACACATTCCAGGTGCCTTTCACTTCCAACATGACTGCTTACTTATCCCAGGACAGGACATTCTTTTTCCCTCCCCACTCTTTCCAATAAGAGAGCAAGAATTGCCTCTCCTGAAATTAACAGCTGCACTTCTGCCACTTCAACAGAAGACCAAGTTTCTAGCTGGCTTCAGAGAATGAGCTCAGTGTTTCAAGAACAGTATTTTTTTCTTCCCTGTGTCCACCAATAATGGCTGGAGGGAAAAATATCAACAGCAAATTTCCAGCTGGCTGTTAAACCCAACAGGCTGAGGTACTCCCAAGAGAAGGAAGCAATGTTGAGGACTATTGTGGAGTCTGCAAAATTTCCACTTAAACCAATTCCTAAATTCAGTTTAGCCAAGAGCATTTTGTGGGTAACTCCTTTCCTTTCCATCAGCATCTGTAGTTTCCACAGCCACAGCATGGAGGATTAATATTGTAGGAGAGGCTATTTCAGCTCTCTTTGGTGTGCGTAGGAGGAGTTCACCATTCTCTGATGAGTGGAGAAGAGGAGGCAGAAAGATCAGTACCTCATCATCAACCAGCTGTTGGCTGATCAGCAGCAAGTACTTCCAAGTTTCTCAGGAGACCTATAACACCAGCACATAGCTGCCTAAAAAAGGCTGCAGCAAAAACTGAGGCCAGTTACTTCCCAGACATTCCTCACTCTCAGTTCTTTGACTGGTGAGTCATTGCTTATAGCTTGCAACTGAAGCCTTCATCTAAGACTGGACACGTGGTCACAGAAACAGTAAGAGAGTAACCTCTGCCATGAGGATAGGCTGAGGGACCTAGGGGTGTTCAGCCTGGAGAAGAGAAGATTCCAGGGGAGACCTTAGAACTGCCTTCCAGCACCTGAGGGGATCCTACAGGAAGGCTGCAGAGGGACTTTTCATCAGGGTGTCTAGGGACAGGACAAGGGGAATGGTTTGAAGCTGAGGGAGAGCAGAGTTAGACTGGAGCTGAGGAAGAAGTTCTTCCATGTGAGGGTGGTGAGACTCCAGAATAGGCTGCCCAGGGAGGCTGTGGCTGCCTCCTCCCTGGGGGTGTTCAAGGCCAGGCTGGATGAGGCTTTGAGCAGCTGAGTCTAGCTGAGAGGTGTCCCTGCCCATGGTGGGGAGGTTGGAGCAGATGATCCCTGAAGGGATCCTTCCACCTTAAGCCACTCCAGGCCTCTCTGACCCTGTGTAAGAGCAGCAGCAGCAGCAGCAGCAGCAGCAGCAGCAGCAGCAGCAGCAGCAGTGACTCACTGGTTCATCTGCCCTTTCAGCACCATGTTGGGTCCTGTCCCGGTGAGCGTGGCGGTCCCCCCGATGCTGGCGGCGTAGCAGACACAGAGAGTCATCCCCTTGCAGATGCGCTTCCTCATGCTCTTCTCCTCAGAAGATCTGGGGTCATCAGGGACTTGTCCATTGCTTACAACTAGACACAAAGAGCGTGACTTGTCTCAGGTCAGGTTAGGGAGGCAAAGGGTTCAGGACAGGGTCTGCAGGCTCAGTGCTCTCAGGTTGTGTGTGGCCATTTGTTTTTTGAATTCAAAGCCCCTCAGGTGTGTCTCTAAACACTCTGGACTCCTGTTTCTGAGGAACTGGAGAGAGAGGATCTACACGATGCTGTTGTCCATACCAATGCCACAGTTTCTGAGCAGTAATTTGCTGTTTCATAGAGAGGCTTACCACTAGCCAGATATTGTAGTCACTGGAACCATTCCAATACCACAACAAGAACCCAAGTAGCTTTAACAGCTGTGACTGTGGGCCGTAAAAAACCCCACCCAAACCCAAAGTCTTGTCTGGCATAACTGTTCAGATCAATACATGATGTCAGTTTACATTAACCATGCCATTTTGCTGCTGTGTCCACTGTTCTCCCAGTTTAACAACCTAAGCCTGAAGTCTGACTGGACTAGTGGAGCAGGACAATGAATTCATGGCAATTGCAAACCAGCTCAGCAACACCAAAGGGTACTTTGTTGTATGCATGTACTACTTTCACTGTGGGGTAAAAGCAATCCTTGCTCCTTGGAAAAGGTACAGAGAACTCCTAAGTCAGGGAGCTCAGAATGTAAGAAGTTCAGCAGAATCAGCTCACAGCTGACTGGGACACTTACCATGCACTGAAGTGGGATCTGCTGCATTCTTTTCTTCCAGCTCAATCACTGTATTTCTCTGCCCAGTTCCTTGTTCCATCATGGTCACATCATACTCTGTGTTGTCCATTTGATCCAGGACAGCCTGGACAATGGGAACCATCATAGCAGTGGTGGCTGTGTTACTTATCCACATGGACAGGAAGGCAGTGACTATCATAAACCCCAGCATGAGGCTGAAAAGAGAGAAACAGGCAGAGGAGGAAGGAGGAAAGCAAGCAGACACTGCTAGGCTTTGTGGTCACTGCAACTTAGAGAGCAGAGCCCAGGCAGGGACGTGTATGGCACCCAGAAACACAAAGCAGGGCCAGATTCCCCTCCAGGACAGCTCTGCCACCTTCATTGGAGGAATCCCAGAAAGCCCCTTAGTCTGTGCATGATTAATTCTGTCATCATTTTGTCCCCAGTGGCAAGTGTCTAGAATTTAGCCACATGCTGGTTTTGGCTGAAGGACGAATAAACTCTTTCTGCTGCCAGACTTCACCTCTGGAAGCTGTACAACTACAGCTAAAGAGGTTTTTGAAGACTCCCTTTTCTGCTGACAGTTGAACACTATGCCTAGGCCTCTGCTAAATTGTCAGAGGCAAGGAAGAAGTAAGGTAATACTCTTACAGTGCAGGTTTCACCCCTAGGATCAGCAGGACCCTCAGTGCAATCCTTTTGTGAAGATTCCAGTGCTCAACAGAAATTGCAACAATCAGCCCTCCCACGAAGAGCATGTTTGTGTCATTCAGGTACTGCAAGCACACCTGAAAGATAGAGAAGGTAGGTCAGGGCCCCCACTGCTTCCCCTCCTCAATTCACTATTACATTTTGCCTTCTATCCTCTCAGAGCCTGCACCATGTCCCATCCCATTGGCACAAGGGACAGTTGCAGCCTCAGAGCTACCTGCAGCTTCCCAAACCTTCCATCTCCTATTTCAGTGCTGAGCTCCTGTCCAGAGCAGGGGCTCTCTGTGCATCATGAACCTTCCTTTTGGACCCTCAGGAGTGACAGCAGTTTTCTAAAGTACTGTTAAGGGCTCCAAGTATTTTGCAGATACTAGAAATGCTGAGCTCCAAACCAGATGTCTGAGCACCTTTAGCAAGCACCCCTGCTCTTACCAGCTTGTTGCCCAGCAGTGAAGCTGAGCTACAGAACCTGAATGCAGCCTTTGGACCACACAACAGCCAGAATGAGCTTTGGAGGGGACACTCTGCTTGCTGGCATCATGCTGTCAGAAGAAGTTTGCCCTGTGCATCTTCCACAGGACATATCAGTACTGCTGTCTCATGGGATGGCACTAGAGAGATGCTCTCCAGCAAGATCCATCCCTAGAAAGAGCCCTTCCCCTTTACCACCTCAAGCCCCACACCCTTATCAATCTGGGCAAATGTGTATTGAGTTCAGCATCTTCCCACACAGGAGTCCTGACCACTGCTCAACATGTTCAGCATCACAGAACTGGAGCACTTCCCTGGTTTGCTAAACACTGATGGGGAAGCAGAGGAGTTGACATCCCTGTATCAAACTGAGCAAGTTCCTTACTGATTTAGAGCTCTGAATTCCAAGCAGAGGGAAAAACACCACAGGCATGAGGGAGGTCACAGCCAGAGGGATCACTTCAGTGCACCAGAACACAGCCATGATGATGATGATGTATGCACATTTAGCCTCCTGCAGCAGAATGGAGGACACATGTAGGCACAGAAAACTGTTCTTAAAGACAAGAAATATATTGGTAGCTCTTAAAATGGACCCAAGCACTCCATTATTATTATAGAAATGGGTAGATTCAGATTGGATGTTAGGAAGAAGTTCTTCCCCATGAGGGTGGTGAGAGACTGGCACAGGTTGCCCAGGGAGGTGGTGGAAGCCTCAGCCCTGGAGGCTGCCAAGGCTAGGCTGGATGTGGCTCTGAGCAACCTGTCCTAGTGTGAGGTGTCCTTGCCCATGGCAGGGGGGTTGGAACTGGCTGATCCTTGAGGTCCCTTCCAACCCTGACCATTCTATGATTCTATGATCTATAACTCATCAGGTTATGCTGAAGGAGGTAGCAGAGGCATGAGGATTTCAACTTGGTTCATTTAAACCTTCTTCTGAAGGCACTTGCATAAAAAGCTCTTCTTAACCACAGTGTTTGTTCCAATGCACACACCCCCAGAAGGCAGGGTGTGAGAAAAACAAACCCTCCACAACCAGCTAAGGACCCAGTGTGCAGTTACCTCTTGGCAGCTGAGGTAAGCAGGAGCTTCTAATAGTGCCAGGAACAGGGACAAGAATTTTTAACAAGATTTGTAGATTTGGGTGCTTCTATTTCAACTCAATGATTTTTCTAAAGGATGGCCAAAATTTCCCAGTGTGGATGATTAACTTCTCTGAAATTCTCAAGTCTTTGAAGTGTGTCCAACAATATATTTGAAGCCATACCATTGAATAATTGGAAGCTTAACTTTCTACAGTAGCAAAGTAAAGCATTTAACCTTTTTTTTTTTTTGGTGACTAAATAGCTTAGGGAGACTTAACTCCCCAAACCATCCTGTGCTTACCTCCTGAGGGGACTCCCTACCTTAGAAATGTGGCCACAGGGCTTCTGAGACTGCTGATCAGGCATCTCAGCAACCTCTACCTTCCTTGCTTGGTACTTTCAAAATGGTTAGGAGAGGCAAACATTCATTAGCCAACAGCAAACAGAGTTCTAAAGCTGAAGCCAGTGTTCTGAATTTGCTCCTATTTAGAGCCTGTGTTTATAGGATTTTATTCTAATACAACAAATGGGACTTTATTGCAAAAATAAATGGTGTTAGAGTGACCTTTAAAAATTGCCATGAGGTGACATTTATAAACAGGGGGGGTGTTTTCCTTCCATTTTGTTGAGAAGCTGAAGAACCAGAAAACAGCTTTTTAAAATGTAATTTTAATTAATTCCCCCCCTTCCCCCCCTTCAGGTTTCCTGGAGCTTAACGACAGCACAAGTTTTGAAAACAGTATTTCTTCAGAAAGTATCAGATCCTGTGTTAAGACTCTTCCCTTAACAAACAGGAGGCACAATTTATGCTGTAGCACAATAACTAAGTGCAAAACTGACTGTGGTTAATCTGTTGCCAGATTCAAAAGAGATAAATGAACTTTAAGTGGGTAAAATTCACAACACAGAGGGACCCCTGGTTTTGTGGAGTGGAGAGTAAATAATTTATGTGAGGTTCCAAAATACAACCATGCTTATCAATTAACTCCCAACAAGCACAGCCAATTCAAACAACCCAAGCTCTGGAATCAGATGTACATCTGGTTCTGTACCTGTAGCTATCTGTGGCTCACTGGAACAGTCACAAAATGTTTCTTTAGTGTCTCCCTACAGGAGACAACAAACAGGCATCTGAGAGCTGATGCAAATGCTGCTCTCCTATTGTGAAATCCTGCAGTTTCCCGACTTTGATGGCACAATATTCATACAGATACTGGAAAAGTGAAGACACACTTATTCTTTTTTAAGGGAATCATCTTTCTTAGTATTGATCAAACTATTGCCTAACAGTCAGGAACTCCCCTTTCCATCCAGCACCAGCATTCAACGCCAAGGCAGGGCTGATATTCTTTAGGTAGGCCAGAATGGTTGGCAATTTGGTTTCTAAACATGCTGCTTCTGCACTTTAAAATACACTGAGCAACACAGGTCACTAAGAAAGGCTGTGTGTAGCATTCAGACAGCCTCTACAACTCCATCAGGCTAACCAAGCTTCCACATTGTGCCATGAAGGCTACAAGACATTAAAGGTCAAGCTCCTCACTGAGTTATTCCAATCTTATTCTGTTGTAACTCTACTGAAAGCAAAGGGGTTGTGCCATCACCAGCACTGGGGGAAGATGGGTGTGAATTGGAGGATGTTGCATTTGAAGCCCTGTTATGATCACTGCATAACACACAATGCAAGGCTTCTGATGCAAGGCACCCCGATGGAGAACACCACTCAGCAACACTCCTTCAAGTACCTCTGGGCCTCAGCAGCAGAGTAAGAGTCAGAGTCCTGTCCACTACCATCACTACTGGACAATGCAAGGCACAATCCTGAATGAGGTCAGTTATGCAGATGTTTGTCTTCGGCCACAAAAGAATTGCAGCTAATTTGCAAGATGGGTTGGGTCCATGGGAGCTCCAGGTCCTGGCAGTGGCACAACCCTTAGGATGAACAGAGACTCGCACCAAACTCTGCCATCTGCCTAGCACCAGAGCCTGAAGAGCATCTGGGAGCGAAACCTGCAACACAGGCTGCGGAGCTGAGCTGCCCAGGAAAGTTTCAGGGACCAGGGGGCAGGAAGGATCTGCTGCAGTCCGCTTTGGAGCAGCGGAACTGCCTTGGCAGGGGTCGGACACTGCCTGCTCAGGTGGCAAAGGAGATGCAGTGCCGAGGGCAGACCTGGTGGCCAGTGCCGCACTGGGTGTCTGCGGCATAGCCTTGCTTGAGGTGCCCTGAAATCCTGGGCAGTGCCCTGTGCAGCTGGCAGGAGCAGGGGCTCTCGGGCAGCAGGACAGGGGGTGGGGGGCAGAGGAGTGGACTTCTGGGGGGCAGCAGGGCCGGGGCTGGGAGGCTCTTTCCCGCGTGGGTCCCGCATGCACTTACCCGCGTCGCTACCGCGACCGGCAGCGGCAGCAGCAGCAGCGGCGTGAGGAAGAGGATGGCGAAGGAGCGGTACCGCAGCAGGGGCCGCAGGCACGTCGGGGCCATCTTCTGCGGGGACACAGGGTCAGGGCGCCAGCAGGAGCAGCGCCCGCCGCTGCCGCCTTAAGTAGCGGACGGCGGGGCCGCGGCGGGAGGGACGCGGCGGGGGGCGACACGACCCGCCCGCCCTGCCGGGGGCCGGCCGCTCCCGCCCTGCCGGGACGCCGGGCCCGCCCGCGCCCTCCTGGGACAGCGGGCTCCGTCCCGCCGGGTAACGGTGCTACCGCGCAGCGGCAGCGAGGGAACCGCGGGTCTGGTGCCAGCCCCGCGCCCGGCCCTGCCGGACGTTCCCTCCCTGCCCGCGGCCGGCAGCAGCCCTGCGGGACGCGGTGCCCCAGTTCCTGCCCAACACCTGGGAGATAGCCTTAGCCTGTTCCAGGCCAACCAGAATCGGCCCGCCCGCCCCATCGGAGGGCCGCCGGGCCATAGCTTGGCACATCCACTCGTGTGCTTCTGCAGACCCTCCGTGGGAGAGGAGAGCTGCGCGAGGGCGTGTGTCGAGGTACCACACGAGCTGTGAGGAGGTGTTAAGAAAGGTCTCCCTGCTCATAAAGGCCACAGAAGTTGCCTGTCAGCACAAATTCTCACAACACAGATTGCATGCAGGAGCCGAAGTGCTTCTCCCAGGTGCTGGACTTCCAGGCGGCACTGATGATGCCAAGGGGGGGAACCTCTCACTCGTTTACACAGTGATGAGGGAGGACTGAGCTCCTTTAGGGGAATGGAGAGTTAAACTACTGTGGGGGCTCTGCAAAGCAGAGGTCTGTGCAGGCATGCATGGCTGTATTCCAGTGCCCATCAGGGATTGTGTCTCTGTGATCTGGGTTAAAAATAACCCAGAAAGGTTAACTTGCAAGTGGTTTTGTTAGTGTCCCTTGCAATGATCTGGTCTACTTGAAAGTGGTTTTGTTAATGTCCCTTGCAATGATCTGGTCTACATTGTAGCCACAGAAGCAGAATCAGAAGTGATGGTACTGCTGAACAGGTGGAAAGTGCTATCAAGGTGGCAGGAAGGAACGAGTGGAGGGACTGGAAACTAGACTGGAGACAATTAATTTATGGTTGTTTTATGCTCTGCTTCTGAGATGTGAGCAACCACCTGAAAATGAAGGCAGCACAAATCATATCTCCACAATTCGATCCTGCATTCTGTCAGTACAGTCTTACCAAGCAGTTTCTCACAGAAATAAAGAATTTCAGATTCCACAGCAAGTAAGGAGGGAACTCTGGCTACAGCTTGCACTGTTTGTCCTCTGCTGACCAGAGGAACTTGAGTGACAGAAGTTCAAAACAAGACACTCCAATGTTACTGTTCTATTTGTAAAAGCAGTGAATATCCAGTAAGGAAAATGGTAGCCAACCGGATCTGGGCAGATGCCAAATCTTCAAACCTTTCGCAGCAGTCCCTCTTGAGTAACTTAACCAACACAGAGGAAACTTCACACCAGAGCAAAGCCTGGCAGAAAGTGGGGAGTTGGCCAAAACTTGCATTCCTGTGGCTAGCCTCCAATGAAAAAATGGTCAACAAAGAAAAGGGACCACAAGCACTCATAAATAAGAAAATGCAAAGAGTTGACTCTAAAGGGGTTGTACCGAGGTTCACTTTGATAGCTCAGTGCAAATATGATTTGCTGTCTTCTTGTTTAAATGAGATGCAGTCTAGAAAGGAGACAATAAAGAGAAATGGCATGAACATGTGTGGAGAGCTTTAGATGGACTGATCCTGTGAAAAGAAACTTGCTTGCTAGACCTGGGAATGAGATCAGTCACTCCTGTGGGTAATTTAATTACCCAGTCCATGCCTCAGTGTCCTCTTTTGGCAGACACAAAGGAAGGAATCGATATTTCCTTATCGTGCAGAATGATTGCAA
This sequence comes from Indicator indicator, assembly GCF_027791375.1. Taxonomy (NCBI): domain Eukaryota; kingdom Metazoa; phylum Chordata; class Aves; order Piciformes; family Indicatoridae; genus Indicator; species Indicator indicator. The sequence goes on along the minus strand of NC_072039.1, from coordinate 2,225,836 downwards.
ACTTGCCTTCAGTGTGCCATGCAGAGTACCTTGTATGGAACAAAACAAAAAAGGGATTCACAGAAAAGAACAAGCAGCTGGAGAATAGGAAACCAGGCTGAAAGATAGTGGAATACCTTCTTCTGCTGTTCATATAGCAACTGTCAAGCAGAAGGATGTAGCTCTGGGCAGGGAAGGAGAGGGATGTGAGAAACAGTGTTCTTTAGGGTTCTTAGGAACAGCTGACTGCGTCAGGGATGAGAAGATGGTGCAGGCATCCCTAAAGATTATAGAGCAGAAAGGAAGGAGTGAAGGAGGAAAACATAGAGGTGTCAATACCTTAGAGGAGAGAGGGAGAGACCTAAGAACCACACTGAATTTTGATTTGAAAGAAAGAAATTGTGTCTAAATCTCCTTCATGTGACACCCAAGTCCCAAACTAAGCAACTGTAATCTTTTAATGAATTAAGGCCAGCACTGATAAACTGAGTTTAGAAACTTTGACTGAAGCAAAAGCTGGGCAAAATCTTAAGCAGGACCATGGAAATGAGCAACTTCTATTTTTTTGAGGGGGAGGACTTGGGGCAGAAGTAGGTTCCTTTTCTAGAGATTCGCCTCAGGAGGAGAGCAGGCTTGTTTATTGGGGTGTGTGTGAAATATTTGTTAATGAAAAATGTCTCTACTGGCTCTGCTGAGAAGCAATCAAATTAGTGCCAGCTACAGTTCTTGTGGAAGCCTGCTAGGAATTCAGCTAAACCCAGACAATTGCTGAGCAGCAAGAACAAAGAGTTGCACTGAACTGAACCTGTCATCTTGAAAGGTAAATTTTGACCTTGTTACCCCCGGGCTCAAGCCATCCTACCACTGCACACTTTGTGTTTAAGATGCCTCCATCACTATTTTAGAAAGCTCTGGAGGTTCACATGTGTCAGTGCATGCTCCACTCTAAGAACTGGGAGGCCAAGAAGCTGACTAAATCCAGATGTTAGAACCACATATCAGTGCAAACAGCAACAGCATGGGGAGGGGGGAGTATACTGAGGACAAGAGAGAAAACACCTACATGCAGATAAGGAGGTGGAAAAGCTGTGCAATGCCTAGTCAAGGTGCAGGAAGAGGGGGAGCATGACTGGATGAAATGGGGGAAGAGAGCAGGTTGCAGGTTGCCAGGACTGGGCACTGCTCTGTAAGGGATCAGCAGGCATGAACCAAGAGGCACAGAGGAGCATGCTGGATCTGGCAAGTCTTCCAGCAGTTCCCTCAGACCATGTTTACAGCTCAGATACGCTTGACACTAGCTGGATGTGAGAGTGCTGCAGGAATGGCAGCTCTTTCACATCATTTGCCCATGAGCTTCCTCTTTGCTGTGCCAAGAAGGCAGACAAAGCTTTGGCTGCTTGCTTTACAGAAGTAGTCTGACAGCCGGGCAAAAGGAAGCTGCAGAGAGCCCGCGGTGCTTGCAAAACCTCCAGCAGGAGGAGTTTTACAGGGTTCAAAGAGAGCATTCAAAAACCTCCCACAGCCTGAAATTTAGCTCACGCTAATTGAGCACTAACTGCAGGTCTTCAAGGAAAGAAAAAAAGAATCCTTTCCTCCAGTCAGTAGCAGAGACCTCAGCAGTATTTACAGGGATGGATGGAAGCTGTGTGGTTTCACCATCTTCTCAGTAGGTAAAAGGAGCCTTTGGTGGCAGAGACTATTTAGAAAAGGGAGACTGGAGCAGCCTTTGGGCTAAATGTTGATACCTTAATGTTGAAAAATCTGCTGCTCTTGTTCTTCTTGGTAATAAGTTTCAAATTGGTTTACAAAGGAACTCAAATCTTTGTGTTTCAAATGGACTTAGGCATGGGTGGTGACACAAAGTGAATCCAGAAGCTGCATCAGGTCTCTTCACACCTGAATCTCTTTGCATGCTTACTAGACACCACTGCTCTCACCTTGGCTTCTGTGCCACCCTAATGAGCACAGGCATTTTAAAACATAAAAAGCACCAAGAATATGTTGCAGTAATAGAGCCAAGCCCACCTCATGGCTCACTGCTACTCACCTGGCTTTCTTGTGTGGTGGCTCTGGGGCTCATTTGAGTTTAATAAAGAAAGCAGAACTTTTTTTTTTTTTTTTTTTTTTTTTTTTTTTTTTTTTTTTTTTTTTTGCCGAGTTAGTGAGCAGAATCAGTTCAATGAAGTGTTTGGTGAGCTCCAGAGCCAGCTCAAGAGGCTGGGCTACTTATGGATCCAGGCACAGCCACACCTTTCATGACAGCAGGTCCACAGATGAGCTTGACAGTGCTGTCAAACCACACGCAGAGTCCTGCAGCCTGCCCTTTTGTACTTCAGATACCAGAGTCAGTGATGCGAGCCCCTGGAAAGGGTTCTGCTCAAAACTGGGACACTGCTGCAGGCTGGTTAACAAAGGCTGACCTGCATTGTTTGGGTTAGTATAAAAGGGACTGGAAATCAAGTCCTCTTGGAAGGTAGGAATTCCAGTCCGGGTGGAAAAATTGGAAAAAAAAAATTAGCTTAGTTTAGGTCATTCCTAAGAAGTTGCTTTTCTGATACATTTTATTGACTACAAACCAATCATCCCACTTCTGCTATTGCTGGATGGGAATGGTCTGTGGCAAGGAGGATTTACAGGTAGCAGCTGATCCATTTAATTACAGAGATGCATACTTTCTGCCTCTATTTGAAGTGCTGTCCAAGCACACAAGTATAGTGTGTTTGCCCGTTTGAAAGCAGCCCATTTGACCTAGATAACTACTATTCTCTCAAGACAAAAACTCTCCTCAGATTCTTTTTAAAGCTCTTTCATCTTGCAGGCTCTGTGCAACACCCAGAGGCACAAAATATTTTAACACAATCATATTAAACAAGGACGGTAAGACCAATCCTGCCTGATGCTGAGAAACAAAAATGAAAACAACCAACTCTGAGACATTCCAGGGCTTAGCAGAAAAAGAAGTGTCTTCTACCTAGGCTTTTGAAAAGCACAGTTTTAAAACCAACCAGCTCAAGACTTACCTCTCCGTGATGCTTGACTTAAAAAGATGCCTTGAAGAGCTCTTGCACAGAAGGGTTTGCACAGAATTTAAATGGAAAGGAAATAACTGTTTTCTCCCTTTCCTTTTTCCCTCCAGTCAGTGCTTTCCAGCCACTGCCAGCTCGCTGTGCTGCTTTAGGAGTATCTCTCAACTAAGTTCCCAGTGGAGCATCTGATATTTTTCCAAGAAAAGCTTTTGAGGCCCTGAACGAGCAGTCCTTTCTGTGCACTCCTTTCTGTGCAGTCCCTGTGCCCAACAACTTTCTACATAAAAGCCCTCATTATGAATTTTGAGTCAGGGGATTTCTCAGTAAATGTGTGTTGCTGGATCAGGCTTTCTTGATCCAGAATTGGTATTTCCTGTATAGTTTGCATGAAGCTGTGTCGGTGTGAGGTGAAATTCCCCCCCACCAACAATAACCAGGCTAGCTCAGTCTGGAAGCAAATGAAAAGCTGTATTTACAAGCAGAGTCTAAAATCTACAATGAAATGCAATGAATATGTACAAATATACAAAATTCACAACATTTACAAATATATACAATCAACAGAAAAGCACAATCGATCTCCCTTTGCTTCCCCCCAAGGGGACCATCCCAAAGGGGCCTCTCTCTCCCAGGAGCTTCCCCCCCAGACCCCCCTGGACAGAGAAGCAGAGTTAGTTAAGCAGAAAATTGTTAACTTAGCTGCCAAGGTCAGTGTGTTATCTTCAGCCAGAAGAGAAGAAGAAACAGCAACCAGACAGCCCAGCAACTGCCCCCACTGCCGAACGCAGAATGTGCAGAGTGCCTACTTTGTTTTGGGTAATAGTTCTTAAACATTTCTATCTGTCCAATGGAAGTGTTTAGAACAATCAGTATTTTGCTTTCTTACACCCAATAGTGACTTATTTACATTCTTTCACTTTCTCTGTTCTGAATTTTGCAAGGAAAAATTAAAAAGACAGTTTCAAACCATCACAGAAGCCCTAAAGCACATTCAAATGAAATGTGCAAAAGAAAGGGGGAAAAAAAACCAAACACCAAAACAAACCCAAAAGAAAAATCACATAAAATTTTTTTATTCTGAACTGGCAACTCTGCAACCTCTCCCATTGCTGCCATCTCATTAACATATTTGTTCAAAAGCCTTTTCTCTGCTTCATTACATAATTTGTGTTGCAAAATCCAGATAACCACTCATTATTCCTGGGTCTAAATAATGGCTTATTGGGCTTCCTTTTTTTTTTTTTTTTCTCTTCTTCTTCTTTTCTTTTTCCCAGAGAAAAAAATGTGGAATGGAAGAGGCTTGTTTGGATGGGAAATGATCCACACCAATTTCTGTGTTACATCTGGGACATCTGCTGTGCATGGCTTTACAATGCATTATGCAAATACTAGTGATGATTGTTCCCAATACCTCAGCACTGCAGAAAAATTAATATTGTTGTCTCCATTTTACAGACTAAGAAGGTCACCTCATGTTTTCCTCATCTCCAGTATCTCATTGTTCCACACTGGGCAAGATCTACAACACCAGAGAGGAGCCACTTGTGTCACCCTGCTGTATGGGGTCAGTTGTAGCAGCAGGTACAAGAAATGGCAGAGCCTTCCAGCAGAGAATTCTGAAGGCATTGGCATCCAAATGAAACTGTGAAGTTCTGTTCTTTCTGTCTCTCTGTCTAGGCTTGAGGAGCAATCTGAAAGATGAAGAACAGCCTCATTTATGGAGAACTGAGGTGAAAGTTCAGGCATCAGAACAGGCTGCCCAGGGAGGTGGTGGAGTCACCATCCCTGGAGGTGTTCAAGAAATATTTGGCCATGGAACTTGGGAACATGGTTTAATGGCCATGGTGGTGTTGGGTTGATGGTTGGACTTGATGATCTTAGAGGTCTTTTCCAACCCAAACAATTCTATGATTCTATTTGTATCTCCTCTAAAGTTCTCTGTGTAAAAGTGTAGAGCTGTATGACCCCCAGATGAAGCCCAGCCACAGGCAGAGCTTGCTGCAGCTGGAGCCTCTGCTGCTGTGGGTCAGCCCCAGCCATGACAGAATATCCCCAGAGAGAAGAGGCAGAGCTGGGTAACGAAGGATGGAGTTTTTGCCTGGCACATACCTGGATACCCTGGAGGGGTCTGGGGCTCAGTAGGGAGACAGTGGTGCCTGGGGTTCTGCTGGGGTGTTATAGTTTGAGTATTATATGATAAATAAATTAAAAAAACCCAAGTGTTCCAGAGAATTCCAGAATATAGGAGGCTGGACAGTCCCAGAGGGGTTGGACAAGACGCTACGAAAATCATGTTTATGCCATCCCACTGGCTTGCAAATGCTATATATTTGGAGTTACTGTGTTCTTCTCTCTCTCCTGTTTTCCCTCTGCTGCTCCTTCTGAGCTGTGCCTTCGCTCCTCTGGTGCTGACCATTGTTTGGGTTCCTGCAGCGGGGGAGATAAGGCAGTGGGGGAGGTAAGGCAGCGTGGCCTTGGGGCTGTGGTGTACGGGGGGGTAGTACAGGGGGGCTGTACAGGGGGGTCGTACAGGGGGGTCGTACAGGGGGGTCTGGGCTATTATGTACAGGGGGGTAGCTGGGCTGTTCTCACAAAATCCAGACCACAGCACTGTAACAGCTGCGAGAAAAGAGAATTCACCCAGGCCCAGCCAAAGCCCAGGCCACTCCTCTGAAGGCTCCTCTGCCTGTGGAGCTTGCACTGAAGTCCTGCTGGTTCTCCTTTAAGGCGTTGCTGCTGGCTAAACAGCTGGCTGGGGTGGAGTTACAGCAGCAGAGGCTTTCGGTTTCGTTTCTTTTTGCTCTCTGCTCATAAGAGAGAGGCCATCCAGCAGAAGAGAAAGAAAAATGATGGCAGAAGACAGCAGGTTCTGCAAAAATTGGTAAGAAATCCTTTCTCACTCTCCATCCCTGCAAAGTGTGGGGATTGCAAGAGTTTTCTAGGATTTCCCTTAATGCTGTCTGGGTCTCCTGTAACAGGGGGAGAAGAGGAAGAGCCACAGGGCAGGAGGGGTGTGTGGTAGCCATTTGCAATAGCCAACACAAGAATTTTGTACACGTTTTCGTGTTTCCAAGTTGCTGCTTTCTCGGTCATTTTCTGTGGAGGGCTTTCTTCCATAGGCCTCTCCTGTGCTGCGTGTTCTGTTTTACATAGGTTCAGTGTGGGTAAATTTGCAGAATCCTAGAATGGCTTAGGTTGGAGGGGACCTCAGAGATCATCTACTCAACCAGCCCAGGGACACTTCTCAGCCAGACTCAGCTGCGCAAGGCCTCATCCAGCCTGGCCGTGAACACCTGCGTGGAGGAGGCAACCACAGCCTCCCTGGGCAGCCTGTGCCAGAGTCTCACCACCCTCACACTGAAGAACTTCTGCCTAAGATCCAGTCTGAACCTACTCTTCCTCAGCTTCAAACCATTCCCCCTTGTCCTGTCTCTAGACACCCGCAGGAAAAGTCCCTCTGCAGCCTCCCTGCAGGATCCCATCAGCTATTGGAAGGCAGCTCTAAGGTCTCCCTGGAGTCTTCTCTTCTCCAGGCTGAACACCCCCAGCTCCCTCAGCCTGTCCTCATGGGAGAGGTGTTCCAGCCCTTGGACCATCTTTGTGGCAGAGGAATCAGTGCGTGGATCATGCTGAACCCAGCAGCTGCCTCAATTTCCCCCCAGGGCTGATGTTTCATTCTGTTGCTATATTTGCAGTTAAGTGATAGAATATTCTTTTTTTTTTTTCCCCCGGGAAAATTTGGCATCTCTCATAGAATAGAAGGCTGGAAGGGGCCATAAGGATAGTATAGCTTGGTGTGCCTTAAGTAGTAGCTAGGCCATTGGGCAAATTATATGAATGGAGACTATGAAGCCCTGCAATTAAAAAAAGAGTCAAACTTAGAAAGGTTAAATATGAGCCTAGCCTCAATTTTACTTGGTTACAAAGTAAACCCAATGCTTAGCCTTGCACAAAGCAAGCCTGTGCATTATGTTCTAAAAGGGTTGGAGGGATGCTGGGCAGCTAAGCCAACCTGACCAAAGAGATGTTCCATACCCCCTGCACAGGAATAAAAACTGCCCTGGAGGAAGAACAACAGGGTGGGCTTGGTTCTTCTTGAGGTGGCTGTTCAAAGCACAATATGTGCTGGGAGGACAGAGCCAGGCTCTGCTCAGTGATACCCAATGATAGGACAAGAGGCAATGGGTACAAGCTGGAGCAGAGGAGGTTCTACAGCAACATAAGGAAAAACTTTTTCACTGTGAGGGTGACAGAGCCCTGGAGCAGGCTGCCTGGACAGGTTGTGGAGTCTCCTTCTCTGGAGACAATAAGAACCTGCCTGGGTGTGTTCCTGTGTGACCTGCCCTAGGAGATCCTGCTCTGGCAGGGGGGCTGGACTGGATGATCTTTCAAGGTCCCTTCCAATCCCCAACATTCTGTGAAAGACTGGTTGGGCATAGGTATGGCTATGGTAAGTGGTGAATAATGTCAGTTGCTTCATTTATGTTGTGTCTTCCCCTTTCCATTAAGTATTAACTGTCTTGATCTTGACCTACTAATTTTCCTGTGCCACTGTGTGTGTGGTAGGGTGGTGGAAGGTGAGCAGCTGTGTGGGTGCTTGGCTGCTGACCAGGGCTGACACAGGACACCAGTTCATTGACTCTTCTCTCTTTGCCATTTATGTGCTGGGTAGTAAACAAGATGTGGCTGCTGCCAATTTCTCCCTCCATGAGGCCCACTGCTTGAGATTTCTTGCTCTCTGCCCAGACTGTGATAAACCAGTTGCCCATAAGGATATGGCAGACCATCAAGCAGAAGCACACAAGCAGGTGAGTGGTACTACACGTTCTCCAGGACTTCCTTGGAAACACCAAAAAACTCTGTCAGCTCTGAAGCAGCACATTGGTGGCTCTGTGCTCTATATTAGTTAGATTTGAAATTCTCTAGTTGTTGGACTAGAAAATCTGCAAGAGCCTGGTATGACCCTTCAGGCCTGGTTACAGCACCTTTTGATCTTACTGCACACTCAGCTGAAGAGAATAAAAGGTCCCCTGTGGTGTCCTCAGCAGATCAGGCATGGATGTATGCTCCTGGTGCCAGAGCATGCAACTGAAATTATTTGGTTAGAGGAAGACAGGCAGTACCTGATCTGACAGCAGCCTTGCTTATACAAAGGGTGGCATCAATGCACTTATTTTAAACAGACCTGAACTGGCGGAGTAAATGTATCAGCTCTTCACACAGTGAGCACTTGGAGCATAGCATGAAGAGATAGAGACACTACTTTGGAGCCTGAACACACACCCATGGCTTTTTATTCTCCCTTACTGGGTTTATTGTTTTAGCAATTCCATCAATTTCAGGTACTTAACAGAACATAGAGAGCTAACTCCTGTGTTTTCAGAGGGGCCATTATCATCCAGACCAGCTGAATATCAGACCTGTACTTTTAAGTTTAGAACATACTCTTTATTTCACATCACACTTTGCCATTCCCATGGGCACCTTTGACAACTGGATCCTCACACAGACATGACATCAGACGTCTGTTTTCCTCACAATCTCATCAACACAGCTCAGGCCTGACAGAGAAACAAAAATTCACCAACAGCTTGTCAGTGATTGGGATTAAAATGGCAGGAAGATGCTCTCAGAAGCTTGAAGTTGCATTGACACATTGAAAGCATTAATCAACCTTCTATGGTCCCAACCAACTGCTGGATGTTTTCCTTGCAGGTCAGATGTAAGCTTTGTCACCAAAGCATGCAGCAATACCAGCTGGAGCATCATGAGGTATGTATGGAGTGCAGAACTTTCTACCTTCTAGGCTGACCCCTTTGACCAGCCCCCAAGAGTCACACTAGTGGTTTCAACAGCAAAAACATGTAAATGCCTGAGTTCAGTCCTGGACCATGAAGAAACTTCTGCCTCTCAAGAGCTGCAGTGTTCTGGCATGCCTTTTCCTTTTTGTAGAATAAGTATACCCCATAGTGGTTGCCTGCCCAATTGGCAGGGACAATCTGTTCCAGAAGATAACCTAAGACTTTCTCTTCTTTTTCACCTCAAGCTGATGTTCCTTGAGGGCTTCTCAAAGGCATTTCCATCCTGCCCCCCCCCCCCCCCCATATTTTACCTGCTTTTCCTAAGGAATGGTTGTACAGAGCCAGAGTCGAGGAGGAGATAACACAAAAGAGCTGGCAGAGGCTGGGCAGAGCAGCCTGTCCACACCAGCTGTGGGCTAACCCTTTCAAGGAATCAAAGCAGTGAAGACACAGCAGGCTTCCCCTGCTGCTGGAAGCTGAAGTACTGGACTTTTCTAGGTGGCCTTGTGCTCTGTTGCTAACCTGGACTGACACACAGCATCTTCACTGCTATTGGTTCCCATTTTGCCTTAGCTTGCCTAAGTCATCCTCAACTAAAGATAGCCTAACCAGGCAAACTCCTAATACAGGTAGGCCTGAGTTTGGTTGTTCTCCTCAAGGAGAGCATTCTCCATCAGTCATTCATTGCTCTCACCCACTACCCTCTTTCAGTATGGATAGTTGTGGTAGCTTTAGGCTATGTCTTTAAAATTTTTCACAGGTCTTGAACAAAAAGTAGTGAAATGTAAACAAATCACTATTGGGTGTAAAAAGGAAAATAATGATAGTTCTAAACAATGCCATTGGAGAGATATCTACCAGAAGATGTATTGTGCAAAACAATCTCTTTCTCTTCTCACTTCTTTGCTCTGGGAGAGACTAACTTTGTGCTTCTGCTTGACCTTGGCTGCATTGTTTCAGCTAAGTCTAATGTCTGCTCCTTTCTCTTGTCCCTTTTGTGTACAAGGGGTAAGAGGGAGGCGGGAGGGGGAGTATCTATTAGCAGCTTCCCTGGTCTTGGAGCAGGGGGGGTCCTTGTGCTGTTCATTAATTGTAAATACCTGTAAATATTGTAAATCCTGTGTATTTTGTACATACTTGTTGCATTTCATTGTAGATTGTAGTTTTGTTTGTAAAGACAGCTTTCATTTGCTTCCAGCTGAGCTGGTCTGGCAAATTTCGTGTTGGGGGGGGAGTTTTCAACCCACCACAACAGCAAACCTGCAGTAATCTGTTCCTGTGCAGACCGAGGAATGCCTCAAACGAGCAGTAAGATGCAGAATCTGTGAGCTGGAGCTGCCCTTCGACAAGCTGAAGGAACACCTGGACACCTGCGCCAGCCGCACGGAGCATTGTGGGGCCTGTAACAAATACATCACGTACAGAGACCAGAGCAAGCACAGAGAGGTTTGTCCAAACACTGACCTGTCCTATCAGGAGGATGTGAACTTTCAAACCAGGGAAGCATCCACCAAGGCAACATTTATTTATCCCACTGGTAAGCAAAATTCCTCCTTGTCATGGACTGGGTCAACCCTGTTAAACCCCAGTGAAAATTCTCCTGCCTTCTCTACAGGTCTCAGTAAGCCAGGCTGGAGGGGGTTGTTGTTTAACCAGCTGCAGTGGTGCTTTCTATTACACTGGTTACTGTACAGCTAGGAGTGGTTGCACTGACCAATAGCTCTTTGGCCATTTTCTTTTATGCCTCCTTTATGTCCTGGAAGTGAAATTCTTTCTGTGAGAAAATAAGTAGAACTTCCTCTTTCTATTTGTCACACAGTAGAAAATGTAATTTGGAATTTCCTCCTGCTTCATATATAAAGCCAGTGATGCATACCTTGATTTCTTGCAGTTTTTGAAGCTTTGTTTGGCCTAAGGTGTTGGACAGAATAGGTCAAGACAGGAAAAAAAAATATCATGACCTCTGTCAATGATTCCAGAAGGTAACAGGCATCAGCAGGTGCAGTGGTTGGCAAAAAACTATTGAGAGCAAGAATTAGGTAGGACAGGGTAGGAGCGAAGCATCATGAGCCACAAACCATGGGGCTGAATTGGAAGGGTGGTGGACTGGTTTTGATTGGTGCCAAAAGCAAAATGTCATCACAGCTGTAATTCCTTCCTGGCCAGTGGAATCAGAGTTGTGTGTTTCTCTAGAGCCAGTGACCATCAGTGGATCTGAGCTGCCTGTCTGTGTTAATCTCCATTTCTTTTCCTTTTGAAGGTACTGGTGGCAATCTCTGTCACAAGTGCAATAAGGCATTTCCAGATGAGCAGTACCCCCAGCACCTGGTAAGCACCTCTGAGGGAACAAAAGCATGGCCTGTGCTTAAAGTCTTTGAAGAGCTGCACTCCAGGGAAGGAAGTGCAGCATGTCTGGCATCTTCAAACATTGCATTGTTTGATGCCACAATGCATTCAGTCTGCTGTCTTTCCCCATGACTCCTGTTTGTTGCAAATCACACCACACACTAGGGTGCAGTGCCAGTCTTCACCTCGTTGTGCATGCTCTCTTTTAACAGAAGAAATGCAATGCAGCCCAGAAGCCAACAGAAGATTTTGAGGACCAGGCAACTTCCAAACTCAGCAGGGATCCACCAAACCCTCCTCCTTCCTCCCTGGCTCCCTCTTCCTCCTCTAAGAATGCAATGGTGTGGAAAGATGTCCGTCCCAAAACAAAACAAAGGGACCAGCCAATGACCTCCAAAACCTTGCTTAAACCCCCAGAGAACAAAGAGATTGGCTTTCCCTCTCCCACATCACCTCAAGCTCTTGCAGACATCCAGTCTTTTGACATGCTGGAGACCTGTGCCCATTGCAACATTCTTCTGCCACTTCCAACCCTTCAGAAACATGAGGTGAGAAGTGACACATTGGACCTGGCCTCCTACCTGCAAAGGGCCCTGCCTACAGAGTCAGTAGGTTTCTCTACACCACCTGGGGTCCCATTTCTGGATTCCACAGCTTCTTGAAATGCTGGCCATAGGTCCATTCTCTCTGTAAAGCATGGAATTTGTTCATTCCGTTGACTGTTTATACTGACATCTACACAAATAGGATCCATTGCCTATAGTGTGCTTGCATTTTAGTGAGATAAGAACCATGACTGCAGCTGCTAATTTTAAGCTCAAACCCTGGGAAATCTGGGCTGATATTGTTCCTGCTAAGCAAATAGTATGATTAAATTTCAGCTGCATCAGAGACAAGAGCTCTAGATGATTTTCTATCACAACAAACAGGCCCAGTTGCCTCCCTACTGAATATCAGTGCCTGGAGAATAGGATGTTAAGTTCTTTGATGTGACTGTTGCTTGTTTTTCTAGATCAAATGTCTGCGTTTAACATCTTTGAAAATGCTAGGATGAAACAAACATCAAGCCCTGGAGAGAAAGGTAATACACAGGATTTCTGCAGTTTAGAACAACATTAATCATTAAGGATTATTCTGCATTGGGTTAATAGCAACAATGAGACATTTTGCTCTAGAAAAGGTAATACTCAACTACCACAAAGCTCTTGAGATTCCAACACATAGTGGGTTCCCATCAGGTTGCTTTAAACAAGCACTGCTTCAGAGCCAGTATGTTTTCACTCTCTTGAGACTCAAACTAACACCTATTGTGCCTCTCAGACAGGGCAGTACCTTCCCTAACTTAAGCAGAGATCTGCACAGGAGTTCACAGAACATGTGTTCTGTCCCAGGTCTGTATGCTCCAACACTGAATGGAGACCAAAATAATAGTTTCAGAAGACAGGAAATCAGTTTGTTTTCTCTATTAAAATTTGCTTATTTGGGACACTGATATAATTAGGCCAGACAATAGCTGCAGGTAAGCTTGCACTGGTTCATAGGCAGTCTCTTTCCTCACCCCGTCCCAGAGAGGCTGTGAATCTCAACTCTTCTCTCTTTGCCAACATCTCCTTCTCCTTTTCAATCCCTAAGCAGTATAATTTCCTCTCAGTCCTATTAATTAAGTGAAACTGAAAGCAATTGTTCTCAATCTGTCCTTTCTCTACTTTGTTGACTAAATGAGGTATTACTCCTCCCTGTAAAACTTGCCTCTCCTAGTAAATTAAAGAGAGACAGCACCAAAGTGAGAAATAAAGGGTTTGTGTAGTTTTGAATTACAGGACTCTAGTCTTGAAATAAAAGTAAGGACATGGTAATTACCCAGATTATTTGACTTGCTTTGTGGGTTGGTTGTATTGTTCAATTGAATGATGACATAGAAAGGCTGTAAAACTGAAACTTTTAAACCACTCATAACTGAGCTCTGTTTGTTTTACAGAAGACTTTCTCCAGCACTCATGATTAAATCTGGAAATAGAGACACGTTCTCAGACTGAAGCTTCAGCTCAGCTTTAACAAAAAGCCACTGGAAGTGTGGTAGCTTTATTGACAAATAAAAGTGACTTGCTACTCTGGACAAACAAGAAAGAGTGTCTCAGGTTTTTATTCCTTATCAAGAGAGGCATTTAAAAAGTTTCACCAGAATACTGTAAAAGTGATGGGGGCTGAACAGCTGTTGTCATTTCAAATATTTATGTGTAAGCTTGCCTGAGGAATGTTCTTTGTCCACCCACTTCAGCAGGAAGAGCAGCTTGTTTTAAAATGTTTGTTCTGAGGGAGAGAAGGAAATAAGGAATTTTTTGCCATGTTGAGCACCAACAGTTCCCCTTGCCCTCACTGCAAGCTGAGACCTTAGTGTTTTTGAGGGCATGGCCCAGTGAAATGGAAAAACATTAGATCCTGCTCTCCTTCACTTCAGTGAAGACTGAAACTAGGGCCAGCACAAACATCTTAGCCTTGGGAGAGAGCAGGCACATCCAAGGGTAACTGAAGGTGTTCATCTTCTGATACACAAATGGAGAATGAGAGATCCCAGTGGTGGAAAAGTTAGATGTGAAGAGTCAGTGGCTGCCAATGTCTGTGAGCATTTCTGAAGCAACCTTTTGTGCCTGACATCTCACATCCATAAACACTAAACCCCATTAGCACTTTTACTGCAACGGGGGCTATTATCCTCTCATCCACCTTTAGCATGTTCAATATGAGAAGCTGCTGGCTGGACCCAGCACACGCTTGCTGTGACCTGTAATTTGAGTAATATCTTACTTCTCAGATCCAAACTTGTTATCGGCATCAAGAGCACACATGGGATGGGAAAGTCTCTCAGTGATTCAGCAAGGGCCCAGGCTCATTTTTGTGTGTTCTAGGCTTACCTATATGGGCAAAACTGAGCTGAAATGTACCAATGGATGGTCCAAGAGCAGTTCCTTTCTGCCTTGTAAGCGCTGGGCTAGTGCCAGCATTGTGAGTGGGCCGGCGGCTGGGCATGTGGCTTGACAAGCGTTAGCCACTTCTGAGATCCCTTAGCAAAGCTGACAGCACAGCCCAGGGCCAGCTTTGTCCTCACAGCCCTTTCTGGTCTGGGAGCCGTCCTGGCTGGCTAACAGGGAGGCATTTCCACTCCGCTGAGGAGTGGCGGTGCTGGATTCCAAAGCAGTGCTGCAGTGTCACCCTGTGGGTAGTGGTGGCACCGGCCTGAGCTGGGGACCTGGGCACGGGTCTGGAGGGAGAAGAAGGGGCACAGGGTATTCCCTGCGGGCTGCCCGGCAGGCCGTGGGTAATCACTGCTCCGAGGCTCTTCCCCTCCGGTGACTAACAGCCTGCGGCTGCCAGCTCTGCTGGGGACACTGGCACCTGCGCGGGGCCCAGCAGCCCAAGGGGCTGGAGCTGCCCCGTAGCCTTCCTGTGGCAAACGGGCTGCGGGCCTGAGAGCCTACTGCCAGGGCATCGGCACGGCGAGGGGAGAGCCGCAGAAAGGCTGAGCCGGGTGCAAACACCTCAGGAGGACCCCGGAGATGCCTGGAAACAGTCTGGCTCCTTCCTCCTCCCAGGGTGAGGAAAAGGCTGTTACGGCTGCGCTGGTGTCGCCCTGCTCCTGGCGGTGCCGTGCTTGCCCTGTCCGGCATGGTGCCCTCTCTGGCATGGTGCCCTCTCTGCATGGTGCCCTCTCTTCCCGAGCTCTGTCAGCTGCCTGCGGCCGAAGCAAGGCTGCTCATGGTTGCAGCACGACCTCTCTCTAGGCTGCTGAGCCCCAGAGGGAGGGTGAAGGATGCTGTTCACCTGCAGAGACAGAGGACTCCGCTTCATGCCGGTCTGAGGTGCCGTATGCAGGTGTGGGCAGGGTCGCCCAAAATTAAGCTTCCTTTCGCTCTTTCTCTCCTCCGACTCGAAATTCCCCACACTTGTAATCCAGTTTGATGTAGATTTGGAAGTAGCTGTGGTCGCTAGATGGCAATAAAGACTCAATGTAAATTTCCCTCGTCCAAAGGAAAGTTTCTAAGCGCTTGGCCTAGATTGAGCCTGGGAGAAATGGCTGGAAGATACTGGAGAAACCAGGAAAATAAGTGTGGAGAAAAACCAGGGAAATAAGTGTGGAGAAAGCAGGAAAATAAATGTGGAGAAACCAGGAAAATAAGTGTGGAGAAACCAGGGAAATAAATGTGGAGAAACCAGGAAAATAAGTGTGGAGAAACCAGGAAAAGAAGTGTGGAGAAAAACCCGGGAAATAAGTGTGGAGAAAGCAGGAAAATAAATGTGGAGAAACCAGGAAAATAAGTGTGGAAAAAACAGGAAAATAAGTGTGGAAAAAACAGGGAAATAAATGTGGAAAACCAGGGAAATAAATGTGGAGAAACCAGGAAAAGAAGTGTGGAGAAACCAGGAAAAGAAGTGTGCAGTCCTGCTACTAGGTAAGTAGAATTTCTTTTGTTATTGTCTGTTTCTTAAAAAAAAAAAAAAGTTGGAAGTAGTTCTTCACTACAAGGAAGGTGAGACTCTGGCACAGGCTGCCCAGGGAGGCTGTGGCTGCTTCCTCCCTGGGGGTGTTCAAGGCCAGGCTGGATGAGACCTTGAGCAGCTGAGTCTAGTTGAGAGGTGTCCCTGCCCGTGGTGGGGAGGTTGGAGCAGATGATCTCTAAGGTCCCTTCCAGCCTAAGCCATTCTGTGATTCTGATTATGGGATTAGAAGTATAATTCTGAGTAGGAAAAGGCTGCTCAGCCTCACCAGGACAGGTACATGAGAAATATGGCATCATACTCCTGAAATGCTGCTGCTGTTTCAAATGCACTGGGAAGTCAGTGTTTTGCCCAGAAGTTTAAGTTACATTTTTATCCTTCAGCAGTGGCAAGAGGCAATCCATTCCTCTATGACTGTCCTTCCCCAATAAAAGCTTACCTCCATGCCTCTCCATGAGTTTTTTTCTTTAAACAAACTTTTGTCATAGTGAAATCTTTAATACAAATCTGTGAGACACCAGAGTGGATGAAGCACACCTTGGGTCTGTCCATTTTCTAGGTGCTGCATGCTGGTGGTGGCCTCTCCTCCACAGCACTTGTGTGCTCTGAGTGTATCTTCATTTTGCTTAAAGGTTAATCTCATTTGAAATCAGGAGGTTTGTGTGTACAGAAAAAAAAGATATTGCAAAGCCAGCTGGCACACCCTACTCCCATGCACTGTTATGAGTTGAAGGCAGTGTTATGGGAAGCAGAAGGAACTAAATGAAGAAATTAAACTGACAACATACCCTGCAGTGAGATGATGGGGAGAAGCTGAAGGATCTATTTTTGGACCCCCTTTTTGGAGACATCTCAGCAGCAGCATCACAGGCAAGAAGGGCAAAATCACAGCAGCATTCTCCTTCTCTTGTGGAATTTCACAATCCCCAATGCCAAGGATGTGTTGGAAGAGGTGGCAGCCCTGTGCTGCTTGCTGGCATGCAGAGGGCTCAGCCAGGTTCACAGGTGTCTGCAGCTCCATGGAGCTGGTCATGGCTGGGCTCAGCTATGGCCAGGGCCTCACCTGCAAAGATGGGGATGTATAAAAGGAATGAGAGGGGAGCATGTGCTGCTTTGGTGCTGCTGGATAGGGGGTTTGTGGTGAGCAAGTCTGAGCTGTGTTTGAGAGAGGGGTGCTGGTGTTGCTAGTAGAGAGCAGGCTGGAAGCTTTCAGACAGGGAAAATGAAAGGCAGTCTTAGGGGCTAGATGACCTCTGTTATCTCTACCTCAGCCTCTCTTTCTATGGTCTGAGCTATCAGAGATTTATTACCATGGGTGTGTGAGCTGAAAAGTCACAGATTCAGCTGCTCGAACCATCCCTGAAGCTGGAGACAGCAGTGGGTAGTTTGACTGCTGGAACCTGTGGTTATACCTCCTTTTAACCTCAGTGCACTTCTGGGCATCTCTGTGCTGTGCATGCAGAACAGTGGTGTGGTGACAGGTCTGTACATGAGCACTGTGTGGAAATGAGGTTATAAGGATGGCAGTGAAGTACTGCAAATGGCATCAATTCCATCAAGCCCCCTAGCAAGTCATGCTGGGGTAGGGCAGGAGGAAATCGAGGTTGCTGAGAGACTAGGCTGGGTACTGCAGTTAACATGAGCAATTGGAATCAGCTTTCACTACTTTCATGCCTGTGCCACAAAAATGAGTGGGCGAAGGTAGGTAGGTATCTCCCTGCAGCAATGGCAAACCTTTCAGAGGCAGCAGAGCAGGAGGAAATTCATCCCTGGGCTGTGGAAGTCGGCATCCTGCAACCACAGGAGACCCATGCAAGCTGCGTGTCCGAGCTGCTGGCACGACAAGATTCATGCCAGCAGGTGCTGCCTGGGCATCTCTCTGCTCTTCTGTCTTCCATCAGAAAATGGTAATTTCTTTTTTCTTACTGTGAAATGGATGCTGCTACTCCCACAGGCCTGCACAACATATCAAAAACTGCACTGGAGGCAGTGCAAGGAAATGAGATTTTTTGCTTTGTGTTACTCAGATATCACAGAGGGGGAAGACAGGGTTCTAACATCATAAACTACTGTATCAGATTTTGTCTGGGGCACAGTTCCCTCTAGTACCTCTAGACACCTCAGAGGAGGAGGGTGGTGAATGAACTTGTTTCTAGTGGTTCATTCACTGTGCCCCAAATAACTTTTTCTACCAAATACAATGAAAGTGTCATCTCTTTTCTTGATTCTTAGTTTGTTCTGCCTTTACCAACCATAAGTTTCTTATCCCTAAGGCTTGAACTTCTTGGAAGTTGATTGTTGCTGTAATAGGTCAGATTACATTGTGCCAGAGGGAATTTTCCACAGAAGCAACTTGCCTTGGTGCAGAGCTTGGAGCCCAGTGCCAACACTCAGCACATTGAATGTGCTTTTCAGGAATAGGGAATAACTTATTGTAATGTCTGGCAAATGGAGGAGCTGGCAGGGGTGTTAGAGGAGACACTGAGCAGAGGTGAAAGTGAGGAGTGAAAAGTGCTCTTTTAAAAGTAACTTGTCATGGCTGGCAAGAGTGGCTGGTACACAGAGGAGCCTTGAGCTAGTTCTCCTCTTAGGCTGTTCTGCAGATGTTGCAGCTGTATAGACTGTCTTGAAGCAGCACTGAAATAAATCCTTTGGGGAAAAGCTTCACAAAAAGGGCTCTCTGCATCATTCAGCACCTGTTTATTAGTCACCTGAGATGGCTTGGTTCTCTGAGGCCAGCTGAGCAGAGGGCCCTGAATACCCAGAGCACATGGATGCTCCTCTGTGGGTGGTATCAGCCCCTAGGGTGGTCCTTGCCCACCACAATTTGGGGCTGACTTTGACATGGCCTCAAGGGTGCTGGTGGAGAGGCAGCAAGCTTGCTTACAGAGCTGGTTGTGGTGCCAAGCAGCAGCATGTGCTGCATGAACTCTGTTGGGTTTCTGCTGTGATGCAACTCAACTCATTCTACTTAACAACTCATTAGCTCAGAGAACATTAGCAGTCTTTGCCTTTCCCTCTAATTACTGAGCTCTTTAAGGTGAGCTTGGAAGGAAAACCCCTTACTCAGAGGCTGAGGCTCAGCTGACCTGCCTGGCTCTGTGTGAGAGCAGGGAGCTGGTTTCACTGCAGTGCAACCCCAGACAGTAAGGACGGCAGGGATGAGTGGTGAGATCTTGATGCACCCAGTTTGGTGTATTTCTATCTGTTCTTCCATGTGTTGGTGAAAGGTTCAGCTGCTTTGCATCAGCAGGAGTGTTTGAATTGCTGGTGGATGCTGCCGGCTCTGTGCTTAGCTGGAATCCTCAGAAGGGGTTTGATATCCTGCTCTCTGTGGTACTCTATGCATCAAAGAGAGCAAGTTGTTCAAACTGCTTCAGTGAGACAGCAACAACATAACGTCGAGAGCATTGTTCAATGTCTCAGGGTTTTCAGAGAGAGTAGCAGCAAATCAAAGGGCAAAAAACATTTCTCTTGAAGCAGAATTATTTCCCCAAACTTCACCAAGGAGAGAATAGCTTTCAAAAATCTGTTGCAGAAGGCATTTTATTTTAAATACCAATTAGACTTCATTGAATGACTTTCTCAATCACTGATGCATAGGGGAAAAAAACCAACCCCCTCCCATATTTTCTGAGATTTCAGAACCTGTAGGCATGTATTTCTAGTCTGAAGAGGGCAATGCAATAGGATTGGAAGCTGAGTTGCCTAAACAATTAATTTTTTTTTGGTCTTGCAATACCAAGCAGATAAACGTAAATGCACATCATAACCCATAAAAATGAATCCCATATTGAATATTTCGTTGGAGAAGCAATAAACTGCACTAAAAAATTGATGAATGGCAAATATATTTTTATTTAAGTGTTGGCTTTTTATGGCATTAACAAATAGAAGAATGTAGGGAAGTATGCAAATAATTTCACAGGGATATTCAAATTAACAATATCAGGTTGCTTATCCTTTGTGGAGATTTTGTGCTTCAGTGCTGGGGGTGTTATTAAAGCACATCAGACGTGGCTGGTGGAAACACTGAGAAGAGATTTAATTCCTCAAAAGCCTGAGTTTTTACTCTCTTTTCCCTGTTGAGAGCTTGAACTTTTAAAATGTTGGAATAAATCTGCTTTATGTTGCTTTGATGCCATGCTTTTGCACAGGCAGGTTTCTTTATAAGCTGGGTAATTGCGTCACCTTTGGTTTGCTTGAAAGTTTTGTTTAAAAGGCAAAGAAATGGTGTAAACTGTGAGGAGGAGAACCTTGTGCTGAGTAAACTCTACCAAAAGATGATTGTCTAGATGTGCTGGGTTAAGCCCAGCCCTTGGGGGGGGTGGGTGTGGAAACACCTCTGCTATGAGCACAGGCTGAGGGAGCTGGAGGTGTTCAGCCTAGAGAATACACTAGGGGGGACCTTAGAGCTGCCTTCCAGGACCTGAAAGGATCCTACAGGAAGGCTGCAGAGGGACTTTTCCTGAGGGTGTCTAGAGACAGGCCGAGGGGGAATGGTTTGAAGCTGAGGCAGAGCAGGATTAGATTGGAGCTGAGGAAGAAGTTCTTCAGTAGGAGGGTGGTGAGACTCTGGAATAGGCTCTGGGAGCTCTGGGAAGCACCACCACAGCTTTGGTGCCTCCAGATGGATGGGGATGGATGCAGGGAGTCCCAGTCAGGGAGAAGGAAGAGTCCTAACCATGGAGATACTACAGAAACCTCATCACAGGCTTCTCACGAGCTTGCTTTTTCATGGCCAGCAATGATTCCTGGGCTTTGTCTTCTGCTTGATGCTCAAGCTGTGTTCCTCTTTACGTCACCATAGTTAATTTATAAGCTGGGAAGTGAAAGATGGTGTTTATTATGGAGATGACTTCCTTGAACAAGCTCTCTGAAATAACCTCCAAGGATTTGTAAGGAACCTTCCATTTGGTAATTAATTATGCAAACCTACTTTTAACATATCTTTAGGTAATCAGAACAAAAGAAGACACTTGTCTTTGTTAATTATCATGAAAATTTACTTATGAATATTGTAATGATGCACATTACTGTGTCTGCTGTCACTCAAGAGTGGGGTGCCTTCAGGCAGCAGTTTTCTCCTATTGTTATTCTAACAAGGGACTAATGAAAAGGGCTGAACTTAGGGGTGCTGCAGTTTAATCTCTGGAAAGGTTCTTTGCTCCTTCAGATCAGAATTGGAAGCTCAGTACAGCAGAGCAGCAGCTGGGTAGGTGGGTGCAGTGCTCCTCCCCCCCCCATCTCCCAAATCAGCCCTTAGGGGCCATGTACAGGAATGTTAGCAAGAAAAAGCCCTGATGTCCACTTGGGCCAGGCTTTGGTGAAGGAGCAGTCTGCAGTCTGTGGGCTAGAGCCTGGCCGTGGTAGGAGAGCAGTCATGGGGGCACTGATGCTGCTTTGATATCTTCTGTCCCTTGGATTAAAGCAAAGGGTATTCTCAGGTCAGGTTTTGTTTAAGGTGGTGAAGTCACAAGTCTGAAGATGCCCTGGCCAATTCTTGAGAGCTAGATGAGTGTGACAGTTAATTATGGTCTCAAATTCAGCTTTCTAACACTTCAGGTGGTCAAGTGGCTAGCTTGTCCTTCTGCAAAAGCAGCTGATCCATCAGGATGAGCTCCAGTAGACAGCTGATAAAGAAAATTACCATTAAATGAATAAAGTTTAGAAGTTCACTTTAGAGTTGCCCTTTAGAGCACATAGACTATCTTTTAACTTCCATATCTTGACTCTCCCATTCTCCACCACATTGCAAAATCCAGAATGGAACTGATGAATAACGGTCATGTCTGAGTCCCAGATCTGAAACCTGGGGGATGGAGAAATGGCCTAAATCTCCCTAAGACTGCTTTGAAGTCTTTGTTTTAAGTCTACCTCAATCCCCCAGATAATTAAAGCTGTAGAGTCAGACACACAGAGAAATCTGGTAGGAACACAAGAGCTGATGCTTGTCCTTGATTTCAGAACCTGACCTAAAGGACTTTGATCTCTGAAAGCAAACCTGCTGGCTGCAGGTACTGCTGCCATCCTGTACACATCATTTTGCTGTTGTGCAATTAGAAGCTGCAACTATGATGCTGCTTCAGCTTTGTAGTTTGCCCTTTTAATTTTGTCTGTTGCCATGGCAGCAGCAAATGATTGCAATCACTGCTGTTTACACTGCTGTCCAAGTCACATCAATAGAGATCTTGGAAACTAAACAATAAAAATCTGACTTAACTGTACACTGCATTTGTTGTTGTACATAATAAGTTGTTCTCAGTAATCAGGATTCATAGAAATCTTTTGTTCCTGAAGCACTTGGAAAATTCCTTTAACTCAAGTGTTGTCAAATGATGATTTATTTTCAATACATACTCTTCACACAGCTGGACAATATTTCTTTGGCACTCTTTCCTGAGTATAGCTTTGAAAACAATTGTTTTAATACCCTTCTGGTTTTGAAGAAAGGCTACTCTCCTTTTTTTGTTGTTTTTTTGCTAACCTTATCTTAGGGCTAAAATCACATCTAATGAGCTGATTCCTTGCTTTCTCCCACGCTTTGTCTCTTCTATAGATTGTGCAGGTTTTTTAGGAGGGGGTTGTCTTTATTTTGTGCATAGGCAAAGGCTTCTACAAAGTAACTTCTGTGAGCTACAACATGACTAAATTAATGATAATTGCTGATTTTGAACATCCCCTGCTGAGCTTTGAAGTTGAGAATAAAGAAGAGAGAAAGTGGGCACCCGAGCATGTCCCAAGCCCTATGGGGCTTAGCAGTAGGCATCCAGAGTGGGGCAGCTACTTGTGCACATGCTGGTGCTCACCCCACAGTGTCACACTGCCCCCAAGCTCATCCTGGGGCCCTCAGCACTGCCACTTGGAAGAGGGTTAGACCACAGAATGGTAGGACTTGGAGGGGACCTCCAGAGATCATGGAGTCCAACCCCCCATGCCAAAGCAGGAGCACATCCAGGTGGGCTTGAAAAATCTGCAGAGAAGGAGACTCCACAATCTCTCAGGGCAGCCTGCTCCATTCTCTGTAACCCTCACCACACAGAAGTGCCTCGTTGTGTTGAGGTGGGGCCTCCTGGGTTCCAGCTTGTACCTGTTGTTCCTTGTCCTATCACTGGGCACCTCCAAAACCAGCCTGGCGCCTTCATCCTGACACCTAACATGGATAGAATCCCCTCTTAGCCTTCTCTTTTCCAGACTAAACATCCCCACGTCTCAGTTTCTTCATAGGAGGGATGTTCAAGTCCCTTCATCATCCTCATAGCTCTCCTCTGGACTCTCTCCAGCAGATCCCAGTCTCTCTTGAACCGGGGAGCCCAAAACTGGACACAACACTGCGGGTGTGATCTCACTAGGGCAGAGCAGAGAGGGAGGAGAACCTCCCTAGACCTGCTGTCTGATGGTATCAGAACAGAGGGTAGCTCCTGAAGCTGAGGGTCTTCCTGCTGTTGGTTTCAGCTGGGAGAGGATTCCTCATTCTGGCTCCAGCAGCAGTGGCAGGAGGCTGCCCAGCTGGTACCCCTGAGGCAGTGGCCCTGGGATGCAGCAGGCCACAGTCAGGGCTGAGCAGAATGGGCAGGTGTGGGGAAGCTCTGGGTGCTGCTCCTCCAGCCTGAAGGGCTGGACTCACCTGCTGGGTGGTTTCTTCTCTTAGGGAAAGCTGAACCTAGAGTGCCTCAAGAGAAGGCCACTGAGGCAATTTGCTGTTCAAATGACCCAATGCACATTGGGCATATTGAAGAAAAAAAGCCATTTCCTGGTGACTAAATCTCATTAAAAAAGCAATTTTCTAATCAATTACAATGCAATTGAGCTGCTAACTGTTTAATTATCAAAAAAAGAAGCTATTTTGTTCTCTGTTCCTATATTTATGAAGCATGCTTTAAAATCTCATCTTCAGAGTAGCTGTTTGGAGGAATCTGAGTGCTCTATTGATGCAATTATAAAGTTCAACTTTTCAGTTCCATCTATTGTATTAGTTCAAGGAAATATTGTTTGCACAGGAGCTTTTGAAATAGGAGATTCATTGATTTCTATGGGAGCTTGAATCTTTATTGTTATTTTCATGCACTATAAAAATTGTATTATCTTATGGAGGTTTTATTAGAGGAACATTATTTCTTTTCTCTCTCTCCGTTTTTTCCCCTTTAATCCTCTGCAAGAATTTCAGTCCTGTTAACATATGCTGAAAACAGAGGCAAATTCCCTTGGAAAGGGAGACTTCTGCCTCCAAAGAGGCTGAAAGAGGCGGAATGCAGAGGAGATTTTCAAGAGCTGGGAGGCTGGTGCCTAGTTGTGACTCCCTGTCTCAGGGTAAGCACCCTGGTGAAGGATACATTTATGCCTCAGTTCTGAGAACAGGAAGGCGAAGCAAAGCAGCAATGCTGCCATTTATTTAAAAGCTTGCAATACTTGATGCTTCTTCCTAAAGCTCCAGCTCCCAGAGTTCTCTGAAGCTTTCATATTTCCTTTTCCTTATGCTGCTTCCAGTCTTTGTAGTTTAAAGCAAATCTCAAACCTACAAAATGTTTGGCCTTCAACAGTGGATGCAAATGAAGCAATGCAAACCTATTGCTTGCTCACAGCTTGCTCTTCTCCAAGGGCAGATCCTGCATGGGTGTAACTCATGCTATCATCTGATGCTCTCCTGAGGTCTCTGAAGGTGCTCAGTTTTCCCATTTGTCTCCATATGGTGCGTTGGGATCCATGGAAGTACACAGCAGAACCTGACCCTTGGCTCCCAGCCCATCCCAGGAGCAAGGAAGCCGTGGGGGAGTGTCACATTTAGCTGCACCTTACCTCTGCTGGAAAATGAGACCAGCAAGGGATGTGTGCAGCTTTGGCAGGCCCTTCCAGCTGCCCATCCCCACCACCTCCACTGCACTTTCTCATCACCACCTCCTCACCTGAGTGTGCTTGGCACTGCTGATCCTGTGGCCATTGCCTTGCTGGCGCTGCTGTCACCTGGGGAGGTGGGCAGAGATGGCAAAGCTCCTTGCTGCTGTTACTCAGCAAGGGCCAGTCCTGGATGCTGCCCCCAGCATGGCTTTGGGCAGTGGCACCAACGGTCTGGGGATATTGTTGCAGGAGCAGAGAAGAGAACTGGCTTGTGGCCTTGGCTGCTGCTTGTGTGGCTCACCACACAACCTAGCAAGGGTCGTTGTGTGCCCTGCTCTGAACAGCAGGAGTGGAACTGAGAGGTGAGGGAGCGGAGGGGACTCTTAATGAGAAGCTAATTAACCAGGCATTGACTCTTAATTAGGAGCTAATTAACCAGGCATTTTTCTGAGGCGTCCCCGGTGTTACAATGGAGTTCAGTGGTGATCCTCACTGGCTGGCTACGTTTTGTTCCTCCTCTGTTCACGCCTTTTGGATTATTGCAGGAAAGTGGTTAGGTGGAACTCCTAAACAGGTCTTGACCATCGGTGTATGGCTATCACCTGGCTGATGTTTGTGTGCCCTTGTGAATCTCCTGTCAGTGTTTAAAGTTAAGGTGCAGAAATAATACCAGAGGAGGTAATTACGAAGCTGCTACTGAGGCAATCAAATTTTCAATAGCCTATAGTGGGTTTAGGAATAAATTATCCAGTTAGAGCTCAGGAATTTTCCAAATCTCAGGGAAAAGTGTAGATTTTTTTTTTTTTTTGGGTGAGGAACAGCTGTTTTCCCTCTTCTTTGCATGTGTGGATATTGTTTATTTTCAGTATGTCTGTGTCTGGAAGGTTCTGTTTATGAGCGCAGTGGTATGGCACATGCAATTATTTATTGATTTAACTCAAATGATTAATGACTCAGCTTTAACAGTCTGGATTATTGCTGTGCATAAATGGTACTGGGGCAATCAAACTGGTTTGATTGCTTTGTGAGTAGGGTGAGACTTAACACTGCACACACCTTGCAGTGTCAGCCTGCGAATGCCACTCAGAACCTCACCAATAACCAGTACAGCCCAGGAGCCTGTGAAACCCCATGCCTGCTGCAGGGCTTTGGGCAAAGGAGAGACGTGCAGGAGCCTTTCAAAGGGGAGTGCTGTGAGCATGTTTCCTAACAAATCTCATTTGCTGAAGTTTAGGTATTGACTGGGAAGGCAGAATGCCTTTGGTGCTGGCCCTATAAAGGCTTTTTTGCTCAGTGTTCAGGTTTGGGTGAGTCAGCCTCACATGTGTATGGGATGAGTCCTGTGCTTACTGCAGAGGATCCAGCATCTGTAGGATCAAAGATGGAGCCTTCCATCTTTGCCCTTCCAGCCCAGAAGCACAGCTGCTGGTGCTGGTTCCCCTTGCAGCCACTGCACCTCTCCCAATGCAGTGGTGGTTTGCAGGCTCAGACTGGCTTAGAGGAACAGTCAGCTCCTCCTTAAGCCTCTGCTTTGCAAATGGCAGGGGGCAGTCCAGACCATGCCCAAGGCAGGCAGAAGCTGTTGCCCATCCTGTAGCACTGGTGGGTGCCAGGTGCTCATTGTCTGAGCCTCTGCAGGGGCTGCAGCCTGCTGGTGGCAGGGTCATGCTCCCCATGCCACCCAGCACCAGAGGGTGGGGGTTTATTCTATCCTGTGCCATTCCTGAGGAGTGCCAACAAATGCAGAAAGCTGAAATGAGTCCTGCAAATGAATTTTAACTGTGAAATGGGACTTTTATTTCTGCTAAGCCTATCTATCCAGATTATAGAGCTGTGGATTGAAATGGTTTGTTCCAGTTTCCCTGCTACCAAATGCCTGCTTAAATAAAAGAAGGTTGCTGAATAATTCAAATAAATATTATTCAATAATTGATAAACTTTGTAATAAAAATTGAAGCATAACCCAGTAAAACCTCAGTGTACTTTTCTGTTCTTTATTAGCTGATTCTGCTGGGAGAGGGCTGTGTCTGTGTGGAGGGTTGGTTGTGGTTGTTTTCTCTCTCTCAGCTGGCCTAGTAGGATGCAGGGGCTAGAGATGAAGCCATGACTCACAGAGGCACATGGGGATTTGCTCCATCTCTGTGGGACAACTACCATGAGGGCCAAGTGCCACGGCCCTCAGCATGGGCAGACAGCTCAAGGGCCATATTTGGGACCAGCTTCACTCTAAAATTCTACAGAAATAAGCCTTTATTTAAACGATAGTTAGGATAGCTGAACAAAAGAGTGTAGGAGGCAGAGATGTTTTTGCCTATGAGGAGCAGCTCAGCCAAGTCTTGTCTTCCATGGTGAGGCTCTCTCTGACTGCTTGTCTCTGTCTTCTGTAGCACAGCTCTGCAGTGAAGGTTAGAGTGGCTCAGACTGCAGCCCTGCTCCCTGCGCCATGGCTGATCTCTGCCTTAGCTCTCAGGAAAGTTGAGGCATAGCCAGCTCAAAAAGTGACGTCACTGCATATTTTAGATCATGTTGGCTTTCTTGAAGATGTTGTCATTCAAAGATAAATTTGCTTTCAGCTGTTGTGGAGACCATTTCAGAATGAGGACCTTCATATAAGGATTTTGTGCATCAGTTTCACATTTTTCAGTGCTGTGTGTTTGGTGTCCTGGCTGGCCCCATGTGTGAGGGCCTCACTGTTCTAGAAGGACAGCAGAACAAAGAGCCTCCCCTACTCTCCCTCAGCTTCCAACAATTCCCTCTAGTCCTATTCCTAGACACCCTCGTGAAAAGTCCCTCTGCAGCCTTCCTGTAGGATCCCTTCAGGCACTGGGAGGCAGCTCTAAGGTCTGACTGGAGTCTTCTCTTCTCCAGGCTGAACAACCCCAGCTCCCTCAGTGTGTCCTCATAGCAGAGGTGCTCCAGCCCTTAACACAAACTTGCACAGATCCTTGTGGCTGGGAATGCTGAGCTGAAATGCCATTCTGCTCAGCTGGGTAATTGGTGAAATCCTCTTTGCAACAGTTACATATCCGAGTTGGATTCACAACAACATGATTACTTAATACATAGTTTGAGGTGACTTTGATAAACTTGCTCATTTTGTGCTAGCAGTTTGGAGAAGACAGGACCCATTTGTTTATGAAAACTACCATAAATAAACAGGAAGACCAGACCTAGATTTATGGCTTAATGTTGTCATTGGGGTTTGCTGAAGAACAAGAACTATTTTGAAAGGTCCTGCATCTGGGTTGGGCCAATCCCAGGCACAAATCCAGACTGGGTGCAGAGTGAGTTGAGAGTAGCTCTGAAGAAAGAGACTTGGGGGTGTTGATTGCTGAGAAGTTCCCCAGGAGCCAGCAGTTCCCTCATGCAGCCCAGAAGGCAGCTGTGTGCTGAGCTGCACCCAGAGAAGTGTGGGCAGCAAGAGAGGGGATTCTACCCCTTGGCTCTGCTCTGCTGAGACCTCACCTCCAATCCTGCCTCCGGTTCTGGTGTCCCCAGCATAAGAAGGACACAGAGCTGTTGGAGTGAGTCCAGAAGAGGTCACAAAGATGGCCCAAGGGCTGGAGCACCTCTGGTATGAGGACAGGCTGAGGGAGCTGGGGGTGTTCAACCTGGAGAAAAGACTGGGGCGACCTTATGGGCAGCCTGTTCCAATGCCTCACCACTCAGTAAAGAAGTTTTTCCTAATGCCCAATCTAAACCTCTCTTGGCACAACTTAAACCCTCGTCCTGTCACGTGCACGTCTGCTGCATCTTGCTGTGAGGTTTGGGGTCTCAGGATAGAGACCTAGCACAGGACTACCCTACAGTGTCAAGGATTGCTTTCTCTGGGTGGTCATGAGCAGATGATGATTACAGCTTCCTAAGGTGTGCAGCCAGCTCAGTGTGCAAGGCACAAACAGAGCTGTCTGCAGGGGAGGTGAGAGTGAATAGTGATAGTTTGGATCATGACCAAATACATGTTCTGAGAAAAGCAATACTGTGCTGTTGGCTTACACGGGGCAGATATTTGGCTCAATATTTGTATTGCTGGGGGGCTGACATTACAGAATGGGCACCACTTGTCCCATGACCCATGCATGACCCATGCTGGTCTGGGGACATGTCCCTGCTACACTCAGCAACAGGTACAATTCATCTACCTGAACTGAAAATGGGATCTTATTTTGTAACATACCAGGAGGAGTTAGTGTCCACTACTTGCTATCCTATCACAAGCCTTTAAATCCTTCTTCATGGATGTCTGTGCAATTATGGCCTGCTGGGAGCTAAGAAAGGAAGGAGCTGACAAATAGGCTGTAATCTGTGACTTAGATGAATGAAGAAGCAGAGCCTTGCTCCTTTAAATTCATCCTTGATGAATTTTAATAAGGGCATAATTTGCAATAGAAAGTGTGCTCTGTAATAAAACCCCTGCCCTGGCTTTCCTGGGAAGGTGAAGTTTTGGAACAGGTAGTTTGTAAATGGCAGAAGTGACACGAGGTGTGCTGCATCTTTATGGTGCAACCAGCACCAGTGGCATTCCAGGGACAAAGGGTGTGGGGACCTCCTCTGGTTGCTGGTACAACACAGGCTGGCTGCTGGCAGTGCAGCAGCTGGATGGTTGTGACTGGGAAGGTGCTGGGATGCATGCTGATGTCAGGTGAAGAGGAGATGCTTGTAATGGTGTGGGGTAGTCACATTCCTGGTCAGAATGATGCCCTGAATAAGGTGCCTCTGTGTGGTATTTTCTGCTGTGTATGGGGACTCCACTCTGTGCTGTGCCTCAAAGCCACACAGAGAAAGGGAATTTACCTAGTTCTGTGCTGCCAGCTCTGAGTGTCCTCACAGACTGTTTGTGCTGTTTTGTGAGTGTGAAAAATGGAGCCTCCACGTCCCTGTGGGTGGGAGTGACTGAGCAGCTGCTTTGGGGCATTGATCCATCGTGGCACTAAACACCTGAGCTCCTCATTGGAGCCTGTGGACCTCCTGTGGAGGTGCTGGATGTGTACAGGGTCTGGTTTCAGCTCTTGCTCTGGTCTGTGATAAGTCACTTTTCTTGCAGTCAGACCTTACAGTATTTTTAAGGCTTCCAGTAGGCAGAGACTTGCCAAACGGATTTCAGAGCAGCTGATGTGCTGGAAGGAGGGCTTGAGCAGGACAGGGGAACCAGGGAGCTGCTTCAGGACTGCTGGTGTGGGATTTGGTTGATGACAGGTTCATGGCAGCAGGCTGCATCTGAATTGAAGCAGCCTGGGTGTGGCAATGTGGTTATCAAGTCCAGTGGGAAGATGGGTAGGTGGTGAACCTAACCTAGCAGAGCTGCAGCCCGAGGGAGACTTTCAGTTTCTTGCTGACAAGGACCCTAGGGATGTGCCTCTGGGCTAGGGGGACAGTGGAGTCTGGCCCACCTCACAAGCACCTTGTCCACCTCTACCAGAGTGTGCCAGAGGAGTACACAGCTGAGTCCTGAGCAGCTAGTGGTGCTCAGGGGACTGCCAGGCAGAGAAGAATCAGCAAAAAAGGACTTTGGAAATGTCCTTTAAAAGTGAGCAGGGGGGGAATCTGCTCAGAACAAATGGCTGCAAAACTTTATAACCTTCCTTGGCGGCTGAACAAAAGCTATTACAGCCTGGTGGTTACTGGATATTACAAAGGTTATTTCCAAACACTTGGCTAGCACCCGGGGAGAAAATATATGCCTTGTGGTTACTAGCATCTGAGTGCTTCCTTTCAGAGGATGTATGGCTCTGGTGTAATGAATACAGCAGTCATCAGGTGCTGGGAGAAAAGGACAAATATTATTGTTATGATTAAACTGTGAAGGTTAAATGAATCATTTGGGAGGGCTGAGGCGTGCTGATATTAGACCTACTGGGGAGCACAGTGGGAGGAAAATGCCTTTGTGAATTCTCCCTCTGTCTTATGGATGGTGCTGCCTTCCCCAAACAGAAACTCTGTTTTGTGCATTTTGATACTTTTCTCACCCCTTGAAATGAAAACACTGCTGCTATGCATCTGTTCCCCTGCAGGCTGGCATTACCCCTCTTAGGGATGGGAAATCACAGAATCATAGAAAGATTTGGGTTAGAAGGGACCTCCAAAGGTCATCCAGTCCAACCCCTCTGCCGTCAGCAGGGACATCCTTCACTTAGATCAGGTTGCTCAGAGCCTTGTTGAGCCTGATCTTGAGTATCTCTGGGGATGGGGCCTCAGCTACCTCTCTGGGCAACCTGTTGTGGTGCTCCAGCACCCTCATGATGCTGAACTTGTTTCTAGGGCAAGGACAACATGCTCAGGGCTGGGTCTGTGACATGTTTTCAACAGGAGGGATCTGATCAGTCCTGTTTAATGTCATCTGTTGCTGCCCAGGCCCTCACCTCCCTGCTGTCCAAATGTGAGGATGGTCTCGTTCTGCCTGGGGTCATTCTGATCAGCTGCATTGAAGGGTGCACACGCCCTGACTGCCAATGTGTTGTCCTCCTGTGGGTGGCAATGGAGATGGAGATACCTCAGTGATTGGTGTGGCTTGTCCAGTCCCAAGGCTCCTTTTATTCTTCATAGCTTCCACACATTTGTACAGAAAAGCTGAGGACATAAGAAATCCCTTTCTTCATCTGTTTATGGTTTGGATTTCTGATGTGCTCTCCATGTCTATCTGATGGGTTACTCTGGGCAGAGGATTTTCCTGCTCATTCTCCAGCTTCCCCAGCTGCCTCACAGAGATACTGAGGATGTTTAGAGCTTAGGGATGTGTAAGTGGAAAGCAATATAAAAGAAGAGCATATTGAGAGATAGAAGGTTTCACCATGCCATGCAGTAAGGAAAACAGAACTACTAAATGTTGTTTCTACAGATCTCTTGAGTTCAGGCTTATCTTTAACAGCAAAAGTGGCTCTTTTACAAGTGTGAGTTGCACTCCAGTGCACAGATGTGCCTCTGAGAAGTAATTGGAATTGGTACTTCCCTTCCCTCTGAGCCTTTAGAGTTATTGTCCAGACATAGACCACTGTGGGGGGAAATTGTTTTTAATCAAACTTAGCCAGATCTCAATTTCACCTGTTTGCATTAAAATTATTTCACTGATCAGGTAAATATGTTGTTGAGTGGCACCTTCAGGATGTTACTGATGGTGGGAGCTGAAGTGCTGAGCACCTCTCTGGTAGCAAATGTGCAGCTGAGTGGTGCCTACACCACAAGTGTTTGAGTCAGGTTGCTTCTGAAGGGTTGCAATAAGTCCTTAACCTCCTGCAGTTTTTGAGGTTTCACCACAAAAATTTCATCTTCCTGAGCTATGGCTGAGCCATGTCTGGGAGTGTTTTACAGCCCTGTCCTAGAGTGTGCTCCTGCCACATCACCAACTGGTTGCTTGTGCTGCTGCCACATCAGGGGGTTGTTCAGCCTGGAGAAGAGAAGGCTCCAGGGAGACCTACCAGTGGACTTTGAGTGCCTGAAGGGGATTGCAAGAAGGCTGCAGAGGGACTGCAGTGATAGAATGAGGGGCAGTGGTTTGGAATTAGAGAAAGGAGATTTAGATTGGATGTTAGGAACAAGTTCTGCCCTGTGAGGGTGATGAAACACTGCAACAGGTTGCCCGGGAAGGGATTTGAGGCCATATCCTTGGAGATATTCAAGGTCAGGCTCAAACGGGCTCTGGGCAACCTGATCTAAAGGAGGACGTCCCTGCTCCTTGCAGGGTGGTTGGACTGGATGACCTTTGGAGGTCCTTTCCAACCCAAACCCTTCTATGATTCTGTGATGGGCAGATCTGCTGTGATGTTTGGGAAGGGGCTGTGCAGAGCCAGCTGCTCAGGTGTGGCTGTGGCACCTAAGGTGACCGTTTGCAAGCAGAAAGAAAGCCTGGAAGGTAGGGAAGTGCAAAACCCAAGGAATTACATTTGGAAAGCTTTTGGCCACCCATGCAACTGATGCAAATTGACTTCAGTGGGGCTTCAGTCTCAAGCCTGAGCTGATCTGGCTCAGAATATTTTTAAATTCTGTCTAGTCTTTATGCAGAAAATGCAGTCAGACATAAGTTTTTTTTCTTAAAGAGAACCAAACCATTAAAAAGCTCAGTTTTCCTTATAGCTTAGCTATGACATTTCATAAAGCAGATAATTGCAGAGGAGATAAAACCACCTGGCCTTTTTGAGCAGAGAGAGTGGAGACAATTTGCATACAGGTCAAGAAATACCAAGGTTCATTGTTTAGTTTTTCACTGAAGTACTTAAATTCCATCTAGTCAAATCCAAAAACAAAGCTGAAAGCATAAAGGACAGAGCTGATTCCTGCTGCATGGCCTTTGGAGAATTGGGACCAGTAGAAATATCCCTCCTGGATTTTTTTTTTTAAATGATGCCTTTGAGAAGAGGAAAGGAATTCTCCCAGTGACTGCAGAGACAATCAGAGCTGCTCAAAACACCTCTGATGTGGCTTTCAAAGTCAATTTCCATGTTGCCAAGGGTTCTATTTGCTGTGTTGTTTGGGTCTTCCAAACGGATCCAGAGGATCGCCTGGGGAGCCTGGAGAAGAGAAGACTTAGAGCTTAGAGCTGCTTTCCAATACCTAAAGGGATCCTACAGGAAGGCTGCAGAGGGAATTTTCATGAGGGTGTCTAGAGACAGGACAAGGGGGAATGAGGAGAGAGCAGGGTTAGGCTGGAGCTGAGAAAGAAGTTCTTCAGTGTGAGGGAGGTGAGACTCTGGCACAGGTTGCCCAGGGAGGCTGTGGCTGCCTCCTCCCTTGGGTTGTTCAAGGCCAGATTGGATGAGGCTTTGAGCAGCTGAGTCTAGTTGAGAGGCGTCCCTGCCCATGGCAGTGAGGTTGGATTAGATGATCTCTGAGCTCTCTTCAACCTGAGTCATTCTGTGATTCTATGACATGGGCACTGGGAGCCCTGTGAGCAGTGTGGCATGAAGAGGTGCAGCTGGAGATGATGGGGAGGGATCCCATGTGATCCAACATTTCCTGTGGGGTTCCAGATCATGCTTTTATCATAAAGCAGCTGGGATGCCTGGCAGGGACCCAGATGTGACTTCACATTGTTGGGTGCATAAGGCTTGTGTATAAATGGGATGCCAAGGTATGAACTCCAGAGTGTCCCTCTTCACAGGAACAATTGTATATAGCACCTGTTGTGATTTCTATTTCAAGCTGCTGGGAAATTCCCCTTTTCTGAAATGAATCTTGCTCTAGGAAGAGCAGAAGATGACCTACATTCCCAAACTCATTATCAGCTCTTTGATGAAAGGATTCCCCTGTGTGTGGAGATTTTTTATGTTTCAAGGTTCTAGGTACAAAGAAGCTAAGAGGAAAATAGAGAGGAAAGGAAATCCATGCCTGCAAACACACCACCAGTGATGATAAACTGCCAGAGCAAATGCTGCCTGCAGCAGGTGAAGCCTTCCCTCTCCTGGTTGAGCACTTGGGTGGTCTCCACCCTGCTCACACCTTGGGCACCACGAGGAGCCCTGCGTAAGCGCTGGGACTGCGGCGTTAGGATTCCAGCCGCTGCGGGAGGCTGCTGGGTTCCAATCTGTTCTCCCATATGTTCTGACACTTCTGCATTTCTTCCATCTGGTTCTGGGAAATGGGAAGGAATTTAATGATCTTTCCTAGGGTTATTAAACCAACAGCTGTTGTCATTAATAGAGGACATTCTTTACAGCAGTGTGCAAATTCCAGTGATAAATCCAGCCCTGCCGTCCTGTATTTCTTCATAATGCATACAGTGTTTGTACTGAAACTGGGGTTGTGAATACAGGCAGTTCTCAAACTATTATTTGGTGATAGAGCTTTGGCATAAAAATAAGGCTCCCTCCCCCACTTCCTCTTGTTCCCAATTACTTCTGCTATGAAATACATTTTATGCTGGGTGAGATCCTAGAGTAGCTTACATTGGAAGGGACCTCAGAGCTCATCTACTCCAACCTCCCCACCATGGGCAAGGGACACCTCTCAACTAGACTCAGCTGCTCAAGGCCATGAACACCCCCAGGGAGGAGGCATCCACAACCTCCCTGAGCAGCCTGGGGAACTGGAAAAAAATTGTGTACACTTCCTGGCCTTTCAGAAATGAAGGATTCATCCTGAAAGTGGAGATCGCCTTTGAAATGTATCTTGGTAAAGTTTTAAGTGTAATGCCTCCTGCATTTTTCACTTTCAAGGTGACAGTAACTGAAAGATGGATTCCTGTAATTTTGGCATTTCTAATTTGACTGAGAAAAGGTCAAGTTCTTCATGGAATCTTGTTTAAAGTGGTAGAATGGCACGGAAATGTCACGTTGTTTTTCTGGTAGCATCACTGGTGCTTTGATTAACAGCATGTTCAGTCTGTCATACAGAATAAAACCCAAATGCCACAAAGAGGTCAATAAGAGCCTAGTCCAGAGTGCCTGACAGTTGAGTCAAAAGATTTCCTTTGCTTCCACCAGCTTTGGGATCTACTCAGACTGAAACACTGAGGAAAAATGAAAGCTGTGTAATTATTCAGAAATGCATCATTTAAGCCTGAGGGAGCCAGGAGCCATTCCCTGTGGTTCAGGAGCTAAGGAGAAAGCCTGTGTGGGAAGCCCCCAGCAGCGTAAGGTGCCATGGTACCAGAAATCCTGCATCCTCAGGGGCTTCCTGCCTGAGACCAGCACATCTGGGAACTGGCCCCAGCTTGCATCAGCTACAGGATCTTGTACCTGGGTGCCTTTTCCTTTGTGTTCCTGATTTCCTTACTGCTCCACTTCCATTGCTGGATACTTCTGTCCACTTTTTACATTTCTAGCACGCAGAGTGACCCAGGTGAGATGCTTGTGTGTGGTTCAGAAATACACTAAACTCAATAGAACTTTGAACTGGGAAACAAATTCCAACCTGGAATTTGGAACTGGAAACATCTGAGTCTGCTGATTATGGAATAAACCACAGTTGAAATGCATCCCTCAAATCACCTGACAAATATCTTAATTAGAGCTTTTAAAGAAAAGTAATCCCCTAAATGAGCTGCTGATAGCAACAACACTTTTGAAAAGTGTCTCAGTGGTAGGAGGTTAATCTCTCTGCTGCTCTGATGCATTACTTCTTAAATGGGTGGCACATAAATATGGATCATTACATGCATCTAGTAGGAAGCTCTGAAAAAGGACACCATGCAAATATTTATTAGGGCTGAGGAGTAAAGGGACCCTTTCTACTGCTCACTGCTGAGGGGTGACGGATGGATGCAGCATCAGCTTCCCTGGTGAGCAGCAGCACAGGGAAAGACAATTATGAAGAAATATGCGTCTGCAGTGGAGGAAAAATTGGAGTTTAAGAGGGCTGGAGGAAGGATGCTGAAGCCTGACTAATAAAGTCCCTGGACTACTGCAGCCATGCATCTGAACACTGTTCAGATCCACTTGGAGCAGCTTTTGGCCAAAGCACCTGCTGCCTCTCAGTAAATGAAGTGATTGTTTAATGTCCTCACAGTGAGCTTGATCTACTGCCTCAGTTTGTGTGGGCTGGACCAAAGGGGTGCCAGTCTGTGACTTTAACAGTCAGTGCTGCAGTGGTAAACTCCATTAACAACCATTTGTGATTAATTTTTATCTAAGCATTGGCTCTGCTATTGCTGGACCTTTTCACTCTTTTCTGCTGCTTCTAAACACTTGAGCAAATGCAGGATTAAATAATCCAGGGCTGCTGCTTTCTTTTTAATAGCAATTTTGTGCTAAAATGCAATGGTTTAGGTGTAGAAGAAATAAAAATTCCAGGGATAAGTGGTTTTTCATTTATAGGTTGGACTAGTTGTGGAGTCTCCATCTCTGAAGACATTCAAAACCCACCTGCATGTGCTCCTGTGTGACCTGCCCTGTTGTGATCCTGCTCTGGTAAGGGGCTTGAAGTGGATGATCTTTGGAGGTCCCTTCCAACCCCTAACATTCTGTGACTCTATGAAAATGAATGCATGGACGTAGCTCCATTTTAATTTTGGTCTTGTGAATTAGAGCTTTGCTGCAGCTCTGCATGGGGTAAATGACACTTTTCCACTACATCCAGTAAGTGTGATCCAGCATGGAGTGCTCCACATAATTATCAGGGAAGTGATCATCTTCTCTTTGCCAAGATAATATGCAAGTGACAGAAATACAGCCTGTAAGTGATAGCAAAAAGTGGGGTTTTGATGATGTTCTGCTGATTTGTATGGTAAGTAAACTCAAATTGCACATCCAGCTTAGAAAGACAATTTGCAGCACATTAGTAGCACTCAGTGGGGTATCCAGATCCTCATTTGTGTGGGATTCCCAGGATTTGGAGGTTTTTGTGGAAAAAAAATGTCTCTTGACATGTTCAGATTTGATTTGGTTTTGACATGTTCAGCTTTGATTTGTTCCTTGTTTATTATAATTTGATTTGTTCCTCATTTATTGCAATGCAGAGCAAAATGAAGAGGGTGGGTTTTTTCCTCCCTTCATTTAGTTCAAACATGTCATTTTTGGAGCACTTTTACTTTCTCCCCTACACGAGCAGTAAGAGCTTGACACATTTGCAGTGCATTACAGGTTTTGATGGAGCTGGACTTTTAGCAGTGCTCTCATTCCTGCTCATGAGCTTTGGGAGGTTTGTGATGAGTGGATGAGCAGATAGAAGGTGCAGTTTCTGACTAGGATAACCAGGATAACAGAATCACAGAACAGTTAGGGGTTGGAAGGGATCTCCAGAGATCATCCAGTCCAACCCTCCTGCCAGAGCAGGATCACCCAGGGAAGGTCACACAGGAGCACATCCAGGCAGGTTTTGAATGTCTCCATTATTGTTCACAGTAATGGCCAGATGTTCCTGCTGGACTGCTGCACAACTCTTATTCTGCTGTCACCCTACTGATAGGCTTGGGGACAGCTGAGAAGCAGAACAGGTTCTGATGCTGTGCAAGCAGCAACAGCTGAAGCACCCTTGGGTTATCAGCACTGTTTTGGTCCCAAATCCACAGCAGCATCTGGTTTTATGGGTCAGTTAACTACATCTTACAGATCTAGAGAGAATAATGAGCAGGATCTTCTATACCTCCTGTAGGGTCCTTTCTGTGACTTGGACAGAGTCTGAAGCAGCTGATGACAGTGAAAGATGCTGTGTTAATTGCTGCCAACACACTGAATTTGGGGGCTACAATCCTGCATCTTCTGATAGCAAACAAGTACTGAATTCAGTTACTTCTGAGGTCTGACTTTCCTGGAGACCCTGCTTGTAACATGCAAGATGATGTGACCTCTTGCCTCCTCTTTCTTGTGAACTGTTCTCCTCAGGAGGGAAGAGTGCTAAAATAACAGTGGCTGAACAATAGGAAGTGGCTTCAGTTTTGATCCTCAAAAGCAAAGAAAGACTGGGCAAGATGTCCTGTGTATTCAGCATTTATATGCTCACTAAAAATTTGCTTTCAAGGCTGAGCTTTTAGCTGTGGACCTATCTGCAGCTCTGTCATACAGAAGTGTCAAAGCTTCAGAGTAGATAGTGCCAATATTATCTCAGCACAGGCAAAACAGCTGAATGCATGAGGACAGTCAACAGTTTTCCGTGGGAAATTCCCTGTGTCCCTACACAGCTGACAACAGGGGACTAGCTCCAGTGGGCAAGCCACTGTTGCTCCAGTAAGCACAGAGCTGTTAGACTCTGATTTGGCTTTGATAGATTGAAGGTGGGCTCCTCTAGCAGCTCCACATGTTTTGTGTACTCTCTAGGATGAAATTAGTAGGGAAACCAGCAAGATCTTTGACCAGCATGGGGTAACCTAGCAACAGGATAACATTTCTGAATCACTTTTTCCTCTTTAGCATCACACCTGCTTAATGAGCCATTCTGGGGCTGACATTTTGTGCTTCTTGTGTATCACCCTTTTATAAAGCTTCTTCGACACCTGAGTGCTTTGATGCCTTAGCTCCATCAGAGCCACCTCCACACGGGTCTAATGTAGGCACTGTGGTGCCTTGCACCTGAGCTTACCTTAGAGGAAGCAGCTTTCCTTTTCTGGCTCCAGAGAAGTGGTCTGGGCTTGGGTAAACCTGCAGCTTGGAATCTTGCTGTGAAACAGCCTTGCCAGCTGCTTCCTTTAATGAAGTGCTAGGAGGTATTTATGTGTTGAGGTTGTACCAGGATGAGCTTTTGCAGGGAATTGGCTGTGATAAGCAAAGCTTCTTTGAAGCTGATCAATTGCATTGCTGTTTGCCTGGGAGGTTCATTGTGACAAGCACAGGGACTGAGGAAGCTGTCACTGCTACTTGGTGACACTGAAATGCAGTGGTAGGACAAAAGAAAGTGGCCAGAGGTGTTGGTCCCCTGCCTCTGAGACAGCACTTTCACACCTGCAGAAAGATGGTGGCGATGCCACCAGCTGAGAGGCTGGCACCCCCCTGTGCCCTGCAAGTCTGTGAACTTGCTCCACAGGCTGTGGCAGAGTTGGGAATGGGTCCTGCTTGCAGCAAGGATAGTGAGAAAACTAAAGGGTGCCCAAGAGACCAGGCATGAGAAGGCCTAGGTTACTGCTTTGGCTTTAAACTGGGATTTGCATCAGCTGAGCTCTGAGTGCTGGCTGGGCAGCGGTGCCACAAATGTCTGAGTTGTCAGAGTCTTGGTGCAGTGAGCAGTGGGGTGCAGGAAGTTTGAATGAAAATAAGTGAGGAAAAGTAATTGAATTTAGAAGTATCAGAAGGTATAGATCTTGGGTACTTCATCAAGAAGATTCTTCATTGTAATCTGTGGTTTAGGCCTCAGTCAATAATTGCAAAGTGATCTGGATGTGGAACATAGCTACTTTTGCCTCTTTTATTATGCACAGATGTCTAGATCCATTTCACATCTTGTTATGAGCCAGGTGCTAAATTGCCTTTGGCTGCCTCCATAGGCCTGAGGGGTTCTTGTGGCCATCCCTAATGTAATTAAACATTTACACTCAATTAAATGAGAGTTGTGTAGCCACATCATGCAAAGTTGCTGCTACTTCCACTTCCACCAAAATCCTGCTTCTGTATTATTTAGGAGAGTTTTAAAACATATTCCACAGTATTCAGGCATTTAGGTGGCAAGCAAAGCTCTTAAAATATTTATAAACCAAGGAAGAGAATGTGAGAGGCCATTGCTCTGCCAGCTGGTGTTCCTGCAGGGTATGGGAGCTAGCAGGAAACCTGCAGCCAAGGTGGCAATAACAAAACTCCCCAAGTAGCCAGCTGAGCTCCGTGTGACTTTAACCTCTGAACCTCACAACAAAATTGAATTATTGTGGCTCTGCAATTAGGCTTTTCCCAGCAGCAGTCTTGAGGCTTTTCTGGCCAGGAAGGCAGCTTGGCTCAGCAGCCCCTGGCATGCTCTGGAGGCACTGGGCTGCAGCACCTCTTCCTCCAGTGTGTGTTGGGGATGGTGGGAGCCCTGCATGGTCCTCATCCAGGTGTCTGTGTTGTATGGCACCTACTCTGGCTGTGCAGAGATGCCTGCAGCTGAACTGGCTCCTTCCCTCCTCTCAAACCCAGAGCATCCAGCCAGGTAATGAGTCTAAGAGGAGCTCAGGCTTTTAAACAAGTAGTGTGAGAAAAGATGTCTGGGATGTTGTCAGGAAAAGTATCAGTTTGCTGGCATTTAGTCTTTTAAAGCTGCTTGGAAGTAAAGCCTTGTGGGGCTTTTCCTGTGTCCTGAAATGCTTCATGTTGCCCTTGCTGAGCTGGGCAGAGTGCTGTCAGCCACTTCCCCAGAGGCAGAGAGGC
This sequence comes from Indicator indicator, assembly GCF_027791375.1. NCBI lineage: Eukaryota > Metazoa > Chordata > Aves > Piciformes > Indicatoridae > Indicator > Indicator indicator. Next base: position 2,185,660 of record NC_072039.1, on the reverse strand, counting down.
AGAGCTGGCAATTAAGCTCCTGCTCTACAGGAGGCTTTACAAGGATTTGCATGGAAAAAGAGCTGGAAATGAAAAGCAAATGAAAGGAACAATTGTATCTGGAAAGCAAGCTGGCCAGCCACGGGAAAGGCTGTGAGGATGTCAGGAGAGCAGATGTCTTGGATGTGGATCTTCATCCTGTTTGCTGGTCTGTGTTTAGCAATTTGCCTGTGGATGGAGCTGCTTGCACCTGTGCTACCTTAGGGCATCAAAAGTCTGCCAGGCTGGAGCTGGGACCATAGAGGTGATAAAGGCTCCTTGCTTCTTTCTAGTGTCTAGGCTGTGAGGTCTGTAGCATGGACACCTGTGCACCTAGGTAATACCTTCCTATCCCTAATTCAGAGCTCCTGGCTGGCAGCAGAGTGTTTGCCTGAGCATCTCTCTTGTGCTGGGCAGTTCCTAAATCAACAGGTTGTACTTGTGTTGTCTCATACCAGGTGGATATTTCGTGGTTCCTGCTGAGTGTTTGCCTAGCTACAGCTGCATGAGTACTCCGTGTGTGTGTGTGTGTGTGTGTGCTGCTGCACTGGGCAGTGATGCTGGGGAGTCTGAGCCTCGGGGAGACCATTGCTGAGCAGAGCATTGCTGCAGGAGGCTGGCTAGGCCAGGAGGAAGGAAGGAAGAGTAAATATTTAGCCATTTGCTAGCTTCTGCAATTGGTGATGCTCAGCAGCAAAAAGACAGCTGATTATTATCTTGTCTTCTGCAGATAAAAACTACTCTAGAACATTAACTTGTGCTGCACAGCCAATCTCCTGCAGTTGCTGGGTTCGTGAATTGGCAGGTAAGCAGCACAAGGAATAAAAATTGTTCTGGTGGGTGATGGCTGAGTGGTGAAGCTCTGTTTCTTCAGTAGCAATGACTCTTTAAAGGGGTCCCTGAGCACAGGGACTGGGAGAGGCAGCTGGCAAGGGTTGGTCACACAATAGTTTAAGAGAAGGGAGAAGGTGGCAATGCAGAGTACAGCAGCCTGAAGTGATCATAGGATGTTAGGGGTTGGAAGGGACCTCTGGAGAGCTTCGAGTCCAACCCCTCTGCCAGAGCAGGACCATAGAATCAGGGGATGGAGTCTGAAATGGCTTTAACAACAGGGTCCAGAGAACAGGACACCTGGCCCTGCCCTCAGTAGTGCAGTGAGCAGGGGATGTGTCTGTGCAGCCTTGTCTGGAGCTTCCTTGGCAGGAAGGAACTTTTGGTGAAAGCAGGTGAAACACAATGAAAAGGGTAAAAAAGGAGACAGTACATAATACAGGGAGGTGAGATGCCTGCTGAAGTCAGTGAGGATGCTACCACCAGTGTCAAATACAAGCCAGGTCTCCTCCAGATCACTTAGCAGACAGATGGCTGGCTCTGGATGGGCCCTGAGCTGTGTGTGCTAAGGCAGCTGTGCTGTTAGCTCAAATGGCAGAGGCTTGTTTCTCTAATCTATGTTAGCTTCACTGCTGCTGTCAAGGTTTTAGCAGCAATTATATCTACCAGACTAACTGCCACCTTCTGCAGCAGACTTTAGGCCATGCTAGAGATTTTTCTAGTGGGTTTTAGTTTTTTCGTATTTTCTATTTTCTGTGGCTTCACAGATCTAAGAGATACTTCCACTGATTATAGAACTAAGTCCTTATAGCACTAAGCCACATTTATCTCCTGAGTGTAATTCAATTGCTTTTTAAATTCACATACAAATGTTGCTCAAATGTTAACTGTTAAGGAAAAGCTGCAAATCAGTAAGCAAGCTCTCATTAGAGTGTTTAACATGTTACATGATGGTTTATTTGCCTATTAAGTGTGAGAGGCTTAGCAGTGTTTCCCTTTAATACACCTCAAAGAGAATTAAACGAGACCATACATCAGCTGGTAAGATCTAAACAAACCAAGTAGTGCACAGAGATAATTGAATCATCTTTATTTTGACCAATGCACATTTTGGGATCCTCTAAATAGCACTTCTGAGCACTGAATTTCTTTAGAAGTGATTTCGTGGTTAGCTCTTTAGCCAGGAGGGGTTGGTTTGGGATTGTTAGAGCCTTGGCTGTCCTATGTGGCCCTTTCCTATGCCTAGACATTTGTCTGATGGTACAAAGAAATGTTTCTCTAGGAAAAGCTGTAGATTTGGCTATTTTTTTTAGAAGAACAAAGGACGAGGGAGGTTTCTGGTTCTGTCAGAGCCATTACCTACAGTGGCAGAGATGCTGCCCTGCTAAATGAAGCCCCATACCATCCCTGGTGCTTTGCTACCTGCAGCTGTGTTCCAAACCTGCAAAACCATGAAGAGATGAACTGAAGCTACCTGCTAAAAGCACCCAGTGTGGCACCACAGCAGTTACCTGCTGCTTCATCATGGGAGTGTGATCTTAACCACCTGTGACAAGCTGAAACCTCTCTCTGGTATCTTATTTGGAAAGGAGAATGCACATGGCCTGGTTTTGTTGAGGGGTACTGAGGCATGGAGTGGGAGATCAAAACACAGGGCAGCCTTGTACTGTACTGGGAATCTGGAGAACCTCCAAGGAGGTTGTGGGTGTGTAAGAAGACTGCAAGCAGGTTTCAACAGTGAGGAGTTGTGTCTTCCAGCATTGTTAGGTGTTGGAGTTGTGCTCTTTCAAGTGCCTTAATCGAGATGCATCTCAGTACATCTGTAATGCAGCCCAAGATGCCAAAATGAAACTCATCCAAGCTGCTGCTTTAAAGTGCTGTCCCAGCTCTGCTATGGTGCACAGAGAGAAGAAAAGGCTATGCAGAAATATTGCCTGTTGCTAACATCAAAATGCTGTTTGCAGATCAAGGCAATGTAATACAGCAGCTTCCTTGCTTTTAATAATGCAGTGTGACAGGAGCTTCATTCTCTCCCCAATATGGCAAAGAGCTTTACATAATGAAACCTTGCAACCAAATGGCACCACTATTTCATTGTGTCATCACTGGGGGGGGGTTGGGGCAGGGGGGAATGATAGCCTTAGAGCTAGCCCAGCTTGAGGGTTTTTTCCTTCTTTTTTTTTTAATTTTTGGAATCAAGCCTACATAGGATTAGCAAATTTAGGAGTGCTGAATAAGCACAGGGAGCTGCAGTTACTTAATGCCCTCAGGGTCCCCAGGGCATGAAGGGAAGTCCATTGAAAGAGGTTTCTAAAGAACTGTTGAATCATACTCTAATAAGAAGCTTCTCTCTTGATGCTCTTCTCTCTTATATCACTCTTATTACAATATTTTTCCTTGTGGTGCTGTCAGCTTTCTTGCCTCCACCAAGGACTCTGTTCTGCTCTGAGGATAATGTTCTAGCCATGGGCTGTTGCACTTTAATGGCAGAGAGGCTGTGAGTGCCATGTCTGAATATCTGAAACAGCAATCCAGCTTTCTGCCACCTTTCCAAGCCTGGATGTTAGGAGGTGATATTGCCTGGTTTCCTCTCTTGTCCTTGCCTTTGTTCCACAAGGACTGAGGAGGCTGGGGAAGGCTCTAAGTTGTTCCATGCCTCTGTTCCTGCCTATAGAAAGGGGAGAACAGGGTCTGACACACCTTGTGGGTAAGCATTCTGCTGTGCTGTGGTAGGCTGCAGGTCCCCATTCTTTCTGTGCACTATCTAGAGAGTAATCAGGAACTCTGGCAGCAACTGGAATTTTCCTGGCTTTCAGCATAGATGGATTGAGGCCAAAGATGCCTGACTGCACAAGTTCATCTATCATGCACTCAGTGCAATAAATCCATAGTTCAGGTTTAAGACAGCTCCCAATGTCAGCTGGGTATTGATTCAGCTGCTAACTTTATTGCCAAAGCAGTGACGTTAGGAAGAACCTTTGGGCTGGAGTTTTTAAGACTTGAAGGATGCCAGGCCAGACCTCCAAAGCTGTGTGCATGGTTTGGGGTGCAGGGGGGTAACTTACAGGAATTTCCAGGCCTCCTGAGTTAGACACCAGTTGCTGAGAGCTAGGCATGTGATCATTAGCATAAATGTTGAAAAAGCTTCTGGGTACAAAGAACTGCAGCTGAAAATGATTCAGGGAGCCTGCTTCCCACTGACTTTTAAAGGAGTTTAGAGCCTGTCCTGCACTTTGTCATCACCATGTCTTCTGGTTTAACCTTTACTGATCACATTATTGCATATTTGTACAGGAGAGCCTGGGGGCTGCAGAGAAGGAGAAGGCTGTGCTGTGTTAGCACCCCCCACCCCCCCCCACCAAAAGACGAACCCCAGCCTGAGGGAGCATCCTACCACTCATACCAAATTTTCTTACATGACACTTGGTATTTCCAACCATTAGTGTTTGACAAATTGGATGAAACAGTCTGGTTCAGGAGGAATTATTGCTTGACAAGTTAAATAAGATGGCTTTAGGTGATACTCCTCTGGTGACACTGGGTCTGGGATTTGAAGCCTCACGTGTTGCTTCCATGAAATGTGTGATGATATCATGGAGAAGAGGAGGCTCAGGGGTGACCTCATTGCTGTCTACAACTACCTGAAGGGAGGTTGCAGCCAGGTGGGGGTTGGTCTCTTCTCCCAGGCAACCAGCAGCAGAACAAGAGGACACAGTCTCAAGTTGTGCCAGGGTAGGTATAGGCTGGATGTTAGGAGGAAGTTCTTCACAGAGAGGGTGGTTGCCCCTTAGAATGGGCTGCCAGGAGAGGTGGTGGAGTCACCATCACTGGAGATGTTCAAGAGGAGACTGGATGAGGCACTTGGTGCCATGGTCTAGTTGATTGCTTAGGCCTGGGTGATCAGTTGGACTGGATGATCTTGGAGGTCTCCTCCAACCTGGCTGATTCTATGACTGCTTTGAAGTGCAGTGGTGTGTGCAGGCAGGAAGAGCCATTGGCACAGCAGGAATAATCGGGGTGAGGAATGACACAGCAGGGCTCTGAGCAGCAGGCTGCAGGCTGTGGCTCCTGTAAAGCTCTAGGACATCTCTGGATCTTGGTCAAACAGGACTTTGTGGTGATGGAATTGCTCTCATTGAGCTTGTTTTCTAACAGGACAGACTAAACCTTCCTCTCACCCTGCCCTCAGAAGCTGTTGTTGGCAGAGGTCTGGGCACAGGCTGGCATTAGTGATACTACTGGTGCAATGGTGCCATGGGAGAAACAGTGTTCTCCCAGAGAAGCTGGTTCCTGCTGAGGCGTTTTCTTCTGTGAGATCTTGCAGGAAACTGGTCCTAGAGAACTGTGGAAACAATGTTCAGTCCATGGCTAGAAAAGCAGGTGCAAGGCATGCTTTAAGAGCAAGTGGTTTGAGTGTACAGCTGCAGTGTTGTGCAGGAAATGCAGTCCCTGGGAATCTCACTGGCAGCAGCAGCACATTGCAGTGGTGTTGACTGAGAGAACAGCTGGTCTAACACTTCAGCGTTTTTTTAATTCTGTAATCAAAGGTATTGGCTTTGCTTAATCCTGCAAATTGGGAACTGTGGATCAATAATGGGCTGCTGGTGGTGGATGCTGAGTTCTGCTCAGGTGGCATTAGGAGTCATTTTGCCTTTAAAGCCACTTTAAAGCCAAAACCTGTGCTCACATTAAATCTGCTGCAGTGACACACTGCTTGGTTGACATGATGAGCAGTATGACATTCCATGGTCTTGGCTATATCTATTTCTTCACTTTCTGGCCACTGTTTTCCTCTTGAGCAGTCTCCTGTGCTCTTGCTTGCCAGCATTATTTCAGCCCAGCTAACGTTATCTCAAACACTTTATCTTCTGATAAAGGATCAAGACTGATTTAAATAAATTCCTATTCTGAAGCCCATCCTTTCTTGCTTGTCTCTTAAAGCACAGTGATTGCAGATGCAACAGACAAGCTGGCTCCACAGCCTGGAGATGCTGACTAGAGATAACCCAGCTGTCAATTCCAAATGTTCATCTTGCATGGTTTAGAGATGGTGCACTCCTGGAGCTCTCTTTTCCCCAGGATAAAATGAAATTGCTGTTTTTAACTTCTGTTTGCTTTCCTTGTTTTCTTGATGCTCGTCCTCTGCCAGTCTTCATAGGATGAGGTTCAGCAGCCACAGCTTACAAATTTAATTGATCATTAGGATATCCCTGAGGATGTGTCAGTTGCTGTAACTGAACAAAATGTCAGCTGTGGAATAGAGTCATTAGAAAGGATATAGTGAATCATTCATCTTGGTCAGCAGCACTGCCTGAAAGGTGGAGGCAGGGAGATTGTGGATTTGATTGTGGTTTCCATTCCTGAAAACTCAAGTCCTGCACTTTTTCCATGGCTGGAGTGCTGACTGGAGGACAGGAGTGTGTGTGTGCATTCGTATTTCTCTGTTGGAGGCAGGCAATCAGCTGTGCTTAGGTTTTCAGACTCCAGCCCATAAACTCAACCAGCTCCCCAGCAGGAATTCTGTGGCCTTTCTTTCCATACCCCTGATTCCTGACTATTGTAATGAGTTAACTCAGCCCTGCTCATGGATTCTTGGGTACAGAACTCACAGGAGCAGAGCCAGAATGATTTCCTGCCTTGGTGTAGATTTTTTGCCAGTTTTGTTTTCTTTGAATCTGATCACTGAAAGAAACAAATTAAAATGTCTCAGCTGGGTAAGACCAAGTGTGAAAAAACTGCACAGATTGGATGGATGTTAGGAAATCTTTCTTCACTGAAAGAGTTCTCAAACATTGGCAGAGGCTGCCCAGGGCAGTGCTGGAGTCACCATCCCTGGAGGTGTGCAAGCAGCCTGTGGACCTGGTGCTTAGGGACATCTTTTAGTGTTGACCCTGCAGTGCTGGGCCAAGGGTTGGACTGGATGAGCTTGGAGGTCTCTTCCAACTGGATGTATTCTGTGATTCTGTGACTGCGGTGAAGGAGATGAAGTGTAGTTTCTTCTTCCCTTCCTCCTCCTCATGTGTTAGCAGAGCCTGGCCATTGTGGTTGTACTTTGAGTCACTCTCTGAATGCTCTAAATGCCTTTTTGGAAAAATGGAATTTGGAAAATGATTTGGGTCAGCCAGCTGCTTTAGAGAGACATTGACTCAATATGACAGTTCACTAATGTCATAAAACATTTTTGTAACTATGAAGGATAACTCAGAGGGCTGGTAAATGCAGACATTAAAAGTTCAGACTCCATTTCAGAGCCCAGTTTTCACTGAGCCCTTTAAATGAGGGACATAAATGAGGGACACTTTCAGAAGTGCTCAGTGCCCTCCTGCTGTGTTAATTGACTTAAAAATTTGATGATTTGATGGCTTGACTTTTCTCAGGCTGATCATTGAGTGGTTCTGAAATCCCAATTTTCCTTTTACCCTTTGAAGCCCTGGGGAACCAAATCACAAAAAGCCCTTTGAATCTTCACATCTTCCTCCTTCTTTAACCAGGCCTTGAGCTCTGGTGTGAGCCGAGGCAAAGACCACTCACACCAGTACAACACAGCTTGTTTCACTGATGCTGCCTCTGACGCAGCTGCTGACTGTGGTGGGTGTCTTGTTGACAAGACAAAGCAGAGCTCATTTCCAACTCACATGTCTCTGTAAGCAGGGGATGATGCTGCTTGCAATAATGTTTAGACCACATCAACAGGCTGTAGCATGCTTAATGAGATGAGCCCTCTGTGGGAGAAGGTGGTGGGGGATGCTGAGATGGCTCCAGACTTCACACAGCTTTATTTTCAGGCCACTAACTGATGATTTGAGGTTGCTGTCAGTGTAAGCAGAAAGTATCTGAATTTGTCTCAGATACTAATATTTACAGTAAAGTGCCAATTTTATACAGCTGACTGTGGCTGTTTCCTTCTGTCCCTCAGTTCTAATCAGCAGTCTTCCTCTCGTCCAAGGCAGGCAGGGCAGAGTCTCTGCATGCAGAACACAGTAATTAATTCAGAACCTGTGTGAGCTATGTGGAACTGGACGTCTCAGCAAGGCCCAGTGAGCTCCTTGGACTTTCCTTGGCTTCACTGGGCTTTGATTCAGACTAGGAGCAACCTTTAGTCCTGGAAATGTTATCTGAGTGTCCTACATGGCTACTTGACGGATGTTTAGGTCTGATCCTTACTCAGTCTGACTCTCAGTGACCTCTGCAGAGCCTGCAGGTAGTCTGAGGGCTGTATTTGCATTTGAGCAATGATTTCCAAGCATGGCTTTTTTTTCTCTGAGGGAGTGTTTGGTTTTGTGGGGAATTTTTGTTAGGTTTCTTTGGTCACAGAGCCAGTTCAATGATGAAATTAGCAGCTCTTGTCACCGACAGGCATCTGTGCTTTGCCACTGACAGACATCTGTGTTTTGCATACCTGCACTAAGTTCTTAATTACTTTTCTCTTTTTCTTTATTGTTTCCTTTTCTTTTCTTTTTTCTTTTTTTTTTTTTCCCTGGCATTAGAGTCACCTATGGAATGCTGCAGGTTAGATGAATCTGAGTAAGTAATGGCTCCTGTGACAGCATCTTGTGCTGCAGAAAGTGAATTCAAAGACAGAAAGCACAGTAGTTCATATTCCAAGCAACAAATGCCTCTTCCACCCCTAGCACGACTTAGAAACAGGAGGCAGAGCAATAAATCTTGCACTTTGAGCAGCCAGTTAGTGGGGCATACCCATCCCCATTTTGTTTCACAAATTGAAAATCCTAACTATCTGAGAGTCTGCTAAGGGCTTACACCTCCTAATTTGAACATTATGTCCTTTTTATGACTGAAGAAGGCTCCACGACATAGGTATTATCATCCCATAATGCCTGGTGTGCCCTGTTATGAGAGTTAGATGGCCTCTGTGGGGTAATTCACACCTTGCTGGGACTTGGAGCTGAAGTCTAATGTGCAAGTTTCTTCTGTGATTTAGAAATGGATGCCAAGTTGAGCTCTTGTGCTTACTGAAGAGGGGGAGAGGCAGCACTCCAGCAGGAGACCTTGAACAAGATGCCTCCTTTCTTTAAGTGCTTCATTCAGTTCTTGTTTACTGAACACAGGATAAGAGGCAAGAGGGTCTGCCTTTGTGCTGTGTTGCATGGACTAACTCTTAACACACAAGGGAGATAGTGAGACCTCTCCTAGCTCAGTGTCTGTGTGTGAGCTGATTTCTAACCACCCTGAGAGGGTGATCTTGGCAAAAAAAGAATATATTCAAGTTACAGCTTCTGAGCAGTGTAGAGGTACAACATCACTTGTTTGTGCTTTAGCAAGACACTAGGGACAAAAAGCTGACAGGACCAGGTGTGATTTCCTTCCCTTGTACTTTGTGCTTTCAAACTGGAGCTCTGAACTTTCTCCAGTGCCTGGGGCACAGCACATTCCTGAATGCAGCCAGCCCTGCCTGCTTGCATGGCAAGCACTGAATTGTAGGTTCTGTAATCAAGGGTAATGTCTTTAATTGACTTTGCACTAGGCAGCAGGTGCATTGCTATGAAAGATGGACAGAATTGGACCTCAACTTGTTAGACCTCTGGAGTGCCCCTGGACTGTGATAAATGGCAAGTTCAAAACTGGTAGCCAGATAAATTGCTGGAGTGAAAGCTCTTGGTCTGAAATGATTGGTTATGAAGAGTTGTTATTAATATTCTCCCACTGATATAATTAACCAGAGTGCAATGCTAAGGTCTGACCCAGAAAGGTTACTCCCCAGAAGGGTTTCCAGTGTGGCACTCTGCTGTGGCAGCAATGCTCTCTGAGGGCATCCTTTGCTGCCTCACACCACAGCTCCTGGCAAGTGTGTTCAGTGGATGTGAGGCTGCTCATGACAGGTGGGGAGACAGAACATTCAGATGGAAGGTGCTTTTGATTTGCTCAATTTCTCCTGCTCTCACCTGCAGATTATTTTTGAGTGGTGTCAGCTCTAACAATAATGTGACTTTGGGCAGCAAAGCAAGCTGTAGGTATTAGGTGGTCTGCTTCCTGCAAATTGGCATTGCTCAAGATGTGAGGTTAGTGTGAGTTTATAAGCTGCTTCCACATCTTGTATTGACTGAGCAATCCAAACTGGGCTGACTTGTTTTCTCCATGTCACCTGAACGTGAGGGCTTTGCTCTGGATGGCCTCCAGTGGCAGGTAAGCTCTGATTTTACTCTGCTCTGGGGAGACCTCACCTGGAGTCCTGGGTACACATCTGGAGCCCTCAACGTAGAAAGGACATGGACCTGATGGAGTGGGTCTAGAGGAGGGCCATGAAAATTATCAGGGGGTGGGAACACCTCTGCTACAAGGACAGGCTGAGGGAGCTGGGGGTATTCAGCCTGGAGGAAGCTCCTGGGAGACCTTAGAGCTGCCTTCCAGTACCCCTAAGGGGGCCTACGTGAAGGATGGAGACAAACTGTTTGCAAAGGCATGCAGTGACAGGACCAAGGGCAATGGCTTCAAACTAGACAAGAGCAGATTTAGATTGGATGTGAGGAACAATTTCTTTCCTATGAGGGTAGTGGAACATTGGAACAGGTTTGCACAAGGAGGTGGTTGGGGCTCCTTCCCTGGAGATATTCAAGGTGAGGCTCGACAGGGTTCTGGGCAATCTGATCTAGTGGAGGATGTGCCTGCTGACTGCAGGGAGGTCAGACTGGATGCCCTTTGGATGTCCCTTCCAGCCCAGCCCATTCTATGATTCTCTGATTCTGTGAGTGCCAGTCCAAGGGTGTGTGCTCAATGTCCCCTTACAGCAGAGGGCTAAGCTGTATCAGACCCCTACCAGGTGAATCTTGGACTTGCTTCTGGTAAACATGACTGACAGTTAATCTTTACCTTAATTAATAACAAAGGGTTTTGTTTGCAGGAGTGATTCTGATTGTCCTTTTGCAATTTCCTATCCCACAGCCAATCAGTGCCATTGATTGTAATGCTAGATTCAATTATTCAATTATGTTAATTCTTAGCTGCTACTCAGCTTTCTTTTTCATCAAAGCATGGCCTCGAGTTTTAGTAGCTGCAAGAGTCTGGGGAAGCTGAAAGACACATTACAGGAGAACTTCTTTTCCAGAAAGGCAGTGGGAGGGCCGTGTTTGTCATGAATTCACGCTGAGGGCTGGAAGAGAACAAAACCAAAAAAGGCCTTATTTCAGCAGAACCACTGGCACTGAAAGAGGCTGACACAGGCAAACATAGGAAATGCATCCATCTGCTGTGCAAGGCCATTGGCTCAACAGCAATGATGTAAAACCACAGCAATCTAGGGAGTGAGGACCAAAATTGGCTCTTACAGCCAGATTCTCACACCGTTTTTTCAAGCTGAATCTAATATTGTTTGGTAGTAGTCCGCAAAGGAGCAGTCATATACCTGAAAAATCGAAGTGCACTCCATTGCAAGGCACCTTAGAAGTTCCTTGGTCATGGTGGTTGGCACATGAAGGAACTTAAGCTTTGATGCTCTCATCTTGAATGTCTCATCAGGCTTAAGAGGCTTTTTAGATGCACGGATGGCTGTGCCTACAGTCTCATGTAGCTGTCTGGAGAAAGGGAGAAAAGTTCCTCTCTCCATGTTTGATGTCATTCTCACTCATTTCTCTGCTGTGGACTGTGACACCAGAGTAAAGAGATGTTAGTGCTCTGTCCCTTTGTTTGATACAGTCTCCTTTTGAAGGTTCAGAGAGGAAGAAGCCTTTGAGTATTATCTCCGCAAACAGCGGGCAGATGGTCGGGCAGTCTGGAATCAAGGACTGCTCCCCAGTTCTCGTGAGGATCATTTGGGGTTAATTTTGAGGGTAGACTTTTGTGTCACTTCAGGAGATACTGAAGAGGTTCATAACAGTGCTCCGTGCTGGTATCAACAATGGCTCCCAACAAAACATGGATAAGCTCAAGCAGAGATGGGGCATCAGCCCTTACTCCTGGGAGGGCTTTGATTTTTGTCATTTTTCCTGACAGAAATGAAGAGTGTGAAGGAGCACAGTTAAAACAGAAGCTGGTTTCTACCCATTCTGGGGATTTCACAGTAGCACTTTTTTTTTCCCTCCTGTAGGCACTAGCTTCAATTTCAGCTTGGTTACTTTCCTCTTTTTTCTTGTGGAGAATTGGCTGTTTGGCTTTCCCCCACTGGTTCTAGTCCCTGTGAGAAATTTGGAGTGCTTTTCCTCATACTTGCCTACCACCTGCTCTGACTACTTTGCAGCTCATCTGCTTCTCTCAGGAGCAGATCATTGGTATGGTTTCACAGGTCCCATCTCCAGAAGGTGATGCAAACAGTGTTTTTGTAAGATGGTTGCTGGCCTCTCACAGTTTTGCTTTTTGCTCTCTGTATGAGTTCTCTGCCAAATCTGGGAAGAGGAGGTAACCCCAGAGTCAGGGCTCAAACACCAGACTGCTTTGCAGACACTGGTGACTGCAGCACCCTGGTAAATCTTTCTGGCTAGGAGGAGTAAGCATCTGGATGAGTTCCTGTGTGACCTGGCATAGGAGATCCTGCTTTGGCAGGGGGGTTGGGCTGGATGATCTCTTGAGGTCCCTTGCAGCCCCTAGCATTCTGTGTTCTTAACCACTGTAGATGTTGTAAGCAGGGCCTAGTTGACTTTCTGCTGAGCCACAGATATAGAGCTCCAAATCATGAGTCAGGCAACTTAACTATCTGCATGTTATATACATCCAAATGCCTTTTGGATTAGTGTTGCAACCACAAATAAAAGGAAACAAGGGTGTAGCATCCCTGCAGCTGAAGTGCTGCTATCAGAGGAGCATGTCCTTCCACTGAAGGATAACCATCATCCTGGAAGAAGCAACTGACTCAAGATGCAGTATATTCAAACGTCAGGCAGTAGATGGACATCTAAAAAGCTAAAAGGCATCACTTGCAAGCAGGTGCTTTGAGTCAGTATAATATCTACAGGGCTACTGCTATATTTAGTACTGCTCTGGAGCTCTGTTCCCTTCCATGAATCACCACATATGGCTTGGAACAGTAAAGAGGAGCGTGCTTGAGCTAAGGATACCTTAGGGCTTTCATTAACTTGGCCAGCAACATCTCTCCAAGAGTAGCTGCTGGTATTGTGAGTTAAAAAAGAAATTAAAAATGCCTAAAATCTGCTTTTAATCATGCAGCCAGTAGAGGTTGGATCAATACAAGCATGTACCTCTAAATGAATTTTAATCAGGTCATGTATTATTCATGTCTAAAGCAGGTTTCTTCTTGCAAATTGTGGTGAACGAGCAAATAAGTTGCTCTGTCTGCAGCATGGTGAGGTGTAAACATCTCTGACTATCTTCCCAGCTCCCCTTGCTACCTCTGGACCCTGAGGAACAATGTCCTGGCCCTACTGATATTGACACCAGAGCCCTTGCTGACTTGAGGAAATGTGGAATGATCCAAGCTTCAGCTGAGGAACGGTTCAGTAAAGCCAGCCAGTGTTGTGTGACTTTATCATTCTGGCAGAAACCCAGCTGTTAGAACAGCTTCCCTCTGGTAGCTTGCCCCTTGCTGGAGCTCACAATTTGAATTCAGCAGGACTATTAGAATTCACAGAAGAAAGGCCAGGAATCTGGGCTTTTAACTTTATGTTGTCTCATGTGTCTGTGTGCAGAAAGCGGTGTCTTAGCTTTGAGATGAATTTGAAATGCAGCTCCAACAGTCTTTGGTCCAAAACTAAGAGAGAGTTTTGGGTGATTTTAGAAAGCCAGACTAGATGTAAACCAGAGCATGGCACTGATTTTAGGCACAGGCTCAGAGGGATTAGATGCTGCTGTTCTGTCCAGCTATGGGGCAGATGAGGAGGTTCTGGGGCAAGGACCCCACCATACCCAGACAAGAGGTCCCTTTGTAATGCAGGACCAACATGGGCTGACAGCAGCTGGCTTCAATGCTATCATACATAGCTCCTGAAGCTGGCAGGCCCTGGATGGGTTCCTCGTGTCATGTACAGCATGTTGTGCAGTCCAGGCTCTGAGTGGTTTCCCTGCTTTTATTCCATCTCCTGCTTGTTCCATCCCTTCCTCTGTAACACACAGCTCTGTTCTTCTCATGGAGCTGGCAGCACCAAACGTTGCCAGACCATTGTCCTCCAGCTCCTTGTGCTAACACATCTTCTGCGTTTCCACTGCAGTGGTCTGCTTGCATCTTGGGCAAACCACCTCATCCTTATTCACAAGTCTGTCTGATTTCTAAGATACCATAGCTGTAACTGGCAGGTTTTTTTTTTTTACCCCCAGGGTCACAACATACAGAAACTGCTTTTATATTCCCTGTTCCTTTTCTTACAGAGTTTCCCCGGGCATTTTCCTTGTCCTATTTTTCAAGTGAAAAGTCTAAGAGCCTTTTACCAGGTGCAGTGGCAGGCAAGTTGCAGGGATAGTATTTTACTTAGTGATTAAGTCACTAACCTTGAATTTCATCTCAGATTTCAGCACTGAACCTTACAGAACAAATTGATGTTTCAGCAAGCTCCTGAAATTATAGGAAATGACATTCTGAGAGTCTCTTTAACACACCAGATTTTCACTGAGGAGTTAATGTTGAGGCTGGAATGTTTGCAAAGTGCTGACTTCAGGTGTTCCATATTGTAGTAGGTACAAAGCCTACACTGCCAGGCTGATTGCTTCAAGCAGCTGGAGCGGGCAGGGGGCACAATTTCACCCTCCTGTTGCATGCTTTCCTTTGAGACCTCTGAAGGGGCACTGTGAGCTGTGCCAGCAGGCAGCTGAGCCTGGGAGTGCACCATGACTGCAGCTGCAGGGCCACCAAAGGGTCACCACCTTCAGCACCCAGCACACACAGGCAGCCAGTGCCTGGGGGTTTGCAGTCCTCAGCCCCATTTGTGTGCTCACTGTGCAAAGCACTTTACAGGACAGCAGTGGGGATCTGCACGGTGGGCTTTGAGCTCACCCAGGGCCTTTAGGACAACACATTTCTCTCAGCACCAGTGGTGTCTCACACAGGGTGTCCTCAGCTCTGGGCACTTCCCAGTGCTGGTGGCTATGAGGCTGTAGTGCTTGGACATGACTGGGGACATGTGTGGAAAGAGCCTGGAGCAGCTTCCAGCTAGAAAATGGATGATTCATGTGGGTCATGGTTCTGCCTAGTGCTGGGGGCTCTCATGGTGAATGTCTTTAAGCAGAACACAAAGCAGCTCTGCACTTCATTTGAAAGATTTTGGCTCCTGCTCATCCAAAGGAGCTTTCTGAAAGATCTGAAGCTTCCTCTTGGCTTGACTGTCCTCTGTACCCAGGTTAGCACTGGGACTCACATTGATTCCAAGGAGAGCAAAGCTAATCCAGTGTTGAATGCTCTTAAAAAAAACCCTCAGTGTTGCAGAAATTCCTTTCATGAGCTTTCTGCTGGCTTCAAGGGATCAGAAGAAGGACACTGACCAATTTCAATCTTCTCTTTTTTTTTTTTCCCCCCCTAACCTGAAAACTATGAAAGAGCAACCTGGCAGTATCAGAGTGGAGTTGGGGCAGGAATTAAGTTAGCTTCACTCGAGAAACTTTCCTCACCTTTCAGCTATCTAGGCTGATAGCTCCAAAGGCTTTTTATTTTTCACATTTTTCATGGCAAAAGCAATCCTCTGAGTATTTTCCCCTGTAATTAGGGTTTATCATTCATTGCTCACTGCTCTGGCTCTGCTTCTTTCCCCAAAGCAAACTTATGTTTATCATCCTGCAATAGATAATTATTCTAGAATATTCACCTGGGATTATTCAGGAAGGGTTGAGGATTTGCTTGTTTTTTTTTCACCACAATAATAGCAGCCAGCTACTCGTGGCCACTAAAAGTTAGGGCAAGTCTTGTACTCTCTTACACATTAGGAGCTAAGTTTCTTGAGATGTCTGCTCTGCACCCTTGGTAAATGGCCTTTCAGTATTTGATGGGCAACAGCAGCATAACCTGGTGGTTTGTTTACCCACACAGCTTTCATTCCTCTTCCTCTTTCTCCCATTAGCATTGTATGAATGAATTGTTTCTACAGGAAGGCAGCTTGTTATTAATATCAGGTGAACCAATTACTGACACAGGAGCCAGTAGAACTGCTTGAGTGTGGTGAGATAATGAAGGCTGGCATTTCAAACCCAGTGACCTCATTTATCTCAGCTGCAGTGATTTATAATGGAAAAACCCAGGCCCTAGCCTCAGGAGATACTTGTCACCCTTCTAAACACAGCACTTTAAAAAAAAATGCACCATCCTCCTGTGCCTCACCACTCCTCACCGCTCCTCAGGTCTCATTGACAGGCTGGAAACAAAGGCAAACCTCTAGAGCTAGTTGTGAATAAAATTGCCACCACCTGCTGAAGTGAAATGAAGCTGCCTGACGCTGTTGAGTGTGCATTCAAATTTCTCCACTGCTTTAAATGAGAAATCATCAGGAACTTTTCAAATTCACTCCTTCCTGATGCCTGAGTATCTGCTTGTGGAATAATCCTTTTAGTGTGTTCTGAACCTGTTGGCCATTAAAAGATGTCTTTAGATCTTTTCTGCCTTTGCCTGGATAACAGTGCCTGACTTGGCATTACTTTTAGTAAATGTTCCTGTGATAAGCAAGAGTGAGTAGTGGGACAGCTCCTCTTGCATTCACTTTGCAGGCTGAATAGAAAACAGCTAATTTCAGCAAGGCCATGTCTCATCCTTCTTCCTGCTCTGCCTTTCCGAAGCTTGAAAACTGCTATTTGGGAGGATGTGGTAAAAAACCCCAAATGCTTAAAATTACAGCAGCTATTTTTAAGATGCCATCATGTAAATGAAAACATGGCCTCAATACCTCAGCCCTCAAATCAGCAGTGAATTTACAAGTGATAAATACTTGCAGGTTGGGTGCTTCTAACACACTATGTTTAACAAGCCTCCTTCCTTCCTTCCTATCTGACCAAATCTCTCTGCTGCAGACTCCTCGGGGAGCAGAAGCAATTTAAATAAAAAATGGCACAGATTAGGGGTCGGTGCCTTGGAACTTTCACATGCCTCTGACAAAGCATCATTAGGAAAGTAAGAAAAATATAAAGCCAGGGGAGAATGAATCAGCTTCCCATGGCTGGAGGGAAATGCATTGCTGCTTTTGGACAAGGATCTTTACTTTTCGTTTGGTTCCCTTCTGACCTGCATTCTAAAATACCATGAGAAATCTCAGGAGGCATCTCGAAGCTATAAGAACTTAATTGCTTGGCTGACTGCAAATAGCATAAGGCAAGGATTTGTTTTCTTGATCAAGCATTATGTCTCCATACATGTCTGTTAGGAATAAGAAGTTATCTTGGAAAACTTGTTAGCTGTTTTCTAGTACCTTGGGGGAACAGGAAGGTGTACGATAGAAGCTCTCCAAAATATAAAACTCAAGGACTCTCGACAGAGAAGACTAAAGGGCTTTTGCCTTGCACTACATCAAAGGTAGCACATCTGATTGTACCTCCTTGCAAGCATCCTCTTGGGAGAAGCTGCAGCTCCATGAATATATATACACAGTAAACACGGCTTCAGCCACAGACCTCATCATAATAGGATTGGACTCCTCTGGCAACGTGAACTTTTAAAACTTTCAAATGGAAATGGAATTGAAAAGCTTTGAGAAAGTGGAATGTAATTTATTTACTGAATAATGGGGGAGGGGAAATGGCTGGGTTTACACTGAGTGCCTGCCATGCAGCTCTAGTGCTAGCTGTCTTAAAATATTGCATCAGAGGGGGAGCAGCCAGATGGCAGGAGCTGCAGGAAAGCCACTCTGAGGAGAGCAGCAGCAGAGTGTCACTGAGCCTAGTGGCTGCAGGACGGCTGCTAGAGCTGCCTGGGTTGCATCCCCAGCCTGTGGGAACCTTCCCAGGTGGGCTGAGGCTGTTGAGGGAGGTGTGTGCCCTTGCTAACTTGGGCTGCAGGGATGGGGAGCTCAGCTTTCACCCTTTATAGCTCATTAAATCACTTGTCCAAGATCACCATGGAAATGAAACAAAACCTCAAGTGTGGTGCTGGCTCCTATCTGGCGTGAGCCACAGCCATAAGCCTGACCCCATCATGGCCAAGGAGCCCGTGGGGAAATGAACCCAAATTAGCCCCAAAGCAATGTCTGTTCCCACCTGAACAGGGCTCTAAAACCTTTTCTGTGGTACAGGTTCATGAGCAAGGGCTTGTAGCATCACCCTAAGTATAGTAGGGAGTTATGGGCTGCTCAGGAGTGGTGCAATGGGCCACAAAACACAGAAATGACTTGAGAAAACCAGTTTATAAACGTGAAGCAGGAATATGATGATCAAATTGGCAAATGGCTGTAATTCACCTCAGTGTAATTTGGGAAATAAATTATAGTGAGCTTTGTACATGTACAATTTTCTCCTTGAATTCCAGTGTGTTCAGGCTTGCGTTCATTTTTTATCAGCAGAGAATATTTTACCTTTTGGCTCCAGTTCAGAGCCAAGGGGTAAAAATAAAAACTGTATTTGTACATCAGCAGAGTAAAAATTTGACAGTTTGGTTTTTTTTTTCCTGGCTGATAAAATGAAGTTTGCCCCTGCTGCCTTGCTAAAATATTGTCCTCAATGAAAGTAGGTGGCACAAATAAATAGAGCTTTCATTTGCTCAGACAGATGTGGTACAATTCATTCAGAACAGGACTTAACACTGGCTATGTTGTGTGCCCAGGCAAGATGTACACCTGGACTGCTTGGAAGCTGCACCTGTGTTGGACTGTCCAGCGTGAGGAAAAACATTCTGAGCAAAATTGCAATCACTCCAAGTCAAATTACTGAATGACCTAAAAAAATCTAGTTTGTGAAACAGGCTACATTAAAATGCAGAAGATATTTTTTTTTCCCGAATTGTGATGTCTGAAGTTACAGATGTTAGAAGTTTCAATATAATTGTGGCCCATATTTTGACAGCCCCTTGCAAGCCCAGAAGGCTTCCTAACAGTTTGGTGGTGTTTTTTTTTTTTTTTTAAGCCCCTGGTAATAAGAATGAATTCTTTCATGATTTTTTTTGGTGCTACAGTAAGTGTTACTTTGCAGTGTAATTGGTTTTAATTTCCATGTTGATTCTCCTGTGGATTTCAGGCACTTAATTATAGCCTAAAGGTTTTTTAATTCCTTGACCTACAAATTCTTGATTAACACAAATATCATCCTGAATAAATATGTAAAGAATTTGCCATGGAGGAGCTGCCCTTGCTGACTGTCTAGTGGAGAACCTCAACCTCTTGTGCAGCTGAAGCTGAGGTGAAGCTTGGCTGGGTTTTGCTGTCTGAGCCCTGCCCAAGGGAGCAAGTGCTCTGCTCTGGGCAGCAGATGTTTTCCTGGCCATGTAACCTTCAAGGGCCTCTTAGCAGGGGAAATCCCCCAAAACACTGCAAAATCTTTCTCTTGCTGCCTCTCCTACTCTGCTGGAGCCTGCCTGCATTCACATCAACCTTTCCTACACCTTTTGGGTGGCTTGGCCGTGGATGGCTTGGGGCTGGTAGGGAGCAAGTGCTCTCTGATCTGTGGGGCAGCTGCCTGTGAGCTGAGGATAGTGGCTGCAGGGGCTCTGCCATGGTAGGGTGACCCACAGCACCCAGGGGTCCCTGCATGGGTGCTCCATCCACTGTGACAATCTGCCAGGCAGGAGAGCGGTGGAGTGCTGCGGTACCTCTGCGGGAGTGGGGTCCAGACCCACCAGCTGCTGTGCTTGGTCTGCTCTTACCCTGCTGAGCAAGGCTCTGCAAAGTCACTGCAGAGGGGAGATCTGAGCTCAGTAGAACAAGTGCCGGGCTGAGCGATTATTCAGCTGTTTAAAGGATTCAGTGCAGATACCTGCACTTACCTAGAACACGATGATCTGACTCTGACCAGCGAAGGTGCAGTAATAGAAGGGATAAAGCATAACTCAGAAAGCAATTTAAAAAAAGAATCAAATCCAAATTACAAGTGACATAGTAATAAACGGTGTGAAATGGCAAGATGTGTCCCACTCCACTCCCCACAAGCAAATACTGTAACAATATTACAGGGTTCCTTTTAATTCCATTTTCTTGAAGAGCTGTGGCACCGTGATTAATCAGTGAGGTGCTAAATGAATTTCCATTTCAGATGAAGTCTGCCAAGGGAAGCATTGCTGGCTGCATGTGTTAGGGGAAGCATTGTTCACGAGGGCTTAATTCAGTTTTGTGTAAAGGTCCAACAGTTATTAAGATACATTGCAATTAGCTGTGGTTAAAAATTCAGTCAAAATTAGGTATTCACTGAGTCTTCTCTCCTGCTAAAGTGAATTTGTTTCATGGAAACATTCCCTTCCACCTTGCTTTTTGCCTTCAGTAAAGCTTAGCCCTGCTGAGGCTGTTTTGCTTCAGGATGGAGACACTTTCCACCACAGCTCCTCCCCAGTGCTGGTTCCCAGAGAGGCCCTGGGCTGGGCTCCGTCTCCCACTGCTGCTAATGACCAGCTCCAGCTGAATGCCAATGGGGCTGGCACTTCAGCTTTGCATGCCAGAATTTTTCCTTCAGATCTGTGTGGAAAGAACAGCTTTGGAAGAATTAAATGACTGGCTGGATCATAGAGACAGCAAATTACAGCCTTGTGCTTCTGAAGAATGATTCCATGGCTGCTGTATGACAGGATCCTGCCTTTTCCTTCCAGTGGAGTTAATGCACCTTGAGGCTGTTTATTTGCATTGCTTACCTGGCCATGAAGACAGCCAAGGGAAAACAAAGTTCAGCAGAAAAGCTGTGAAACCAATCAATCGTTATCACACCATAGTGGCAGGAAGGTCACTCTGTGGCCATGCAAGGCTCTTTTGATCTCCTACTGTCTATTGAGAGACATGAATCCAGTTGTTGAAATTGCCTCATTAATCCTTCATAAAACTTTTCTCACTGAAGTGACCAAGATCTCACTGCCACAGCAGGTGGAATGGCCAGACTGGAGCTGTGGTTAGGGGAAGCTGGTGCAAATGTCTCAGAACTGGTGCAGATCTTGCCAGACATCCTTTGTGCATGAAAACTGAACATGCTGCCTGCAGCCTGCCTCTTGCCCTGGGCAGAAGGCACAGCCAACATAACCATTTGCTTGTTAGATTGCTGTTAATGAACATCAAAGATGCTCCTTTCTTCTGCAAGCAGTTTGGCAGCCCTCAGGTGATCCATGGTGGAGGAGCAGCAGTTGGCTGCAGTGTGGAAGAGCTTTGTTTTAAACTTTACTACGATGGGAATGTGCTGAAGCACACCAGTGGCACAGTTTCTCTTCCACCTGCAAGGATCAAGGGCCTCTGCTGCTCACTGTCCACACCTCTCTCATATCTCTTAGGGGTTCCCTCTCATTTTCAGTCTGATCTTGATGCCTGGGTGACCACCTGGGTAAAGTACTTTGATTTCACGTTAAATAAATTAAACAGAATTTGATTCTCCTCTTCTTTATGTTCCTTTGGTTGTTTTTTTGTCTTTAATACCTTGGACTGTTTTTCTCAGGAGCAAGCCTGTGCTTGGGTGAAGGACAACCATAATTTAGCAGACATTTAATGCATGAGGGATACCGTCTCATACATAAGACTAAAAGGTAGTCAAGTGGCATTGATGTTGGTTGAAAATTTCTCCTTATTTTCCTCCCTTTTTGTTCATTAGTGGTAATTTCAATAAGGCTTCAGACCTGCCTAGTGTTTTATTAAAACAGCTCTGCTAAAAGCCAGTCTTTGTCAAGTGCAGATGCATCTCCAAAAGGCAGATGAAACAGAAACGTGGGCACCTTGTAAGCCATCCAGGATGGAAGGGCTGCAGGGAGCCTGGCTAGATGGATGGTTTTGGAGCACAGGGCTTGATGATGGAGACCCTTCAGGGAGGCAGAGTGGGTGCAGCTGGGCTGCTTTGCCTGGTTTTCCCAGCTCTGAGGCTGCTCCTGCAGGGTTTGGGAAGGAGGAGAAGGTTGGTTCCTTCTCCACCCATTCAGAGCTGCCAGAAAGCCCTCGTCACACGAGCTGCCTCCTTGTCAGCCCTCCAATTTGTGACCCTGGCTGCCTGTGCCTGGGCTTTTGCTGCACCTTGCTCTATACTTGAGGGGAGAGAGACGAGCAGCCTGGTTGGAGATTATTCCTGAGGGTTTTTCTGGGTCAGAAGGAAGCAGATGGGGAGTTGGAAGAAATCTCCCTTGATGCTTAGGGATTGCCCTTTCAGTTGTGCACACTCAGCTTGTGGGCATAGCACCCATTCCTGCTCTGCAATGTATCAGACACAGGGAAATGCTTCCTCTGCTGTTAGTGAGTCAAGTCAGGCAGATAAAACACCTTGTAAGATACTGAGTATGAGCAAGCTGCAGTTTAACTCCTCCATCTGTGGATAGTGTGAGACAGGGAGGAGTGTGGGGTGGCTGTATGAGGACAAACAGACTGGAGGTTGTCTTGGAGAGCTTCAGAGTCAGCATACGGCAACTAATCTGTCATGTGTGAAGATTTTCAGTCAGTTTCTTAGCTGGGGAATCATCAGTACAGCAGCAAAACAGGTTGGACCCTCAGCTACTGGAAGCTGAGGAAAGTTTTACTGCATGTTTGTGGCTGAGAACCTGGTCTGATGCTAACACATCTCCCATGCCCCTGGCCAGGGAGCTGCTGGGCAGCTGCAAATCCCACTGCAGCTGGTGGGTGCTGACCCTCAGCAGGCTTTAAACTCAAGCTGTCATCCTTGCAAGGGTTTGGGGGACATGCTTTGGGTGCATTCAATGATTGTGTGATTAACACTGAAAATGAGAGTCTATTGAGAGCAAGGAAATGGTGAGGGACAAACAAACTACATGGTTAAAAAGCACATTTTCAAGAGTGAAGTCAAAAGTCTTCATGTTTCACACCAAAGTTTGCTTGCTGCTTGCACTGTAATGAACTGAAATGAGGTAAAATGTCTTGGCATTAAAACCCCAGCAGTTTCAGAGTTGCAGTATGCTTTTTTCCCCCATTCTGACTTAGAATTGGCTAGTTTGAACCTGCACAACACTCTGAGAAACGGAAAGTCTGATCCCTGCACAGCTCGCTCTTTCTTTCTTTTTTTTACAGCCTAAGTTTTCTTTCCAGGCTTTTAATTGTAATTGTTTCATCACCTACTGAATCCTGTGAACCATTCTGTGAACTACTCAGATCATCTTTTCTGTCAAATATGCAACTTCTTAGGTAGATGGAGAGCTCATGAATACATTACCTCCTCCCACCACCCCAACAGTTGATGTTGGGAACAGAAATCCCACTTTTTGCTGCTCTTTGTCTGGTAGGTAATGCCCCTGACATGATTAGAACCATTGCTCATTTAAGCTGCTTGTAGCTCTGGACTGCACAAAGTCAGGATACTCTGTCTCCATTGAACTCCTGGGTGGGAATGGCACAGCAGTGGGGGATGTGAGCTGACTGTGGAGCTGGCATGCACCTTGCTGTGCCATCCAGAAGGTAATTTAGAGTGGTTTAGAAGGAGGGGAAGAAAATACATCTATCTGAGCTCTAACTCTGCTCCCCTCAAGGCAGTTTTGGATGCAGGAAGGGCCATAGGAAGCAAGGAAGGAATGGAGATACCCAACCAGGCAATTGCTAATGAACCCCAAGCCAGCTGAAATCTTTCTTCTCCTTCACTGCAGGGGCAGCCTCTACATCAAGCACTCCTTCAGGCATTCCCAACAGAAGGAGTAAGTGCACTCTGAGCTCGTGACAATGCCTTTGGAGGGCTTGCAGGAAAGAAGTAAGACTTGGAAAAGGGAATGATTTTACATAAGGCTTTGCTTCATGTTTTGCCTGCGCTTGCTTCTCTCTCATTCATTTTGGTTCTGTTTGCAGTTGTCAGGCTTTTCTCTTGAATTCTCTTGTTGAAAATCAACTCTGCAGTTGGTTCTCTGTCTGTGGCATCAGGCAGACAAAGTGCTTAGAAATGGTGTGCAGCAGCTGAACTACAGCAGGAGGAAAGGAGGAACAAGATGTGATCTAGAGATAGCATGAGAGATCAGTTATTTAGCTATCAAAGGGGAGCAGGGTGCCAGAAGTGACTTATGGTGGACTGAATGCTTTTCCCAAAGCTTTTCAAATACTTGGGCTTTGGGAGCAGGTTCTTTCCTAATCAAGACACAGGTGTGATAGGTATTGGTGGAACAGGATTTGGGACCTGGTGACCTGTAAGATATCATTTAGATAAAGATTTCAGTTGTGAGTTTGTGAGGTACCTGTCATTAGCCCTTTGTTCCTTGTGTGCTGAGCACTTCTCTCCCTGAGCATGTCTGGGGGATGGGTTCTGCATCACAAATTGGTGTGTGTGGCATGGGATATAAAAATGGTTCCACTTGTAATGCTGAAATTGTGACCTTTCCTGCTCTTCATGCTGCACCAAGTTGGCTCTGCCCCCCCCCCCCCCCCCCCCCCCCACTTCTCTACTCAGGACCTGGTATAATGTACTCTATTTCTATGTCCATGTCTTTCATCTTCTGTAAACACCAGGGTTTAGCTGTGTATTTTCACGTCAAATACCTGAAAAATAATTAAATTCCATTTCATTGTATGCTATGCTCAACAGCAGTTACTTTCAGTCATCTGTGAGCAATCAGAAAGCAATTCTCACAGTTTTATTACAACAGGAATGTGACTTTGGAAAGCCAGGCAAGACTAACTTCTCCTGAACTAGTTTAAACATGCCCTGAGGCAACCAAATAGTAGTGATTCTCAAATGCCAGACTTCCTCCCTTAGAACTCTGAAATAAAACTCATCTTCCTTCCCTTCACTTACTCCATAGGCTTGTGCCTATTGAGTATCAACATGCACAGGAAGGAGTCACATCATCTGTGTTGTGTTCTGAGAGTCTCTTTAACACACCAGATTTTCATTGAGGAGTTAATGTTGAGGCTGGAATGTTTGCAAAGTGCTGACTTCAGGTGTTCCACATTGCAGTAGGTACAAAGCTACACTGCCAGGCTAATTGCTTCGAGCAGCTGGAGTGGGCAGGGGGCACCAGACTATGAGGCTTCCTACTATACTACGAGGATAGGCTGAGGGAGTTGGGGCTGTTCAGCCTGGAAAAGAGAAGACTCCAGAGGAACCTTAGAGCTCCCTTCCAATACCTGAAGGGGTCCTACAGGAAGGCTGCAGAGGGACTTTTCCTGAGGGTGTCCAGAGACAGGCCAAGGGGGAATGGTTACCTTATCACAGGTATGAATTTGACAGCTAATTGGAACTGGGCCATTGACTTTGCTGTGAATCCATAGTGGAGGTCCCACTGCTGCTGCTGATCTTGGGTTTTCCAGCTTTTGTGGAAGGAAACTGAAGTCCTAGAAACAAGCTGCAAGTGTGATGAGAGAATCCACAATTGTGCATTCCAGTCCTAACCCTGCAGAAGTTGCAGCTGTCAGAATTCATTACTGCAGTTCTAACATAATTATTATCAATGTAATCTATTTAGTGCCCCAGGACGTTCCTCCTGCTAGGCAGTGAAGTGGCCCTAAGGACATGCTAGGGACAGCATTTTGGTGCCACTCTTTTTCAGATATTGTTCTACAAAATCAAGACCCCTGTCACTCAAAGCTGTGCTTCTGGGAGGATGCTAAGGGTATAATTTCTCTAAATTAAGCTGCAGCCTTGGTACTCATTAATGGCAAACTCCTCTCTTCTCTGAGTGCATTCTGAATGCCTCCTCTCCAACGAGCCCCTTGGCTCTGGGGAGAGGCTCCTGTGTGAAGCTGTGCTCATCATCATCCATTTCCTAGCAGGTTTTTATGAGCAGACTGTGATCAGTTTGCAGACAGCACACGAGAGCATTTTTAATTATAGCCAAAAAATGAAGTGCTTGAGCTGATGCTGGAGAAAGCATCACACAGGAAAGCTTTGAGCTGCAGTCCATATTTAGTTGAAGTATTATTGCTACCATTGATTTTCAATTAATATTCAGTATTGACCATTACTATAAAGATGACAGCAACATACTGTAGCAGATTTATGGAGGGTTTTTTAACAAGCAATTGATTTTTTTTTTCTTACTGTGGAGCTGTTTCCATTAACAAGGCACACACAAAATATTCTTTAAGAATTTGTTTCTCCCTACTTCAGGGAGACACTGTGTGAGAATCTGTTTACTCTGGAGATGTCTTCTGCAGTGCAAAGCTATTTGTCATCTTTTCCTAATGGTGAAACAGTAGGGTTCTGCAATCTGAGGTTGCTTGTGTATAGTGAAAACTTGGGCTTCCTTTTGGCTACTGCCTTTCTCTGAATAGTCTTGAGAAGCTTTCCCTGCCTGGAGTAAATCCTCACCATTTAGGTGGGAAATTACCAGCAGCTGTATTGTCAGAGGGCAGTGGATAGCTGGCAGATTCAGGTAATTTCAAGTAAGGAAACTTGATGTGCTGCTCAGAGAATAAATGGCTCATGAGCCATGGAAGGCTCTGCCTTGTTAAAGAAAACAGAATTGGCAGTAGGACTGTCCCCAGATGTTTTTGATCCAATAACAGGAACAAGAAACAAACCCAAACAGCCACAACACCAAACACCACAACCAATAATGGCGATGTCAATTAAAGTTTAACCTGGGGTCAAGAGGAAGATATTTCTTACTCCTACAGGAAGGCTGCAGAGGGAATTCTCATAAGGGTGTCTAGCGACAGGAGAAGGGGGAATGGTTTGAAGCTGAAGGTGAGCAGGGTTTGACTGGAGCTTGGGAAAAAGTTCTTCAGTGTGATGCTGGTGAGATTCTGGAATAGGCTGCCCAGCGAGGCTGTGGGTGTCTCCTCCTCGGGGGTGTTCAAGGCCAGGCTGGATGAGGCCATGAGCAGCTGAGTCTGGTTGAGAGCTGTCCCTGCCCATGGCAAGGAGGTTGGAGCAGATGATCTCTAAGGTCCCCTCCAACCTGTGTTTTTTTTCTTTTGTCTTGTCCATGTTGCTGAGCATTTCTCTACCTGGCAGGTACAATCTGCA
Organism: Indicator indicator; assembly: GCF_027791375.1. Taxonomy (NCBI): domain Eukaryota; kingdom Metazoa; phylum Chordata; class Aves; order Piciformes; family Indicatoridae; genus Indicator; species Indicator indicator. The sequence goes on along the minus strand of NC_072039.1, from coordinate 2,158,942 downwards.
TGCTGGAGGTACTCAGTGTGGTGTTGCCAGCCAGCAAAATCATGGCATTGGTTTTGCCTCAATGCAAAAAGTCCAGACTAAACCCATCTTCTATCCTTGAGCTGCCTGGCATTGCAGACTAGGGATTTGCTTTCTAGCAGCCAGAGTGGTGTAGGACTTGCACAGCACCCAGGTGACATAACAGCAGGTATTAAATGCTGCTTCTTAATTTCACACTAGGGCTGGGTGCCCAGGGGGCTGCTGCTTCTGCCGCACACAAGAAGCAGTCAGCCTCTTCAGGTACCCACCAAGCAGCTAAAGAACCATTTGAGCCAAAGCCCACTGGTGTTAACAGCAAAGTGTTTTCAGGAGCATGCTGTAACTCACTGAAATGGATTAATATCCTCTGCCTGCTTCATGTTACTACTCTGCTGCTCTGCTGTGAAGGGAGCTTACAAGGTGACACCGTATCGGCAGAAAACTGCCTTCGTTTTTCCCTATGAAAACTGCATGGGAAGGCTTAGGCTGTATTTGCTTCCTTTAATGGATGCCCAGCGTGGGGCAGAGCACTGAAATGTTTCCATGCACTACCTTCTAAAAAGCAGATCAAACTTTTAAGCTGTCAGCAGTAATGGGCTAGGAATGATCTAGGTGGCCTGTGCTGGGGGCTGACAAGGAAATGGCTGCGCTCCCGGCCCTCCGCCCCGCCGCTGCTCTCTTAAGTGCATGTACTGCTTACATTAAAAGCAGCAGGGATATTACAGGAGAAATGAATTTGCCAGCATTTCATTTCCTCTTGGAAACACACTACCTCATTTGGCTCCCAAGCCTTTCGCCCTGCTCTGCTGACCTCTGCCAACGCTTTGCTAAATTCTTCTTTTCCGGAATCTTAAGGCGAGGTTCGAGCGGCTGGGTGGCTGCAGTGGTGTCAGCACTGTGTGTGCTGGCAGGGGCTGGCCTTTGCTGGGCTTGCTGGAGCCAAACTCTTGCTCTTACTTGCCCAAAGCCAATCACCCCAGGGAAGGAGTGCTCCCTGCAATTGAACAGGTACATGGGGTCATAGAACCATAAAATGGTTTGGGTCAGAAGGGGCCTCCAAAGGTCATCTAGCAGGCAGCAGGGACATCCTCCTCTATATCAGGTTGCTCAGAGCTCTGTCAAGCCTGACCTTGAATATCCCCAAGGATGGGGCCTCAACTATCTCCCTGGGCAATCTGTTGCAGTGTTCCACCACCCCCATGGTAAAGAACTTCCTCCTAATGTCCAACCTAAACCTCCTCTTCTCTAATTTCAAACTATTGCCCCTCGTTCTGTCACTGCAGGCCTTTGGAAACAGTCCCTTTGCAGCCTTCTTGTAGCCCTCTTCAGCTACTAGAAGGATGCTGTTAAGTGTCCCAGAGCCTTCTCTTCTCCAGGCTGAACAAGCCCAGCTCCCTCAGCCTGTCCTCCTCTCCACGACATGATAATGTTAATACATCTTAAGAGATGGCCTATTAATGTTGCAATAAATTATGTATCTTACCACATTACCACAGCATTAACTCTTCCTGAAATTCTGGGACTCATTTTTGTTTTAGTACCTAAAGAAACCCAGAAATTGCTTTGACAGGCTCTGTGAATGCTGCTGTGCTGTGCATTGTGTTCATTAGAGAAACTGTTTGCTGGGGTGCAAACATGCTGAATTAAATGCTGAAGAGGAACCTCTCTTCCTGTAAATGGCAGAAATAATACCACCCTGAAGTTTTCCAGCTATCTGCACATGGGTTTCTGGTGCCCTTCTAAGTGTTGGTGGTTTGCTAAACTCAGGCCAACAAAGAAACCAAGGTGAAAAGCCCTCACAGCACATCATGCCCCAGCAGCCCTGGAAGCATGCCTGCCCTGTGTCGGTGTGACAGTCCTAAAACACTGGTGGCAAATGAAAATCTGAAATCACAGAATCCCAGAATGTTAGAGGTTGGAAGGGACCTCCAGAGATCATCCAGTCCAGCCCCCCTGCCAGAGCAGGATCAGCCAGGGCAGGTCACACAGGAATGCACCCAGATGAGTTTTGAATGTCCCCGAGAAGGAGACACCACAACCATTCTGGGCAGCCTGCTCCAGGGCTCTGGCACCCTCACAGTGAAAAAGTTTCCCCTCATGTTTGTGTGAAACCTCCTCTGCTCCAGCTTGCAGCCACTGCCCCAACTGGGAGAAGGTGAAATGTCCCAGGGGGTCCCATTGAAGGCTGAGAGCTCAGCCCAAGGTGGCTGTAGGAAGGATGCAGATGGTTGTAGAGGGTGTTGGGACAGGGGGTGCTGGGTTTTTGTAGGGTGTATCAGGAAAAAGGAAGCAGATGCTATCTAGGGATAACACTGCAAAACCTCAATCACTGCTTAGAAAGGTCAGAGAAAGTCTGAGAGAAACTCAGAGCTGTTTAAAATGAACAAGTGTAAGGGAAGCTCTTGTGTGCTGGTCCCTGGGTGATGGTCCTGCCCTGCTTTTGGGCTGGGCTCCCTCAGCATGCTCTCATTCTCCAAACTAAAGCCTGTGGTGGCCTCCTGTCGTTTGCCTTTGCAACACTTCCATTTGACAGCCTGACATAACTGGTTCTGCTGGAAAACTAACAAAAAGCTCTTCTAGCCTGGGCTGTGATTTGGGAAACATCCAAGCTTTTTGCTTCCGAGGAGATAAAGTTGGGACAGAAATATAATGTGCTTTGTCATGGTTAAATTTAGCAGGCAACAATGACTGAGAAAAAAATGTGTAACATCTTTAACTACATTGTCAGCCCTATTCATTCCAATTCTGATTGTCTGTGAGCAGCAGGACCCTCAGCTCTGCTGAAAGGTGTCTGCTGTTTCCAAAGCCTCACAAGCAGGAGCAGTGCCCAGGGTCCTGGGGCAGGGACATCAGCCCTGCCATAGCTGAGGATGCTCTGCCTTAGCCTGGGGGGCTGGGGCAGGGTGCTGTGAGCCCTCCGTGCTCTCTGTCCGCTGTCACTGTGGGAAGCAGTGCCAAGCTCAAGGCTTAATGAGCTGGGCTCAGCACTGCGGGGCTTGGGAACAACCAGCAGGAGAGGATAAAAGCTGAGGAGGCTGGAAAAGGCAGCATGGGGTTGTGCTGTCTGAGGGCAGCTCTGTGGAGGCTACTCCTGTTTCCATCTCTGTGGGTGGAAAAAGACCCTTCATGAAAAGACATTTCTGTTTAATTTACAGCCAGCTCTGACTTGATAAATAGCTTCCTGTTCTCAACCAGCGCACAAAAGTTTCTCAGGCACTGCCTAGCATTTAAGATGCTTGCCCAGCACCAAGCACCTGCTGGTGTGGTGAAGAGGCTTTGATGAAGCCTCTGCACAGGCTATTCTCAGGCTCTACCAACTCTGGGGTCATCAGGAGCTCACTGGAAAAAGTCATCCTGATGAAGGAAGCTTGAACTGCTTTTAAAATTGAAGCTGACCATTATTAGCCTAGTTTGGCACTAGGGTAAGCATGGAGTTTGAGGGTCAGAGTCTCCTACCGTTGTTCCTGTGGAGCAGTAGCTTGGTGCCAGCTCTTGGTGAATCATTTGTTAATCACAGGTGCTAGGACCTTGCCTGTGCATCCCCAGTTTGGAGGCTGAAACGTCTCAGCTCTGCGGGGAGCTTACAGCCCTGCAGCTCTGGGAGGTTTGGCACTTGCTGTTCTGAGTTCTGTGACGTTTGTCCCTCTCACAAGCACCCTGGGTAACTTTATGCTGTTTGATAGCTATGTGCTGTGATGATGGCCTTGTTCTTTCCCCCCAGTGATGATTTCATATCTCCTGTTCCCTCAGCTCTGACATGGGCAATGACTGACCTCACATGGAGCTGGCTGCTTGTGTCAGTCAGGAGGCTGCAGGAGCTCAGCTCACACAGTTCTGCTCTGTTACCCCTGGGTTGCAGGAAGGATGCTTGCTTCTTTCTGTGCTTTTCTCTGGGCAATTGTAATTCTGCAGCTCAATAGCTCTGAATTTATTCAGCCCAGCTCGATATTATCAGTTTATTTTTATGTGTGTGGAGAGACAGAGCCAAGGAGAGAAAGGGAGGAGGAAAAAACCCTATTGCTCTTCTAGGGCTTACAGTGGGATTTACACCAAAGCATGAAATACTTCATATAAATATTTCAGGACTCCTATCTCTGCAGAGATTAATCTTGGAAATACTCCCAGGGGAAACAAGGGCAGCTTGTTCTCAGCCTCTTCCTCCCCTCCCCTTTCTACATCAAGGCCTGCAGTGGGTTCCTGTGGCTCTGGCTGCACCTCTGGAGGCTTTCACATGTGCTGCACAGCATGGGGATGAGCAGGAACTGGGGCCAAATCTGGGTTAGAGAAGCTGAGCTGTACCCATGGCCAGGCAGGAGATGGTGGCTGGGCCAGGAGTGATGGTGGCTCACCCTGCAGGGCTTCCCAGTCTGCCCCAGTCAGCAGTGACTGTGGTGTTGAGCTTCTGCCATCACACATTTTGCCTTGGGGTCTCCTGCTATGTGCTGATCTTCAGGTGCACCTGCCCTGGCTAGCTGGGTCAAAGCCTCTGCCTGTGGGCCTTGGAGATGCTCTGTGGCTCGAGGTCCTGCCAGCCTGGCTGGCACAGCCCACAGTCAGCTTGGCCCAGCTTTCAGCAGGAGACTCAGCACAGCAGGGAGTGAACCACGGTGGGCTGGAACACTCATTCATTTCCTCTGCTCTCCAGGGCAGCTCTCTGCCATGTGAGATGTTTGATATCTCTTCAACCCCCAAAGGGTTATTTGTGATAGGACTATCGAGAAGGAAACCTCAGAGCAGCACTGATGAGCTGCCAGTGGTGGCTGGGCTCTCCTCCACTGCTGGTGGCTGAATCCCTGGAGGCTGAGGATCAGTGAGGTCTTTAACAGCTGTGTGGGCTCCTTAGATGTGACTGTGGCACCACTGCTATCTGAATTGACATGTCACCTCCAGGATGTGAAACACAGCACTGCAATTTGAAAGGAAGCTTTAGCATTTAAAGAGGGCCTCGTGAAAGCACCTTTGCATGGAAATTCCACCCCAGGGGTTTTGACAGGTCCTGATTTATTCATGAGATTAATAACGTTGTCTGGGTTGTGCAATCCACCCAAGTCACACCTCCAAGAATTCATGGTCCGTGGATGTCTTCGTTCATGCTTCATAAGAGGAGAAAAATGAGCCATGTGACAGGGAAATCAGAAATAATATTAGGAATTTTTCAAGGCTTTAGCCAGCAGTCAAAGCTTCAAGCCCTCTTCATTTTATAATAAACTGTAAAGAGAGAAATGGAAAATGCATTTATTTTTTTTTTTTGTACCCTTGCTGTAGAATGAACAACTCAGATCAAGGAAATTTGGCAGCCAGGTGCTTCATTGTTTTGGTGCCTTCTGTAAGAATTCTGTTTGCAAACAAAAGGGAAAAAAAGTAGGACTAAAAGAATAACTGAAGGCAAATTGAGCAGGTAGCTGCAGCAGGGGGAGCTGAGGGGGATGTGTTGATGCAGGTTTGCAGCTTAGCAGGTGATTTAGGGAATGGTTCCACTCAGGGGGGGCATTGGCAGGGTTCTGAGCATTGGATGTGGTGCAGTCATGTCACACCCCTGCCCCCATGGATGTGTCAGAGATGAAGGCAAAGGTTGGTACAGAGATGTCTGCAGTGGTGCAGGAATGATCTGAAAATGTCATTCCATGTGTGGCTGGAGCAGTGAGGACACAGCTACCTGCACCAGGAAAGGCAGAGGGGTAAATCTGTCTGGGGTGAGGGCTCCAATCCTCAGCCTCTGTCACAGACTCCTTAAGTGCTTTTGCAGCACTGAAGGAGCCACAGAAATACTTGTCACAGGAACAGCCCTCAGAGGAGCTGATGGGAAGGAGCAGAGGGGATCCAGGCTGGAGCAGATGCAAACACCTGCTGAGAGATGTCCCTGAACCTCATCTCCTGAACACGCGTGCTGATGTGAGGCTCCCAGGCAGCCTCAGCAGCCAGAGCAGATGCAAAACAAACACAAGGCACCCTGGAACTCATTTTCATGATAAACCAAAGCCCCTTCTGAGGCTGGCTCTCCACATGTGCCAGTGCTGCTGCCCCAGCAGTGTCAGTCTGGCTCGGGCACCGTGAACATGCCACAGCAGGGCAGGAGTTTTGTGTTTGTGTTTCCAAAGCAAGGTTCTTTGAAAGGAAAGGAGTGCCTAGGTGCTGGGATTCCTAGGGGAAGCTGATCTGTGCTAGTGCAAGCTGCTCATCTGTGCTAGTGCAAGCTGCTCATCTGCCTGGTGACTTGATCCTCAAGAGACTGTGGAGATGATGTGTGTGGAGATGATTGTGTGATCATGTGCAAGTGGTGGAGAGGCTCAGGCAGTGCTGTTAGTGAAATCCTAATGATCCATCATGGCAATTTCCAATGGAGAAATGCTCCTTTTGGGCTACACTTGTGATTTTCTGTTGTCTTAAGACTAAGCTGGCCAAGCTGAGGCACTTCACAGCACTCAATTTGCTAAACAGGAGGCAAATAAAAGCCCACCCAAACATCAGGCAGCAAGTATTTAATAAACACAACCTCCTTGCTACACACTCAGTGGCTCAGAGAGGTAAACACTGCAATGCAGGTGGGGAGGATTAGCAGGATAAAGGACATGTTTAGTAAATAGTTACAAATGTTTGGAGAAGTTAGAGGCTGCTTAAGGCAAAAGTTTACCTGACCTCTTTTCCTTGTTACCTCCTCAGGAAACCACACTTAATTAATTTGTAAATCTCCTTCAGCAGGGGCCTGGTTTGCTCCTCCATTCACAAGAGCACATCTTGACTTGGCTCCCAAAGAGCAGAGCAAACTCCTTTTAAAGAGCTATTTTTGCAAAACATGAATATCACATAAGAGCAAAATTGATAGCTGAAATAAAGGCTGATAGCTGCAATATTTTATATTTATATACACTGCTTGCAGGAGATCTGGAGGAGAAGTCACAAAGCCCCCAAAAAGCATGTGCAGTTTACTGAAAGATGGATAGTCTTCCAGTGTTTGCAGCACTATCAGTTATTTATAATGTTTTTCATCCATTACAGTGAGAGTTTGCTCGTTGAAAAGCAGCTTGCCTTCTGGAGAGCAGAGCCATTTGCAAGATGGAATGAAGCTAAGGCTACAGCAAAGAAATCTTCTTGCCTAGCAAACAGAGAGGGAAGAAAGGAGAAATGCTTGGCTGGGAAATAAAAAAACAAACCAATCTTAACCTCCCCTCCCCATGCCTTACAGTGGCCATACTTGGTCCCAGGCACTTTGTCAGTGCCTGATGGCAGGCTCAGACCTTGTGTCTGGCAGATGAGTCTTGGCTCTGGGCATCCTCTGCAGGATTGGTCATGCCCCAACCTGTGCTGGCCCAACATGGAGCTGACCATGCTGCACTGCATGGCTCCGTGCTACCCCCCAGCCTATTTGTCAGCAAGTGCATCATCCTCTGGCTGTTTCCTGCAAGCCTTAACTCATTCTGTTTTAAACACAGTATTATCATAATCCCAGCTTGCTCTCTTTTCCTCAGTGTCATTGCACTAGGAAGAGCCTAAACAGACTTAAAACCACCATAAACATTCAGCTGACCTCCAGGTCTGCTGCCACAGCAGGACAGCAGGTCCTGTGGGGGGAGTGTCTGAGTGGCACAATGGAAAGGCTTCTTCCAGCCTTTTGCCAAAGCAGGTGACATTCAGAGATCCCTGTGGCACAGCTGGAGTAGATGAGCTTTGGAGGTCCCATCTGACCCCAACCATTCTATGATTCTACAATTCTCTGACTGTCTCAGCCCCTGCACCCCTGGCCACAGGCTGGGTGTGGCCCTGGCAGCCATCCCCTTTCTGGAGTTGGAGGGCAGGAGGGGACAGTGTCTACACAGTGAGAGCAGGGCTGGAGAGATAGAGACCCTGCAGGTCTGCTCCAGCACAGCCTTGTTCCTGTCTGGTCTGCAGGGCTCCTGCAGCCATGAGCTTGTGATTCAGTTCATCTTTATGCAACATATGTGCTTAACTTATATCATGACTCCAAAGAGGCTGAAGAACAATAGGAACAGTTTGCTCTGGGGCTGAAATGTCTGGAATATAAACCTTCTCCTACCACTCCTGCCCTTTCTCTCCCTCCTGTCTCTGGTGCATAAACACAGCCTGCATGCTTCCAGCCGTTGCTGAGCGTGGGGCATTTATCAGCTTTTCTCCATCAGGCAGTTTTCTTTGGCTGGCTAACTCAGCTTCCTCAAGCTAAAGCCATCCAGGTTGTTTTCCCCTTCAGAAGAATCTCTCTTCTCTTGTTGTTTGGCTGTGCACACAAAGGTCAGGCTGCTGGGGACGTGTGCTCCATCCCTTGCTCTTCACAGGAAAAGGAAGATATTTCCCCAGCACTGCCTGCACCGCAGGCTCAGTGCACTGAGTGCTCCAGAGGAGGGCAAGAGGCACTGAAAGGACCAGTGACCACCCACCTGCTTCTGCACCAAGTAGTGCAAGGGGGGATTTCATTTGCATCATGGGGTGGTCTTGGCTTGGCAGCACTGTCCCTGGTCCCTTGGCAGCAGGAAGGGGCAGTAGACTCTTGCCATGGCTGGTTGCTGGCCCTGGGCTTGCTCAGCTGCCAGTGCCCTGTGTTCCTGATGTACTCCCCAGGGCAGAGCTGGCCAGCTGGGTGGGAGCAGCAAGCAGTGTGCCAGCTGGGATTGCAGTCTGTGGTGTCAGCCAAGTGTTTGGAGCCTCCAATTGAAAAAAAAAAACCAACAACAAAAACACAACAGCAACAACAACAACAACAACAAAAACAAACCAAGAAAAAAGAAAAAATCAATGGGATTTGCTCTCCATGGGCAGCGTTTTCTGGGCATTGACAGCAGTGGTAGAGAAACAGCTGAAAGCTGAGAGCAGGCTGGGAATCTGTCAAGGAGAGGAGAGCCCCAGAGCAGTGTGTGGTGCTGTGGGTTTTGGGGTCACAGGGCAGGGCCCAGAGCTGCTGCCAACCTCTGGCTGTGAAATCCTTTTCTCTTATCCATGCAGGAGTGAGAGGTGTGGTAAGGTTTCATCTAGGAGGGATTACATTTCCTTTCCTCTTCTCTGAAAGAAGTAACTGGAAAACCTGCACAAATCTAGTAGGAATCAATGGAATCATGTTACTGGGCTTTAAATAAAGCTGTGTCTGTTTTCCTTTCTTAAAACCAAGTAACCTATGCTGAGAAACTCACATTTGAACCAAGATACTGGTTTGGGGTTGGTTTTGGTTTTTTTTTTGGCTTTGAACTTAGGTACAGCTTAGTCTAATACGTGGAAGCAGCAGAGACCGTATTCCTGGGGCTACTGTAGCCATCAGGCTTGAGAGCTTAATGAAGTGCAGCAGTCATAAAAACACATTTACGTGATGGTAAAATGTAAAGAGAGAAGAACCAAGAGCAAGCCATTGCCATATCTGTTAACCTTCTGTGCATGCTTTGAATAGTTGCTGTCTCCCAGCTGGAGCACTGCTTGGTGCTCTATTAAGGGCAGTTGTGTTGAGGAGCCAAGGGATTGTGAGCTTGTAGGAAGTACAGCTGGGGACACTCAGGATGGAGCTGGGGTGGCAAACTAGTCAAAAGCCTGAGGTTCATGAGCCTCAGGGTGCTGAAAACACTTGGTGCAGCCGTTGTTGGCCTGGCTTGGCAAGGTGGTGAGGCTCCCCTAGCACACAGGTGAAAAGAGGTGGAGCTGGGGTCACCTGGCTCTCCCCTGTGCCCCTGAGTGCTGTGGGAGCAGCGTGGGTGCTCCTCTCTCCCAGCACCCTGAGGCAGGCTGAAACTGCTTAGCAGTGCTGTAAACAGGGAGATTAAATGGAATTGCTTAAAGCTCATTTTGTATTTTAATTAAGTGTGTATTAATTTGACTTAGTTACTGAGCACTGACTACTTTATGCATTCCTGATTTAATGAGCTAATGGTATGGGGATAAATAATACATGATGGAGTAGTTCTTCATAGTGTTAGATTTCTCCATTTTACAACACTTTTAATCCATCTCTGCACAAGTCAATTAAACCCACTGTTTGTTCCTGATGGCAGTGATTATTGGGCTTGTGCACATCATGAGACCTAACAGAGAAGTCACTGTGGCAAACAGTCAGCTACTGAAAGCCAGCTAAGGTGAAAGCGTGTCCCAGCAGGATCTAGGAGGGCTTGAAGCTCAGTGGGTTGTGTGAACATTGCTTTGGTAAACTGAAGGTTCAAAATCAAGCTCCTAGGTTTTGACTTTGTGCTTCAGAAAGCTAAAAAGCTGAAGCAGAGCTCAGCCTGGTGGTGTTGTCTCCTTGCATGCTGACACAAGGAGGAGTACCATGCTCTTTCTTTAATTTTGAACTGAAAACACCTGAGGCTCCTTGGTTTCCTGAGGTGAAGGCACAACCCAGAAAGAACAAAGTGTGTAACACACTGGGGAAAGTCTGACTGGATCACCCTTGCAGTTTACTTCAGCCTCTGACAGTTTGCTGCAGCCCAGCCCTCACCAGAACCAATTTCCATCCTGCACCCTTCTCTCTAGGACACACTACTTTTTCTCCAGGCAAACCTCTGTGGGTTTCAGTAGCTGTCCCAAGAGAGTTTGGCACTGTAGCACCTGAGGTGTCTCCTGGTGGTGAGCAGCACCCATTCTGCTGAGGTGCTCTCGTTGTGGACATCTCACACTGGACCTGTGCTTACAAGACAATGTGTGTGCACTCAGTAGGGGAAGTCAGCACTGTAGAATCATTTCAAAATACTTTTAAGTAAAGAATTTGCCTCAATAGCAGGAGGCCAGTCCTTACTGCAGCTGCAGAATGAGGCAGCCAAGCTGTGTCAGAAATCTCTGAGGTCTAGAGACCTGCTGTGTCCAGAAAACCAGCTCTAAGTGCTGGAATTGTCTTCATTTCTCACCAGCTGGTTGTGGTGACCAGTCTGTCACCAAGCCTTGGTGGATGCTGGGCAGGAGTGCTGTGCATGACGGTGCCTCATGGTTAAGAAATAAGCCTGAGGCCCCAGTGTGTTGAGCTTGGGTCCTCCTAGGAAGTTCTGCATTTTGTATTTGGGTTTTTTGCTGTAATTTGGAGTCAGACAGGTCTGGGTGTAGTAGAAGCTCAGGGACATGTGGTATGTTCAAAGCCAGGTGCTGGGGCCTGCTGCTGAGAGAGATGTTGCTGCTGAAGTTGGAAGTGACACACACCTCAGGTCCCCTAAGACAGGGAGTGTATTTCTCCCTCTTCTGCTGTTTAGCAGCCGTGCTGCCTGACCTCAGCCTCCAAGCCTGTGGGGACTAAAACCACACAGTGACTGTGAGCTGTGACTGGGTTACCTCTGGAAATCAGAGGCTGATTCTCAGCTGCCTTGTTCAGGATGGGTGCCAGGATTTCAGCGAGGCACTGCTGGCTTACACCAGCCCAGGAGGTGAGGATGGCTTTCCTCCCTGCTGTTAACACTTTGTGGTTGGGTCTGTAGCTTGTGCTGGTGGCAGAGCAACTGCAGCACACAATGAATAGTCTTATGCATCAACTTGTCAGGAGAGCTGCTTCTAAGCAGTGTTAAGAGTTATTCATTTGGAAAGGCAGACATTTCTTCCCTGGGGCATATCAGCACAACCTGTTGTTGTTAGCTGTGCTAATGCTGATAACAGAGATAAACAGGTGAGCCAGGAGGAGCATGGAGCAGAGGACAATGAGCTCCCAGCAGTGCCAGGATGGGGCCTTGCCACCAGCCTCTCACCTTGCTGTCTGCCCTGCCTTAATCACAGTCCCATCAACTCCAGCAGGGAATGAGAGGGGAGAAGAACAAATAAGAGGAGATAAATGGATGCTGCAGGAAAATGGAGACGCAGGAGGGAGGGATGTTTAATTCCACCCTGAACAGCTGGCAAGGTGCTCAGCTTTAAAGACTGCTGCAAGAGAGACAGACTTGGCAAACATCATTCCATCTTCTTGTCACCTTTTGGTGAGAACTTCTTGCATTTTCAAACTTGTGCTGAGAATCTGAAGGCATTCATTAGAACTTAGAGTGAAATGAAAAATGGATGTTTCTTTCCCAAGTCTGCTAACTCTGCTTGGGGAATTTGCCTGGCCCTTGTGTTTTAGGAGGCTGGAAGGCTCCTCACAACAGTCGGTCACAGTTCAGTGCAGTGAGCAAGCAGCTCATGCTTGGTGACACGGGAATGCAAAGGAACATTTGAAATACTGAGACCTCCTCTCACCCTGAGGTTGAAATCCTTTCTTGCCAGCTTGTCTCTGGAAAAGCTTTTCCCCCTGGTTTCACAGCAGGCTGCAAGCCAGCCTCTTGTGTCTGCCAGTGCCACCGTGGCAGGAGCATGACCACGTTTCTGTACCTCACTTCTCATGGCAGCAGTCATGAGCAGTTGTTGGATTTGTTTCTATGATCTGATAAGCCATCAGGCTCTGACAACTGATAGGAAATGTATTTTCACTTTTTCCTGTTAAGTTGGAGACTTCTTTTATCCAGATTAATTAGTGCTGTAATAACAAACTGAAAACCCTCCTGGGCTACTGGCAGAGGCCAAGGGAATTGTTGAAGTTCTTCAAAACTTAACAAGCTTCCTCACCCAGGAATTAGTCATTTTGGCTCTTGTGATGGTTCATGGCGATCAATAGGCTACTTCAGGTCTGGATGACCATTATAATTCTCTCCCATTGAGTTTCTCTTTACTATGAAGAGCATGTAGAATGCATAGCAAGTATTACTAACAGCAGAGGAAAGCATGTGCTCAAAATTAAGGCTGATCAATGCTCACTGGTTTACAAGAGCTCTTGGCCCATGTGGTGGAGAGTGTGTTTTAAATTTGAGATCATGTCACAGCAGCAGAGGATGGAGTGCTGAGTAGCTTTTCTGAAGTTAAGTCAACACTATAAATCAAACTGCAGGAGGACCATGATTTAATTCATTCAGAGTGAGAAGATTAATTATGGTGCTATTAAATATTTGATTAAATTAAACCCCAAAGTATTTAAGCATTGTTTTCCAAATAATGTTTGCTCATTAATTAGAATAGCTAAATGTTCAAATTAATTAGAAGTGTGGGTAGTTGGTGAGAAAGAAACCCACACACACTTCCCTTCCTGGGGTGCTCTCAGCGTTTGCAGTGCTGAGCAATTGCAGCTGGTACCTGCTTCAGGCAGAGCTCTGCTACCTGAGCCAGCTCAGACCAAACCTGGCTCTGTCTGCCACCCAGCTCCGCAGGCACCCTGTCCCTGGTGCTCATTACTGAGATTAAACACCTCCTGGAGTTAAACCTGGGTGTTCATGAGCCCAAAGCAGTGTGCAGGCAGGGACTGCAAGTTCCCAAAGTGCCCTCTCCCTGAACCCTCCCTGCTGCCCCTTGTCTGTGCAGGGAGCTGCTGTGGGACCCCTCTGCACAGCACAGCAGCCTTGATGAGAATCCCAGCAGTGTCTTGGGTGCTTTGACTTCTGATGGTGTTTGAAATCAGGGAAGTTCATCGTTTCCCAGTTGTCTTCATTTCAACAGATGAGCAGGGCTGTGTTTTGAGCGATGTAAAGACTCCACAATGCTCTAAAGGAGCAGAAAAATGGGATTAAATGCCACTTACATCCATTATTATCCACAGGATAAATGAGAGTTGTGTGCATAAGGTCAAGTGCTGGTGGTTATGCTAGCAGACATTTTGCCCCATCATTTTTTTTTAGGAAGGGAGGTATTAGTCTTTCTCCAGAGATGTGGACTTCCCAGCCATCTGAAATGCCCTGTGGCACAGACCACTCATACTGACCACAGCTGGCAAGCACTGCAGGTGACACAAATAAATGCCAAGCAGAAAGCTTGAATTAAGACAGAAGTTCTTAAATACCTCACATGTGTTGTTGTAGGAAGCAAAAAGGATTACTGCAGACTCAGTGCCAGGCTCTTAAAATGTAATTTTCTGTGTAAGAAGGTAAGTGTGAAAATCTCCGTGATGGATGCCTTCCCCACAGCCCAGGGGATGAGCTATTTCCCCCTGCAGAAGTCAAATGCAGGAGGTGGAAAACAGTTCCCCACTTTCATTGCACCATTTATCATTACCACAAGGCCCTGCATCAAGAGTTAATTAAGACTTGCATCCATGCTGTCCAGGCAGATGATCAAGAGGTTTGGGCTGGAGCGGATTTCGTGATCTACAGCACTCCATGCCTGTTACAGTTGAAAGGGAAAAATCCTCTTAAATTCTTTCCCCTTTGTTGTATGCCTTTGCCTGTGTCTCTCCATGGCTTGCTGTCAGTGCAGTGACAGGACAGCCAGGGCAGCCCTCCCTGAGCTCTCAGGATTCTGTGCAGCTTGTCTGCAAGTCTTCTCCCCACATCTGCACCCCCATCTGATGGACACCCTGCGAGATCCTGCACCCCTCAGGCAAATGCATTACAGTTCTGTGTCACCAGATGAATACCCAACATATGGAATTGCTTCCCATATCAGTGAGTTCCCTGGAACAACTCCTAGAGCTAGTGTGAGTCTGAGGAAATAAAGCCTGAAGTTTAGACCACATTTGAATTCTAAATGTATTTTATGACCCACTGAGGATGGCTGGAAGCACCAGCTTCATTGAAGTTCCTTCCAAACCTTTCACATCCACTGGGTGCTGTGGCTTCCCCAGTGTCCTTTCTGTCACTCCTGCTGTTTGTAATCCAATACCAGGAGGACTTGCAGCACCTCAGCTGTGTTTGGTGCTTTTTTACCTCCTGTGTGTGTTTCTAAAGAAGAGGCTTTGCTGTCCAACAGGTGACTGAAGCCTATGAAGGAAGCTGATTTTCAGGTGTTGTGTGATCTGACTTCCTGCCAGCAGCACATTGAAAAACTAAGAAGAAAAAAAAAAAAAAAAAAGAAAGAAAGGGCTTTTGAAAAGCCAGAGGAAAGAAGACAAGAGCATGGCTGGCCATGAAATGTGTTTCCTTCACCCCACTGTTCTCTTCCCTCCCACCCCCAAGTGCTGACCCTGGCTGTATCGACCTGCACCATGTGTCACCAAGGTGCTGGATTTGAGCAGGGTGAACTATTGCCACATCATTTGGACTTTATTTGCTCTACTAATTTTGCTGCATTTTCTATTTTGGTCATTTGCCCTACATTTTAGAAAGCAGATTAGTGTCCCACATTTCATCTCCATTGGGTCGAAAGGGTCTGTGCTGCTGCTCTTCACAGCTCCCACTGCAGGCATCTCGTCTTGCTTTGCTCCATTAAGCAACTAGGCTGAGGGTTAAGCAATAAAATACAGCAGGCTAGAATTTGCATCATCTTCACTTGCATTCATTAATTATTACTTACACCTAATAGTGTTTCCAAGCATCTCTTGACCAGTTCTGCCAGCAGTCTGTCGACCTGGGGTCTAGTGCTGCAGTTGGAGCTTGGGTCCTCAGAGGAAATCGTAGCATCAGTCCCCACCACAGCAGAGTCTGCTCAGAAACTGCTTCTCTTGAACACCTCTGGCAATGCTGGCTGATGAGGTTTGTCCTGAAGAATGTGTCCTACAGTGACAGGAAAGAAGCCAAATATTTTGAGCCCTGTCTGTACTGGGGATTTCTGCACTGAGATAGTGGAGTTCACAAACCAGGGCAAGGACAACCTCTGCTTTCACTCCCTTCCCATGTTCCCAAATTCTGCAGAGCTCAGAAGCATGCCTAAGAAGTGTAACCAGTAGATATTCCTGCAAGAAAGGGTTAAAACAGTGTTCATTGCAATTCCATTGTGAGATGGAGTATTCATTTGTACACCCTAAAAAACAAGCCCTCAAGCCTTAGCCCATGAACACTCACTTTTAACCATGCATTTTCCACCCTGTATTACCTAGGGGGAAAAAAAATATATTGTTTGCTTGGTCAGTGAGCCAAACCCTCCAACTGTTCTTCCAGCTCCATGGTGTCACTCAGGGCAATTCCAGTCTCACAGAATTCATGGAATCAATGATAAACTAGGCCTTCTTGTGGCATGGGTGGTTATTTTTTTACCATCTTCACTGGTCTGGGTTTCTACTGATTTGATTTCACCATCACTCCACCCTGAACTGCTGTCCTGGGAGGGGAGTGGTTGTAGACATCCTGGGGGTTGGCACCCAGCGGGGTCCTGCACTCAGAACTTGGTGGTCCCGTGATGTTTCCTGGTGCCTTTATGGGAGCCCTGTCTTGGGCTCTTCTCTGCATTCATCAGGTTCCTGTGCTCATTATCTGTCTATCAAGGCTTTAAAAAGTGTTAGATATTATTTTAAGGGCATCTCTCTAAGAAATAATTACTTCACTGCACCCATAATCCAGTTTGTATTTGACGTGTCACTTCTAATAACTGCCAGAATTTTTCTTTTTCCTACCAGAGACCCTTATTTGTCACGTTTCCAACAAAGAGCTCATCTCTTTTCATTAAAAACAGGCTTTTCAGCTCAGTGATTTAAAAATAGGAAATAAGATGAGGAAAAGAACAAATCGAGTCTGTGCTACTCGGCTCTGCTCAATGGGTGAGCTGTACGTGAAGGGGAGGAAGGGCAGTGCCTGGTTGCTCCCCAGATGAATGAGCTGCAGTGGAGGAGTCCCTGGTACTGGGGATGGATGTGGGCACCAGGGGGACCTGTTGAAGCTGGCAGAAAGGAGAGGTTTCCTCATCCATGTGGCTCACCCACCCTCTCCTGCTTTATCTTGACAAATGGGATGGTGATGGAGGGGCAGAGTTTCTGGGTCAGCAGCCAAACCCCACTGGCAGGCCCTGAGCTGCTGGTTCAGAAGCCAGCTCAGCCCTTCTCTGCACAGCTCCTGGGGCACCTCTAGGCTCATGGTTGCCCAGGGATGGTTGGAATGAGCTGCATCAGCTGCCCCGGCCATCGCACCAAACTCAGGACCTGCCTTGGGCTTGGGGGCTGCCCCAGCTCCAACTGGGGCCAGTGCAGGCACTGGTCCCATGCATCACCCCACTCCAACAGGGGAGCAGAGCTGGCAGCACTCTGGTGACAGCAGCCCCAGAGCTCTGCACTCCCCTCAGGAGGCTGACCAGGTCGGGCAGGTAGCCAGATTTGCACTTTCTGAACACAAGTTTCCCAAATACGAGGCAAAAAGTGTGTGGAAGAGGTTGGCTTGGTGCTGCTTTTGCCTTTGTTCAAAGATGTCAATGCTCAAAGGAGTCAGCAGGCTGCTGATGTGAGGAGGAGTGTGGAAGGGCACCCATGAGTAAGCCATTCTTCTTCTGCACTGGTGGATAATACACTGTGCAGAGCAAGTGTCATGAAACAACATCCAGATCATTTTGTGCAGTCACAGCTTTCAGCTTTGGTGTTCCTTGTGGGGATGGGGAGGATTTGTCAGCCCATTCTGCAGGAGTCAAGGGTAGATGGAAATTACTCCAAACTAGAGATCATTTCAGAACAGGAAAAAACAAAAACCTGCACAAAACCTCAGCTCAAACTTCAGATGCAGAACTCTAGACCTGATGCAAATGCTCCAATTAAAGAACAAGACCCAGCATCTGCAGAGCAGAAATGCCACAGCAGCAGGATTGTTTTCAGACAAAACAGATGTTTTCTCCTGAGCTCTCCCTGTGGCACCAGCAGGTCTGGGCATCCCTGGGGCTGAGCAGCCCTTCAGAGCTCAGCAAGCAGGCAGTGATGGATCTGTGGCGGTAGTGGAAGCAGCAGCAACACCACAGACAGTTGGAAATGTGTCTGTCAAAGCTGCAAGGGCTGAAGGAGGAGCACTGAGTGTGAGAAGCTGCCCCAGTCTGTGCTGTCCATGCAGGGTCTGTCTCAGAAATGCACCAGTCCTGAGCTTTCATCAGCATCAGGCAGGAATGAGGTTCTTATGCTGTGCCTAATTCTTGCCAGACTTCTGGGTGGTTTATTGTGCTGTTTCTGGAGTGCTGGTGACACTAATTGCTGTGTACAGTGGCTGTGATGGTGATGATAGAGCTCAGAAGTACTGGGCAGGTGTTGGGGCCTCATGACTCAAAGCCTGAACAAAACCAGAGCCTGCCCAGGAGACTGTGGACCAAACTGCCCAAAGGCATCAGCTCTGGGCTGCAGCAGCTCCTGAAACGCTGTGGGGCTGCATCCAGGGTGAGATTTCTCTCATTAAACCTCAGCTGAAGGTGAAGCAGTTGCTCTGAAGTAGCTGTCAACAGGGAGAGATGCTGGCCAGGAGAGAGCTCTGGTTTGGGCTGGGCTGTGCATATGCAGCCCTCTCTCAGGAGAGAGATCACGAGCTCCAAGGTGAGACTGGGCACAGGGGAGTGCAAAGGATGCCCTGAAGGTTGGCATGCCTAAGATTTATCCTTGCATGTTTGAATCACTTTTCAATGCCCATTCTTCTCCTCTCCCAGTTCCAATGAAATGAAAGGTCTGATTTAAAGTGGAAAAGG
The DNA here is from genome assembly GCF_027791375.1 of Indicator indicator. Lineage (NCBI taxonomy): Eukaryota > Metazoa > Chordata > Aves > Piciformes > Indicatoridae > Indicator > Indicator indicator. Next base: position 2,140,651 of record NC_072039.1, on the reverse strand, counting down.
AATTTCTTTAAAACCTGCTATGCTGAAAAAGACCAAAGGTGCTGCTACTCAATTTTTGTCATTCTGGCACCTCAGCAAGTGTTGCAATGCAGAACAGCCAGAGACTGGCACCCTGTGGCTTGCTGGAGGCTACCAGTGGAAGACAGGAAGACAGCAGAGCTCCAGCATCTGTTTCTGTCCCATGTTTTGCAGTAAATTCTTCCCCCACCTCCCTCAGTTCAACAGAATCAGAAGAAGAACAAAAAAGCTCAGGGCAACCCTATTTGTGTTCCTTTTCTCCTCCATTCAGTGAATAATTCCTTGCTCCTTTCAGGTGTGTGTTTCAAATTTACAAATTCCAAGCCCACCTCCAACTGGGAACTTACTGCCAGGTCTGAAGGGCTGCACAGGGGGTCACCCATGGGGGATGTTCTCCTGGTCTGACCTGTTCCCTGCTGCTGCAGAGGCTGTGGCTGGATGCAGCATTCCCAGCCTCCCCTAATCCTGATTCACTGGCTGTTGTGGTGTGTTCAAGTGGGTTAGGGCAGCAAATTTGTGTGCTCAGGCTGGTGGGAGCAGGGCATGCACCAAACCCTTGGGCACCAGCCCTTTTAGCAGCCAGCCACCTCCCTGCCCCTGCATTTCTGTTGGTCTGGGGGCAGTGGGCAGGCCAAGAGGCTGGCTTGCTGTCTCTTGCAGAGGAGCTGGTGGAGCTGCTGCCAGCCTACCAGCAAGGAGCCTCTTCTGCCCCTGCCAGCATTGCTGCTGTGGTGGGCTTGGAGCAGCAGCCAGGCTGGAGCGGGGTCTGTGTGTGCACATCCCCGGGGTGAAAGAGAGACCTTGGCCCAAGATGCTTCTGTGGGGGGCTCACAGGTGACTTCCAGCCTGTGAGATCTGAGGGAAGCTGGGGATGGTTTAGTTTGGTATCATGTGTTGGGATGAACTTTAAATATCATGTAACCAGCTGCTGTCTGTTGAATTTCTCTGGTTTTGGTGTTTGGGGCCAGCTTCTCCCTATGCAAATCAGCCTAACATCAATTTCTTTCTTCAGTGTGACAAAACTGGCAGCATTTCAAAGCATGACCTGCATTTGCAGGGCCCTGCTGACCTTCTTCTGAGTGTGTATATATTTGTTTAAATGATTTGTCTACTGATATATGGCAGCTTGGTGAAATGAGTTGTTAGCACATTAACCTTTCGAGCACTTAAGCCCAGTCTAAGTGATTATTAGATCAACTTTGACAGAATATTGGCCATTATCACAGTTTGTCTTGCAGCTACTGTAATGCAGCATTTCAGGTTTTTCCTGGAGCACCACCACCATCCCAGCATTTCAACCAAAGCCTCAACTTTCTCATTCTGGTTGTAGAAATTCCAGTTCTAAGACCAGTGCTGTTACTCAACCACCACCTGAACATGTGTTTAAAAGCTTCCTAGCTCTAGCAGCCACAGGTGCTGCCTGCAACACGAACCCAAATCCCTTTATTTAAGCTGTCAATCCCCCACCCCGTGTGTGCTGCTCATCTGGCTGCTCCCTGTGCTGTATTCTGGGCATGCAGCAGCCAGCATGGGGGTGTCTGTGTGCCATGGTGCTGCACAGAAAGCAGGATCTCTGCCTGGCAGGGCTGTACAGCTGCAGGGCAGGGGCACCCCCAGGGCTGGGGGCTCACCCCAGCAGCCCCTGGCCCCTGCTCATGGAGCATCCCTGGCTGGCTGTGCTGCTGCTGGCTGTGGCTGTTTTCTCTGTAGGGCTGAAAGCTGTTCAGTCCCTTGTGCTTTTCTGCCTGTGAATGAGCTACCTGCAATCAAGTCACCTTTAGCCTTCTTTTCAATAAATGAAGCAGGCTGAGCTCTTTAATCACACACTGTGGAGCATATCCTGCAGACCTCAATATTTTTTTCAGCCCACTTCTGAGCTCCCTCCAGTGTTTCAACCATTAGCAAGCCTGAGCCTTTAAAAGTATCTGAGCATCATCTGTGAGCCCCAGTCACATTTCATGAACCATGCCTGGCGTTTAAGGGATGAAAAAAAAAATAAGGACCAAAAAGAAATGAAACCCCACACTTGTGCATAGATTACATTAGCTAAGACATCTGGAGGAGTATCATTGCTTGAAGCGATTTTCATGCTATTGCTTCTGGTATCTGAGGAGCAAATAGCCTCTCATTTAATTTATCCTGTAATAAAATCTCCTATTGATTTTAATAAAATTGAAGAGGATCATTTTGAATGAAATCCCTCAGGCAGCTTCTCCACCCGAACTGACTTTTCTTTTTCTCTTTGCACACGTGGATTGTGATTCGTGTCTGATAACACCGAGCTTGGGGCTTTGCTTCTGACAAGCTGGGGACTGAGGTTGGACAGAGAGTGAAGGAACCCTAAGTTAGAAAATAGGTGTTTGGGGAGCTCAGCACCAAAACCAGCCCCACCATTATGTTCCAGCACTGCCCAAGGGACAGTGAAGTGCTGCTTTTCCTCCTGTCCTCCTCATGCTCTTCCTTGAGGTGACAGCATGTGGGTGACCAGAGGTGATGAAGCTGTAGGCTACCAGCCAGACCCTGACCCTTCATCACTCACCTGGAACAGTGAGGAGCACTGGGAGAAACTGGACAGCTCTGGAGCTCCCTTCCCTTGCAGGCACCATCTGCCTGGCTCCACAAACAGCCCCGAAGGGAAGGCTGAGCCTGAGCCAGCTGCCAGGTCACAGCTTGCTGCCCTGGAGCAGGATACGGGCTGTAGTACAAGAACCTCCCTTGAGGGACATGCCCTGGGCAGAGGCTGCACCCTGAGCTGCTGCCCAGGCTTAAAGCTGCTGTTGAAACCAGGATGCCCCAGGGAAGCTCCCAGGATTTAGTTGTTGTTATTTATTGACCTGCTGTGGACTTTGCAGATCTTTAGTATTTGCTGCACTTGCCACAGGTGCAGATCCCCTCAAGGTGATTTCTCTTTTCATCCTGGGCAGTGAGTTCAGTTCTATGTGAGAACTGGCAGAACTAAGACTTAGAAAGGAAATCTGCTGAGTAAAAAAAATCCCAACAGCCACATAATTAATATTCACCTTGGTGTTCAAGTTTCACTTTGCAGTGTACTTCCCTAAGATGAACTGCTGATCAGAATTAGGGTTTCCTTGCTGAAGGAATATTCAACATGCTTTTAGTACTACTTCCTTCTCCTTCCCCAACTCAGTGTCTCACCCAAGCTGGTGAGACAGCTCCAATCAGTTTTGTTTCTAAATGGCAAGGGGAAAAAATACAATGCAACAAGAGGAAGAAAAAGAAATGCAGACAGAATGTGCATCCATTCCTGAGCTGGTCTTAAGCTGCACCCCTGGAAGTCCTCCTTGTCATGTGAGCTGGGGGAGATGAGAATTGTGTTTTGGGAGGAGGTGCCTCTGGCTCTCCAGGGAAGCCAGCAGCTTTGGCCTCCTGCAGAAAGGAACCTCCAAAAGAGCAAGCCACAAGAATCATTTTGATCACTAATCTCCACACTTGAGCACTTTCCAACCTGCTCTGTCCACAGGAAGCCTGCAACACATTCTCTAGGCAGCCTTTTACCTCCAGATAATGAGCTGCAGGAAGGCAACTGAACCTGGGGATTTTGTCTCCCCTCTCCTCTTTCCTGCCCCACCTTTCTGCTGGAGTGGTGCTGGCCTTGCTCAGCCTATGAGGACTGGCCCATGCAGGAGGTGCAGCAGCTCTCCTCCAGCCCTACCCAGCACAGAGCCAAGGGCAGATGCCACCTACAGCCCAAGCTGCTGGTGCCCCCTTCACCGCTGCCCAGTCAGGCTGGGGCTGGCACTGTGGCGTATGGCCACCTTGGAGAGCCTCTGCATCAACCTGCTGTGCTCCAGGAAAGACACACACCCCAAACCCATCACTGAGGACTTCTGCTAAGACTAGCTGCTGTAGAGGGTGTGCTATTTTCTTGCTCTCTTGCTGTCTTAAGGGAAATAAGGAATTATTTTCACATTATATTTATCCAGTCAATAAGAGGCGAGTCGAACAGTGAAGAAGCAGCCTGGAGGAAATTGCCTTGTCACAGTGTGTGAGGATCTGGTGAGAGCATCACATTATCCCTGCTAGCAATTGCAATGTTCCTGTTTTGTCCTGCTTCCTAGCTGGCTGCCTTTCTTCCTTCATTTCTTAATTATGGAAAAATACATCACAGAAACTGAGGCAACAATCCCATATGGTATTTAAACACCTAGGACATGGAATTATATCAGTTGTGTTCCCTAGGATTGCATTTGTGTCTTTTCTAACCTTAACAGTTCTACACTTGAGGCTTTTCATTGGAAATGATGTACTTGGCACCCTCACCTCCTTCCCACCCTTCCCACACTGCCTCCATCACTTCTGAAAACAATATTTTGCATTTAAGGTTGCAGGCAATGGAGGAGGTGTTATGGAGGCAGGACTGAACCTCAGGCTTGTCAAGAATAGTCTTATCACCTGGAGAGACAAGATACTCAAATGCTGATTCGGAGAAGGAGGCCCCAAGACGTCCTCTGACTGTGGTACCCCAGCCAAATGCTGCAGAAACCAAAGGGCTGTGCTCCTGGAAGGAGTAATGAACACCTCTGAGAAAGGTGGGACCAGGGTCCTGGTGCTGCAGGAGATGGGTGACAGCACCCCACAGGGTTCAGATGCCGTTCAGTGTTAGCCAGGCTTAAACCCCTAAAAAGGCAAGAGCCAAGATGTCTTTGAGCTGCCAGAAGAGCAGCTCCATTTGCTTTGTTTGCTGCTTTAAACAAGAAAGAAAATACAAAGGAAGGTAAATGCACAGGCAACCAAATGGGACCCCTGCTCTGAATGGGTCATAGGCCAGGGCTGAAGTCCAGCCTGCCCCTGCTGGTGCTCTCTTTTCCTTTGAAAGAAAAAGGAATCGTGATGGAGGATGAAGAGGTTAGGCTATAAGGTGACAGTTACAGAAGAAGCATTTCCTCAAGACCACAGGCTAAAAAGTGAGAATGTGCAGCTCCCTCTCATCTGCACTGACCTGATGCTGCACAGCACCTGAGCCTGAGCACCCTCCTGAGCAAACCCACTGCAGCTGATGGGGTGGACACCCACCCTCATCTGGGCAGCAAGTCAACAGCTTCTGCTAATGAAGCTGCAGGTTTCTGAGTCAGGTTTTGATTCCTTGAAGCTGTGATGTTGTGGTGTTTGTCAGGCAGCTGAGTACTGAGCAGGGGAGGTGGTCACCTCCCTGTTCCCTGGCCTGTGGCATACATCAGGGAGGGGACAAATCTCAGTCTCTGGAGGTTAGTTTGCAGAACAGATGGAGGTTGTAGAGCGCAGGTGACACTGAAAGACTCCTTTGAAAATCTGCTCCCTGTTCAGTTGGGTGTGTGCATGGGGATGGGCTGATTCTGCAGCTGTGGGTGTCCCACTCACTGAAGACCTTAAATGCTGATTTCAAAATGCAGGGCTGCATAATGCTGCTTCACTGAGCTCCTTGGAGACACTTTTCAGAGGTCTGGGTGGCACCGTCAGAGGTTGGAACAGCCTCATTCACTACCTGCATATTGCACATCAGTGGGGACATGGCCACAGATGAGAAACAGATAAAGTCTGGGACAGGAAAATGAAGTCCAAAATCCACAGCTACCCAGGTGGTCCTGTCTGTTCCAGACTGAGGTTCAGCACAGTGAGAGCCCTGCAATCTAAGAGGAGCAGACCATGCTCATGGCAGTGGGAAGCTTAAAACATGGACTAACTATGTCCTTTTCCTTTGGGAACCAGCTCCTTGGGGCTGGTGGGCACAGGGAATGTGACTGGAAAGAAGCAGCAGCACAGGGGGAATAGGGGTGGGCACCCTGCACCAGGCCCAGCAGGAAGGGGAGCTTCCATCCCATGGAAAGAGTATTTATGAGGTGAAAAGAACAAATATGGGGGACAGAGAGAGATAGAGAGGTGTGACTGAGAATGATGAACTGGGGTCATACACGAGGCAGATGATTAAAAAGAGACAATCCTGCTCCAGGAAAAATCAGAGTGTGATTGATGGCACAGTACCCTGGTCCTGCTGCCTCAGGATCCCAGGAGCCAGGGCTGTCAGGAAAGGGAAGGAGGCTTGCAGGGAAACAAGGCTGCATTGCACAGAAGGGCTCTCAGGAAATGCTACAGAGAGGCTGACAGTTCCCCATGGAGAAGTGATCTGCTGGGAGATCTCCACCCCGGGCTGTGCCCAGCAGCTGAGTCCTGCTCAGTGAGTGCTGGCAGGGCCATTGCAGCTGTGATGGCAGAAGGGACAGCACAGCCCTGTGCTGGGCAGTGGAGCAGGGACGGGCACAGTGCATCAGCTCTGGGGTCTGTGCAGTGCTTCCAGGCATCAACCCCTTGTCTGGAGACAGACAGGTAGCCAGGAAGGTTGCTCCTTTTAATTGGTTCCAGCACCAGTGTGGCTTGTTCAATCCATTGGTGTTTTTTTTTTCTCTGCTGGACACACTTCATCTTACAGAAGGATGAGTTGGCTGTTTTGAAGGTGGCTTTCTGGTGCAGTGACCCTGAGGGGGGATGCAGGTACCCTGTAAGAAAACCAGAGCCACCCAGACTCCTTCCCATTTGTCTTATTCATGGAAGGCAACTTCCTTCCCTTGCTTTATGTAATTGTCTTGTCCTCAATCTAATATTCCAGGTTTATGAGGAACAACAAATCAATATTCTCTCTCTCTTTTTTTTTAAACTGCTGATTAATTAATTGCTGGTGGCTGCCTGCATGCTACAATTGTGTTAGATGTCAGCAGTAATTAATTTTTAAAGGAAATTGGTTTTGCTCATTTTTTGAACAGCAGCTCAGATCCTGTCTTTACTGCATATTCATCTGGAGGGACATGAGACTGCTCCCTGCAGGGGCATAATCCTGACTGATGGGGTGATGAGCCAGCCCAGCTCATAGGGGAAAGGGGAAGGTGACATCTGCACTGCAGCTCCAGGGACTCACAGCATTTGCACATTAAAGATGTTGCTTTGGCCACTGAGAAAGTGAAAACGCCTGCAGAAAGCTGAGACAGAGATAGATATCCCTTTGGAAAAAGAGTAACCATCTTCACCAATGGAGGAAAAAAAACCCCTGCAAGGTCCCCTTCTGCTGCTTCCCAGACACATTTGCTGTTTTGTCATCTCTACTTTGAGGGAAAATCAAACCTCAGCTTTTCTCTCAGCTCTCAGTGTAAGTTTCCAGCAGATAAACAGGAAGGAAACAGCTTCCCTCTCCTCCTCTTTCCTGACTGGTGGTAACACCTGTTTCTTAATGCCTGACTCAGACCAGTTTTCTCCCTTGAAGGTCAAATGTGGAAGCTCAGCCATGTCTCACTGCCTCCCACCTGCCAGGCCAGCTCAAGAAACCTCCATCTGCTTGTTCAACCTCAGGGGCATCTGAGGCTGGCTCCAGGGCTCTTCACCATGGCCCCTTCTTCACACTGCTGCTCAGAGCCTTCCCCTCTCCCCCTGTGTGTAACAGAGACAGTGCAGTCCTTCACTGCTGTGAGCTCTCATCTGGAATCTCTGGTGGGTACAGGAGTGATGTGTGGTGGTCCTTTCACCCAGTGGTGACCTGCAGCCACCCTGGTGCTGGATGATGCAGCTCCCTGGTGCAGAGCAGGGCGAGGGCACAGCTGCCAAGAGGCAGAGGGAGATTGTGCTCCCCAGCCAGCAATGTAGGGGACTTGAGAGTGCCAGGATGTAATTAAACAAACTGGAACTGAGCCAGGACAGCAGCATTAGCGCAGTGTCAAAGCCTCTGGAGTTCCAGGGGCTCCCAGTCACTGCCGTTGTGCCAGCTTTGCAGTTTAACAAATGACACCAGCAGCCCGGGGGCACCAGCACAGCACCAGAGCGAGCCCTGAGCCAGGGCAGCACTCCTGAGCTGGCCTCCCTGTGAGCACATCCTGCAGCCCCACAGACTCTAGGCAGCAGGGGAAGGGGAGGGGACCTCGATTCACCAGAATGCTTTAAAAATGACCCCCACAGTTCTAGTGAAACCTCAGCTCTCTTTGTTGTTCCAGTAACTGAAGTAGTCTCTTAATCTGACAGGCTTTTTCCTCTCCTCATTGCCTCAGGGTTATTGCTGCAAAAATCACTTGAATTTCTTGTTCCATGAACAGATTCCAGTGCCACCAGCGCTGATTTGCTATGCTGAGATGAGAATTAAGGGGTCATTTGCCAGTGATGTTGACTCTAGTCAGTCCCCTTTCCCATCTCAGTTTGGTCCTCTGAGGGGTGAGCTCTTTGCAGCTCTGAAAGAGCTGGTGGAGGGCAAAGGCAGAGTCTGGGGTGATTTGAGCTTTGCTTTCAGCTTCTCTCATTTTTGTTGCTTTTTTGGATACTTTTCCCCACCCTGACCTCTTCATGCATTCAGCATCTCTGGCCCACCCCAGGAGGTGAGGGGCTATCAGCTGGGCTGGCAGGTGTATCTCCTTAGGTTCTGGGAACTGGGACCACCTGCTGCTGGAGGAGGAGCTGCAGAGCTCTCAGCTCCTGGAGCTCTCCATAAAGTTCACTGCCCCACTAAAGCTCCCTTGGCAAAGATGGGAGGAGGGGAAAAATGTGCCTAGAATTGAAATTCTTTGTGTTGCAGCAGACTCTTCTTTTGTCATAAGACCTTCTCCAGCCTGCCTGAAAAACACTTCTGATGTTTGAGGTGCTGGGCAGCTGGGTGTTGGACACATGGGAGTGAGGTAAGCACATCTGCTCTGAGAAAAGGCAAATTGAGCCAAGTTTATGCCCAGGACTCTTGGTCAGGTGTCAGACTGGGCTGTGTGAGGTGCTCCAGTAAGCCCTGGTCCAGGGGTGCTGGGGGACAGCTGTGGACCTGCCTCAACCACAGTGTAGGTGTGACCTTACTGGGTGTGGTGGCTTCTCCCCATGCAGTGTCCCAGTGTGGTGTTAGAAGACGTTGTGCCTTTGAATCCCCCAGCCCTAATGCAGGGACAGCCCTGCCCCCAGCTCAGTGCTTGGCAGGGGGCAGAGCGCAGAGGCTTCCCCTCAGGTATGTGGTGTGGTTGCAGCTGCACCAGGAGCTGTGGGCACAGCAGCAGGCAGAGAGGAGCTGCAGCTCAGGGCTGTGTGTGTGAGAACCTCAGCTGGAGACCTGTCTCTCACCCAAAGTATTTTGAAGGGAGGAGGAGGAGGACAGAGCCATGCCAACTCTTCTGACCTCTTGTTTACAAACATGTGGAGCTGCAGCTTTCAAGCAGTCTGGCAGAATATTTGTCGATAAATCTCGAGCGTGGCAGTTAAGTTTTCCATCCCATGCTGGAAAAAGGATTACAGTATTTACTGCAGGGACAGGAAGATTGATTCTCACTTGGAAAATCTGCCAGATTTCTTGATTTAGAGAGCTGATGATTGGTGGAGTGCTTAGACTTGATTTATATCAAGTTTTCTTGCTTGCTTGATTTCTCTCTTTCGTTCCCCTGCACTTTGTTCTTTCTGTTAACGTGAGGCAGTCTTATTCTGAATGAGTCTTTGTTTAACAAATGTTGTTTTCTTTGGGCGTTTCTGATGTTCAGGTCAAAAGTCTCTCCTCTAATACCTGCTTGCTTGGAGTAGTAATGTGACTACATCTCACTTGCATGAAGTGTAAACAAAGTTGCTGTGCATTAGGGTGAGAGCCCCTCGACCTCTGTGTGCTGTGTTGGAGACCTTGGTCCTTCCTGAGGACCTCATCTGGAATCTTCAGTGTTATTGAGCAGCTACCTCCTCCTGAGCCAGTCTGGACCCTCCACATTAGCAAATAATTTGACTCCAGGGGAGGCAGGTTAGTCAGCTGCCACACAGAGACTCAGGGGTCTCCTATGACAAGGGCTGCCCTGTGCCATCCCCACTGACCCTGCAGTGCCCAGGGAGCAGCTGCCCACCTGCATCCTCCTCTTTGTACCCTGGGGATGCCCTGCTGTGGTAGGGAGGAGGAAGGTAGTGGAGAGGGTGGGTTTGCAAGGCAACAACAGCATCCCTCATCTCCACAGGGCTCTTAATCCTACTCAGGACCTCCAAATTCAGCTGAATAATTTGAAACAAAGGCAAGGAAGCAAATAAAAAGAACCCCTCAGAGGTAAAGAAACTTAAAAAGGTAATTGGTGCCCTGTCATTATCACTAGAGCAAGCACCTTCCATCACAGCAGCAGTGCATGGCACTGCTCTAGCACAAACAGTTCTCTGTCAGTCATTACACCACCAGTCCCTTGCTTTCTCTGCTTTGCTTTCTGGCCAGGCCAGCCAGGCTCTCACTGCTCTCAGTAGCTCTGCCCAGTACCCAAAAGCCCTGCTAACTGGGTACCCTGGGCATTCTTTTATCTCCTCTCCCTTCCCTGTTTTCAAGCAGTTTCATTTCCAGCAGTGAATAAGATGTGTAACTTCCAAAAATTGCATCACCAAACGATCATTAAGCAAATGCCAGGCAAGGAGCAGCAGCTCTTCTGTTGTGTAATATTAGCAATTAGTGGTATTGATGAGGGATGCTCAGTGATTAGCACAGTTGCCTTTGTGTCAGCCCAAAGTGATGCAATTAATTAGCAGTGAAAAGAGGAGGGAAAGAAGGATTAAAATTATAGAACATCTGCAGTAAGGCATCCATTTAGTTTGGTTGTTTTCCCCCTTCCCACTCTGCAGAGGGATGCTTTGTGCATGAGAAGTTCAAATGCTTGGGGTAAACTCCTCCAGGCTGTGCTGCCTTGCCCTGCTCCCTATGCTCTGTCCCTTCCACCGAGGTGATGTCTGAACCACCCCAGCCCCACAGGGCAGGAGCTGCCCTCCCACAGACATTCCAACCCAACCTTTTAATCTGAACCATGGATGGATGCCTATTCCCCTTAGGCAAAGATCTTACCCAGAGAGCTCTGCAGCAGATTGTCCAGACCTTGAACAGTCAAGTTAACAACACTTGGCCCAGCCAAGGGCAGGGAGCTGGATCACAGATCCATGATCCCTCCAGGTCCTGCTCTTGTTTCCAGGACTCTGGGCAAAGTCTGTCTCTAACCAAGCAATGTCTGATCAGCCAGACTGCAAATGAACACATGGATGTAAAATGTTCACAAACGCTCCTTCTCCAAGTCCCCCTTAGCACCTGACATCTGTATTCATGCTTTGAAGGGAAGTTTTGCTTTCCTTCCCTCTGTGGCTGAGCAGCAGCAGTCAAAGTGAGGAATAGTTGAACGTGCATAATCTTGATCTCATTACAGCCGTATTGAATTGCAGGTGAAGCATTAAATTGATCTGAAAAAGAAATCTCTTTGCAAGTATCTAGTATTGATGAAAAGGTCATTACACATTTGCAGGGAAGTCTCTCCTGTGCAATGGGTTAGATCAAGGCCACTGCCATGCTGGTGCCTCCAGGGCTGGAGTGAATCAGGTTCTGCATCAGGCTAAGGCTGAGCAGCACAGGCACTGATTTCACCCTTCATACTTCATGCAGCTTTCAGCTAATTAGGAGACATCTGGATTTATCTCTTATTAAATCTTTACTGCTCTTTTAACAATAAATGGATATATAATTAACACAGGCAATCTTATTAAATCCATATTAGGCTGCTTAGTTGAGACAATTGCAATTTTTAATTGGAGGTGTTGCTAAGTGCCTGATGTTCTTACAACAGCAATTGTGGCTCCTTGCTAAATGTGTCAGACCTGAGGCAGATCAGAGCCCTCAGGAGCTTCCTCAGCTGGTGAGTGAGCTCTGAATCCAGGCCAATTCAGCTCATTTTCAGTTTCTCTACATGGCTTTTCTGTCAATGCTACAGATGTTTGCAGATGGTTTCCTCCTTTTCTGCAGGAGTGGCCTGGGGTGGGCAGTGAGCCCTGCACTGGGCAGGTGTTGGGTGGCACCATGGCCACCTCCTGGCAGGTGAGATCCTTCTGAGGTCCTTGTGACTGCATCACTCTTGTCTCTGCAGCTAACAAGGAAAGACCTGCCACTCTTGCCAGCTTTAGTGGCTCCTCTCACTTCTGCAGCATGCCCCTTCACCAGAATCCTGAGAGCAGAAATCTTGGAGTCATCTTTGCCCTGAGCTGTTTGCTTTTACTTTTCTCTCTGGCATTGAAATCTGCCTCACTCCATCTTCATTACCTCGACAAGAACTCAGACTTGGTTGACCTTGTGTTGACTGAAATCCTCTTTTTTTTTTTTTTTTTTTTTTTTTTTTTTTTTTGCTATCTCATTAAACTTTGGGACAGCTCTTGCCAGGAGCAGCCTGAATCCCAGGCAGTCCTGTCAAAAACCCCTCACAGCAGAATGTCTCCATGCAGGGGGCTGGATGCTGATGTGCAGTGAAGGGCAGGCAGTGCAGCCCAAGAGGGTTTGGGTGGCAGGGGCATGGGTGACAGCAGCAGCCAGTCCTGAGATGTGGTCACCTGTGCAGATGGGTGTCTCATGAGACTGAAATACAGATGTTGGTAAATCAATGTCTTAATTAAGACTGAGCAGTGATGTGGCTTGTGGTACTCCATCTTCGTGCAGAAAGGAAGGTGCCTGGGGTACCTTATGGGAATGCTCTCTAACAGTGGGAACAAGCCAATGCCTCTCCCCACTGTGGCCCAAGATGTGCTGGCAGGGAAGGGACAGGTGATGGTCTTGCAGCAGGGCCACCACCATGCTTCTCATTCAGCCCAGTGGTGGCATGGGAGACAGGACAAGGTGGGGCAGGGTGGCCACTGGGCTGGGGCAGGGCTCCTCTGCATCCCCTGCCACAGAATCTGTTCATCCTGACTTGGAGACACCCCAGCAACTTTCTAGTCTTTGAAACTGTCCCCCCAGGAGATCAGTAGTGGGATCAGGACTAGGTCTCAAGGCAGTGGCTCAGAACCCAGGGTCTCCAAACGCTTCCTGTGGCTCAGTGCCCACACCAGGAGGAGCAGCCCCAACTTGGAATGTCATGGGATGCTTCTGAGCAGGCAGGGGAAGTGAAATGTCAGGAGAAAACAGGAACTACTAAAATAAAACAAGTAACTGCAGGAGCAGGTAGAAGGAGCTCAAGGTTATTTCTTGTTTTCTTTTGTAGTCATTACTCAGACAAGCAAAAAAAGAAACTTTTTTTTTTTTTGGTACAGCTGCTGTCACTGCTGCTATCCTTTCCCGCCCCCCCTCCCCCCCCATCATCTTCTCCTTGATGAATACGTTCAGATTATGTGCCAGAAATAAAAATCAGCCATCGTGCTCATGAAAGTAGAGGTCAGGAGAACATCTGCCTTCCTTCCCTGCTCTGTTCCGCACTTACCAGCACAACAATCAAACCCAGGAAACATCTGCTTTGGAAATAACTTCAGCAGGGGTGGAGCCAGGCTCTGCTGAGTCAGAGCATCCTGTGGTAGCTTCTCATCACGGCCGTTTGTGTTGTCTTCGCTGCCGTGCTGCCCTTTGCATTTCCCTGCTCAAGCTCTTTGCTTCCCTGCAAGACCAGGAGAAGCTCCCAGCCCGCAGCCTGGCCAGCCAAGCCGGTGCTCGGAGCCAGGGGTGGGTGACAGGGCTGTGGTGGCCAGAGCAGGAGTCCTTGTGCTGCAGTCCCCAGCCTGCCCAGCCGCTGAGGCTCCACCAGCCCAGCCCCTGCGGCCCCAGTCGGAGGGAGCCGGCGTGTGCCTGGCTTCCAACCGGCTGAAACTTGCAAATCTTGAAGCAGGTGATTTAAATAATCCCCGTGCTGCTCACAGCCCCTGGCTCCTCTTTCCCTAGTGGGTGAACGTGCTGAGTCACCTGGTGGTGACTGTGCTGTGGTGGCAGCCAGGATCCCAGTTCCCCGAGTGCTCTTCAATGCCTTCATTTGTCACCATGGGGATCAGCCAGCTCTAGCCTCACCCCGGGATGAAGGTGATCCACCGAAGACCCTTCCCAGGCAAGGGACTGGTAGAGGAGGTGGTTAACTTCCCCAGACAGGCAGGCTTTCAGCTACACTTGATTTTTTTTTTTTTTTTTGTTCCAATAATGTGGATCTTGCTGCATGATTATTGATTTATTTATTTATTTTTAAGCTCCCAAACTGCTCCATTTACTGACTCATGCAATCCTTCACCATACCCAATAGCAGCAGGCACATTTTAGAAACATCTTCCCCATTTCTTCATGGCTTGAGCAAATCAGATTTATTTTTGCCACTGAAAATGTCAGAAGGATCCTGCCAAAACAAAAGTTTCTTCTTATTCTATGGCAAGAGCAAGCTCAGGCCATAGTTTTCAGAGAGTGAAAAGTCAGGCTTCCAAAATCCTCACTAGACACTGAGCATCTCGATGTCAGAAGACATCTGGAGAGCCTAGCAGCTCCTTCCTCACAGTCAAGCCTGAAGCTGTCCCAGGCATACACAACAGCCTCAGCTCTGCACTCCCTGCCTTCCTCCTTCCTTATCCTGCTTTATTTGCTGCTCTGTCTCTTTCACCAGCTCTGAGATGACAGAAGCCTGCCTGGGCCTTGCAGTGTTTATTCCAAAAGGAAGTTCCACATGGAATTTTTTTTTTTTTTCCCTTCATGATGGCCATGACTGAAACACTTCAGCCCCAATATCTGTTGCTGTTGTGGTTGTAATTAATGTCATTTACTTTGTAGAATATCAGAGTTCTCCAGTAAACATGCCCATAGAGATTTGTCCTGAATAACAGTGCTTTATTAGAGATAATCCTTAGCTACTCAGCTCAAACAACTTTTCAGAGCTGGAAATCTCTCACAGAGAAGCCAATTGTGAATATTAAAAGGGATTTGGAGGAGGAGGAGGCAAAAAATTACATCTTCAAATATTGCAGTGAGTTGAAGATTTAACCCAGCAGCACTGGTGAATCCCTGCATGGCCTCACAACCTCATTTTGTTTTGTATTCAAAGACTCTTGGCTGCATTTTAATTGTGTGCATAATATTATTGATATTTAGCAATTGTTTCTGTCACCTTCCACCTCAATCAGCATTGCAAAACGCAGCTTGAACTAACTGGAAAGTAATTTCCTGCTAATATTCCCTCTCATCTCCTGAGAGGAGCTGATAGAACGGCGAGCAAAGCATGGATCAAACAGTGCCTGTCTCACAGATCTGCTCTTTCTGCAGGCTCCATGGCAGCTCCTGTTGCAGCAAGAGTTGTTTCATCCCTCATAATGAGTGGATGGATGCTGAATTTTCCAAGCTAAGCAGCTCTTCTCACCAGTCCAGGCAGGACATGCAGTGTGACTTGTAATGAAGCATGAGAGGCTCACAGGAAGTGGCAGGGCACTGATCCAGCTCCTGGAGGACCTTTGCTGGGCTTTGGCCATTCTGTAGTGCTGAGCTCCTGTGGGCAGAGTGGCTGCTGAGCCACAGACAGGGCTGTGAGCTCCTGCTCTCCACCAAGAACAAAAAACAAAGGGAGAGTTTCCTCTCAGCCCCTCCTTTGACAGCCCAGCCAGACTCCATGGTGCTGAACCCCATTCCCCTCCCATTAAAACATACAAACCCTTAATGAAACACTCCTGAGATGTGGCCTCTACTTGTGGTGCTGTCCAGCAGCTCAGGAGCTCAGGTGCTGTAAGCAAAGCACCCAGGCTGGGGCCTTTCCTCTAGCACAGGCAGGTCCCTTCCTGAAGCAGCCACAGGGTGTGTGAGCTCCTGCAGACATAGGTGATGGTACCACTGTTGAAAATGTTCTTCCCTCTCGTCCTCCCCTTGAATCAAACATGCTCCCCACTCCCCTAGAAGGATCCTGTTCTGCTTCAGAGGCAAGTGCTGAGGTGAAGAGCTCCAGCTCTGCCTTCCATGCAGCAGTTTTTGTGCTTGCTGCAGTAATTGTGTTGCCTGCTGGAATTCCCCATTTGCCATTGATTTAATTGCTTGGTTGGGAGATGTTAATTGTTTATTGACATTGTTCAGCCCCATGCTGACAAAGCTTCAGACTGAGCTGTGCCATGGGCTGAAGTCTCAGATGAGTTTGTGCTCTGCAGACTAGGAGAAGGTTGTCCCCATCACTACCCAGCATTGAGGCTCAGCTGAGCTCAGCTGGGGTGGTGGGTTCATGCCCAGCTGGCTCAGTGCTGATGAAGAGCAGCAAGCAGAAAAGGCTCTGTGTGAAATCTGTGTGACTGGGCTTGAGTCTGTGTGTAGCATGGTGCACCCTTAGTGCAGACACTGACCCTGATCCATGCCTGTGGGCAGGGGAGGCTGGAGGCTCTGTGGTGAACAGAGGAAAGGCAGAATTATCCCTAGAGGAGATTCCTTGGGGTCTGTGCTTTGCTCTCCCCAGCTGTGCAGCCCTGGTTGTCACCCTGGGTCAGGCTTTTGGCATCTGGTGCTGTAGGTTGCTGTAGTGCTGTTTGTCTTGCCAAGCTGTGCTTGTGGTTATCAGGCATTGAAGGCATCCAGCAGAGATGGTTCATGGTTAACCCTTGTCCAGCTGTCAAAGACTTTGCTCATTGCATCAGTTGGTGGTGTCATGTCCACACTAGGAAGGGTTCTTGTGGCCTGTAACTAAGTGGATGTGGCTGTGAGGGCTTTAACTCCTCTGATGAGCCAGCAACAGCCAGCACTTTGCCCATGTTCAGGGATGAGCTCTGCAGGGCCAGCCAAGGTCCATTTTTCCAATAGGAGGAGCAGGTTTTCTTCAGTGAGCTTTGAACCAAGCTCTAACATCCCCTCCTCAGTCAGAGGTGGGAAGGAGGCCATTTGGAGAGGGGAAGCAGGGCTCTGTGCTCTAACAGCTTCATGCTAGGTAGCTAAAATTTGCTTGGCTGTTCTAATTTCAGCGTGCACAGCATGGTAACGTGGAGACTGTGCCCAGCCAGCTCCTGATTATGCTGCAGCAAGGAAGCTTTAATTTAACCTTTTGCTATTCTGGATGCCTCAGAAGGACTCTTTCTGCTGGGTACTGTAGTTGTTTCCATATCACTAAATTTCCCTAACAAGCCTGCACTCAAGCAAGGAGCTATGAGCTGTGGTCCCCCCCTGGTTTTTAATCAAGTGCATCACTGCAAGTCAATAACCTGCCAAGTGCTGCTCAGCCAAACCAACCCATGGGCTCTGCTGGGGACAGGCCTCCATGGGGTGCCCAGAGAGAGCTCTGAGCCGGGTCCTGTGCTGTGGCACTTCCCAGTCTGCTGCTTGTGGAAGGGGAGTGGCTGCTGCCAGCAGGTGCTGGGCCCTTAGGGCAGTCCCTGCTACCTCCAGCTTGTCAGAATTTCCAAGACATTCCATTTGCATTCCTGCCAGTGGATGCTGAAATGTCTGAAATCCCTGAGGGGCTCAGAGACTGTCTGGTACTGACTGTGCACAGCAAGCCTTGCTGTGAAAGCCCAGAGCTGTCCAAAACTGTCCTTTCTTTTCTTTTTTTTTTTTTTTTTCTTCCCCTCCCTTCTCATTCTAATTAAAAGGTGTGAGGAGAGAATTCTTTCCTGATATCACTCAGAGCTTTCAAAACAACTTCTTGAGCTGATTGCTTAAAAGAGGACTGTGAGATAAATTCCCTTAAGCCAGCAGCAGGAGCTATGTAATGGGCACAGGACAAGTGTGCAGTTGTTTATGGTTGCCAACAAAGCAGTGCACCTGATATTTGTTAGCAGGAGGGATGTTCCTGTGTTCAGGAGGTGCTGATCAGCTGCATCTGTGATCCCAGCTGCTTTCCCTCCTTCCACTTGCTTTTCCCAGAAGACTAAAGCAAAGGGTCAGCAGACAGACAGACAGACTGCCCCTGTGAGCTGCACCATTGTCAGGAGGGGTTCCGGGCCTCTGGTTTAGCAGCAGGATTGTGCAGAGGGTCTAATTATAAATCCTTTGGTAATTAAAACAACAGCTGCTATAATTAAAAGGCTCCTCATTAAATCACTGGTAACTGAAGCTTAGGCTGGGCTCTCGGAGAACTGACAGCAGTGCAAGACTTCTGAAGCAAGCAGCAGCACTGGGGAAGAGGCCAATGCTCCTCAGCAGAAGATGGAAATTATTTACGATTTCCTTTTTACCCACTAGAAATATTTGTAAAATCTTCCATGGAAAAGGCAGAGCAGCAGTGTCAGGGACAGAGCCTTGGACTCTTAGAGGCCTTGCAGAAGCCGCCAGCCACTGCAGCCTCTCTTGGGTACTGACCCAGGGGAAAACCACCCAGAGGCTTCCTCTTTCCCTAGCCCTGACACACCACACAGCCTGATGGCACTCAGGGCAATGTCAGCTTGGAAAGCCACTCAACCATAAGCATCCCCAGGGGGCCATCAGCCACCAAAACAATCGAATCCCCCAAGTTCATTTGAGACAAGGCAGCCTGGGATGCTGTGGAAGGAACAAAAGCCCTAACAAAGCACAAGGGAGCTGCCCCCATGGCTGTCCTGTGCCAGGTGCACATCACTGCAGGAGCCAGAGCAAGGTCCTGAGCAGTCTAACAGGATCCTTTAAGCTCATTCTTCACTTTACAGCTCTTTGGCTTTTATTCATTTTAATTTTTTTTTCTTGCTGCTGATTACACATTTTGCAGGAAGACATCACAGAAGGGATTTTGCACCAATATCCATGGAAACAATAGAATGTTTCCATCCAACAGTCACATTAATTCCTTTCCATGCTGTTATTAGCTGTTCCTGCCAAAGGGGTTTAAAGCAGCATTAAGAAAGCAAAATAACATAGCAAAAGATGTGAAACAGGATGACTGTGACAGCAGTTATGAGGAGGGGGATTTTATTAAATTTTTTTCTCCTCCCCCAGATATTTTCTCAAACTGTTCCTGTCTAAGCCCATTGTGTGAGGTTCAGAGAGGAAGACTGCTTTCCTTGCTGGAAGGATCAAGTCAGTGCCATCTAAGTGTATGCTAACGTGGCCCTGAGTTCACAGAAAACCCAAGAAGCTCTCATAAAAGTCAAAGCTGAGTCGGGCTGGGAACTGGAGAATGTTGTCACACTGCCAGTGACAGTAACCGATCCTCAGCTCCTGCAGAAAACAGGAGAGGCTGAAATTGCAGAGACAGGATTATGGCAGAGTTGTAATATCGTGATCATTACTGATTCCTGGAGCATTCATTATTGTTAGATGAATCATAATGAACTCATCCTGCATTAATATAAACGTAAAATGCAAATCCATGCAAATTCCTCTGTAATTCAGCAGCATTTTACTGTGCCC
Source organism: Indicator indicator (assembly GCF_027791375.1). Classification (NCBI taxonomy): domain Eukaryota; kingdom Metazoa; phylum Chordata; class Aves; order Piciformes; family Indicatoridae; genus Indicator; species Indicator indicator. The sequence goes on along the minus strand of NC_072039.1, from coordinate 2,121,633 downwards.
TTAAACTTCTTCAGCAGCTTCCCCTCAGCTCAGGTCTTTCTCTGAGAGATTTCAGCTCTTACTGAAGAAGGAAGAGGTGATCATTTGGCTATTGGGGGTCTTGTGGGACTAGAAGGAGGCAACAGTTAGTTGCTGTGAGTGACTATTAAGAAGAGAGACTTCTCAATCCAGAAATTAGAAGGGAGCACCGTGAGGACACTGCAGTTCCAGCATCAATTAAAGGCCATTTCCTTCCTCTCCCTGCTCAGGAGCTGTGTCAGATCTGGGCTGCTTTAATTAAAGGTCCATTTTATAGTTTCACCCACTTCCTGCAGCTATTGATGTGACTTTGAGCTGCACTGCTTGTAGGAGAAGGAGGCAGAAACTCTTTGGGAACTCTTCCAGCTTTGCAAACCTATTTTCTGCTGTTCCTCATCTTCCTGGGCAGCTGGGAGATGCTGACCCTGAGGGAAGGAGGTTCCAGAAGGAAGCAGTCTCAGTGGTGGCTTTTCTGCTTCTATTTTTGCGAATGCTTCCTTTGTGTTCCTCTGGATTTTACCCACACTTGCAGTGTAACTCAAGTCTGCCTGGTTGAGACCTCAAGCAACCCTCCTGGTTTAGCCAAAATTCTCAGTAATCTGCATCTCCCAGCTGCCCAGGAAGAGGAAGAGCACTGGAAAACAAGTTTGTAAAGCTGGAAGAGTTCCCAAAGAGCTTCTGCCTCCTCCTACAAACAGTGCAGCTGAAAGTCACATCAATAGCTCAAGAAAGTGGGTGAAACAATAAAATGGACTTTCAATTACAGAAAGCCTTCACTGAGAGTGGTGCCTGGAGAGTTTTTATTCCTCTCCTTCCACAGAGGTTCGTGGGATACTTCAGCAGAAGGTGGACTCGTGGTTTCCACTGCTCAGTGGGACTTGGCTATTAAGAATGGCCTGAATTTGTCTAATTGAAATTCAAGGGGGGGGGGGGGGGGGGGAAATAATGTTTTGTTCTTAATTGGAAGAATCTACTTCAAAATTGTGGAAATGCTTTTGAAATGGAAATTGCAGCTCCCACCCTGAGGTAAAGGTGCAGAGAGAACCGCTTGGCATTTCTCGCATGATTTAAGATCACTTTCCTGATGAAACCCTTCCTGCTGCTTTCATCTCTCAAAATAGCAGAGACCCACCTGCCTCGGGGGGCTTCACCAGAGCCTGCTCCATTCTCCCAGCCCCTTTGCAGGGGAGGGGGGAAGAGGGAGAAGCTGTCATTTTTCTCGTGGTAATTTGCGAGGTTGTAATAGTGCTGTAATTAATTATTCACTGTCCTCGCTACCAAAAAGCAGCAGAGAACAAAGGAATAAACCATTTCCTTTCAGGAGACAACGTCCTGGAAATCAACCCAACTTACAGCACACATGAGACACCTGCCTGATTATCATAATTAATTTAATTACAAGTATTTGCTCACTTTGGAAAGGATGAAGAGCATTAAATACTGGATGTCTCCTCCTTTAACAAAACATGGGCAGACAGATGAAAGGAAGGCGTTTGGAGAGCAGATCAGTTTCCATTTGAGCAGCAGCCTTCAGAGAGAGTGTGACGAATTCACCTCCTGCAGCTTCCACCACATCGCTTTCAATTAGTGTTAGAAGCGAGACAAAGGGCTGGACATGTGCAAGTGTCTCTGTCTCAGCTGTGGAGGGCTTCCATGAGCAGCTGAAGTGGGGTAGAGCTGAATATGTCCAGTGAGTGTGAGCCACGTTCAGCACAAAGAGAATTTTCGGTGTGGAATGAGCAAAATTGTGATTTGTAGGAGATTTCAAGAGGGGAAGGGTTTCTTTTTTTTCCTCTGTTCTGATGAAAAAAACCCAAAGGTCTTTTGCATGACCAGGCCAAAGTGCCTTCCATTAGAGAAATTCACCCTTCAATTTCTTTCTAGCCCAGCAGAATATCTGCTTGCTTCTGCTGGGAGGCACTGGGACAGGCACTGCTCCTGCTTGTGCCTCCCATTGTGCCAGCAGGGTGACAGAACGGCAGTGGAACTGTTCCTTACTTAGGCTTTACTTTAATGGCCTCTTAATTTATGTGAGATTCCTGCTCTGCCTCAGGAAGAGCAAAGCTGGGAAGTGGTGAGCTAAGAAAGAAGTGAAGCCACTGTAAATGAGGCAGAGAAGGGCAGCACTGCTGCATGGCACTACTGCTGCATGGCACCACTGGCACAGTGCTTCTGTGCTGTGACCCCACAACGGGGCTGGAGCACAGCTTTGCTCCCAGTGACAGGAGCTTTGCCCAGCCCTGCAGTGGGTCAGGAGAGAAAAGGATTTAATGTAGTTGGTGTCATCTTATTGACCTCTCCAAGCAGAAATTCTTGGAGGTGTTTCTCCTCTTGATTGTTCCAGGCCTGGCAGTCCAGAGAAAAGCAGAGTCTGGCATTCTCCTCACAATTGCTTCTTAGCACAGCACCTACCCAAGGGGTTTTTTCCTGTCCTCCTTTCTTTCCATTTTAAACATTTTACCCACTGGGTAAAGTTTGGAAAGGACTCTTCAGCCCTTAATATTGGGCAAGATAATTTCTGCTAATATAGGTGAGCAGTGAAAGGCTTAATTTACCCTGGCCTCCTTCCGAGGTAGGGCACACGTTTGCAGCAGCAAAGTAACGAAGGAAAATGATTGCTCTCTGTGTCTAGCTCCAGCCTCACCTGCTCTGTCTTCTTCCAGACTGAAGGTCTGTGTGTCCTCTTCTCAGGTTATGAAACTTGCAAACTTTTGGCAGCTGTTTTCCTCATGGGGTGCCACTTTTCATATTTAAGTGCCATTTCCATAAATGCATAGTAAACATCTGGGAACATATCCAGTGAGTGGCTTCCAGGTCTGCCCCGCTTTGATGGATCAGCACTTTCCTTGTCATTACTCTCCTTCCAGCTTTTGTTTAAATGTTCTCCCCTGATAATTGAATATGTAAAACTCCAACCTTGTGAGCAGCCAGGGATCAATGAGGGCTGATGTGGAGCACAGCAAATATGTGAGCTAATGGCTCTGCTTTTATCGAGCCCATTTAACACGGAGACAAGGGGCCTGGCGTTCCCCTCACCGGCGCCCAGTGTGTAAATCTGTCCCCGTCCCCAGCACGATGAGCCTGCCTTGAACTCTGGCCATCAGGGTGGTTTGTGTGCCTGGCTTGAAGAGTCTGCTGAATCAGGACCTCATCTAACAGAATCCAACGTCTGGGGCAGAAGAGGGGAGAGGGCAGCAGCAGAGGCAGATGGAGGGACCTGGCTGCTCCCAGGGCGCTTGGCTGTGCTGCAGCAGAGTAGAAGGATTTCACCCAGCACCTCTCACCAAAGCTCAGCCCCTCGGAGTCCTGAGGGGGTTGGTGCCACATCATCAGCCTCCTGTGAGATGGGACACCCAGTGGCTCCCTGCTCATTGCAGTGGGACAGGAGCAGGTGAGGCCATCTCCATGGTGCTGCAAAAACCAGAGCCCTGCAAGCCCAGGGGTTGGGAGTGGGGAGCCCACATCCCCCTTCTGTGGTGCTAGGCCAGCCCAGCCCAGCTCTGCCCACGGGATGTCTGTGCTATGGAAACTCCTTCCCTGAATCCATCCTTTTTCCTGAGGTGGCACTGAGTGGAGCTGTCATTTAGTGTTTAGGTTTGAGTTATGAGTTTGTTCTCTTTTCCACCACCTGCACGCTTGCCAGAGCTGGAGTCTCACCTGTCTGAGCCCACCTGACACTGGTCACACTGTGAGGTTCTGGAAGCCACTCTTTATTAATAATCAAACACCAACCTTTATTTCCGAAGCCCCAGGGGGGCAGCCATGCTTTCAGTATGTTCCAGGGCATCGCTGGCCCTTCTCAGCAGCAAGAACAGGGAGGACACAGCCTCAGTACTTGTGAGTGTTGTTAGCACCTTCCCGGGGCATGGCACTTGGGCTCTGAGCCCTGTGGCATCACAGGCACCTCAGAGCTTGATTTAGTGAGAGCAAAGATGGTCTGGCATGTTATGGGCAGCAGCAGCAGGAGGCTTCTCCAGGCTGACTAAGGGCAGTGGTAGACAACACAGATTTATAGTTGTTCTCAGTGGGGTTTTGGGTTCTCTCCAGGTTTTGCCAGCCACCAAATCAAACCTGATCTTCATGGTGCTTATGTGTCTGAATGCAGGACTTTTCCTGGTTTTAGGGTCTTTAATCATGCAGAAATATTTCTGCCTGTGAATGAGACCCACCCCCCTGCCCCCTTCTGTGGATTCCTAAAGCATATGTGCAGGGCTCGGTGTGTGAGCAGCACTGCTGACACCAGCTCCAGGGCTGAGCATGCAGCAGAAGGGGGTAGGAAATACAACACATGCATAGAGAAGGACAAATTCCTCAGGAAGCCAAGCTCCTGCTGGGCTCCTCTTGGACAAATAACAACATCTGTTCTCTTAACTAACTCCAGCTCAGTTCTCTTCTTGCCACCCTGCCTGAGACAGTATTTAATTGCTATTAAAGCAGCATGCAGGATATTGAGCATATGAATGAGCATTTGGAATAAGGTCTATCAGAATATTATTTTTTGTGTTGATTTCTAACTCAAATCTTCAATTTGTAGCATTTTCATTAAGATTTTGTGTGGGGTTTTTTCCTGTAATGATTAAATGCATCCAAGAGAGGTGAATAGAACAACATAAACCATGATCAGACAGGTACTCTGTGCAGGTTTTAACAAGCAGAGTTTTGCTTCCCTTTCCTGGGTGTGTGTTCCAATGGAGTTTCACATTTGCTCATGTTTTGCCTCCCTAGCTATCCTTATGCAGATGTCAGAGGACATATTTCCTGCCAAGCTGATCCCAGACTCTGCTCCAGCCACCAGAATTCTTGAAGCACCACTGCCCACCAGCTAACCCTAGCCAACACTGAGGCTCTTCCAAGAGAAGATCACTTTGGGTGTATCAAAACCGAGCTGAGGATGCTGGCCTTGCATTTTCTCCATTCAAGAGGCATCAGTCATGGTGAGCTGAGTAATGTTTTCATTTCCAAGCCTGCAATTACTGCGTGGCAGTGAAGATCTGGGCATGGGGGATGCACAGCCTGAGTTGTTTGGTGTGTAGAGGGAATTGTGTGAGACCAGCAGGCTTGTAGCAAAGATGCAGGGGAAGCCTGCCTCCTGGGTTTATGCACATGAAGTGGGAAATTACAGGCTTTGGGACTGCAGAAATTTTGAATGACAAGTGGGCTTCACTGGGAGGTGCTGAGAAATGCTTCCCATAAAAGGTTTTTGCTCTCCATCACTCAGCATGGCTGAGGGTTTCCAGAGGAGCATTCCCATCAGGTGGCTGAACCTCAGCCCTCCACAGGGGTTGCTCATCCACCTCTGCAGCAGCCCAGTGTCAGCTGGTGTCACCTGCTTTTGGTGACACCATGTGCCTGCTGAATGCTGAAATGCTGACCTTGCCCTGCTCACGCAGGCTGGTCCCCATTGCAGAGGAACATCCATGAGAAACATGGCAAGGGGACACAAGAGCCCTCCAGGAGAGCTGGGGGACTGCTGCTTGGGGGCTTGCCTGACCTGCTGCTTGGTGTACAGAGGTGCAGGAGCCCTGTACTGCTCCATCCTGCCTGGAGAGAGGTCCAGCATCAGTGCAGCATGCCTCTCTTTGTCTTTCATCATCCTTCCCCTCAAGGAAGTGGGAGGATGTTTGAATGTGTTCTGGATGTTGACAAATTAGAGGCAAAGCATGCTGCTCAAACCCTGCCTCTCACAAAGGAGGCCTGATCCTCAGCTGTTGTAGGCACCCTTCACAATGGCACACATGGAAAGAGTCCCCCCAAACTTCATCTGCTTTCCTTCACTCATGTCTGGAAACCTAGAATTATAATCAGCACTAAATTGTAGCTGGGACTGTATTACAGGATTGCCTTAGATCCTTGTGGCTGCTTTTGAATTTTCATTTCCTACTTCCTTTTTTCAGAGGATGTGGTCTGTTGGGCTCAGATCCATTCCTGTAGCTGCAGGCTGAATATCACCTTCTTTAATATGGTTTAACAGGAATTCCTTTTCTGATCCCATGGAAACAGGAGTTGTACTGGATAAGATCACACATGAATGGTACCCTAATTTTGCTCTGTGTCAAAGATATGATCTCATCAGAGCTTGACAGTATCACTAATTTGAGAAAAGGGCACAGGCACTGAAGCTGAGATATGCAACCTTTAGAAATCCTTCAGCTCATGTAGAAGGTATCTGGAATGCAAATTGTTGGGCATTATGCTCCGAAACGTTCCAATAACTTCTGAACTGCAAAATTATCTGACTGTCAGAATTGAGGTCACTCCTGCCCCTCCTCCTCACCCTGCTCCTCTCTCTCAGGCTCCAGATGGGAAAGGCTGCTTGGAAGAGAGAGATGAATGCTGTTAGTATGCAAATGGGGTTCCTTTTCCACGTGAGAAATGGAAGACAATCTCTAAAAGTAATTTTAGTGCTAAGCTACCTATTTATGGTGGGTCCTGCACTCAGCCTGCATGAAGTAGATGTATAAATATTCCTTCTACTCAAGGGCTAAATCTTGGCCAAGGCTTTGACATGATGCACAGGGAACAGGTCCATGTCCCTTAACAGAACTCCCACAGGGGAATTATTTCCTTTACTTACAGTGGGGGAAAAATATGAAGAGAGTTTATGGAAGTGGCTGAACATGATTGAAATGGTGCTTGTGAACGTGGGTAGAGCTTGTCAGTGGCTCTTTCAACGTGAGTAATCCCATTTTAATTGTTAGCCTTACTGCTATAGATCACAATAAGGTTATGTTGATGGAACCATCAAGCAGAGTAAATGCTGTAAGTACAATATGCTAGTACTAATTGCAGAGTAATTTAACACCAGTGTATGTGAAGAGGGCAATTTTGCATTGCCAATTCACCATAGCACAGTTAATTGTACAGAAGAAGGGGAAGGCAAAATATTTCCAGTAAAGAGGGCCATGACAGACAGTTGCATTGCTTTTCCAGTGCCTGTGGCACTCCTGACTCCTTTGGAAGGGGTCACTGCCACTTTACCTGACTGAGCAGCCCTCTGCTATCTGCATCTGCACAGAGCAGAGGAGATTTGGGATTGTTTGCTGGACAGCAGCTCTGAGCCTTTTCTGCCAAAGCAGAAATCTGTTTCCGTTGAGGGAGGTAAGCTGGGAGTTGTAGTGCTGTGAAATGTTGATGGAGAACATGCAGAGGAATGCCACCTGTGGAAGCATGACCAGGGAAGCACAGAAGTCACTCCTGATGTCACAGCATGTGATGGTGAAGTGGTTTTTACAAGATCTCAGTGCTTTTGGTTGTAGTTATGGACCAGTCTAGGTTAGAGCTGATCTGCTGGAGAGCAGCTCTGGGAGTCCTGCTGGACAACAGGATGGCCATGAGCCAGCAATGAATGTGCTCTTGTGGCCAAGAAGGCCAAGGGTACCCTGGGGTGTATTGGAAGGGCTGTGGTGAGTAGGGTGGGAAAGGTTCTCCTGCCCCTCTACTCTGCCCTGGTGAGGCCACATCTGGAATATTGTGTCCAGTTTTGGGCCCTTCAGTTCAAGAAGAACCTCAGGGAACTGCTTGAAAGAGTCCAGCACAGAGCCACAAAGCTGCTGAAGATAGTGGAACTTCTCCCTGTGAGGCCAGGCTGAGGGAGTTGAGGCTTGGAGCAGAGGAGCCTGAGAGGTGCCCTCATTGCTGCTGATAAAGTTGTGCAGGGCTGGAGCCAGGCTCTGCTCAGGGCTGTCCAAGGACAGCACAAGGGGCACTGGGGGCAAGCTGGAGCAGAGGAGGTGCCAGGAGAACAGAAAGGAAAAATCTGTCACTGTGAGGGTGACAGAGCCCTGGAGCAGGCTGCCCAGAGAGGTTGTGGAGTCTCCTTCTCGGGAGATATTCAAAACCCACCTGGATGTGTTCCTGTGTGCCCTGCCCTGGGTGCTCCTGCTCTGGCAGGGGGGTTGGACTGGATGCTCTTTAGAGGTCCCTTCCAACCCCTAACCTTCTGTGAGTTTGGTTTTTTTTTTTTGGCTGGTTGGTTGTTTTTTTTCATTTTTCCCAAGGCAAACAGGATGTTCTTTGGCCTTGACTCTATTAGAGTCTTAACAACATATATGTGTCTGGTTTGTTGATGGCAAAGGCAGAGGCAAACCAGCTAATGCAAACATTTCAATTGTCATAATTGCCCTGGGAGGTAAACATTCTCTGCTGATTAATAGAACTGCTTGGTTTCTCTGGGAATTATTATTTTAGCTTTGCCAGTCTGCAGCTCTTGATGTAGTTGGGTTTCATAGGGAAGGTTTCTGGAAACAGTTTAAGGGAGGAAAACCAAAAAACAACAAAAAAGGTTTGTTTTCATTTGAAAAGATGGATCTTATCCCTGGGAAGACCTCATGCTGCTGGGAGAATGTGGCCACAAAGTAAAATGCAGAGCCTCTGAATGTAAATAATTGCAGCACAATTTTCTGTGCCTCTCAATTTATGGAGCTTATTTGTTGGTAGCTTTCTGCTTCAGAGCCAGCACAGCCTGAGGTAGAAGTCTCTCTCTTCAGTGGCACCAAACACCAAGTCTGCCTCTGTTTGGGGCTCTCATTCAGTGCCACAAGCTTCATGGGTTTTCAGCAGAGGTGTCTACATATGTCATAGGAGCAGAGAGTAGCTCAAGTTGGAAGGGACCCACAAGGATCAAGTTCATCTTCCCCCAGAGGCTCCCAACCCTGTTGTCACCCCAACAGCAAGTGCCATCCAGCCCAGCCTCTGCCAGGGCTCCCCAGCCTTGCCTGCCCTGCCCATCTCTCCTGTCCATCATGGCACACCTCTCACAGGGCTGGCCCCACCAGAGATGTCACAGCTCTGGGACTCGCCCAAAGACTCTCCCTCCGATATTTATTCCTCCTAGAATGTTTGGGGTTGAAAGGAACCTTTAAAGCTCCTCTAATTCACCCCTGCTGGATGGGATGCATCCCTGCTGCAGTCAGCAGGGACATCTGCAACTAGAGCAGGTTGCTCAGAACCTCAGATAACCTGACCTGGAATGGTTCCAGGGATGGGGCAGCTCCCACCTCTCTGGGAAACACTCTGAGCAGCGGCTGGTGTTTGGGTCGAGCTGCTTTGGTAGGTTTGGGTGGGATATTGGACAAAGTCCACGAGGACATGTCACTGAAAATCTGCAGCAAGGTGCTGCAGGACAAGACCAGGAGCATCCAGGGGTGCTGGGGTTCTGTTTGGTGTCTGTTCCTCCATTGTAGGACATCTGGCACACAATCATTTGAGTTATCACAGCCTTTGCCATTCTCCTTTCTGTCTCACACAGAGATGTGTGACATGTGGATCCTCCACTCCCTTCTGCCTGGCTTTGCTGGAAGAGGTGGTGACTCCAGTGGCTGTGATGCTGCATTTCTCTTGCTAATCTGTCCAGGAAAACCTCCTCAAACCTCTGCTCCTTCCATGCAGCACTTTCCCCTCTCTTTGCCCTTTGTGCACCCAAGCCCAGGCCACTTCATGGCTCCCTTGTCTGTTTTATTGCACAAATAGCAAAACAAAAGCCTCACTGAGGCCTCTTCCCAGGCTTCCAGCTTGCATCTGGAAATCTTTTCTAATGTTTCCTTGCATGGGCTGTTTATCAGTTGTAATGGGGTTTTTAAACAACCTTTTTATTACCCTGAAATGGCTGAAGGAGATGATCCTCAGCAGCTGATAAACCAAAAGGAATCTGTTTGCAGTCAATGGAATGATGCTGACTTACTACCAGCTCAAGCAATGGTCCTTGACAGCACTGGCACAGCAGGTGACTGACTCCTGAGCTCTGGCACTTTCTGGCAAGGCTCAGGTGAGTTCAGAGAAGGTGGCAGCAGAGAGGGAGATGCTTTCTATCTGGTCTTGAGAGCAACAAAAGCTCTCCAAACTTCTTGGCATTCTTTTGTTTGAGACTGGTTTCTTTGAGCACCAGTTGCTGATAATTGAAGTGTCCATTTTTTTACTCGTGGCCCAAAGTGAAAGGTTGCTCTGCTGTCCCTTTTGGGGTTTGGATTCAATAGACAACAGGAGGAGTTCCTGGGAAAAGAAGTCTTTGAGGGCTCTGTGCAGGGACCAGAGCCCCTGTGAACTGATGTCCTCAAAGGCCCCTCTCTGTCTACCCTTTTCACCTGTGCCCTTCAAGGGTCCTCACCTGGTGGGAACTGAGCTCCCATGGACACTTCTAAAGAGGGCAGAAGTGGTCAGGAAGGGAGCAGTGGCAGCCCCCAGTCCCAAGGACTGTGTGGAGGGCACCCAGTGACTGTAGAGAGCCCAGGCTGTTTGCAGCCCCATGTTTGTGGGTGCAGTGCCTGTCCCTCACTGCGCTGCTAAGGGGCCACTGCTGTGACCCCCTGCCAACCTGGCCAGCCCCAGCAGTGCTGTGCCAGGCTGTCTGGCACCTCTGTCCTGCTCTGCAGAACCCCAGCACCCCTGGATGCTCCTGGTCTTGTCCTGCAGCACCTTGCTGCAGATGTTCAGAAGCCAGGGGGGTGCTGCAGCCAGTGACCCCAGTGACCCCAACCTGTGTGGTATCCTTCAGAAGTGTGGCATCCTGAGGAAGGTTTTTGTCCCTTTTGCCCACAGACTTGCAGGGCAAGACTCCAGCCCAGGCTTTGCAGCCTTTCAACTCCAGAATCAAACAGTTCCTTTGCAGAAGCTGCTGTTAGGATTCATTGTGGAAGCTGCACTGGGAGGTAAGGGGAAAACCAGGCAAGGTCTAATGTTGCCAGATGTGGAATCTGAAGAAGAAAAAGCCTGGAGAAGCTTGAGGGGGCAGCTAACAATGAGCTTTTAGTTTGAAATCAAATTCAGAGGAAACCAAAGAGATCCTTTTAAGTCCCAGGAAGGTCAGGTTGTGTCCTTGCTTCTTTGATGCTGGCTCTTAATGGCTGTTAGGTTAGTTGAGCTCCATTAAGGTCTTGGTGCAGCTCTCAAGCCAGAGACTTTTCTCTAAGGAGTGTTCCTCAGATGCCCCTTTCAGCCTCTAGCAGTTGTTGGCTGCACCCTTTCCCTGGTGACCCAGGAGTACTTGGCCCCTTTGGGCTGATGGAGTCCTCCCTTTGCAGGCTTTCTGGCTTCATCCCAAAGCCTATTTGCAGACCAGAGGATGCTCAAAGTGCACATGCAGGGCATCCAGCCTGATCACCTCCTGAGTCTGGAGCCTTTCCATGGTTACAGGCAGCTTGTCTTATCGATTGCTGGAGACATGCTCATGACTTTTAAAAACCATTTATGGCTTTTGTTAAAAGTTATTTAATGCAGGCATTGACAGGATGGCTCCTGGCAGCATTACCCAAGGCTGAGGTCTGTACAGAGAGGGAATAACAGGCACTGGGGTAATGAAAAGTATCCTGCAAAGCTTTCCAGGTGCATGGATCTCACACAGAGGAGATGATGGCTTTCTGTGTTGATAGTGGGAAAGTGAAGGAGCTACAAAGCTCCTGATTTTTGTCAGGAGTAACCTTCCTCTGCCAGGTGCAGCACGAGCTGCTGGCAGCCACAGCTTGAGAGGGGTGCCAGTCCTCCTGCAGCCAGTGGCTGCACAGCTTTGGGTCCCAATTCTTACCAAAAGAAAACATCAAATTGTCCTAAAATTGCCACCCGGTGCAGGGACTAATTCATAGCCCTTTCCATGCTGACATGAAAGTTAAGAGGTAGAAAAAGAAAGATTTCACAAAGGAAAGCCAGAATTTCTTTCAAGAAGCTTTCTCCACTATGTGGTGAGTTGTGGCTTCAAGCTAGAATGAAACATGATGGGTTTTGAAGCTGAAGAGGACAAGTGTGGCCTTTCCTGTAGAGTTTTGTTTACTTTCTTTCACTCAATAAACAGACACTCAGCAGACACAAAGCAGAGCTTGTGCAGAGAGAAGCAGGGAAGAAATCTGAATGGAGGCAGATAGAGAGGGGATTAATGAGTTAGCAGCACAAAGGGGAAGTGGGAGGCATGTACCCATGCTGCAAAGAGACTGAACTGTCCCTTATCTTTAGGCTTGTCAGATAGCAGCAGTTATTTCTAGGCTGACTTCTTAGAAAGGAAACATTGCTCAGTGACAAAAACAATTCAAAAGGCTGCTTTGAATTTGGGAGAAAATGAAGCAATATGAGGAAGCTCTGCTTGGCCTGATTAACTGAGTCAATATCTTGTGGGGTTGGTTTGTTTGTTTGGGTTTGTTTTTTTTTTTCCCCCTTCCCTGAGGCTGGGGCTGTATTTGGGTTGCATTGCTGTTGAAAACAGGCTGAAAGTGAGCATTGTGGTTTGGGTCCAGTCTGCAGGTCAGCTCGGTTCTGATTTTCACTGCCCATGAGGTTCTGCACCAGCAGGGAGCCTTCCTCCCTCTCTGCCCCTGGCAGAGCCCTGCAGCTCCAGCCGCTTTCCCTGCCAGCACCCTGCATGTGTCCTCTCCCTTGGGTATCAGCACATGTCCCAGAGCTTCTCTCCTTGTCCCCTGGCAGGATAAATCACAGCCCTGGAGGGGCTGGAATGGTAAAAAGTGCTTGAGCTGTGATCACCACGAGAGACTGTGGAATGGCCCCACACTGATGTTAATGGGATGGACTTCTGGAGTGCTCAAGGGCTAGGTCACTGTGCTTTGTTCAGGAGTCCTCAGGAGCAGCACCCAGCTTGGTGTTAGATCCTTCAAGGAAGTCAGGAGTCATCAGTAACACCATGGCAGAGAGTTCCCACTCCTGCCTTCCCTCAGTCATCAGGCTTCCCCATCAGGATCAACCCCTTCAGACTCACTTTGGAAAGGCTTCTCCCCTCTTCATGCAGCACAGATGCTTTTGAGGGTGAGAAGAAGAGGAGTGGGGTCCCCACTGAAGTCCTGCAGGAATGCTGGCACTCATGGCTCTGCTGGCTCTCTGCTTGCTTCCAGCATCAACCTCTCTGCATTTCTTTGGTGCTCAGCTCAGGGTCACTGGGGGCTCAGGTTCACTGGGGCAGGGCAACAAAGCTTGCAGTGACATGGCCAGAAAAGTATCAGTGCTTAGAAGTTGATTTCTGAGCTGCTGACTGGAGCCAATGGGATTGTAGGACACTGGTCCTTGGCAAGCTTGGTGCCACTGGCTTTGGGGAAGCAGAGAGTCCCTCAGAGCTGGGTCCCTCAGAGCTGGGTCCCTTCTGCAGCCCCTTTCCTTGAGCTGCTTTTGGTTTTTTGGGCCTGTGCTCTGCTGATATAAGATCACAAGCAATGGCTCTGCTTGAACAGGCCACAGAGAGTGCTTGCAGAGAAAAATCTGTGCTGTTCCTGTGTGTTTTGGTGTCAGTCCTGGTAACGATGTGTTGAAAACAGGATGAGCCAAACAAGAAGGCACCATGCAGCTGGGGCATTATTTAAATCGGTTTGGAAACCTCATGCTAATATTTAAGTTGCTTCCCTTCTTAATTGACATATTTACTTCTGGGAAGGTGGAAGATAGAGGCATTGCTTGCAAACCTTCCTGGCATTGCCACAGCGGGTGATAAATACCATCCTGCAGAACAAATAAATACGTAGAAGGATTTTCTCTGGAGGCTCAGCAATGAGAAAATCGTGAGTTAAAGTGCTGGAAAAATTAGCAAGAGCCTGCATTAATTGAAATTCAGTTCTCTACGTATATCAGTTCTTTATCCTTCTGGGATTCTTAGCAGTAAGAACGACAGAGCAACAGATTAAGCTAAATGTTGGCAACGACAGAGATAAATTGAGGGCTTAAAGCCCGCGCTGCGGCAAACTGCTACTAAAAACCTGCTTGCTCTTGTTTCTTGGCTCCCTGTAAGCCCAGATCCCCAGCAACACACCTGACCTGCTGCTTGCAAACCCGGCTGTGGCAGGTACAAAGGGAATTTAAGCCTTGTGATCCCCTTAATGTTTTCTTCCCTGACTTCAAACTGGCTGCCGCGGCAGCTTTCCACTGCCTCTTCTCAACGCCTTGTCTCAGAGTTCCTCTGCTTGAGAGCTGGGCTCCAGTGCTGCTGGGGTGTCCAGATTTAACAGGCTGAGATCAGGAGAAAGTTTGGGGGGGGGTTGTGCACTTTGGGTCAAAAAGAGGGCAGTGTCCGCATTTAACAGGTTGAGATCAGCAGAAAGTTCTTTTTTTGGTGGACTTTGGGTCAAAAGGAAGCCAGTGTCCAGCTTTACCAGGTTGAGGTCAGCAGAAAGTTGGTTTTTTGGTGGACTTTGGATCAAAAAGAAGCCAGTACCCAGATTTAACAGGTTTATATCAGGAGAAATTTGGGGGTTTGGTGGACTGTGGATCAAGAAGAAGCCAGTGACCACATTTAACACATTGAGATCACCAGAAAGCTGTCTTTTTGGTGCACTTTGGGTTAAAAAGAAGCCAATCTGTAGGTCTTTGTGGTGTGCTTGAAACAAAAGCATTTTACATGTAGCTTGTGTAGAATAAGCCAATTTGGTCTTTTGTGGTATTGTTCTGTTAATTTCCATCCCCGTTCTAGCTTGCAGGTAGTTGTTTAATTTAAAAGTCTGCAATCAGGCTTGGTAATATTAGTGGGGTTTAAATCAGCATAAAAAATGGAGAAATGAACCACCTGAGAAAGCAGGAATGGCTCAAACGCCGTCAGAGGCTTTCGCTGCCTCCTGAGCTTTCTGCACGTTGCTGACATGTTGCAAATGATTTCTGGAGTGCTTGTGCTGCTGTTTGTAATTTAAATATGTGCAGAGACTGCTGCCAGGCCTGAGGCAGCCCTGCTGAAGCTGCTGCCTGTTAGTCATCCTGATCAAAGCAGACATGTAGCCCAAACCCTGCTGCTGAGGCAAGGGACAGCTCTCCAGGGTCAGCACTGAAATGTTTCATGTCACACACTGAGAGGCAAGGGGAATTTCACAGAATCATAGAATGGGCTGGGCTGGAAGGGATCTCTGAAAGTCATCCAGTTCAACCCCCTCTGCAGTCAGCAGGGACATCCTCAACCAGATCAGGTTGCCCAGAGCCCTTTCACTGAGCTGCAGCATCACCATGGTTGGAAAAGACCTTTGAGATCATCCAGTCCAACCATTAATTTTTTTCCTCTTCCTGTGTGCTGTTTTTTGTGGGGTTTGTTGTTGTTTTGTTGCTGTTGGGTTTTTGGTTTGTTTGGGGTTTTTTTTTTGTTCTTTTCTTTTTAATTTTTTTTTTATTGTTTGTTTTCAGTGCTGGTTGAAAATTATTGGATTGGAATAACCAAAAGTTTATAGCCCTGGGATTGGGGCACTGATTAAGTTGTAGCCATGGAATCTACACATGATGTCCAAGGTGGATTCAACACTCACAAATGGAGGGTAATGAATCTCTGGATTCATCTGCTTCTGGATGGTTCTGTGATGCTGTGGCCTGTTTGGGGAAAGGCTGAACCAGGTCCCACTTCTGGACAGAGAAAAGATGCCTGGGGTTAACTAATCCCAGGTCTGCCCACTTAGACCTGCAGTGCCCTGGGCCCTCTTTGCCAGCACCCAGAACTTGCTTACAGGCTGGCTTCAGATTAAACAATAAGTGTCTGCATTTGTAAGCAAACAGTTGATAAATTTCCTCAAATATTCAATTTGTTCCATCCCAAGGATTCCCAATCAATATTGCATTCTAGCAGAAAAAAAAAATATAATAAGGCATTATTAGAATAATGTTGTGTTTGGTTGTGTGATGCTCACGGCTGACAGGAAATCTTTATTTTAATTAATTCTTAGATTAAATAAAAGCCATTCTCATCTTTCATCCTGTTCTCTTTGAAAAGTTTTGGTGTGCTTCTAGTACAGGCAAAATTGCAAGGAATGACCTGGATTTTATAGAATCATAGAATCCTAGAATGGCTCAGGTTGGAAAGGACCTCAGAGGTCATCTGCTCCAACCTCCCCACCATGGGCAGGGACACCTCTCAACTAGACTCAGCTGTTCAAGGTCTCATCCAGCCTGGCCTTGAACACCCCCAGGCAGGAGGCAGCCACAGCCTCCCTGGGCAGCCTGTGCCAGAGTCTTATCACCCTTGTCCTGAAGAACTTCTTCCTCAGCTCTAGTCTCTCCCTCGGCTTCAAACCATTCCCCTCGTCCTGTCTCAGACACCCTCAGCAAAAGTCCCTCTGCAGCCTTCCTGTAGGATCCCTTCAGGTACTGGAAGGCAGCTCTAAGGTGCCCCTGGAGTCTTCTCTTCTCCAGGCTGAACACCCCCAGCTCCTTCAGCCTGTCCTCATAGCAGAGCTGCTCCAGCCCTTGGATCATCTTTGTGACCTCCTCTGGACTCTCTCTATCAGCTCTGTGTCCTTCTTATGCTGGGGACACCAGAACTGGACACAGTATTGGAGGTAGGGTCGCAGCAGAGCAGAGTCAAGGGGCAGAATCCCCTCTCTTGCCCTGCTGCCCACACTTCTCTGGCTGCAGCCCCGGACACAATTTGCCTTCTGGGCTGCAGGAGCTGACTGCTGCTAGTGATCTTCTGTCTCTCAACACTTGATGCAGGCCTGTTTTCTTTCTGGGAGCTGGTTAAGTGCAAGCAGTGATGTGGGCTTCCAATGAATGCTGTGGAAACAAGTGGTTTGGGAAGCTCTGCTCTGCACGGGTCTGTTTAAAGTTGTTTTGCATATCTGCTAATGTTCAGCAATTCCCAGCCTGGCTGTATTTACACTTAGCATCTATCTGTGTGCTGTTGGAGCACAAACTGCAAACTGTGAAGCTGATGTGTCTGAACTGGAATCTTTTCCAGTGAATGCTGCTGTGTCAGCTGCATCATTTTTTTAACTATTCCCTCTCCCCAAGTCTATTTTCTTAACTGGGGACACTTGAAAGTGGCCTTTTCCCATAAGTGGTTTTGGAGAGAGCAGGAAGAGGATGCAGGATGCTTCTGTCAGCATCTTATAGCTGGTAGCTTGCCACTCCCCTGTGTGCTTGAGCCACCTGAGTGGGAGAACTGGGGAGTCAGTGAAATTCATTGATCTTTCTTAGCCATGTAATTAACTGAGAGGTGCTTAGGTACCAGTTATGGGCACCAACACAAAACTGAAGCCAGACTAAACAGAGCACTAGATAATAAGCTGGAGCCCCAGGGAATATCCTGTGCTCTCAAATTGCTGGGCTGGGGAGCCTAACAGGATTTCTGTCCCTGGCAATTAGGATTAATCCTGATCACAGCAGGAAGAGAGTTGTCAAAGGCAGAAATTCTCTTGTCTCTCTACTCTGAATGAATGTTAGAAGCAATGAATGCACACACCAAACCCTGGCCTGCTGCAGCCTTCAGTCAGGAAATTTGATCATGACAGGGGTGAGTGAAAAGACATCTTTGAGACTGAGCAGGGAATTTGCAGAGGTGTTTTGGCTTTAGAAATAGCTTTGTGTTGGTATCTCAAGATGTGAAGGGACTGATTTCCCCTGATAAATTTTTCATTTTTTGGTTTGTTACATCTGAGGTGCAATTTATTTTAGTTTCCATGCAATTTATTTCAGTTTCCATGAAATCTTGACGACTTTTTCTCCATTCAATAATAATAATAAAAAACACCAATAAGCAAGAAAAAACCCAACCAAACAAAGCCAAACCTCCATCAGCTTCTCTACTCCTTGAGACTGATATTTGTCTAAACTTCAGAGCCTCTCCAGGTTTCCCTGTGCACAAGTTGTGCAGTGTAGAACACAGGTTTAAACCAGCCCAGGCTCATGTGTGCTAGGTGTACTCCAGGTGCATCCTAATTTATGTTGTGGTAATCACTCCAAACTCTTAATTTATCTCCTAATTCGGACTCAACTGCCATTATTGTTCCTGAAAGCAGCAATAATAGCACCACTTGCTCCCCTAAGACTCTGACTGTGCCAGGAGAGCCCCAGCAGATGGACATTTTGACAGACTGCACACTTAGTCAGTGGCAAACTGGCAGCTCCACCTTTTAATGCAACGTTAAAATGCTTCAATTCCTCCCTCCTTTTTTTTTTTTTGAGAACCTCATGCACATTTGTAGCCTGCCAGCTCTCTGAGCAGCGTGTAGATGTTCCACACTGAGGAGAAAAGTACCCGTTCGTTTTAGGTCACTTTTCTTCCTCCCTCCCCCGCCCCCATCTGCTGTTTAATATTAATGATGTGAGTCGCTGTGTCACAATATTAAATAATTGTAACCTGGATAGGGGAAGGAGTTTTATTTTAACCTTTGAAAGCTGTATTTACATGGTTTAGCACACATGAATAATGCATGGAGTTAGGCGCTGAGGTTCTATTCAAAGTCAGTCATTTCAGGATCAAGCTGTAGAAAACAATAAAAGAGGAGAGAGATTTCTTTTCTCTTCGCCCTTCCCCTTTCTTTAATTCCCCAGCATTCAGGAAATAGCATTGAAGTCTGATGCCGTTGGGGCTTTCTCACTAAACTTCAAAGCTTAATTTAGTCTCTGCTGGAATGAGGAGAGGCAAAAACCAGGCACAGTGGAATTCATTTAAATGAGTGACTGCAAAAGCAATGCAGTTTGGGAGGAAACAAATGTTCTGCATGGTCTTAATGAAAAAAAATCCTCCGTCGGTGCCCGGTGGCTGAAACGCAGCCAGAACTTACCCTCCCTGCTGGTGGCTGCTCAGTGTGGTGCTGCTGGGAGTATGGATGGGAGTCTTGGCACTGTGCACCCCCAGGGCTGCTCGGTAGGTGTGGAGGACTGAAGGTCCCCTGGTGAGGGCCATGGGGCCAGCTGCCCCTGCAGTCAGCTGTGCAGTGCTTGCATACATTGGACAATTTTCCAGGACATCATTTTAATAGGGTAAGGCAGCATGGAAGATTTGGTTTATTTTCCAGCATATTTGATGCTTCATGAAGGATGCAGTTTCACTTCTCGATGGCTCCTTTATAACCCTACTCGTCAAAGCAATGTTCTTGTCATTAACAAGGTGTTTCCCTCCCTATCTGTATCTTTTATCCATTGTGACATGAATTTTCTCCTACCAAACGAGCTGGATAATTTTCCTGAGGCACTGCTAAGTGCTTTATTTCAGAGGCATTCCAGGTTAATGCGGACCTTTGACAGATCTTAAAGCACCGAAGGCTGTGGTCGTTTGTTCTGCCTCTGCAGCGGCTTTACGGTAATTGCTGTGATCCACCCGCTGCAGATCTGCAGGAGCTGCTCCAGCCATGCAGCAGCGCAGCTGACCCACCCCACTGAGGCAGCACTGACCTTGAAAGATCTCTCCACTATGGTCCACGCCAGAAAATCATTCTCCTTTTCCACAACTGCAAGAGCTTGCAGTCGCCCAGCACCTCCTGCCTGCAAACCTCAGTGCTTCCCATTAGGCACTGCTGAAGACAGCGGTAGGCAGGCAGATGTTATTCACTCTGCTGGGACAGGACCTGTAGCAGCTCTCACCAAGGCTTTGGTGGGCCTTGAACATCAGAAAAGATCCTGCCTGCTGCTGTCAGAGTGGGCTGGAGCCAAGCTGGCGACTGCAGATTATTCTCCCCTGGGCAGGGAGGGGGTGAGCAGGCTCCAAAATCAGGGAGAGAGGCAGCTCTGTGGTAAAGGGCAGGGGGCAGACTGCTTGATGACATGAGCTAGCATTAATTAGAACTGGTTTAATTAAAAACCTTTGTGCCTGGCACACCATCTCAACCATTGCATGAAACATTTTGTTTTAATACTGCACTTTAGTTGGATCTCAATTATTGGAGTGCTTGATGCCATTTCACATGACCACGAGCAGCCATTCTTCTCTACACACAGCTTGGTCAAAAATCCACAGCCACAGCAATGGCCATGCCCTGAGCGTAGGAATGATAGACTTCCTGATGTGTGTCCTGCGTTTCCTTGGGTGTTTGTATGGAAAACAATGTTCTGGTGACACTTGAGAGGCCTGCAGATTGGACCTGGACTGTGGTGTTTGGCTGGTAGGCTGAGTACTGCAATAAGAAAGGCTCCTGAGCCAAGATCCATTAATTGAAGACAAATGGAAGCTGTAAGGAACAAGACCAAATGCTGAGAGAGAGATGTGTTTGCTGCTCTGAGTATGAAGAAGGCTAAAAAATGCCTTCCTGGGAGACATTGTGGTTCAAAGGGGAAGAGCTGCTTTACACTCCATTATAATTTGTACATCTGGAAAGTTCTTGGAGTAATTAAATGCTAATATAAAAGGGAGATTCAAAGGGATAGCTTCCCTTAAAGATTGCTTGCAGCTCCCCAGGGTCACAAGTAAATGATTAGTAATGTAGTGGAGAAGTTGGATCCTTCTGGCTGAATAAATGTCACAAGTGAGAAAAGTGGTAACTCAACTGTCCAGATCTGAACAGCTCATTATAGCTGAGGCCTTTGAAAGGCACATTAGGTTCCAGGGAGGTGACACCTAAGGTCCCATGCTGATAATCCATCCTTTAATTATTTTATGGAGGTTAATGTTGCTGTAGTAGAGTAGTAGCTTGGTCTTAGCAGTGAATAATAGGTTTTAGTAGAAATGAGTTTAATGAAAAATGAAGAAAGTGGTGCAGAATGGCTGAGGTGCAGACAGAGGCTGGTGATGATGTTTATGCTTTTCCAGCAGAGCTTTGAAGGCTTTGCTCTGCACTGGGCTTCCAGGAAGCAAACCTATTTCCTCTCTTATACTGGCCTCTGCTCCTAGGCAGCTTAACCTTTTCAGCTTTCTTTTTTGTTTTTCTCCTGTCCTCTCTAGAAGAGTGCATGTGAGGAGCAGGTGGATCTGTAACTGAGATACCAACCCTGTGTCTGTGTTCTGGACCTTGCCTTTGACAGGAGAGAGGGACTTGCTATTTCTGTCTTCAAGCCAGGCCTGGCCAAACCTGGGTTTGGGTTTGTGCCATTACAGAGTGTCTGTAAAATGTGTGTATGGCACCTTCAAAGCAGGCCTGGTCTGCAGGGAGCATGTCCACTGTCATCACTGTGGTGGGGTTACCTGGAGCCACCAGGCTTGTTGCTATTGGGGTGCCTGGGGAATGCTGCTCAGTGTATAAGTCACAGACATAAAAATCATAGAAGGGGCCTCAGAGATCATCAACTCCAACCTCCCTGCCATGGGCTGGGACACCTCTCAGCTAGACTCAGCTGCTCACAGCCTCATCAAGCCTGGCCTTGAACACCCTCAGGAAGGAAGCAGCCTCAACTTCCAAAGAAGCCTAAAGTAACCAAGCTACTACTCAGTGACAGGATGGAGCTTGCCTGGGTTGCAGAGAGCAGCAGGACAAACTGTGATTGCAATTTAACAGAGAATCTTGATTCCAACTTGTTTCTTGTGACAGTTGTTCACTTGGAAGAACTCAAGTGTTCATCTCCCCTCCTTTCTCAAGCATAGCATCTCTGCTTTGTTCTGGCTGCCTGCTTATGACTCATCACAGCCTTAACTTCCTATAGCAAATGGGAAGCTTGAGGGAATTGCAGGCATGGTTCTGCTCCTAATATGCTGCTATTGAATACAAACCAAGGGAGATGTACGTGGAGTGCACATCAACGTGGCTTTTAATGGCATGAGAGCTGCTTTTTTTTGGCCCTTTTTTTTTTACTAAACATCCTGGTTAATTAAAGCTCAATGTGCTAAGCACAGAGCTCATTGAGTGCAGGAAAACCTGCCTTGCAGGGAAATTGCTTGGGGGTTTTTCTTTCTTTTTTTTTTTTTTTTTTTTTTTAGTTTCTTCATCTCCCCCTCCATGTTCCATTGAAACAGGGCAGAAATGATAAAATCTAACATTCAGCAGTAAGCTGCTGCTGTGGGACACTCCCCACCACAGCTTGGTGGTTGGAAGGGTGTGTGTAGGGTTAGAGATGTGGCCACTTGTGCTATTTAAAGCCAGCATTTCTGTGATCTTCTCCCCACCTGCCTTTCTCTGGTCCTGCAGCATCCTGACTCAGTTGCTGCTCTTCGAGCTGTGCATCTCAGCTTCCCCTGCAAGCCAGCTCAGTCAGCCCCAATCCTGTGCCACTTCCCTGCGCTGCTGAGGATTGGGATGGGGAATGAGAGCTCCCATCGAGGCTTGTGCCAGCCCCAGGGTCCTGAGCACAAGGAGAAGCCACACGTGGAGCACAAAGAGGGAGAGACTCAGGCCAAAGTGTGCTCTGTGTCCTGTATTTTGTAAAGCACCAATGATACACAAACAGAGGGAGTCCTGCTCCCTTTACAGAAACTTCTGGTTTTATTCAAACTAGGGGTTTCAATCAAGTCTTTGAGGAATCCTTTATTTCACACCACAAAAGCATCTTGCAGCAGGGAAGCCCCTTTGGCTCTGTGGTTTAACCACCTCAGACCTGCTCTGGCAGCTCCTGCCCACAGGCAGAGCCACAAGGCCATCCCACACTGTGCTCCCACCACACTCAGAGCCCAGCATGGGATGGAACAAACCACACTGCTGCTGGGGGTGGCTCTGGACAGCAACTGTAAGCAGCTTAACGTTTTTCAGGCTGGGCTGCCAGTCTTCCTCCATGGGTGGTAGGTGGCATCCTGCCTGTGCTGGGGCTGGCAGGGCTGGGGCTCATCCCCTTTGCCCTCTGTCCAGGTTCATGTCACTGCTGCCTGGCCACAGCTGCTTCTAGCACCAAGTGCACCAAGCATGGTGACATTTGGCCCCAGTGTGCCCCACCATGGCTCTCCTGGTGCAGAGATGGAGTCATAGAAACCCATGCTCAGCACAGCATGGATGGCATTCCCTCTTCTCCCACCCCTCTGGGGCCAGATCTTGGGTCAGTCTGGGACTGGTGACACACAGGGATTTGTTTTCTCTCTGCTGGTCCCCAGCCATGCACCTCGCTGTGGGGGGATGCTGTGCCCCCACCTCCCTGCAGAGCTCGTGTGGCCCTGGCCATGCTGCTCCTGCAGGGATGCCTGGGGTTGGGCCTGGAGCACTTTTCTGCCCAGCATCCCGAGTGCTTTTCTTTCCCTGCCCCTCTGGCACTGCTGTGGCAGGTGACCCAAGCAGCAAACCCAGCAGAAGGAAGCTGTGGGCTGCATGGAGCAGCAAGCAACTGAATTTCTTAACTGCTCTGATGAAAACACTTCAGTGCCAAGACTTCTGCCCCTCCCTTGGGGTACATCCATTTCAACAGAGCCCCAGCAGCCCTGTGGTGGCAGCAGGGGCAGAAGGCAGGATGGGTGCCTGCTGCAGGGGCAGGGCTGCTCCCTGTGAGACTCCTAGCAGGGCAGGGCACGGGCGAGTAGACCCCAACAGCTTTTTGCCTTGGTTTATAACCCAATTTCCATCCTTCATTGCTTGCCTCCTGGAGCACTTAGTGCCCTGAAGAACACCCAGGAGTGGAGGGAATTTGCACTGCTCAGCAGCCTCCACAAGCATCTTGGCTTTAATAGCTATAAAGCTCTGGTCTCTTTTTTTCCTTTCTTTTTTTTTTTTTGGTGGTTTTTTGGTTGTCTTTTTTTTTTTCTTTAGAAAAAGAAGATTTTATTTTTAAACAGCAGAGTGCTGCCAGGCTATCATCTTGGCACATACTCTCTGGGCAGCCCTGTGAAGTTTCTTTCCCTCAGGGCTTCATCCACTGTCAGGATGTATCTGTTGATAAGATCTTTCATTTCCTGGGTGAATGGCTCAAAATCCTTTTGCTTAGCACCAGACCGTTTGAAATTCCCATCCCTGTTGTTCTCCACGCAGAGCAGCCTGTCCTCTGTCACTGTCATGTTCAGGAACTCCACCATCTCCTTCAGCTTGGGGATGAGGCTCTGCTTCAGGTCCTCGTAGTGGACGACCAGCAGGCGCTTCCCATACTTCAGCCAGTCCAGGACGTGGGAGGCCCACCACGAGGCGTAGCTGTTGACAAAATCAGGCCACTCTGGGGACAGAAAACACCACAATGACAACCTGGGAGCCAGGCTGCCTTCCAGCAGCTTCCCAGACATCATCTTGTGCACCAAGACTGGTCCTGCTGAGCTGCTGCAGCTGCAGGGGTACATGCTGAAGCGTGGCATGGCTGGCTGCTGGGGGGGCAGCAGCCTGGCTTGGCAGCTCCAGGCATGGGGACAGGAAAGGCTCAACCCTGCTGCCCCCAGTCACCTGGACCAGGCAGGCTTCAGGACCCTTGCCAGGAGGCTGGAGAAGGAAATAGGATTAGCAGGGAAGATTGTTCTGTTCCTGGCAGATGGGAGGGATGTGAGGTCATCCGCCAGGACCATGGGGACAAAACTGACTGAATTATTTTCCCACCTTTGCCTTGGGCACCAATGACACCTCAATCCCTATTTGCTGTCTGTGATAATTTAATTTCCTGAGGATCAGGACAGTTCTAGCTGAAGCTTTTGGGCTGGATAAAGAGAATTTGTGGCTTCAATGTAACATTTTGTACTCTGCAGCAGAGGAAAGCCATTCCCTCCAGAATTTCTCTCTTTTCTAAGGGCTATTTTGTCTGGGTTTTGATGAATAGCTGTCCAGTTGTGCTGATGAAAGATAACACTTAGGAAAGAAATATGCTGTGACAGAGGAGGCTTCCCCCCAGCCCCATGCTGTGTGGTTTGCCAAAGCACAGCTCTAACTCCTACGATGTGCAGGAGAAATGCAGGAGCCTCTGCTCAGCTGCAGTGAGGAGGTCACAGCTGCCCCATCCTGCTGGCCAGGGACAGCACAGTGTGGGGCAGGCACCTTCTGAAGTCTCTGCATGAGTTCAAGGAACACTGAATCTCAAGTCCCCTTACTGCCATTACCTTTATTTATCTGCAGTGCAGCAGCACCTGTGCAGTGCTGTAAAATTCCCTTCAGGGCAGGCTGTGCTCCACTGAGTGCTCCACACCTTACACTGGATTTCTTGTGCCTGCTGCAGGGGCAGATTTTCTGCACCCCACACAGGCTGGTGAATGGGTGTTGTACCTGGAGGTGTTTGCTCTGCCACCAGCACCTGTGGCTGCAGCACCCCTGCTGTGCTACCCTCCTTTCCCTGGTGGTGGATGTAGTGCAGGGCCACATCCACTCCTACACTGCAGCCCTGAGCGCTTTTGGCACCGACCTCTGCCGCAGTGGGACTCCTGTGGCTGCAGGGCCACGCTCAGGCCTGTTGCTGGCACGCTGTGAGGGCAGGGTGTGAAGCCTGCAGGGGCAGCCTGGGGGCAGGCTCACCTTTGCTGTGCCAGGCGCGCTCGGCGGCGTAGCCCAGGTGCCCGGCGTACTTGCGGTTGAACTCGGCCACCAGCGACTTGTAGGGGTTCCTGATCAGCAGGATGGCAGAGTCAAACATCTCGATCTCCGTCCTGCCGCTCTCGTGCGTCTTCACACAGATGGTCCTCCTGCTTCTCCAGTGGTCTTTTTCCCCTTTAAAACCTGGTTTACAAGGCAGGGCTGTTGGATTTCGCCTGCCACGCTCTGAATCATTCCCTACAGGGCTGCAAGGCTGCTGTGAAAGTCTCACTCGACCCCGTGGTGGTGCCAGGGCATGGGGCACGCACTGGGAGCCTGGCTTTCCTCCCCTGGGGATGGCTTGCTCAGCACCTCACTGCAAAAGGGCTGCTTCTCATAGGGCCAGTGCTTGGGGGTTGTGAGTAGTGTGGCTCCCCAGGGCACTGACCTCTCAGAGCGATCAGGAACACTCCAAAGTACAGCCCTGGTGTGACTGAAGGATCTCACCCTCAGAGTTTAGTTCACTACTTTTAATCAGCTGGTCTCCAGGACCAGCTTCTTGGCTGGGAGCTGTGCACATGCCCAGCAGCACCAGTGCAGGTGATGAGCACAAGGTGCAGGTGGAAGCCTGGCTATAGGCTGTGAAAGCAGCTGCCAGGCACAGCATGGTGCTGGAGCTGGCCCTGCCCTATCTGTGCCAGGTGTGACCATGTTCAGATGCTGCTAAACACACCCAGGCTGTGCTGGCTCCAAGCAGACACCAGAGTGAGTGAATGAGTGAGCAAAGCTTTGAGCCTCAGGTGGACTCTGCACCCCAGCCCTCTGGAGAGCCTACCCTTGTTGTAGAGGGCTCCATCGAAGTAGTAGCTGCCGGTGTAGTAGCCTGTGGCGTGCTCGATCAGGTGCCGAGCCCAGGTGTTCCCAGCCCCAGGGAAGCTGGACAGGGCTACAAAGCCTTTGGACTTGGTGGCCAAGAACCTCCTGTCCGTGCAGCGAGTGTCTGTGAGCACAGAGGGTACAGAATCATAGAATCACAAAATGGTTCAGCTTGGAAGGGACCTCAGAGATCATCTCCTCCAACCTTCCCCACCATGGGCTGGGACACCTCTCAGCTAGACTCAGCTGCTCAAGGCCTCATCCAGCCTGGCCTTGAACGCCCTCAGGGAGGCAGCCACAGCCTCCCTGGGCAGCCTGTTCCAGAGTCTCACCACTCTGGTACTGAAGAACGTCTTCCTCAGCTCCAGTCTAACCCTGCTCTCCCTCAGCTTCAAACCATTCCCCCTTGTCCTGTCCCTAGACACTCTCATGAAAAGTCCCCCTGCAGCCTTCCTGTAGGATTCCTTCAGGTATTGGAAGACAGCTCTAAGGTCCTCCCAGTCTTCTCCAGGCTGAACATGCCCAGCTCCCTCAGCCTGTCCTCAGAGCAGAGGTGCTCCAGCCCTTGGATCATCTTTGTGGTCCTCCTCTGGGTCTCTCACTGTTAGCACTGTGACATTTACTAATTCCACTGACAGCTCTGTGGAGGGTTTATTGCTGCTTTTTTCTCTCTTACAAATACAGGATATCAATTCAAGTCCAGTTCTCTTGTCAGCTATGTCCCAAAATTAATGCAGCCAGAAGAGCCCAAAGAGCTTACCCTCAGAAGAGTTTTCTGCTGGTTTTGTGTGTGGCAAACCCCTGCACTCACCAGCAAGTTGTGATGCAAGCCCCTGGCTGCCCCTTTGCTAAGAGTTATGTCCCTGGCAGGTTGACTCCTCAGTGAAACCCTGACCATGCCATTACACCTGGAAATGGTGAGTTCTGAGAGGAGCTGGGCTTCAGCTACACCCCTGTGCTGCTGCTCCTCTCCCAGGGGCTGGGCAGCCAGCAGCCCACACTGCATTCCTCTCCCAGAGGGGTGAGACATCTGCTTCCCATCCCTAAATCCTACCCTTCTTTCTTAGTGTGCCAATAAAAACAAGGATAGGATGAGAACCAGTGCTGATACTCTGTGATGACTCAACAAGAAGCCAGGAAATAAATTAGGAATTACTCTCCTCATTCTTCAAAGCAGCCTCTGAATGAAACCATGGCTAGAAAGTTCCAGCATGGTCCAAGGGAGGTTGTCTTCTGCTACTACTGATCTACACAGATGTGGGAAGTAGTAGCAAGTTCATGAAAGCAGGTGTTCTTCTTGCATGATCTTTTCATGTGCTATTGTGGGCAGTCTACCTCTGAACTGGGAGATGGAGGGGGAGGAAAAAAGGGTGTTGAGTTCAAGCAGCAATTCAGAAAAGCACCAAATTAGTTTAATTTTAAGCCTGTGAGAAGTTTCACTCAACTCAGTGCACATCACTGCGTGGATCAAGTTGCTGGTGCCACCTAAGTGGTTTGCTGGATTGGAGCCTTACTCTCTGCTTTATTTTCTGGCTTTGAAAGATGCACATAGATGACTGTTTTAGAGGAAGATGGGCAGAGCAAAATGAGAGTCTGCAGAGCTGCCTTGGTGGCTGTGTGCCACAGGGACCAGGTGTGTGCAAGGAGCAGAACTGGAACCAGAGTGTGGGGTCCTCAGGGTGCTCCATAGCTCAGGGTGAGCCTGCCCAGGCTCTGCCCTGTCCCACCTGCACAGTCACTGCATTTCTGAGGCAAGGGGGTTGTGCTGCTCAATGAGAGAAGGGGAAGGTGCCCACCCATGAGCGAGGCTGGGGCCATACCTTGCACTGGTGTCTGATAGACTTGGCAGTACCCAGCCCGGCCGGCGCTGCAGAGCTGCCCGTCGGCACCGTGGCGCAGCGGGAAGCGCCCGGTGGGGTACCCACAGTAGCACTCCTGCCCCGGGATGACTGCCAAGGGAAACTCCTATGGAGGAGAGAAAATAAATCAGTGCATGGATGGCACAGCAGCAGCAGCAGCAGCCGCAGCCCAGGGGTGCTGCTGTGCAGACAGAAATCGATCTGTGCCCAGCCACTGGCAAGATCAAAGCTGAGCCTCAGCTCCTGCTTCTGCTGCTGCTGCCTCTGCACACAGCAGGCTCTTAACAGCTGGGCTTCAGACACAGGCCTTGGAAAGCTGGAGAATTCCCAACATTCTGGGTTTTTTCATTACTCATAATTTTATAATAGTCCTGCAGTGCTTAGCTCATAATTCCACCTGGAAAAACCTGTCCTTATTTACCCCCCAAAATGAGCCTTTTGAATTGGAGCATCTGTTAAACTTCCACTTCTCTTCCCCCAGACTGAGGGGGCAGCTGTTTGCCTTATGCAGTTGGTTTTAACAGAGGTTGTGTGAGGGAAACTTGCCCTTAAACGTGAAGAATTTAAGCCAAGAAGGAAATTCAGACCCAGCAACTGCTGCAAGCATGTTTAAAAATAGAAAGAAGCCAAGCCATGGCAGAAGGGTGTCTGCTAGCCTGACTTCTCCAAGGTCTGCAAAGCATGAATATGTGGAGTGGGGCTGATAGAGGGCCTGAGAGCTGCTCTGCACACTTCTGGAAAAACTCTTTAGGAAAATGCGATGCCAGGTCCTTCTGGCACACCCATCCTGAGGGATGAGGGCAGCCAGAGAGCTGCCCCTGAGGCAACAGGACAGCAGTACCCAATGCTGGGCTACAAGGTGGCTGTTCCTTGGGTTCCCAGTCCCCTGGCTCTCCCAGTGGCACTGGTGTGCAGGGCCTGCAGTGATAGGACAAGGGGCAATGGCTTCAAACTAGAGAAGAGCAGATTTAGGTTGGATGTTAGGAACAAGTTCTGCACCATGAGGGTGGTGGAACACTGCAACAGGTTGCCCAGGGAGGTGGTGCAAGATATTCAACCTGATCTAGTGGAGGATGTCCCTGCTGAGTGCAGAGGGGGTTGGACTGGATGAGCTTTGTAGGTCCCTTCCAGCCCAGCCCATTCTATGATTCTGTGACCAGCATGGCCACAGAACAGCTGAGGGACACTTGGGGCTCTTTCAGCACAGAACATCTACTTCCACCTATTCCATATCAACACTTTTTGCCTTTTAAAAGTCTTTCGGAGTCTGGGAGCACCTGACAGGACTGCTGAGCAGCTTATCTCTCACTCTTCCCCAGTGTTCCTCCTCTGATAAGGAGTCAAATCCAACACATGTGCCATCTGTGCCCAAACAGCCAACATTTGCTTAGTGAATGAGAGATGACATTGTCAGAAACTATTTACAGATTTGATCCAAGGGCAGAGTAGTTCTGTTCCAGCCTGCAAACAGAATTTTTTTCCTTTACAATGAAGCAGCCTTTCTCTGTTTGAGAAATTAATCAGCATCCTGGCCCTCAAACATAGCCTAGAATAAAAATGTACCTGGTGCCTCATGCCAAGTGGCACCTTCAGGCACATGGCTTTTCTGGAAGCCTGGAAGTTTTGTGAGGAGCCCTAAGGAACCCCTGCTTGTGCCTGGTGCTGGTGGCTCTGGTGCTCTTGGCTGGAACTGATGCATCTCTGGGCATTTACTCTGAGTTTTGTCCTTTAGAAACTCATTTACAAATTCAGAGCTGTAAGGCACTACTCTCTGCTGTTCCCTCAGCAGATTAAAATTTAAAATAAGGAAGGAGAAAAAAAAATAGAAGAAGAAGAAGAAAATATGTGGAAGGAGAACTGTTCTTACTTTCTTGGAGCAAAATTCAGAGCACATCTCCACCGTCAAATTGGGCTGCATCAAAGAGGCTGGGAAGGTGTCTGTTAAATTTTCTGGAGCTCTAAAACATCCTCGATAGATAACATTCCTCCCTGCAGGGATAGGAAATAGGTTTCTCTTGAGAAAAAACAATGCCCATAGTATCCTGCCTCTTTCACAAAGAACAATATTAGGTTCAGAAGCTAAAGGGGAAAAAAAAAAAGAATGAAATAAGTTTTATATCCCAAATGCTGTAGAAATAAGAGAAACAGAATCACAGAAGCCATGAGATCCACTAGAAAGATGTGGTGGAAAGCCTGTGGTATTGAAAGGAGCACAGGCCTTTAGCTTTGTGTGACCACTGAAAGCAGGGCTGCAGCAAAAGACTTTCAATTAAATTCCACCAGTGGAGGGCATTGCTATTGTCTGCAAGTCCCAGCTTTCTTTTGAAGACATGCTTCCCTCTGAAAGACTTCCAAAGCCCTGATAAAAATCGACAAAGCTTCCCATGATCTGTGCCAGAAAAGAAAAGGAATTCAAAGGAGTCCCAAAAGCCACCCCAGGGACTTGTCCTCCTGCCCAGCTGCTGGCTTGCTAGGCTGCCCCTCTCCTCTTCCCCTCGCTTTCTTTTCAGGCCAAGGGACTTTGCTGCTGCCTTCAAAATCTAAATCAGGCTTTTGTAAGCTGCTCAGGGAGAAGAGCTTCCTTCAAGTCCTTGGCAGCAGCCTCTGATCTCACCTGCTCCTGTATAAACACCACTGAGCTTGCCAGAATTGCTCTGTTTTGTGCATCACTGTGACTGAAGCCAGGATTTGGCCCAAATACTCGTTCCAAGCAGCAACACAATTTTCCTTCCTGCTTAAAGGAGAAATGTCCCCTGCCAGAGCCAATCGAGCCCCAGAGCCACCATGGAACTCACTGCCCCAGGTGGGGCTGTGCATTGGCATCAGGTATGATGAACTAATAATGGTAATGAGGAGAACAATCTGGTGTGGCTGATTAGGAAAGGACAAAGCCTGTGTGTTGCAGGACACTTCTGAGGACTTTGTGGGCTCTAGGAAAGTGGAAAATGCCTTCACTTCATGCCTCTGTACTAGCTCTCTGCTGCTAGGATTTGCTTAGCATGACCAGCAGGGAGAAAGGTGGAGTGGGGGATGAAGTTGGGTCTTCTGAGTCCTGGTCCACAGCCACTGGCTACCTTAAACCACTCACCAGAACTGCTGTGGGAAACAGTAGTTGACAGATGACAGGGGAGAAGCAGGGCAGCTTGGAAAGAAAAATTTGGTTCTGCATAAATTTCTTGGCAGAAGGGCCCAGATTCTCCATTGGGAGCCAGCACCAATCTAAGGAGGAACAGCTTGTGGTGCCCAGGGAGCCAGGCTGGGAAGGGAGAGGTGAAGGATGGAGAGAGGAACTGGCAAACCCATGGCTGGGAAGGTTTAAATGGAGATGCCACAGGATCTGCTCTGGGAAAGTTCAGGTGGAGATGCCACTGGATCTGCTCTGGGAAAGTTCAAGTGGAGATACCACAGGATCTGCTCTGGGAAGGTTCAAGTGGAGGTGCCACAGGATCTGCTCTGGGAAGGTTCAAGTGGAGGTGCCACTGGATCTGCTCTGCACAAGCAGAAGCCTTAGTGAGCTCTGCTCTCTGTACTGCACAGAGTTAAGTCAGAGATGCTGCTGCAGGTCCAGAGTTACTTTCCAACACTCTTGTTCATCATGATTAATGCTTCTGTTGGTCCCTCAGCCAGCTTGTGTCAGTGGGATTCTTCAAACAGTCGAAAATCAGGTGTTACAAAAAGCAAACAAAATACTAATCTAGCTCCAGGCTAGATTAATTTGATGACTAATTCATTAATACTTGAGGAAAAAAAAAAAGTGCAGCCTTTTCCTGTGCAACATGGATATAGATTTTATGCTGAAGACTTAAACAGTGATGCATGTCCTGGGAAACCTGCCAACGTGCCTGTCAGCCTGACACTAGCAATTTAGGTCTGTGTACCTTTGATATATAATTTATATGTAGGTAGGTGGATTTTTGTACAAACCTTGACTTGTCTTTAAGAAGAAATGAAGTACCATCAATACTGGCACAGCCTAAGGTCTTGGTGCTGCTTCTCAGCAAATAACATCTGTAAAGTCTGGTGAGCCTGCCAAAAGTAAAGGCTGCTCAGCTGCTTAGATATTTTATGTGCTTTGTGTTGGCCCAAAGCTTTATCTCCCATGGTAGCTAATTGAAGGACAAGCAGAAGAAGTGTTGTCATCTACAGATGAAAGAAAAATCCCAGCTGTCACTAGGAGTCCTTGGAAGAGCAGAACTCTGTAGTGCAACTTCTCTCACTTAGGACTGAGTTTGGTGTGCCTCTCTCTTTGGCCTCTCCCTTTGGCCTCTCCCGGCTCTCCTGCTGCAGTCACACAGAACTGGCTTTGCCTAGGGTCATCCCCAAGCCCAGGGTGGCATCGATACAAGGTCCTCTCTGCCCTCCCACCACAAGGCACCCACTCTCAGGGTTGTTTCTTGAACGCAGGCAGGTTTGTCCCTCTGCAGTGGAAGCAAAAGGCGGCAGACTTGCAGCTGAAATTCTGCTGCTGTTGCAGGCACTGCACTGTGTTTTGTTTCCTGCGCGGTGACACGTTGCAGCCCCAAGGCAGCGCTGCTATTTCAGGGAGGGAGCCAGGGAGCAGACCAGCAGCAAACGGACACTGTGCCCCACGGGCACCTTCGTCCTTTGCTCTTCCCAACTCCGGTGACAAAGGGCGCGGGATGAGGCGCTGGGCTAGCCCGCACCGCCACGGCACCTCCCCGCGGGGACACGGCACTGCTCCCCGGGGGACAGCGGCAGCCTCCCTCCGGCAGCCTCCCTCCGCCCGCCCGCCCACTTACGTCTCCTGGCCGCTGCCCGCAGCTCCTCCACCCT
Organism: Indicator indicator; assembly: GCF_027791375.1. Taxonomy (NCBI): domain Eukaryota; kingdom Metazoa; phylum Chordata; class Aves; order Piciformes; family Indicatoridae; genus Indicator; species Indicator indicator. Next base: position 2,089,160 of record NC_072039.1, on the reverse strand, counting down.
GTAGACCGAGAGCCGGTTGACCCCTCCGCAGACGGAGCCCTTCTCGCCCTTGCATTCGCTGTTGCACTCCTCCGGCTTGGCCGCGCTGGCCGGCAGCTGGTTCCCGCAGTAGCATTCGGCTCCGTACGCCAGCCCCGCCAAGGCGTACGCCCTGCGGGAGCAAAGCCAGACACCGTTGGCATGGCTGCCCTCTCTGTCCCCCAGTTTACACCCAGCAAAGGCAGGAGCCTGTCCCGGTGTGTGGCTCCAGACACGGCCAGCCCTGGGGACCAGCGTGGCCTCCTCCGGGGCAGGCTTGTGCCCTTCCTGTCTTCGCCCACCCAGTGCCACAGCCACTGTCGATGGAGGTGACAGCCAGAGCCACCCCTTTGGGTCTGGAAACTAGCTAGACTGGTTTAGAGTAACAGAGAAGAAAATCCCCTCCCAGACGTTCTGTTAATTGGGCATTTTGGATCCAGACAGGCCATTGCCAAATGCTCCAGCCAAGGCAGAGCCACTGCTGGAACAGCAGGCACAGGGCACTCTCCCCCCACCCACCGCTGCCTCCCTGCCTCCATGCCAGCTCCAGGAGCAGGCACCACAGGCTGCCAGTGCCTCCTGCGACCAAAGACTTGGGCTAGAGGGCAACAGCTGACAAATATCTAACAAAATAGTCATTTTTGCTTAGTGCAACCTGTTGTGTATCAGAGCAGCAGTGAAACAGTGACTTTGAGCCAGGCAGCAGAGCTATGCCATGCCTGAAGGTATCAGATAATCACTGCTTTTGCAGATGCTCTGTGTTTAACCTGTGCATGCTTTTGCCAGTCCTAATTCCATTGCACTTGTTGTCAGAGATGAGAAAACATGCAGTAGAAGAAATACCACTCACCTCTCAGCACAAGCTTCCTGGCAGTGGGACACTGTCATCTTCCTTAAGTCGTAGAACACAGCTCCCTTCAGCGTCCTCTCCCTCGAGTCATCGCTGAAGCATCCCACATAGGTGCCTGTGTGCATGCCAGACCAGGGTTAGGCAACAGAGATGGGGAGAGGGGAAACCACCCAGCAGCCATCCAGTGCCCTATGTCTCAAGCAAAGCTCTACTAGGTCTGCCAGAACCTGCCAGGATCCCAGGGTCCTGCTGCCCTGCAGACCTGTCTGTGGGACCACACCTCTGTAGGTGCTGTTGAAGGGGCAAGCTCAAAGATCCACTGGAAGTGAGCAGAAAGAAAATCAGACTCAGCTCTTTGCCTGGGTTATTGGAGGCACTCCTGCCTTTGCAGAGCCTGCAGCTACCCTGGAGCCCCCATTTCAGCTCCATCTTTTTGGTGGAGGATTTCTGAGGTGAAGGAGGAGAGAGCCTTCCACAGGTAAAGGAGGAGGGAGCCTTCCACACAGAATAAACTTGGAGAAATCTGCTTGGATTTCTCCCAAGTTTTCCTGAAAATCTCTGGTTGATAATGAGCTGATGCAAGAGAAATATTTTACACAATCAATTTTCTGTGGGTATGAGGAGTTCTATTAAAGCTATAATGGAAAGATAACTTCAGTCTTAAGTAGGCAGCACTCTGCAGCTATCACATTGATCTCTCCCTCTCTCTCTCCAGTGCAAATGACTCTCTTAAAATATGTTGTGCTTTACTTAGCATATGAAAGATAAATATTTCCCTTAGACTGCATCCTGTGTTAGGCCTCCCTTTTTTTTTTTTGTTTTGTCTTGTTTTTGTTGTCATGAACAAAATACTCTAAAGAAAAAACCCCAGCCCATTTTTTTTAATATGTTTGGAAGGATGATGTGGAGTCCCCACTGCTATACAGCAGTTGAGTGTATATGAGTACATTTTATCATTAAAATATGAAGGAAGAAAGGAAATTTGATTTTAGAGAGTAGCAGTACTGAGATGATAACACAAGGAAATGAAATAACGAGCTGTGGACAGGAAGAGAGCATAATGAAAAATGAAAATCTAAAGCATTGTATTAACAGGAAAATAATCCACAGGGAAAAAAAGAAACTTCAAGCCATTTGGGGAGAGATTTTTGGAGGCAGGCTAATAAATCAAACATTTAAGTGGTACAAACACAACAGCAGATCTCAAGACCTGCTCACTGGTAATGTGCAAACATGCAATTAGAAGATTCCCAAGCTGTGAATGCACACCCACAGCACACTGCTAAGGAGATGGGAGTCCCACACCTGCAGATCCTACTGGAGGCTTCCCATGTGGATGCTTTGATTCAAACCAGTAGCAGCAGCAAACTCAATGTGTGGGGCCAGAGGGTCTGAGCTGGGAGGCAGGGGCAGCCCAGCTGGCACACCAGCGTCACCCTGCTCCCAGCATCCCTCCCACGCTGCTGCCAGCCCTGCAGCATCTCATAGGCGTCCTCCTGTGAGGACTGTCCCAAACTGCCAGTGCTGCTGGAGCCTCTGCAGGGTGGAGATGTGACTCTCAGCACATCCCATCGTGTGCCCTGCTTTACCACCTGGAGAAGAGCAGCCTGAGAGGGGATCTTATAAATGCATACAATGATCTGTAGGGTGGAGGTCATGAGGATGAGGCCAGACTCTGTTCAGTGATGCCCAGTGACAGGACAAGGGACAAGAGGGACAAACAAGAACCTGGGAGGTTCTCTGTGAGCAGGAAGAGAAAATTCTTTGCTGTCAGGGTGCTGGAGCCCTGGAGCAGGCTGCCCACAAGTCTCCTTCTCTGGAGAGATTCCAGCCCCCCCAGGCCATTGTGATCCTGGGCAAGCTGCTGTGGGTGCCCTGCTTTAGCAGGAGGGCTTGGACTGGATGATCCTCAGAGGTCCCTTCCAACCCCACTGCATGATTCTGTGATTCTATTCTATGATCACATTGCTCTCCCTCATAACCCCCTTGCATCTCCCCAGACCCTCCTTGTCAACATCCCCCAGTGGGCAGCTGAGACCAGGGTGTCTGCTGAGTGAAGCAGCAGCGCCTGGTGAGAGCTGGCAGTGTCTGTGTCCAGCCCTTCCCAGTGGGGCCAGGGATAGGAATAGTGACAGAACCCTTCCCCAGGGCTTTCTGCTTCCCTACACCAGACTGAGTCACATGTTTCATGCTTGTCCAGGGGCTGTTCTTCAGCTCTGAGCACCCAGGCTATGTGCTAGAGGCATGCCATGAAATGCAGTGGGGTTCTCTGGGGGACATCTGCACTTTGCAGCCTGTCTCCTCTGCCACCAGAACCTGCTATTGATGGGATGTTATGAAGTGCCAGTGGAGCACTCTTGAGAAGTTCCAGCTTGGTGCTTCGGGTAGCTCCAGCAGTTAGGGTTTGCCTGATTCATGCTATATGACTCATCTTCCACACACCATCTCTCACCCTCTTGTTCCCATTTCTGATAATTCCCTCAGTAGGAGGCAAGAGCTGGCACCCATTTTGTGGGATTTTTGCAGAAGGTGCCCCTTTGTTTGGGTAAATTTATTCAACAAACTAAAGAGCAGCTTAGCCATGTGGTGTCTAGTCATCCAGATCCCATTCCTTTCTCACTCTCAGTGGAACTTCTCAAAGAACAATTCTTCTAAGAGGCAAGGGATCAAAGATTGCAAGCTATGGTTTGATGCTGCAGCCCTGAGAGCAGAGTCAGTCACCTAGCTTGAATCCTGATGCTGTGTTGGGCTCCTCAAGGGGGCTTCTCTTTGATCCAAGAGGATTGCATGGCCCACACCTTGTCTCCCTAAGGACAGTGGTCACAGAGGGCAGGGCAGGGACAGCAAATGTGTTTGCAATAGCAGAATTTAGTACGGAAAGCTTTAGCAGCAAAGAGGCACTTTGGGATCTCAGATATGCTGTGGTTTTGGATGGTTCATTTAATAAACCCCACTTTGAAAGTGTTCCCTGCTCTGAGAAAGAAAATCAATTAATCACTGTTCATCTCTGCCTGCTTGAAGAGAAAATAATTCAAATTAGGGAGACGTATTTCACTGTCTGGGCTTCCACTAAATCAATACCAACACTTCTGTGGAGGAAGTTACAGCTCAGGGAAGTCAGGAGTGGGCTTTGGGCTGTGCAGACACATAGGAAGAGGTTTGAAACGGGGCAGGGGTCCGTCCCTTACCTTTGTGCTCAGCAGTGTGCTTCATTGCTTTAAAGCCCACTGTCTGCATGGGCTCCTGGTCGCTGATGAACCTGTGAAACCACCTCCTCCTCAGCTGCCTGAGCTCCACGTTGCGGGACACGAGCCACCGCGGGCTGTGCCACTGCTCCAGGGCTGGCTCCTGCAGCGTGTCCATGCCCACCAGCAGCCTGGCCCCGTGCCGGGGGTTCTGCAGTGTCCTGGGCTCTAGCATGCCAACCCCGGCCGTCCCGTCCAGCACCGGCAGGGCCTGACTCGCAGAGGTCCCACGTGAACCTTGCTGGATCACCAGGCGGGTCCGCTGCAGCAGCAGCAGGCTGCCAGCCATCAGGTAAGCTGCTGTGAGGAAGAAGAGCAGGAACTGGGTCCGACGGAGAAACTTCTGGAGCCTGAAGAAAGCTTTGGCCATGCCCTTGCTGAACCCAGGCCCTTCACGCCTCCCGACAGGCCCCTGGATCTCCTCCCATAAGTTCAGCCCATCCCTTTGGTGCCTTCTTCCCGGCTGGTGGTGGCAGAGAGAGGAGCTGGCGTGGCGCTGGCGCTGGCCTCAGGCGCCCGGCTGGCCGCAGGGCTCCAGGCGCTCCCATGGCGATGCCATCCTCGTGCTCTGCCCAGCAGCGATGCTGACACCTGCAATGCCAAGGGGGGAGGTTGGCTCACACCCAAAGAGAACATAGCCCTCAGCAGGACGACCTTCCCACACCCATCCCCCAGCTTCTGCAGCTGAGCAGTTCTCCATCTGTTGTTTCCAGTGATGCCCTTTAGAAACTCTAATCCAATGGGAATGATTGATGAAGCAGAAGCCAGTTTCAGATCTTCAGCCTTACTTCCCCCTCCCCCCACCTTTTTTTTTTCTGTTTTTCCTTTCTTTTAACTTGGAACACACAAGAAATACCTTGATGATGAGGTTATTTCTCTTGGGATGCTCAGGAGAAAAAGTTGTTTCATCTGTCAATAGTCAACATCTCCATCCTTTGCTAGTGGCTGGAACAGGCAGCCACACTGCAGGCATCTTTTGGGGAAAGTATTAGCAAATTCCTTCCTTTCAGCTGAACAGTAGCTAAGCTACCAATGCAGATCAGAAGGAAACAGCAGAGTGAGTGTGTGGGGAAGAAAGGAACTGCATCAGCTCACAATAGCTAATAATTGTTAATCGCTTTGCAGCACAATCAAGTCAGGCTTTGTGCTGGGAGGGTATCTGGGGATCCTGAACTGACAGAGGTGCTGTCCCTGTTGCTTTAAAGGAAACCACAGACCCTTGCTGTTTGGTTTAGTAGATTTCTGTTGCCAAACATTGAGGTGAGGATGTGCAGGGACAAAAGCCAGCAAATGTGTGACAGAAGTTAATTTCAAGTTTCCTCAGCCATCTCTTGACTGCTTCTGAGCTTTGCAGAGCTCAGTTGTGCTGATGTATGCCATGATGGGATTGTCCGGACAAGAAAAGCTCCTTTGTGCTCTAGGGAACCTTTAACCTCCTGCAGCAAATAAAAGCTGGCATCTCCCCATAAGTTCCTGTTTTCCCAGTCAATCACTTCTCTGTGGAGCCAGACAAGCGTGGAGAAAAGATGCAGAGCTTTCCAGAAAAGAAAATATTATGGCTCTTGCTTAGCTTTGCAGTTGGGGCACACTCTTGAAATCCCCAGTCCTGGCAAAGAGACATCTGTGCCCTGCATCTCTGGCTGAAGTATCTGATGTAGTTTTGTGGATATTCACCAATGCCTCCCTCTTAAATAGATGCTACCAATTAAGTCCCCTTGTCCTGTAGTTGTGCAGCTTCTTTCTACCTTAAGCAACAATCCAAACCAAAGCTCAAAAACTTCTAGGCTAAAAATGTATTAAAGTTCAGCCGGGTCTTGGTCAGCTGAGCTCAAATTCCTTACAGCTTCGGTTGCCCAACGGGGCTGGCACAAGGCTGGGTGGTCTTGAGGACCTGATTTAGGTGCTTTTAAAATATTCTTTTGCTAAAGCTCATGTATGCTGCTTCCAATTGTACAGGACTGAGGAATATCCAAAGCTATTCTGTGTGCCCATCTCTACATTCTCCAAGAACTTGGGGGAGCAAGCAGGTGCCAAGGGTACGAGGCTTTGGCACGCTGCAGGAAATGAAGGAGACTTCCCCTGCTGCAGAAGACAACACAGCTCCCTTCTGCTCAGCTCCAAAGCCAAAGGAAATGCATTGATTTACACCAGCTGGAGAGCTGACCCTGAAAAGTTAAATTATTGAAAAATCTCTGATCAATGTTGTGAGAGATCAGGAATTACAGCAAAAGGGTCAGAAGTAGCTCGGCAGATGAACAGTGAATTAGTCATAATTAGATAGTGCAGGTTGTTACTGTGCTGATTTATCTGGAGAAGTTCTGTCTGTCACACAGGTACTGTCTGCCTCACCAGCTGGTCCCACCATGGGCTGCTGGCAATCTGAGCTACTCCCAAAGGAGTCCAGCCTAGAAGAAAGATGGGGGGGGAGAGTGCAGCCATTCCAGGTGCTGACCAGACAGTGACCGAGGTGAGGCTTGGCAAGCAAGGAGGCAGCCACATGCCTCCGTGGCTCATGCCCAAGGATGCTGCTGGAGTTGTCCCCTGTGATGCAGAGGGATGCTCCCTCTAAAATGCTGCTGCAGTGCCTGGTTGCTGAGGTGATGATTGCAGTCACACAGACGCTCAAAGTTTAAGGCTTTTCTCCACTGCACCCTGTGACAGGACAAGGGGTAATGGATATAAACTCCAGCACAGGAGGTTCCAGCTCAACATGAGGAGGAACTTCTGCACTGTGAGGGTCACAGAGCACTGGAACAGGCTGCCCAGAGAGGTTGTGGAGTCTCCTTCTCTGGAGCCTTTCCAGCCCCATCTGGATGTGTTCCTGTGTGACCTGTGCTGGATTCCATGGTTCTGCTCTGGCAGGGGGGTTGGACTCAATGATCTTCGGAGGTCCCTTCCAACCCCTAACATCCTGTGATCCTATCATTTTTCCCCCCTACCAGCAAGATGAGGCTAGGTAACTTGATCAGACTTGCAGTCATCTTTGCCCAGCTGTAACTCAGGGTTTCACAGCTCTTTGGGTGTGCTCACAAAGTGATCAAGTCACAACATTAAGAGGCACTTTGAGCCAGAGCTCTCCAGTGTGTCCAGATCACTTGCCTGGGAAAAGCCACAGTGCTGCAGCAGCAGGACCCTTCCAGTGTCGCTCCCCAGCAATGTTCAGAGCCACAGCTTGGCTGGAGAAGGCCATCCATGTGTAGCTGAGCTTGGGTGTTATGCCTGAAACTACAGCAGGGACCCTCCCAGTGCCACTGTGTGCTCAAGCAGATCTCAGTTGGTTTCTCTGTGATTGCAGCGATGTGAAGTGCAGCAGCTTCAAGCTGCATCTCCTCCATCAAGGGGTCTGCTGCTTGCCTGGGCAGGGTGTGGTGATACCTCCTGGTGCCAGGAGGGCCAGGTCTAGCCACTGCCTGCCCATACAATGCCTGTGCAGGGTGCAAGGTGCTGCCTCCTGTGTTGACAGGATGAAACCCCTGCTGTGCACAGGGGAACTGCCCAAGATACCTGACCCCATTTAAGTATGCAGCAGGCTTGGCATCCAAACACCAAGAACCATTTGAGATCTGCCCAGTGTCTGTCTTAGCTGTTTACCAGGGAGAAGCTGCCTCTGGGTCTCTAAAGGGTAACTTTGCCTTCGGCCAGTGGCTGGAAAAGTTTGAGCAAGGCAGTTTTACTGCAGTCAATATGACAGATATAAATTACCTCCAGATGCATTCACCCTCAGTGCAGTTGCCATGACAGTACATTGTAGTAAGAACCAACCAAATAAATAAGCAGCCTCTCCACCCACAGCAACTGCTGCAAATCTGCAACTCAAGAATTAAATGTTGCTTTTTAGTAGGGGAGAAATAGCAGAGTGCTGCTGCCATTAAAAAAAAAATTAATTTTTTTCCCCCCCATAAACTGCTTATTGCAGCATCATCAAAGTATGCCTAAAAGAATCAAAGTGCATCACTTCTGGTGCTGATGTTCAAAAGAAAAGAGTAAGGAGGATACAAACTAATATCTGGGGATGGAAAATGTAGCATTGGTCCTTTTCACACGTTTCACTTGAAATGAATGCAGTGAAATGGAAAGGAAAGGGAAGTCAGTCTTCTGTTCCTGTTTATCAGTTCTCACAGCCAAAGGCTTTTTAGGTCTGTATTAATTAAGAGTTGAGTTAGTGAAGTGATAAAATGATCATTGAAAGGAGTTTGAGGTGGGCAATGAGGGCTGTTCAACAGCACAGAAGGCCTCCAGGTGAAGAGAACAAGGAAAAGGTTAGCACTGCAACCAAAGAAAAAGAGAATCATTGGCACTGGGGAGCTTCACTTCTTCACTTCTTCAGGTTGCCCAGGGAGGTGGTGGGTTGCCCAGGGAGGTGGTTGAGGCCCCTTCCCTGGAGATATTCAAGGTAAGACTTGATGAGGCCCTGTGCAACCTGGTCTAGTTGTGGATGTCCCTGGTGAGTGCAGGGGAGGTTGGACTGGATGACCTTTGGAGGTCCCTTCTGGCCTGGACCATTCTATGATTCTATGATTCTCACTGTCTCTGCAAAGCCAACATCTTAGAAGAAAGATCCCTCTGACTCTGGCATGCCTTGATCACCAGGGGCTTTGCTGGCTGTAGCCAAGTTTCCAGACCAGTGTCCCAGTGCTGGGGCATCCTCCCGAGCACTGCTGCAGGGAGTTTTTGTTCACTTGGTCTGTCAGGATTCAGGATTCATTGAGAAGTTGTTATAAGGAAGAGCAAACGAGTACCTTGCTCCCAAAAGGGTCTCACAAAGTGGGACAGAGGTCAGACCAGGCAGCTGCATCAAGAGAGGTGTAAAGAGAAACAGAAGGACAATTGTAAAGTTCTTGGCAATTAACTCTTCTAGCTAAGGAGCAGCTACAGAGTTTCAAGGGAAGACTGAATACTTTCAGTGATGCTCTGAAAGCTGGGAAAGGCTAAAGACAGCAAAGATCAGCCCCTGACTTGCAGGTGGAGAGTTGTTCAGTTGAGGGCTGTCCTTTCATAGGCTGCTCAGTGCAAAACCTTAGGGCAGCACCGCAGGGATGGCTGCAGCTCATCAAGAGCTAATCTTATCTGCAGGATTTTGCAAATTCAGAGTTCTTGGCACAGGAGCAGGACTGTTTTCTATTGTAAACTGAAGGGAACTGGACTCACAAACACTATTTTTAGAAAAAACTCATCCTTCTTCCATGTTTCTCTTCTCTTTTGTCAGCTCTCTTTGAGGACAAACATCAGTTAGGACCTAGCTGAAGGACTTGGCTTGCAGCCTTCCTTTTGGATACAAGCTGCCATTTTCTTCAGGCTGTTTGGGAAGTCCAAGCCAGCATCATGCTGCATGAATGAACATAGTAAAATTCTTGAGAAGCTGCACATTTTGTGTTGGGACCTTGTCAAATATGTGCAGTTCCCCTCACTGGGATGGCTAAAAGCATCCTGAGTAACCCAGAGTATCTGCAAAGGTCTGTCCTGGGATGGCCAAGAGCAAGATCTGGCTTTACTGAGACTGAGAGAGTTGGGGTTGTTCAGTCTGGAGAAGAGAAGGCTCTGAGGAGACCTTATTGTGGCCTTCCAGTATCTGAAGGGGACTTACAAGAAAGCTGGGCAGGGACTTTTTAGGGTGTCAGGGAGTGATAGGACTGGGGGGGATGGATCCAAGCTAGAGGAGGGGAGATTTAGATTAGATGTCAGGAAGAAATTCTTCCCCATGAGGGTGGTGAGACACTGGCACAGGTTGCCCAGGGAGGTGGTGGAAGCCTCATCCCTGGAGGTTTTTAAGGCCAGGCTGGATGTGGCTCTGAGCAACCTGATCTAGTGTGAGGTGTCCGTGCCCATGGCAGGGGATTGGGACTGGATGATCCTTGAAGTCCTTTCCAACCCTGACAATTCTGTGATTTTTACTGTCTGGGCTTTCAGAAGCACTTCTTCCAACGTGAAAAGTTTTCCTTGCTAGAGGATAGGTCTGTGCCAACTCTCTGCACCGACCCCCTCACGAGCAATTCCTTCCTGACACAGTGTTGCTCTGAGTGTCACTGCAAGCACAACACAAGCTCTGCCAACACACCAGAGCTGAGGCAGAAGCACCACAGTTCCTCCACATACTGCAGCTTGAGATCTTTCCAGCAAGTTTACCATTGCTTGGTACAAAGGTGCTTGCTATGAGATGTAATCAGGCTGCAGGGTTATCTTTGATGCTGATACTGGGTTAAAGCTGTTAAATAATGGTGAACTGTGATAAATATAGCAGGAAAAAAAAGGTCTTCATGGATAGCAGAAAGATGGAGAAGAACTCTGTAGTCCATGAACTAGTCAGATCAAGTTGCAAATACCCAAGTTAGAAGTATAGGTGATAGCCACTGTGTGGAGTCTGAGGGGGTTGACAGCTGACAGGTAACTCAGCTTTGGAAGTGAAAGGGATTGGCAGAGAACAGAGCTGCAGCCTGAGGCTGGAGAGTCAGTGCCAACTTGTGCCAATTTGGTCACAGCAGTGCTTTGCATTATATTTTTTTTTCTTGGAGGCCAATTTTGCAGCACAGGTAGGTGTAGAACTAGGCAACAATTCAGTTGGAGAATGCAGAAGCCTATGGTGAGGGATGCAGAGGAGTCTGCAGGAGGCAGCTGGCCCAGGAAGGTTTTGTGAGACTGAGTGCTGACTTGGAAAGTGTTCAGTGGTGTGTAATGAAGCACACCATGGTGACAGGGCATCTCTCCCATTAACTCCACCCTTTATACCTAGCTCAGTGACAAAGTAATGATCAGGAGGACTGACTAAGCCACTCTGGATGGAGACCTGCACATACCTGCATTTTCTATATGTGTAGACGCATTCTGTACAGACAGGGATGGGTGCTCTAAAGGTAACCTGCAATCTGCTGTCACCATCCCCTGACACGCTGAGCCCTATCAGCAAACTGCATCCTTGATCTTAGAAAGTGTTTTGATCAATAATAAACCATTTGTGCATAATGTAGATCCCTTTGATATTAAGAACTGAACCACCCAGCAAATGATGCCTTATCTGAGATTCCTCAAAAGCCCAGCATGGTTCTGTGGCCAGAGGCTGAACTTTTGCAAGAGACTGTTGTAAAAAATGTACCAGGGATTGGTTTCTGCCTCAGCCCATGGTAGCCAGGGATCCCTTCCTGCGTGCCAGGAAACCCACTGGGATTAAAATGCCACACAGATCTGCACCTAAATCACAGGTATTTTAAACACCTCTCTCACAAACCCTTCAGCACCCCTATTCCTGCAGCACCCAGCTGTGTTTATCCAGCAGGATGCACCTCGGGGGCAGCGCAGGGCAGCGGGCACCCTGCCTGCCCAGCTTGTGCCACACACTCCCGCCTCGTCGCTGCGACTCTCCGAATGCGGTGCTTGGGGTTGGGGGTCTCGCCGAGGGGGCACCTCCCGAGCAGACCCCAGCCGGGGGAAGCAGCGCGGCCGAGCTGCCGAGGGTGCGCGCAATGGATCCGGCCCCGCTCGGGCTGCGGCGGGAGGCGATGCCCAGTACCAGCCGCTGACTAAAAGTTGTCTGGCGATGCTGTCAGAGCCGGCTGACAAACAGCCTGCAGCGGCGGATCGTGCGAGGAAAGAGGAGGAAAGAGAAGCAAACTCACCGTTCCGTCACGGCCGAGGAGCTCCCGCTGCAGCCAGGCACAGCCCCAGACAGTCCAGCGCGGCGCGGCAGCGGCTGCAGCGCATCTCCGGCGCCGGTAAATCCGCTCCCTGCCCTTCCCGCTGATCCTCCTGCTGCCTCCCGGCTCCAGCGCACAGCCCCAGTCCCGCCGGGATCGTCCCTGCCGCCGATGTCTACAGACCTGCCCGGCCCCGCACACGCTCCCGGCTCCCCGGTGCCCGCGGCTCAGCGCGGCGGGGCGCGGGGGTCCTGCGCCGTGCGGGGGCTGCCGGGGGGGCCTCGCTCCATGGCCGCCAGCTGCCCCGGCGCTGCCGAGTGCCCGGCCCGGGCGCACACTCGCCTTGCGTGAGGCTCCGGTTGGTGCAGCGGAGCTGGTCCGTTACCGACTGCCGGGCGGGAGGGCTCCGCCGCCGCTTCCCGAGCGCTACGCTCGCCCTGGCGCACGGCGCGGCCCCGGCTGGGGGCGGAGCGGCGGCGGGAGGCCCCGGTGCGATTAGCAGAGAGGCTGCTCCCGGGGCGCTATCGCCGAGTCGCTTCCCAGTGGGGGCAGAGCTCTCGGGAGCCGCGCCTCGGAATGCGCGAACCCTTCCCAAGGGCCAGGGGGGCCCGGGAGAGAGAGGCTCCCGCAGCCTCCCGCCACCAGCTCGGAGATTTCGGGCAGCAAATTGTTATTCCGGGCACAGGTGGAGAGAAGTAAATTATTTATAAATGCCAGAGCTGAAAGGCGGTTTGCTCGGTGTCCTCAGCCTGTGCTGCGCTGCTCTCTCTGTGCTGCTCCACTCTGCTCTCTGCTCTGCTTTGCTGCTTCGCTGCAGCCACGGACTCCTCTCTGCTGCTGCTTCATGCGGAGATTGACCTGTTTGTAATGATTCTTTATTATGCTTTACCATCTGCATTTAAATGGCAGTAGGCTGCCCACTGGGAGCTCCGCGTGGTTTTGAGGCACCCCATTGCCTTTCCCTCTCTGATGCCTGAGGCAGTTGGTCTCTTGGAGACAAAATCGCATGCAGTTGTGGGGACCCTGGTTTGCCTCCTGCGCTGAGGAGGGGGAGGTCAGCAGCGTCAGAGCCAGCCCCTGCCTGGCTCTCAGGAAGCAGCACTAGGTTTTCGCTTGGGTCTGAGAGGAAAGAAGGAATTCGGATGCCAGGTGGGGACTGACCGTGTTTCCCTCCTCTGCTGCACAGTGGGGCTCTCCATACAGAGAAACCACCAGGCAGTGCTAACCAGGGCTTGAGTTACACGTGGCCTTCCCATCTCCACCTCGTGTAAAAGAAGACCTGTTGGTTCATTTCAGACCTCTACAGACGTGCTGGTGAATTTCACAGTCCCCTAGTCACGAAGCAGACCTGTGTTAGAGATGGAGACGAGCTGGAGACCACCAGGACAGATGCCAAAGCCATCTGACTTGTCACCACCTGGCAAAACAATAGCACAGCAGTGCTGGAAATGTTCAAACTTTACCTGGTGCCAACATTAAGGGATGGCTTTTGCCACCATAATGACAACTGCAAATCCATTCATCCACGAGATATGCCTGTCTTTGTCTAGCAGAAAGGAAATTGCAGTTCCTGGCAGAAGATCCTTCTATCAACAGTTTTGCAGTGGCTGCAAATAGTTTTCCTAATAGGATCCAGGAAAGAAACTTAAAGAGTTGCAGCACTGACATAATCCTGAAGATCCTTAGTAAGAGGTGAAAATGAGCAGCTAAAATCTTTTTGCTCTTAACAAATTTTTTTTCCTGGGACTTAATGTATTGGCAAGGCTGCAATTACACAGCAATTCCATGAATTTTGGTGACGAGAGAACCTTCAGCCTTAGCAATGTGACATTCAAACTGTAAAACACTGATCTCAGGGTTGTGTTTGCATCCTGAGAGGTTGTGTCCCCTTTAGATTGCAGCCCACCCAACCCTTACGAGTGCACACAGCTTTAAGGCTGCAAAACTCAGAAATTCATTTAATCTGACTGAAATGAAATTAATCAAATGTTTAATGTAATGACATCTTTAAATGTGATGCTGGGTTGGGGCCTAAGTCGATAGAATTACAGTGATGGGCCCAGGTGAAGCAGTGGCAGAAATGAGCAGCATGATCGGGGGAAAGAAATGCTGAGAATCTACCAAAATGCCCCAAAAAGCCCCAAAAAGCCCCAAACTTGGGGTTTGCTCTGCAGTGTGTGCCCAGGATGCTGATGGCTCAGCAAGAAACTGTGAAGACAAAGCTCCCTGCCCAGTGTTGTGGCAGCAATGGACCCTTCCATGGCTCCAAGAGTGGCCTGGGGGGTGGCTGAGCTCCACTGGGAGCTGGGGCAGTGCCATAGGGCAGCTGGGCTGGGAGGGTGCCCACAAGCTCAGCTCTGCAGCTGCTGGGCAGCTTCTGAAGGCACTGGCAGACCTGCATGGCACAGAGAGTGCACCCAGGGAGGTGCTGGCACCTTGATGCATGATCTGCTTTCATGGGTTTGACCTGAAAGCAGCCACTGCCCTGCAGGGGCTTAGAGGAGCTCTGCCTTGGTTTCTGTGCTCAGGCAGAGCCCAGGCTGCCAGGTTTTACCCTGCTGTGCTGAGCTCCCTTCGGTGCCAGCTGTGTCCGGAGTGTTGTGGATAAGTTCCACATGGGAACTTGCAGGGCTCACTGTAGCCACAGGCAAGACCCCTGCTGCCATGAGTGATGTGACCCAGGGAGTGATGGGCTGTGGTGGCCACAATCTCTCCACTCCCTAATTTCCCATCTGGTTAATAATTTGATTTTTCTCCCACTCCCTGGGGAATGTTTCTGTCCCTCACAAGGAGCAGAGGCTGAGCTTGTGGCATGCACTCTGCCTCTGAGGTGATGACCTCTGTTCAGTCCAGCCTGACTGGAGGGGATGTTTGCCTTCCTACTTTGTTCCCAGTTGCAGTTTAAAGTCCTATAAGAGAAATATCTGCTCAGTCTTTGAAGTGCTAGCACAGGCTTAAGTATGGCAAAGCCAAGCCCTCGCTCTGGGAGGTGAGCTCTGGAAGGCTGGGAGGTGGTTGTGAGTAATGAGCCTTCAGCATCCATCTGCATTAGTCCCTGTGCCACCCCCTTGGACAGGGCTGCTGGGGGAGGAGGAGAAAATACGATGTGCTGCATGGGGAGAGACAGGAGTGGTGTGGATTGTGAAGGATGATGCGTGAGAGCATTTCTCATGTTTTCAGACACAGACCTAAAGGACATTACTCTTGTTTTACCCACACTATTTTCTCATCTGGGCCATCCTGTTGCCTACAGAGTTGTCCCTTGACAAGCCTCCTGTCAATGCCTGTTGAAATAAGAGGGAGATGGTTCAGATTGTGGATTCAAAGGATGAGCTGGCAAAAGTAGTGTAGGAATGAGCAGGGAAAATAGGTACAAAGCTGAGCAAGATGCAAACATGGCAAAGTGATATCTAATAGCACTAAGAGAACAGAGGTGAAACTAGGAAAACAAAGCAGGTAGGCATCGTGGTTGTGCTAAAGCAGTGCCTGATGGAGTGAGTGGCAGCTGGAGGCATTCTGCATCTAAGAAAAATCCTCAGCACTTTCTTTCTCTGCTTGATGGTTCTCCTTGGTTGCTGCCCAGAGATGGTGAAATGAGTGCCATTACTTTTAGAATCCTGTTGTGGGAGCAGTTCTTGTGCTAAATGACTCAAACTTTCAGTCACTTCAGAAAATAGGCTCAGTTGGAAAAGGAAGGGCAGCTCAGGAAAGCGACAGCTTACGCTAGCAAACACCTGACAGACTGGCTGGCTTCATCAGTGATTGCAATACAGCAAATAGTTTCCTTCCCCATTTTTATTTATCCTAAATCCTCAGGGATTAGTCATCCCATGCAATGTTACCTCCCATTTTGCAGTCCTTTCCTGAAATGACAGAGCCAAGCAGCTGTTGAGTGCAGTGCCTGACAACATTCTTCCCTCACAACGCCTGGTTTGATTACATCCCTAACGTGTGGGGAACTCTCAGCTCTAATACAACCATTGGCAAGAGTCCAGATGATTTCAGAGCACCCAACACGTCAAACACCATGCACAGAGCCTGTGGGGAAGGCTGCAGGTCAGTGAGGAATCTCAGATTCCTAAGGCAGCTCTCAGAATTTGCTTTAGCTGTGAAAATAGAAGACAGATGCTAAAGTGGTGCTAATCTGCAGTGCTCTGCCTGCCATAGCATGGGGGTTAGGCTGCTCCATCTGATTCAGACACTGATGGAGTGTTGGTCACAGTGGTAAGCAGAGGTTGCCCAGGGAGGTGGTCGAGGCCCCATCCCTGGAGATACTCAAGGCCAGGCTCAACAGGGCTCTGAGCAACCTGGTCTAATGAAGGATGTCCCTGCTCCCTGCAGGGGGATTGGACTGGATGACCTTTGGAGGTCCCTTCTGACCCTAACCATTCTATGAAGGTGCAGCACAAATCAGCCCATCTGGGTCTGGAACCTGCATCTCCTTTCACAGAGTCGCGGAATCACAGAAACATTCAAGTTGGAAAAGACCCTCAGAAACACCAAGTCCAACCACTGACCCTACTCTACAAGGCTCACCCCTAAACCATACCCCCAAGCACCACATCCAAATGACCTTTAAACACATCCAGGGTAGGTGACTCAACCACCTCCCTGGGCAGCACATTCCGGTGCCTGACCACTCTTTCTGTGAATAAATTTTTCCTAATTTTTCCCACCATCACTGCTGCTAAAGTAGATTGTAGTTTTGGAAGCAGCTGATACCCCTTGGCACTTTTTGGGGTCTGAAAGGCCAGGTGCTGTTGCCAGTAATAAGGGTTTGAAAAAGCAGCCACTTAAAAGATGGGTGAGCAAAAAGGGCAGCATAGATGAGAGGCTTGAACACATTCCTAGAGTCCAAGCAGAGGTGAAATCACATTCAGCAGTATAAGAGATGTAATAAAGGAAAGCCAAGTTAATTTCCAAATTCAGGAGGGATTTGAAAGGTGCATCAGTGAGGATTGCTGTGACCACAGCTGCTCCTACTCTCCACTCCCAGTTATTAAAGGCTGAAGTAAGCTGTGGTAAAGGAGCAGGAAAATATGATGAGTTTTGCTAGCCTAAAGGTCAGCTTTTGTTAAGATTTTGTTTCTTTCTTTAACATGGCATCAGGGAAAGTGGTGAGAGGAAGCTTCCAGGTAATACAAAGTGGGGTGGGGGTTGTTCTTTGCACTGCCTGTAATTGGGCTCTGCAGTTCCTTGCTGCTTCACTAACCATCACCTGGCACTAGCACAGAAACGTGGCGCTGGTTGGATTCCACTCCACATGGAAAAGGGTTGTGGAAAGCAGCTCCTGTGTGCACAGAGCTGGCTCTGAAGGGGGCATGAAGGGAATTCTGGCAAAGCAGTGGGTGAGAAGCATCCTTTCAGCACTTGTGCAGGGCCTTTCCCCTCTCCCCACCCCTCACCCCTTTCAAACCCAGTGACCTGGTTGATGTTGCCTTACTTCAGGCATACATTCTGTTGTGGTATGGTTTTTGTCATGTTTCGTTTACACTTTCAGGAGTTCCACAGATATCTCAATATTTTTTGAAGAAGTGCCAACTGCACAGATGGCAACTGCACATTCTGCTCCACGGGAAGGTACTGGCGGTGTGGTTAGCAGCCCTGGGAAAAAGAAATGCAACTGGTGGGACAAAAATCAGATGAAGAGATAGCTTTTCTGGGCTGTTGATGAGGAAGAAGGCAGGTAGGAGAGGATTGAAGGGAACTGGCTGCAGGCACTGAGCAGAACAGGCACAGGAGCAGAAGTTCTGGGGGAGAATTTATTGTTAGTTTTGCAGTAAAAATATTTTGCTGATCTCTGCTGTTCTTTGTGCTTGCAACTTCATGCAAAAGTCACAAAACTGAGGCTAGCATTTGGCCTGACTGTTATGAATCAATGGTGATGCAAAGGAATTGTTTCTAAATGGCTGCAAAAGGGAAATCTTCTGAAAGCCCCACTCAGAAATTCAGCCCCAAATGAAGAGCAGCAGTTCTGGGTGGGGATGTGTTGAGCTTAGTGCAGTGTGTGTGCAGAAGCAGGTGGGGTGCCTGCAGTCTCTGAGGTGACTTGTTTGTGATTTGAGGAGCAATGGCCTCAGCCAGAGGAACTGGTGCCTGGAGCAGCACAGCCACAGGACACAGCTATGCTGCATGTCACTGGGTGTTCAGTGGTCTATGCTCTGCAGGGAGCTGCAATAAATGGGCTGCATTCTTCTGGGCCTCAAAATCTCTCTGCTCTGCCCATGTTTCTGTTGGTCCATGGTGTCCACCTTCCTTTGCCCTAGTAGAAGTTTAAGCTCCTGGGGTGGGCATGTGTCGGGGGGGATGCACTGCCCCTTTGCTCTGTGGGGTGTCTCCATCAGAGCCATACCTGAGCCTGGCAGGACCCACCACTGCCCCTGGGTGCTGGCCATGCCATGTCCTTGTGCTCAGTGTGGTCCCTGCCCTGGCCTGGGGGGAATGGAGCCAGGTAGCGATGGCAGAGTGTGGGGCTGGGCTCCTTGGGCATCCTGGCCATGAGTGGGCACACCCAGAGGTGTGTGAGGGCACAGGAGCAGGGGGAAGCTGCGTGGCTGGAGCCACACCGTGTGGCGCCAGCGCTTCCTGCCACTCGGGTGCCTTCAGATGCACCTCAGCTGCCTGTTCCTTCCTGCCTTTGTGTGTCTGGCTGTGGCATCCCTTTGTGCTGAGCTCCAGGGAGATGGACAGGCCCTGGCCAAATCAGCTTCATAGCTTTGTCCTTCCTGTTTGAGTGGTGTTCAGCCTCAGCAAACACATTTAGCTTAGAGTGCTGGTATTTTTCTGAGTGCTGCCTTTTGATGTTCTTGACTGGTATTATCTTTTAAATGCAGCTGTTTGCTGAGTGGAAGAGCGAGCAATGCACCTGCAGCGTCACCAGCATCTTGCTATCATAGTCACTGCTGTCTTAGTTTGATCTGCTGTGGGTCATGTACCACACCAAGCTCCTCAGATGTTGCCTCCCCCCATATTCAGCCCCAGAGCTGGATTTCAAGGGGTGTTATATTGGAGCTGCTCAGGCAGACTGTGTGAAAAAAAGTAATGTGGATGGCAAAACCTTGCAGTGCATTAATGCCAAAGCAACACCAGCTGAAGTCTTCAACGAGGTAAATCTGCTTTTGTTTGCTGCTCAAAGGCTTGGCCTTTTGATGAGTCCTTTAGTTTTAGTGGACCATAATAAACCTGAGGGGATGGAAATTCACCCAAGCCATAAACATTGAAGGTCTTCACTGTCTGCCTGTTTCATAAAATAGCAGCAGCATCTCTCAGATCTCTGCAGCCTCCCTTGCAGATTCCTTGGAGGAAAGTGACTTTGTCAGAGCATTAGTTTGGGAGGGTTGTGTTCCATGCTGGCTCAACCAGCCCTTACCAGGAGCTAAGGGCAACAATCAGTGAGCTCTGGACAAGCAGCACAACCTGATGAAGTTCAGACAAGCCAGGATCCCTTGCAGAGCTCTTTGCTCACTGGCCTGGCAGTTAGCACTCACTCACCACCTTTCCCAGCTTTCAAAGGAGAAATAGTTGAGTCCTGGCAAGTTGGCCAGTACAGTTTTCCATGGCAAAAGCTGCCCCCTCCCAAGTGCATCACAAACAACAGTCATGGCAAACCTCAGAAGTAAATCTAGGGCCAGGGATGAGGAATGAGGGACAAGGGCAAGATCCCAGAGCAATGCAGGGGGATGAGTGAGAGAGAAATAGAGAGCTGGAGGTGCTCAGTTCATTTCTCATGCAGCATCTGAACAAGCAGCTGCTCAGCGATGCTCAGAAGTGAGTTTCAAGACTCTAAAAGCTGTTTGCACAGTTGCTGGTGGCATGCAAAGAGGCTGAGATATATTTGTGTGAGAAATAATAACAGTCCCATTAGTGACAGTCAACAGCATGAGATGGAGGAGCACAGCCAAACCTTTCTGTTCTCCTACCCACAAATCACTTTGCTGTGTGTGAGTGGTGGGCATCAGTGACAGGATGCTGAGCTGTGTGGACAACTGGTTTATGTCCCCAGTCCTGATTTCCTACGTGATGAGCAGATGGAGGTGACCATTTTTGGTCTTGGCACCCTCAGCTGTCTTGTACAACATTTAATCTCTCTCTTTTGCTAATGTTTCAAGCTGAGATGTTTGAACCCAGAGCTCAGCTCCAGACAGCTCAGGGTGTTTGGGGGACACAACAAGGGAGAGTGTCTGGAGCAGTGCAAGGCTGTGAAGGTTTAGGGCCAGTTCTCTTTCACCAAATGAGTGGAAATAAAACCCCTCAGCTCCTTTGTACAGCTTGGATATGAGCTTAGATTCCTGCCAGCTCAACTCGTAGCCTAAATTAAGCACATGTTGTGCCTAATTCTCATTTAGAACAGTAATGGAGGTAACAAAACAGCTTGTGGATTAGGTAAGTGCAATGATATCCTTGTCTGGAGCTACCAGGATAAAATGCTGAGGAGCTCTCAACCCAGCCAGAACTGTGGGCTTTGAGCTGCTCTTAGAACCAGCCTTGCAATGCTAGGTCCTGGGAGGATTTATTTTCTTCTTCCATTGTTAGATCCCTGAGCTGTACAAAATCCTACAAAACACTTCAGTGTGTGTGCAAACTGTTCACTTTAGAGTTTGGCTTCCCTTAGTTTTAGTAACAGACATTAAAGAATGCTCAAGGTTACACCCACATAAAAGTGGAGCTCTTCTACTGCACTCATTTGGTTTATTGCAGCTTTTCCTCTCTCCCTGTTCCTCACCAGACCCTCTCGGTGAAGTGCATCCTTCGTTTTGCCATCCTCATCCCTCAGGGTTGTGTCTGGAGCAGGGGCTGAGAAGTGGCTGCTTCCCGCGCAGCATCCTCGGCTCCGCATCCCACAGCCTGAGCCTGCTCTGCCCGGGGCCCTCCCAGTGCTGGGGGAGGGCTGCGGGGTTTGCCCCCTCCCCGAACTGGAGGTGCTGCTGGGAGCAGAGCAGGGGCTCAGCTATTGCTTGGTAACTGCAGCCACGTTTCAAAAATGTCCCTTTTTGCAGCCAGCTTCCCAAACTAACAAGGCACAGTTGTTCTTTCAGGATCGTTTTCATTTTGTTCTTTCTTTTGGGGGAAAGAAAAAAAAAAAAAAGGCTCTTTCAGCCCCAGCCTTGCTTTTCTTCGTCGCTCTCTGTCCTCGCATCTGGTGCCACAAAGCCGAGCAGTGTCCCGTGCCGGGGAGCGAAGCTCTTTCAGCCTCCTCTCCTTAGGCTCCAGCCGCTCTCGTTTCTGAATTCCAGCCCGAGCGGAAGGAAACTGCAAAGAGCTTCCCACAGCCTCTGTGCTTGTCCTGCCTCTGCTCCTCAGCGAGTTTTCCTCTCCTAAGGGTTATGCATCGTCCCTCCTGAGGGAGGATGAGTTGGTGGGAGGTGGGACTGGTGCCATGGGAGGGTTCAGGGTCTGTTCTCAGCTCTCGCCGGGGTTTGCTGGTTGCTCCTCTGGGACGCGAACTGAACTGCTGCCATCTGCTCCTCTTCGTCGTTAGTGGGCACCTCTGTGCAAGCCACTGCCTCGCTGCCCAAGGTGGGCAGCTGACAGGTGAACCTCCATGAGCAGGATCAGTGGGCTTGGCTTTAATCCTCCTGTTCCTGCCCGTGTAGCACCTCACTGATGGGGGCTGCAAGTGCTTTGATCTTGGTGGGAGCAGAGCAGCCACCGTATGTCACTCACATTGCAGCTATTCCCAAAGACACAGAACAGAAATGTTGTCAGTAATTAATTGCCATCCAGTCTTAAGTTTTTATACACCATCAATATCAGAACATCTTCCACATAATTGCATTTACAACGCTGGTAATAAATAGCAGAAGATGATCACTCAATCCTGGTCCCTTGATTAGCAATTAGGAACCTTCAAAATTGTACCCACAAGGGTGCAAATTCTCACACCCATGAAATTACTGGGGCTGGAGAAGTGGCTCTGCAAAATAATCAGAGCTCAGTGGTGTGATGAAATGGAAACTTACAACATCAGAGCAGTGAGGAGGTCTGCTTGGTGTGCTCATGCAAGGCAGGTTTTGCAGGGTTTAATGATGGTTCCACAAGCTGTAATGTTCCTTGGCTCTCCAAATGGCTCTCTTCCTACCTCTGAAAGCATCAAATGCTGCTGGTTTGAATTTCAGCCCAGCCTTTGGAACAGGATGTCACAGGGCAGCAGATGAGAAGCCACCTTACCAGCAGAAGGAGGCAGCAGTGAGGTACCTGCCTGTGCTGCTGGCAGCAAAGTGTCTCATTGTCTTGGCCAGACCCAAGGAGAGCCAAAGCAGGCTGTGAGCATCCTGATGGCCTGCAGGCTGCTGCAGTGCTTGGTGTGAAGGTGTAGCCATGCATTTGCAGTGTGTGGGACACCCAGGCAGCTCTGTCTTGCTCCCTCTTGCAAACATCAGGACTGAGCCCACGCAGGGGTGGGGATGGGGCAGGCTCTTCATGCAGGTTCCGCACTGGCTGACTGCTGGTCTGAAGAGGCTGGTGGAGCCCAAGGTCATGCCCTGTGTACAGGACCATGCACCTTGCCAGCCTGTACAAGTGGCAGCAGTTCCAGTGTCAGTGCTATGCTTCTCTAGAGACTTTCAAGACCTGTCTAGATGTGTTCCTGTGTGACCTGCTCCAGGTGATCCTACTTTGGCATGGGGGTTGGACTCAATGATCTCTGGAGGTCCCTTCCAACCCCTAACAATCTGTGATTCTGTGATTCTGTGATGTGAGAAGGCTTCTGAGTGCAGGGGCACAGCCCTTCCCAGCAGTGCCCAGACTGGCAGCAGCTCTGGTAGGATACGTTGGGTCCTCTCCTGTGTTTTAAACAGCCTACATCTTGGGCTCAGAGGTCAGCTCCACCAATCATGCTAAACCCATCTGAATCATGCTAAAGTGCACCTGAAGAGCTGCATTCAATTAGTGCCAACTCCATCTGCTAAAAATTGAGCAGGCAGTGTCTTAACGACCCTTGATGTGCACTGTCACTTTTTATTTCCCCACTGCTGTCCTGTCAGCCAGAAACACACCACAGCTGCAGGAGGAATGGCTAACAGTGCAGGGGACACAGCTCTGAGACAGGCCCCCAGCTGAGCACCAAGCTCAGTGTGGTGCTGGAGCCAGGGATGCCCACTGCTGGGCCCAGAGATAAGGCTGATTTCAGATGGCTTTGTCCCTTTTGGATGTGAGCATCAAGGCAGGTCCTGAAGGATGTCCATCATGGCTTAGGACTGTCCATGAGATGTTTCAAGTACCTGGAGCTGTCTTGGCTCTTTGGAAGCCATCTCAGGGATGACACCCCAGCTACCCTGCAGGGTGGTGGCCTCCTTTTGGTAGTGGTGGATCAGGTTTCTGTTGTGTTAGTGGCAAAATTTGTTTGCTGTTTCTTTCCACTCTTTGCCCTGTTCCCCTCTTAGGAGACACTCTGTTCATGTGGTTGCTTGTGAAATCTGCCAGAAACTCTCAGAGATGTGAAGTGGGCTGAGGGAAGAGATTTTCTAGAATAAATTGCAGGAGAACAATCTTTTCCTTGGTACTTTCCTTGGATTCTTTTTCTTTTTTTTTTTTTTTTTTACTTTGTGGTGAAGAACAAATCTATACAGACTCTCCATGCATCAAAAAAATGCCAATAGATGAACCAAGAGTGCTGTTCCATAACACAATTAAAAGCAGGTATAATTCCAGCAGCATCAATACTCTCTTAGAAGGCAATGCTGCCTTACAGAAGCAAGCACCACCAGCACATTCATAAACAGCTGTCAGAACCCTTCCCTGAGCCAGAGGAAAGTGACATCCAGCACAGTCTCCTCGCTGAATTTATCCTCATTTTCACAACTGTGTATATAAAACACCCAGCACAGCTCCTTCCAGCAAATACCATCTTGTGCTTTAATGCCTTGGTGGGCACTGGGCTGGAGGAGGGACTGCCCACACGGCCTTCAGCCATGCCAGGAACTGTGATTAACACCTCAGAGACCACCTGCCAAGTGTATCTTTCTACATCCACATCTGTTTTCTTGTGTCCCTTTCAGCTCAAGACCCTTCCACACTGACTTTCTGTGCTCTCCATCAGACCTGGGTGGGCTACGACTCTTGAGGCAAAAGTACTCTTTACTTATCCCCATGTGGCACCATGCCCATCCCTAAGATTATTATTCTTTATAACAATCATTAACATCCTTTAGGTCCCCTCACTTGTTTTTCTGTTGCAGGATGGAGCCCTCTGAAGCTCTCTGTCCCCTTGGCACCGTTACCCAGTCACTTTTCCACACCAATGAACATCTCTCCCAGAGCAGCGTTCAGGACATCTGCTCCTACTCCACGCTTTGTAGCTACCTTTTGTTCACATAAATATTAACCATGGTCAGTTGGGTGTGGAAAGAAAAACCTCAGCCTGTATTAGTCATGTTTTTGCTGATGTCCTCTGCCAAGCCAGCTAGATGCACAGAATGTTGAAGAAGAATGAGGCAGGAAAATTACAGCCTAGCGATGAAAAGCGTGCAGAGAAACAGGCTGCGTGCAGAGGGACACAGAGAGACCCATGGGAGAAAGCTGGCAGGATGAGCTGGGCAACAAAGCTGGCAGGATGAGCTGGGTACAGACACTGAAAAGCTGGGATGGTGAAGGTGGTGTGAAAACAGAGCTGGTGGCAAACACCCGGAGAGCAATCAGTGCTGATAAATACTGCCCTGGTAACAAAGCCAGCCTAGGCTGAAGGTGTGCTCACCTCCTCTTTCAGCAGCAAGGTCAGAGCCCAGTATTGGTTGCTGGGTTTTGTTCTGCCTGTTTGCTTTTTATTCCTGCTCCTCTGCTCTGGATGGCTGCAGCCACCTGAACCTTTGAGTGCCTTCGTGTTTCAGTGAGCTGGGCAGCAGGAGGCTGTGAATCGTCTGTCACCTCTGAAAAGCAAAAAAGGCTTGGAAGTAGATGATGGGCAGGTGGTCCTCTTAATTGAGCATTGTACCAGCAGAGACAACACCAACTCCCTCTGCCTCCTCCCTCTCCCACACACCCTCAGCTGAAAGAGAAATCAAAGCCATTTGCGTTCCCTGGCAGGCTGGTGGGTACCCAGCCTGCCAACCCAGCCAGGCTTCCCTCCCCTTCCCCAAAGTCTGGATGACAACAGCTTTACTGTTGCTCCTCAGATGGATAAGGCTCTTCAAAACTTAAGCAAGGCTGCAATAAATCAGAAAGCAAATCAAAAAGTGCAAACTCTGTGGCTGGGAAAGCAGCAGGCAGGCAGAAACAGAGTCCAATGGCAGGCAGCTCAGAGCCGATGTCTGCAGAGCGCTGGAGTCAGACCTTCCAAGTCCACACTTAGTGTCCTTTTAGGAACTGCTCATTCATCAGAGTCTTTCATGTAATGTGACAGGAAATGATATTTACGACGCTTTTAGCTCCGTTTGGGACTTTTTTTAATGCTACTTCTGGGATGTAAATTATTTAAAAATCATCAATTTAGTTCTTTATGTGTAAGAGATGAAAAGCTTAACCAAAAAGCTTTCCTGTTCGTGGCAGCCTTAAATCCTGCTGCAGATCTATGTGGGGGTTTGGTTTTTTGGTGTTTTTTTTTTTTTTTGCTTAATTGAACACCTAAGGTAAAAAAAGAGGAAAAGAGCTTGGCCTCATCACATTTTTAGTAGAAGTAAATGTTAGATTTATTTAGCCCCATTGACTTTTGAAATACAACCACTAATAGCATCTGTTTAAATATTGTCCTCCAGAATGGATGAAACCTTTTATGGCTGGGCATTAAATCCACCAAGGGAGCATTTTATGCCCCTCCCTGTCCCCTGCGCAGCTCTCCTGGCAGCTCCAGCTGTGAATTCCCAAGCTGTGAGCAGGGAGGAGGTCCCACAGGACAGGTGTGTGGGGTGCAGCTGCCCAGCTCCAGAGGGAGCTCCCCAGAGAGGTTGTGGAGTCTCCTTCTCTGGAGGTTTTCAAGACCTATCTTGTGGTGGATGTGTTCCTGTGCAACCTCTGCTGGATTCTATCGTCCTGCTCTGGCAGAGGGTTGGACTGGATGATCTTCAGAGGTCCCTTCCAATCCCTAACATCCTCTGAGTGGGTGGGGGGAGCAGGCACCCCACTCCCAGGGAGCTTTGGGTGCCCAGAACACAGCTGCTGCCCTGGGTGCATTTCTTCTTCTTAGCCAACCTGGTCTGGATGCCAGCAGGGCTTGTCTGTGGTGTAAGCTGCTGGGCACAGCAAGGGCTGTTCTTCTTCCCCCAGTGGTAGTACTTTAGGTTGCTGTGATCCTTTTGTCCTGCTGATCCTTTTGTCCTGGTGATTCTTTGAAGGAAATACGTGGAGCAGTATTTAAGAAACCCTTGAACAGGTGGCAGGTACAGAGCAGAGGTAACAACCCCAGAGACCAAAGGGAAAGGTGGTTGAAGAGTCTCCAAATGGCAGATGTCTGGGTATTGTTTTCCTCTCTGAGCAGCTCCAACCTCACACGAATCCTCAGGAAGCAGGTAGGGGATGGAGCCACAGAGCTGGCTGCTCCTAGGAAGGGGCTGCTCTTGCTGCACAGGAGAATTGCAAGGAATGGTTTTGACATTCTTTGAAATCCCAAATCTGTCATGGAGAAGAGCCTGAGAGCTTGCTAAATATTCATGAGTCTGGATTCTCTTTTGTGGCAGTGATGCATAGGGAGGGTGGGATGCGTCTCCCCTTCCAGTTCCTGGCTGGCTGATCCCTGTCAGTGCAGATCTGAGGGCAGAAGGACACATTTCACATCAGGGTGCTGGGCTGGATGCTAACCTTAAAATCAATATAGGAAAAAGTTGGTGGCTGCAGGTGAGTGTCAGGAGAGATGCAGTGCAGCCACTGGGCTTGCCCATGGTAATTAGCATCGATCCCACTTTCAGCTGGGGGCTTTGTTGTCTATGAACTCATTAAGCTGGGGACCTGCAAGTAAGACTCACATTTATGCTCTGGAGCAGTCAGCATATTTGCTGTGGGTTATTGTACTCCTGAGGCTGGAGTTGTTTAAATGCATGTGAGGAGAGGGCTGTTTAGAAATATTTCAAGTAAGAACTATAAAAGCAGGTTCCTAGGTTACTTTTTTTACAGCCAGAATCTGTTCTCTTGCCTAAATGTGACATACTAAAAAGGCAGCACTCTGTTCATAACACCAGCCTGGAATCTCAATGCTTGCACTCATTGTTCCTGATGAATAGGGGGTGGCAACGGCACTGATGGAGCTTGCTGGGAGCTTGATTTGCCTCAGTTATTGCTTTCTTTAGGAGAACTTGACTTTTATTTTTTTTTCGCTGCGTTGACTTCCAAGTGATGCCTGAAAACTCAGCTCCAGCACAAGGTGCAGTGCATCCTGCAGAGCTCTGCTGAATCCCACTGGAGCCTCTGAGTGAGAGCATCCATGAGGACTTTGTGGCATGGGCTCTCCTCAGACTAAGCTCCTGGAAGCGGGGAGAAGAAGCAGTGCTTGAATATGGCTGGAAGTAAAGAGATGTCTTTGTCCAAAAGGAGAGAGGAATGAAAGGTAATTTTCATGCAAGAGTGGAGGCAAATAAACTCAGTTCTAAGAGGAGAACCAGCACACAGGCTGGGCCTGACTGGGTCAGGCCAGGTTGTGAGGGGGAAGTGCTGAGCACAGCTGTGCAGACATTAACCCAAACCCCTGCAGAGCAGTGCTGGGTGGAATGAAGCTGTCCTGGGCTGTTCTTGGAGCCTACATGATTTCAGAATTCAGGGGGTTTTGTTCCCTGTGCTTGAGGAGCACAGAGAATAAAGAATTAAAATGAGGTAAAGCCAGAAAGCTTTACCACAGGATCATCTTAGAGCAGCATGAGGGTGGTGAGGCAGCTGGAAAATGCCCCCCTGAAAGTTAGTGTGATGTGAAGTGCAAATAGCTTCTGCTGAGGCATTTCCTAATCCAAAGCGAAGAGAATCTCTTAGGAAGAAATGAATCTTGTTGTCCTTACACATGTTGGGCTCTGGGATCTTACTGTCCTGAGTCTTCATTTCCCTCCTGAGCAGCCTTGTGTATATTCTTTACCAACAGATGCAGCTCCCCTGGGACCACAATTGCTCTGTGCTGTGTTATTCTATCCTGTTCTCCTTTATCCTCTTTCCCTCTCTCTTCACTTTTAACCCTGGGCATTGTGTTAGGCTGAGAGGGTTTTTCTTTTTTTTTTTTTTAGAAGCCCTTCAGTTTGTTTCAGTTGATGAACCAAGGACTCAAGCTTCTTTTTAAGCACTAATTGGGGACGTGCTTTGTCCTTAACAAAGAAAAATGTGCTGAACAGCCTGGTGCTGAGGCCATTTATGTGACTTGTGGTCCTTTGTGTAGCTGCAGGAGAAGTTCTGACCCTGCTGTCAGGTGGGGAGACCAGCAGCTGTTACCCAGCCAAGTGCAACTTTAAAATGAACCAAGCCAAGTTCAGGTTTTGTTGCAATTATGGAGCCCTGCTACAAATTCTTGTAACTGCTAATGAGGAGCTGCCCTGGAGGCAGGGATTATTGGAGCAGCAGTGGAGGCACCACTGCCTGGCTCTGCAGGTTGGTTGCTCACCCATGGCATGGACACAGGCTTTGGTGTGGATCACCCACTGGTGATGTTCATTTCCACTGGTACGTCAAACTCATGAGCTCAGCTTTGGGTGAGCAGTGCTGGAGCACTGTGGCAGCTGAGCAGAGATCGATGAGCAGCTCTGCAGAGCACAGCAGGGAAGGAAATAATTCAGCAGCATTCCTTTTCCTACAGCTTTTCCACTCCAGCAGCAATTAGCTGAGGTTCTGCTGGGAGTTCTCTGTTTATGTCCTGCCTGTGAGCTTTGATCTGGATAAATCTCAGTCTTTGGTGGCAATTTCCTCTGAAGTGCAGTTTGTTGGGTGAGCAAAGCACCGAGTGCAGGATGCAGCCCTCCCTCAGGCTGGGTGCTGCAGCTGTGATTAAAGTGGACACCCAAGGGGAATGCAGCCAGAAATGAGGCTCAGCCACCTGTCTCCTCCAGCTCTTCCTTCCAGACAGCTTCATTTCAGTGCCTGAGCTCTGAGGGCTGCCTAACTTCTGCTGGCAGGTGGCTGAGGGGCTCCTGACCTGGTGCTGTCAGCTCTCCCATGTCCTCGGAGAGGATGTCCTGCACTTTGGTGGGGTTCCTGGGTCTGGGAGGTTTTTTGTACCAGAGCTTTCCCATGGTGAGGCAATTGTCCCCAGTATTCATCAGGGAGCCAATTAAAATAGTGCAGTGCTTGTTAATAAGAATTCAGAGCAATTTTTCAGCTCAGTTTTGGTTTATTTCGTGGTGCACACAGGGATATACCCAGTGTGCTTCAAAGGACCAAGTGCATTGCATGGACCAGATAGAGCTCAGGTGCTCTGCTCTTCTACCATGACTTCCCAGGGCAGCTGAAGAGCAATTTACCGATTCTCAGGGAAACTCTTGATAAGTCAATGAGTTGCTGGAATTAATTACAAATGTAGTTGATGGTATTCACCTGTTTATAGCTCTCTTTAAACCTCTCCCCTCCACACTGAATGTGTGTTTACATGACTTGGCCTTAGGACAAGTCTGACCTGTCTCTTGATTTCTAGGGTGTAAAAAATCTTACAGATCTCAGTGGGATTGTCTTTAGATATGTTTTAAGGGGGAACACGAGAAATTATGGACATTTTGAAGGGGAAACCACTTTTTTTAATGCCTACTGGTCCAGGTGGCAAATGCAGATGTTTTGGGGTGCTGCAGGCTCTCCTGAGCAGGACCCTAGATGCACTCAGTGGAGCTGCTTTTTTAAGTGCTGTGAAAACACTTTGCTGAGGCTCCCCAGGTAACTGCATTCACTTGCTGGGGCTCAGGCATCCTCTCCAAAGCCCCATGGCCAAGGCTCTCCCAGCTCAGTGATTGCTCAAGTGGGAGCAGCTGGGAGGGAGCTCCCACCATCCAGACCAGGTGAAGAGGGACTGGGTGTGGTGAGGCGGGTAGTGGGAGTGTGGGCTGTGTTATGTTCTGAGCAGAAGGCTCCAAGCTTGCTGGAGTGGCTGCAAAGTTCCTACTCTGGAGCTGGGAAGCTTGTGTCATGGTATTCCTTAGTCTCCCAGGTGGTGGTGTGTGTTCCTTGAGGGTGGAGCAGGCACAAAGGTGAGCTAAAGACTTCCTACTGATGCTTTCACCAAAGGAGAACTGGGTCCTGAGGCTCCCTTCCTGGGGAGGCTGGGGGTGCTGGTGGGCTTTATCTGTCTGAGAGGTTGGCTGTGCAGCAGAAGCTGCACCTGGAGCCAGCTGAGGGCTGTCCCCTTGCTGTTCAGAGCTGTGAGGCCCTGCAGGGAAACCCTTGTCAGAGCAGTTCTGTTGGGATGGATGCTCCCAGCTGGTGTCCAGGCTGGGGGATCAGGGTGTGCAGTAATTGGGCTCTGGATTTATGAAGCTTTGTGAGGATAGGTTTGAGCTGACCCTGTGCACGAGGTGGCAGTGCATGAAGGCAGCTGGCAGGGGCAGGGTGGTGCAAAGCAGAGTGTTTAAATGCATAGCAGTGGTGCACTGCCTGCCAGGGCAGCCCTCTGAGAAGCACAGGGACCCTCAGCACAGAGGACTTGCAAAACACCTGAATGAATTCCACCAGCCCTGCTCTGAAACCTCAGCAGCTCAAAAAGCCTCCCCCTGTGTCTGCCTGGGAGCAGCAGGTCCCTCTGACCAGCTCTGTGTGGTTCACCTGTGCTGCAGACCAGGGGTTTGGAGCTAGGGGGCCATGGGGACTGTGGGCACAGGAAGCCTGGCTGGCATGGTGTGCTGGTTTGAGGCCAGCCAGAACATCTCTTGCCCCGAAAGGGACGAAAGAATGACACACGCAAACGGATTGGAGAGTGATGGAAAGTTTAAATGGAGAAGCAATTGGTGAAGCTGCAGAAAACTACACAGCATAGTGGCAAAGAACATCCTAAAGCATACAGAGTCCCTTACATAGTACCCAGAGGTTTCCCAATCCTTCCCTCCTCCCACCTGAGGGTCTACCCAATCCCTCAGGGCTCTTTCTTCCCCCTCCCGCTGCTAGGCAAGTCTCAGGCTGGCCAGGTCTGAGACTGCCCCCCCCCTCCATTCTCCTCCTGGCATTAGGCCTAGTCAGGCCTAAGAGGCCTTGAGGATACTCCCCCGGCATTACCCGATAAGAGAGGACATCTCCCATGGGAGCAGAGAGGGAAGAAAGAGGAAGAGAATGACTCTGCAGATGGCCTTATAGGGCGCAGGATTTATGGGTAGAAATACGCCGTTTCTGTGTCCACCCCTATTGGGCGGGCACCCAGGACACCAGAGGTGTATCTCATGTAGCAGTGGCAGGGGGCACCCAGCCCAAACTGCCACACATGGGCACAGCAAGACAGGAGCCTGGTGGTGGCAGAAACTGCAGGTTTCCAGGCTGGGGATTGGAATGTTTGGGGATGAAATGTCAACTCTCTCATCCTTCCTGAGAAAATTCTAGGCTCTTCTTTCCTCTGTAAAACCTTCTGTTGTCTGACAGAGCAGAAAATGTCCTTCTGGGAACAGTTTTGCTCAGCCTCTGTCAGCTCCTGCAGTTTCCTTCCTCCCCAGGTCCAAGAAATGCAGGAACAAAGCCCCCTGCTGGGGTTCCAACCTTTCTGGTCCCACAGAAGGAGCTCACAGCGACTGAGGAGCTCTGACACTCAGAGCACTGAGTGAGCCCCTGGCATTTGGGGTGCCAAGTGCTCTGAGCAGTGGGGCTGTGCTCACAGGGGTGAGGTTTACTCTGGGGCTGCCTAAAACCCACTCCTGTCTGCAGCTCCTGGACTAAAAATGATTCCTGCCTTTGCTTTGGATTTGAGAATCCTTCAGCTGTGCCTTGAGGTTCTTTCAGGTGGTTTGTGTTTGTCCAAGATCTCTGTAGCCTGACCTCCCATCAGTGATGGGCCCCAGCTCCCCTGGGACCTGTGTTGGCAGGGCCCTCACTGAACTTCCTCTGTGGCTTTGGCTGACTCCATCAGGACGTATCAAGCTCTAACGTTTTGGTCTGCTGATAGTTTGCTTTAAAAAGTGGTTGGAAGTGTGATTGGAGTCTACTTATTTTTGATGTCCAGTGAAGCTTTAGGCAGCAATTTAATCATTATCATTGCTATTGTACAGCTGCTCTCTGGAGGAGCTTAAACCATGTCAAAAAGGGAACCAACATAATGAGCCTGACAGAATCTCCGAGGGAGTGATTAAATTTGGGGTAATGAGACCTGCTGAATTTTTAATGTTATTGTAACAGTTCACACCACTGCAGCCTCTTCATCTCTGGACTTGAAACTGAAATGTGCATCTGGGAATTGGGCTGTGCAAAGAGCTCCTTCTCCTGCTCAGCAGGGAAGAAAAAGAAGAGCCAAGACAAGAGGAACCCAGCAAGCACTTGGGTGCTCCCAGATCTCCTGCCTGGGTTGCTGGTTGCCATCCTTCACAAGTCCAGAGCTTGCTGCATGCAAACTTCCAGCCCAGGGGAGGGTGTGGGTACCTCTGTCTCATTTCCTTCTTGTCTGGAGAACATCCCAGAGCAGTTTTCATTTGTGGGGGTCATACTGGCCTTGATACTTGGGGACCAAGTGAGCTGAGGTAAATCAAACTCCATCAGATTGGCTTTTCCTTTTTACTGGCTCTTTAGAAATGGGGAGTGGGAAGTGGACTGTGGTTCGCTGCACTGAGAGGAGGGCAGTGCTGCTTTGCTCAGATTTTGTTTTGCTCTGCTGCCTGGTGGGCTTTCTCCTGCTCCAAAGCTTCAGCTTTGCAGGAGGCAGCTCTGCTGTTGCAGTGCTTACAAGGTGGTCAGCCCCCTCTGAGGGCTGCAGCCAGGGTGAGCTGTGCAGGAGCCTTCTTGTTCTGTTGCTATGCCAAACCATTGGAGAGAGAGAGAGAGATTGAGAGGGTTTGTTCTGAGGGCCAGTAAACATTGGGTGACATACTGAGGTTTGTGTGCTGAAGAGCTGGAAATCACAGATGTTTTCTGCTGCTTCTGGCTGGTGCTGTAAGAAAAGGCCAAAGATTGTCCACCATGTGAGCAAGCCCTTGGATTCCAGGCTGTGGTGGTTGATGCTGGGCTCTGTTGTGTGCCTTGGGAAGGCTGCTGGAGCTCTGCTGTGGTGGTTGATGCTGAGCTCTGCTGTGTGCCTTGGGAAGGCTGCTGGAGCTCTGCTGTGGTGGTTGATGCAGAGCTCTGCTGTGTGCCTTGGGAAGGCTGCTGGAGCTCTGCTGTGGTGGTTGATGCAGAGCTCTGCTGTGTGCCTTGGGAAGGCTGCTGGAGCTCTGCGCCAGAGCAGCTCCAACTCTCTCTGATGGGACCAGTGTCCCTCCAAGGTGTGTGTGTGGCAGTGGGAGGGTGCTGAGGGCTGGGACCCCCCTGGGTGGTGCAGGCAGATGACCAGCCTCACCTTCAGCCCCCAAAGCAGCCCCTGCCTCAGAGGGCTGCAGGCATCTCCTGCTCTGCCAGGCCTGCAGTGGGTCCTTTCTGCTCCTTTGACACTGCATTGTTTATTCAGCTCTGTTGCAGTTTTTGTATCTTAGCAGCCTCTGAACAAAGCTTTTATTTCTTTCTACTTGGCTCTCAATGAGTTCTCCCTGCCTCTGAGCTGCAGCAGCCCCTTCTTGCTTTCCTGGGTCAGACACCAGCACACAGATTCACTTGGTGAGCTCCTGTCTGTGGGGGTTTCAGACTCCATGGTGACTCCAGAGATGGGGAGCAGTGCCCCAGTGACAAGTGTGTGTGTGCGCTGTAGCTGGGGGGTGGCAGGGCAGGAGCAGTGCCCAGGGAGTTGGCTCACTGCCACTGGCAGGGCTGTAGGCAGAGTTCAGAGCTCAGAAGTGCTGACAAAAGTCATCTTGCAGTGGTGAAGCAAAACTTCTGGGCTCAGTTACCTATTTCTCTCAGTCTCTCTCTCCTGACAGGTATGGCAGCTCTGTTTGGTGTTGAGAACACTAATTCCCTTATCTTGGGTGTTGAACAATGTGATATAATTAATAGAAGTAATGACAATTTGTTCACTGAATGCCAATTAGCACTCAGCTTTCTCAGGGAGTGGAGGCTGGGAACAGAAAGCAGCTCAGGTAGTGCCACATAAAGAAATGATTTCTGTGGTGTGAAAGACATTAAGAAAGTGTTTCACCCAGGACAGGATGAAAAATGAAGCAAGCCTTATGGAAACCATAAGCATTTTCATCTGTCAGTGGCTCATTCTTTAATGGAGACATGAGGCAGCAGAGTTCAGCATCAACCTCCCCAGCTCGTGGCCTGAAATGTCAGCTCCTCACTCACCAAGTAGCTCTGCTCTGGAGAGGCAGGTGCTGGATTTCTTCCTTCTGAGGAGAGAGGCACTGGTGACAGAAAGGAGAGAGCACAAAGCAGCTCAGACTTATGGCACTCAGACAGGAGCAGCAGCCCCAGATGCTGTTGTTTCTCTGGTTTTAATCAGCCCACCCTGCTGCTCCTGCCTGCACACAGCATCAATTGCTGAACCCATCTGTGAAGTGTGGCACTGGAAGTTGCATGGGCTGGGAGAGAGCAATGTATCTCCTGGCTGCTTCATCTGTTCTCTGTGGGTTTTTTATGGTGTGCTGAAATGCCAGGGTGAAATCTGAAATGCCTCATTTATTAGCTCACTATTAGGAAGGATAAGGATGCAATTAGGATTTGGAAAAATTAGGTTAAATACCCATTTCCTGATACCAGAGATATTAAGGCTCCTCCTGTTTCA
This sequence comes from Indicator indicator, assembly GCF_027791375.1. Lineage (NCBI taxonomy): Eukaryota > Metazoa > Chordata > Aves > Piciformes > Indicatoridae > Indicator > Indicator indicator. The sequence goes on along the minus strand of NC_072039.1, from coordinate 2,054,762 downwards.
CATTAAGATCCAAACTGGAGGGCAGCCTGGCCAGCAGCCCTGTAATTGGTGCAAATGACACAGGACATGCTTGGAAGCACCTCAAGATTTGAACTTCAGCTAATCTGACTCATAGAGAACTGCAGGAGGCTCTCAGGTCCTCACTGCAAGGTGAATTGCCTTTGTCCTTGGTTTCCTTCTTTAGCCAAGTCCTGTTTCCAGCTCAGATCTCACCAGCTTCTTGATAAATTGGATGGTCTCCACTGCTGCCTGTCCTGCCTCACTCCTGATTCCTCTCCCTCCCCTTTCCCAGTCTCTCACTCATCCCTCAGGAGTGTTTCTGTTCATGCTCTGATGCCCTGGCACAAGAGGAGACTTGGAACCCATTGTGAGAGGTGGCAAAGTGCTGCAAGGTCAGGGTCAGCCAAGCACTCCCTTCTCCAGCTACACCTGCTGCTTTTTGGATGCTTCTCCTAACTTCCCTGAAGGACATGAGTTTATTTTGGGGATGTCACAACCTGTCTGAGCAAAGAGTGGCATTGCTGGGCTCTGAGCCAGCTTGGGAATTCCTGTGATAAGCAGAGATGTAGAGGGGAGAAGTTCTTAAGCTGGTACCACTAACTGTACATTGGATATTTCCAAGGAGGCAAACCCTCCCAAGTCCAACCATGTTCCTGTCTCCTGCAGACTCAGGAGATGACTTTTGAGGTGGAGTCAGGAGCCACAGGTCTGCAGCTAAGCACCATCCTTTGTTAGTGTATCCACAGCTTTTTCTTTGGCAAATGATGAACTGGCCCAGCACTGATGAAGTTCAGCAGATAACTGGTCCCCAGAGAGGTGCTCCTCCCAGTAAGGAAAGGCTTCTGTCCTAGGCAGCACTCATGGAAAGCCATTTTTTCCTTCACAAAAGGCTTTTCAATATCTATGTGCACCCCACTGCACATCCCCCCAGCACAGGGAGCTTGGTGCTCTTTTAAAGGCTCTTTGAAAAGCATCCCTGGGAGGAGATCCTTAGGTATGAAAAAGGTTTCTTGACAGAGGCAGCTTTCCTTGGAAAGCCTTTGCTGGTGGTAGATTGGGAGTAATTAAGTGCAATGTAATTTAATGACTCAAAACAACAAACAAGCCTTGGTGCAGCTCTTTACGAGCTCGCAGCTCTCCTGGGGAAAGCTCCGGCGGTGGCGCCGGCGCAGAACGCAGCCTTCCAGGGCTGCCTCTGCCCTGCCAGATGGGCAGGAGGAGCAATGCTGAGCTGCTTGTGCCATGCAGAACTGGTCCTGTCCTGCAGGACACCAGCCCCGTGCTGCTGTGCTGGCAGCTTGTGGTGTGACAGTTTTGCTTGTCCCAATGCACCTGGTCTGATCCCGACTGGGTGGTCCCTGGGCTGCAGGCTACTAGGGACAGTGGCCTTCAGGTGGCTCTGGTTTTGCTCTGGGGTTGCTGGTCTTGGTTGTTAATCTGAGTTCCTGTTGTCACTAACGTTAGCACAGATCCTCTCTTAGGCACCTCCTAATCCTTTATGTGCTGCTGGATGTGAGTGGTAGAATTTCTGCACCAAAACCAAATGCAAGTAAGAAATGTTCTTTCCAGGGGACTGCCTGAGAGAGTCCAGCACAGAGCCACAGAGCTGCTGCAGGCAGTGGAACATCTCCCTGTGAGGCCAGGCTGAGGGAGCTCTGGGACTTGGAGCTTGGAGCAGAGGAGCCTGAGGGCTGCCCTCATTGCTGGGGATAAAGATGTGAAGGGCTGGAGCCAGGCTCTGCTCAGGGCTGTCCAAGGACAGCACAAGGGGCACTGAGGGCAAGCTGGAGCAGGGGAGGTGCCAGGAGAACAGAAAGGAAAAATCTGTCACTGTGGGGGTGACAGAGCCCTGGAGCAGGCTGCCCATAGAGGTTGTGGAGCCTCCTTCTGTGGGGACATTTAAAACCCTCCTGGATGTGTTCCTGTGTGCCCTGCCCTGGGTGCTCCTGCTCTGGCAGAGGGGTTGGACTGGATGCTCTTTGGAGATCTCTTCCAACCCCTAACATTCTGTGATAGGGAAGGTGAATCTCCACTCCTCCAGCTAAGGGGTGCACAGCAGTTTCCTGGAGGTCATTTGGTCCTGTGGTGCTTCTTAGTACCTCTGAGATCAGAAGTTAATTTTCATGCCTCTTCTGTAGCTGCTTCATAATTAATTTCTCTGAACCAGTTTGGGGCTTTTGGTGCCAAACACTTCAACACTCACATGTAAATTATCAACATCTGAAGTCTTCTTTCTCTGAGAAGAACAGGGGGCAGCCATCAGATAAAAGTCATTCCATATTCAGAGCTATTCTGCTCCACTGGCAGTAAAACATTCTTAGGGGAAGGTGACCTTTTTACAATAGACTTGTTAATGTCAGGGCTTCAGAACTGCCTCTCCTCATTACAAGTCTTACCACAAAAAAAAAAAACAAACCCAAAAACCTAAAACCCCAACACATTAAAAAGAGTGAAGTTTATGATCTTAAAGATGTGTCAAAACACAACCACTAAAGACATCTTCACAGAATGTTATGCAGCTAACCCTTTTTTTTTTTTTTTTTTTTTTTTTTTTTTTGGGTGTTTTATGTGGCAAGCATCCTGAGCCTTTCACAGAGCTCTACCTTCATGGCTCCTTGCTGTGCTTCTCACCTATTCTAGGAATTCCAGCTCTCATGTCTATAGGGCCTCCAGAGGAGACAGACTCCCCCAAACTGCTGTGCTGCTGTGAGGAGCTATTGGGGGAAATTTTTAGGTGAGGAAGTATAGAATTATTCTGCCAAATCTTAACAACAACAACAACAACAAAAAAGAGAAGTCTGTTGTAGAATTTAAAAGTAAGTTTAAAGAAGAGCTGCTGGTGCTGTGAGGAGAGGCTGAGAGCCCAGGGGCTGTTTAGTCTGGAGAAGAAAAGGCTGAGAGGGGACTTTATCCAGCCTATAAGTATCTGAGGGGTCAAGATGAAGGTGCCAGGCTCCTTTTGGTGGTGCCCAGTGATAGGACAAGGACCAATGGGTACAAGCTAGAACCCAGGAGGTTCCACCTCACCTCAACACAAGGAGGCTTCTTTATGGTGAGGGTGACAGAGCCCTGGAGCAGGCTGCCCAGAGAGGTTGTGGAGTCTCCTTCTCTGGGGACATTCAAAACCCACCTGGATGCATTCCTGTGTGACCTGCCCTGGGTGATCCTGCTCTGGCAGGGGGGTTGGACTGGATGATCTCTGGAGATCTCTTCCAACCCCTACCATTCTGTGATTCTGTGATAGGGAAGGTGAATCTCCACTCCTCCAGCAGTTTCCTGGAGGTCATTTGGTCCTGTGGTGCTTCGTAGTACCTCTGAGATCAGAAGTTCATTTTCTCTGAAGGTGCCTTCCAACCCCTAACATTCTGTGATTCTGTGGCCTGGCATGGGCTCACTCCAGCCCATCAGCCTGGGCTGAAGCTCTGCAGTAACACAAAAATCACATTTCCATTGCCTGCCTCCCATGTGCTGGGAGCTTGTGTCTGCGGAGTTGGTCTCAGTGACACCCAGAAAGCTCCAAGAAAGAGCTTGAGCAGTGCTTAGCAGCAGTGGAAAGTTGATACAAAATGAGGTTAGGTGGTTGAGGCTTGCATTTTATTATTTTTTTTAATTAAATGAACTAATTCATGAAGCTGTTGTAAGAGTGGAGAAGATGATCTGAAACATTTTAACTGAAGTGTGTGACAGCAAAGGAACAGAAAGGTGGAGAAAGAGCAAACTGGGACTTCATTTGCTAAATTTATCTCTGAAAACATTGCTGAGACTGGGAGGTGAACCAATCCCCCCTGTGAGCTGCAGTGATGTACACAGGTGACAACTTGACAGCTCTCTGTCAGCAAATATTCTGCTACAGGAGGAGAACATCAACTCCTTCAGGTGTGAAAACGTTTCTGAGCTATTGTGAATTTGTGCATGGAGCTGAGGGTGGCTGGGCTAAAACTCCAGCCCAGGACTTCCCTTGGCTGTTTCAGGTTCCCATCTTGCCCTGGCATGGCTCCTCCTGGAGCTGCTGTGACAGCAGGAGGCCCAGCCCCACCTGATGGTGCTTTGGCATCTTTCCAAAATCAATATTTTAAAGCAAGTGGAATTATTCCTCCCACTGGAACCCTGATTCATGCAATGATAGCATCAATATTAATGCAATAATCGAACTTTAATTCCAGTTGCTAAGGAAATCTTCGTCTCCCCACACAGAGCAAACTGGGCTGCAACCAGAACAGCTGAGAATGGAGACAACTTCATGTGAAAAATGAACTATTAAGGAAAAGAGAGGGAAATGACTTCTTTCAGTAGCTCTGTGAGTTAAAAAAAGAACCCTAAGGGCATTTAAAAGAAGGAAGCCCATGCAAAATACTTTCATTGTACTGTTTTTTCATGAAGCACTATCCTGAGAAGCCCAGAGCAGTCTGTCTGTCTAGGAAGTGAGATCCTCTTTGGGTAGAGGATGCAAGTGGAGGTTGGGAAAGGGGACTGGAGCCAGCTGGTGCAGAAGGAAAGAGGAAAAGAAGTTGTTGGTTATCATTTTTCCTCGTGGTTGCCAGCAAAGCAAAGGAAGGAGCGAGCATGTCCTCTGGGATGTCCCAGCTGGTAAGAACATCTTCACAGGCTGTTTTCCAAACACACCAGCAAATAGAGGGGGATAAGGAAACAGCCCCCAGAGCCCTTCACCTTGGGGGATGTTAGCAGTGTGTTGGTTTGTGCTCTGGCTACTCTCGTCTGGAGACTTGCATGGGGATGTTGAAGCAGAAAAAAAAACGTTCCCCAACTCAGGAACATGCCCAACTTGCTCCTGTTTTGTTCCTCAGGGCTGAGCAGTGCTTCTCTGCCTTTCTTCTCTCTCTGCCTTGCTGTGCTCTCCTCCTCCAGCCCAGCTCTGCCTCTCGCCCTGTGGGAGGGTGTGCAGAGCAGGGTGGTGGAGTGATGCCTGGCAGGTCTGCCACAGTCAGCAGGATGGTGTGGTGTTTTTTTTTTTTTTCCATTTTCCAGACATCAGCTACCTCATTTTCTACTGCCTGTAATTTCCTTCTTGTCTCTTTAATTAGCTCACCTAATGCATTGGCTGCAAGCAGTGACCCAGTCTGCTCTTTCTTCTTCTCACTATCGCTGTGCCATGGCTGCCACCACTAATTCATGCAGCCCCAGCTGTCCTTTGCCTTTCTGCTCCTCTCTTTATCCCTTTGAGCTTTGGTGCTGCAGAGTGGGAACCCTTCTGGCAGCTGGGCAGCCTGCCTGTGCCCACCACCAAATGCACCTGCTGAGTTGGACCTGGCCCCTGCACCTTTCTGGAGCAAAAAGTTGCCTAGGGGCAAGAACTGCCTCTGGAAAAGGCAGCTCAGGCGAGTCTCCTTCATTCCTCCAAGGCTTCTGCTGCTCCTGCACCACTGCTGTTAACTGGTCACAACTGAGTCATTTCCTGGGAGCCTTGGCCCCTGCTGGATGCAGAAATCAGCAGGTGGTGGTGGCTTTCACTGATTTATTGCCACTGCAGGCAGGTGAAGTCATGTCAGGCTCTTTTTTTGCCTCTCCTGGGGCATCTCGTAGGTGATCATCCTTATGGGAAGCTATTGACTTAAGGCAGAGGTCCTCACCTCACATGGCTTTTTCTGGGTGTTGTTCATGCCATGCACTCACATGGTGGCAGAGGTGCCCAGTGTCATCTCTTAAGCCAAGCAGGAGGTCCCACAGCACATGCAAACCCATCAAAGAGCCAGAGCCTGGAGGCCTTTTTCCCACAGAGCCTTCTCAGGGATGTTCTCCCTCTGAGCAGCCCTCATTAAGCTCTGCTTAATTACCTCTTCACTCCCCAGAGGTTTCCCTGTTTGCTCTGATTTAGTGACTCCCTGGCTCTGCACCTGGAGCTCACAGGTTGCTGGGTCTGATCCCTGTTTTTCCTCAGACACCTGATCTGTTTGAGCACTGCAGGCACAAGGTCTTGGGCAGTCACTTCAAGCCCACTGTCCCCCTCAGGTGGTTACTTGCTGTGGTACCTGCTCTGGCTGAGTGCTGGTGTTCAGTTCCAAACCCTCCTGCTGTTTGTAAGCTCTGGGCTGGAGAAGGCAGAGAACTTGCAGCAATTTGTTTAATTTTAAAAACCATTTCATTTTCATGTCTCAAAACTCTGGAATTCGCATCAAAGCAGGAAAGGGAATTAAATCCACTTCCTCTGGGAGGTATCCTTTTATCTGTGGGGTTTGCCTTTTGCTTTCTGCTGGCAAGTGCAGCTCACAGCAAGTGGAGAAGTGCCAGCTTGCACAGGCATGGCAGCACCAGTCTACTCCAGTCACCTCCGCTCCTGCTCAGGCTGCAGCTTGCTGGGCACAGAGCCCTCAGCAAAGTCACCATCCTGCTCCCAGCTGAGGTGACCTGCAGCTCAGGGGGATGCCAGCCCCTCCTCAGCAGTGAGAGGCCTGGGGGCTCCCTGAGGGCTCTTACCCTTGTGAGCACCAGCAGCTGGGGGTCCTGTGAGAGCTGCACCAGTGGCTCCAGCACCAGCTCCTGCCTTAGTACTGCACACTGTAGCTGCAGGAGCCGTGGGAAGAAGCTGGGTCAGGAAGGCAGAAATTGCTCTTAAAGACACAAATATTGCTGCTTTCCCACGGGGGTCAGGCCCTCCAGGGCCTCTTGTGCTTCCAGAAAGTGAAGGACCTTGATTAAAGCAATCACAACAGAGCATGCCAGGGCTTTGTAATTGCAGGGAGCCTTGACATTGTCTTCTGAATAAGTGGAGGGCAAATTATCCATGCCAAATGATTTTGCTCACTGCCTGTTAAGTGGCTTTAATCCTAACTTGATACTTTAGTTTAGGCAATAAAATTCTCCCATAGCAAACAAATTATTCCTTTATTTATTTATTTCCCCCCCTCCCTTGGCCATTCTCACCAATGTGATCTCTTGGAGGGAACTTTTTGTTGCCTTCCTCCTTCTGTGCATATTTCATTGTCCATTTTTTTCCTGCAGCTATTTATTTCTCCTTTGAAGGAAAGTAGAAATGAGCCCTAACCACTCTGCTTGGTTTTTATCTGAGGCAGCTGTGCTGGGACAGAACTCATGGCTCAGGTCTGTTACCTTTTACACATCAGAGATAAATTAATTACAGGACTCTCCCCTGGCATCCTGACTCTTGCCTGCAAATGTTCACATGAAAGATGAATGACAATGAGGTTCTTGTTACAGCCTTGATGAATTTGCCTTTGCACTTCACTTCCAGCAGAGTCTACCTTGTGGTCAGCAACCTTGTTCCCATTTTCTTCCCCTCTTTGAATTCAGAGAGGGCTGCATGCAGCACCTCCCCTATGGGGACAGGCTGAGAGAGTTGGCTGAGAGTTTCTTTTCCAGCCTGGAAAAGAAAAGGTTCTGGGGAGACCTTAGAACAGCCTTCCAGTGCCTGAAGAGGGCTGCAAGAAAGCTGAGAAGGGATTTTTTACAAGGGCTTATAGTGATAGGATGAGAGGCAATGGCTTTGAGCTTGAGGAAGGGATTTAGAATGGAGATGAGGAAGAAATTCTTTCCAGTGAGGGTGGGGAGACAATGGAACAGGTTGCCCAGGGAGGCTGTGGATGTTCCCCCCCTGGAGGTTGGGTGAGGCCTTAGGCAACCTGATCTAGTTGAGAGGTGTCCCTGCCTGTGGCAGAGGGGTTGGAACTGAATGATCTTCCAACCTAAACCATTCCATGAAGCTATGAACTCCTCTTGGTGCAATCCATTATTCTGCACTGCCCCTCAGAACTTTTCACTTTTCCCAGGGAATTTGCCATGCTAGTTTACCAGGAAAAAGGTTACTCAGCAACATCCTCACTTTCTTTAGTGCAGTGTGAGGCAAGCTGAAGGCTTCCAGGAGAAGGAAAGGACCAGCAGAGCAGTGCCCCTGCAGTCCTGGGCACAATCCTCTCCAGCTGGGTGAGCCAAGCTGCTGCCCTATGAGCTCTGGTGTCTCAGTAGGCAAAGCAGGTGAGAAGGGTGGGAGGGGAGGAGCTGCTTTGTCCCTGTGCTCACTGCTGGCCACAGCTGTGCTCCAAGACCTGCTGCAGGCTGCTCGTGGGTGGCCAGCCCCATCCCACAGCCACTCACCTCTGCTGGGGGGAGGGGGTGGTGGATTGGAAAGCTTGCAAGTGAGACTGACCAGAGACAAGGGTTCTGAATTGCTGATTCTAATGCTGGACATCTCTCTCACCTTCCAGCTGTGTTTGGGAGATAGCCATGGAGGTGCCTGTTGGCTCTTTCATGCCAGTTAAAGCTGAGATAGAGGCAGGAGGGGAAAGTGCAGGGGTTGGGCTGGGAGCTGCACAACCATTTGTGCCTTGCCAGGGGCAAGGGTGGGATGGCTGAGGAGGCAGCTCCCATGCCCCCACATCTCCCTGTGGGAGAGACCAGCCCAGGGTTGGTTCTTGTTACAGCCTTGATGAATTTGCCTTTGCACTTCACTTCCAGCAGAGCCTACCTCGTGGTCAGGAGCCTTGCTTAGGTTTCTTCCCATTTTCTTCCCCTCTTTGAATCCAGAGAGGGTTGCTGTGTTCCCAGGGCACAAGTGCCACTCTGCCAACCCATCCTGTGGTGGGAGGCTGAATGGCTTTGCTGGCTGATTGGGAAAGGTGTTGCCTGCACCAGCCCACAGCAAGCACCCCCTGCCAGCTGCTGCTTTGCAGAGGCAGAACTTTGTGTTTCTTGCTCCTGGTTCTCAGCACTTTGTCATGTTTGTTTGCTTCATGTGCCAGCACCTTGATCAATTTTATTGCAGCTGCCTGTGGTCAGAAGATTACTAACGGTTGCTCTGATTGGTGTTTAGGGACAGGAATAAGTCAGTGATAATGACATAAGTGAAAACATCCAAGTACCAGCAGAGAAATAGTAGACAGAGCACCAGGCTGTCATTATTTATGTGCCAGTGGTCACCTCTGCAGCTTTTCTCTCTCTCCTGATGCTTCCCAGGCCAGGCTTGCTTTGCTGCCTCCTCTTGGGCTTAAGAGCTTTGTGTGTTTTGGAGGTGCTCTCAGGACAGGATGCCAAGGCAGAGTGATGGTGGGGATCAGCTGGGGATTCTGCAGCAGCAGCAGTGCCTGCCCTGGCCCTGTCCTTGCCATTCCCTCTACAGCAGCCCAGGAGGAGAAGGTAATGTCAGTTAGAACCTCCCCCACACCTCCTTGCATCCCTGGGGATAGCAGGCTTTCCAGAGCTTTCCAGGCCCCTTGGCTGTCTGCTGGGCATCTCCTTTTTGCTGGGGACAAGGCAAGTATCTGAAACAATTCTTTTTCCCTGTAGCCAGTGAGTGAGAGATGGGGATGTGAGGTACCAGGGTGGGAAACTGGGGGGGGCCAGGAGCACATCTGGGGCCCTAGCTGTAGCTTTGAGGGTTTCAGCACTTGTTCAGCATCTCCTGAGACCCTTGGGAGCGTCAGCACAACTGGACTTTGGCTCATCAGCCACTGAGCCTGGCTGGAACTGCTGTGGTGAGAGCTGGGCTGGGCAGGCAGGAGGCTGCTCAGCTTTGTTTGCTGGCTGCCAGTGCAGGGAATGTTGTCCTCAGCTCTCAGTCCAGGGCAAGTTTCCCTTCCTGCTGCTCCAGCACCTCCCCAAGGAGCTGTCCTCAAACTGCTGGGCAATAGCTCTGTGTCCTGGCATGTCACTGCTGCTCCAGAGTGCTCTCAGCCCTGAGAGCCCTTGAGGGACTCTTCTCCTTGCAGTGAGCTGCCAGGACAGGAAAATCCCTTGGGAACTTCATCTGCTCTGCCTGCCAGCTCTTCAAGGAGATCTCTGCTCTTTCCAACCATGAAATAAAAGCCAGCAGAACACCAGTGAACCATCTGGCCATGGAGCAGCCTGGCACCCTGCTGTGGAGGCCTCCCTGCTGGCTCTGGTGCTGATTATCAATGCAGCTTAGAGCAAAGCTGAGCCTCCTAATGCCCAGGGCATGATGCACTCCCCTGACCTTGGGCATTCCTGCTGCCTTGGCTGGCTGGCTGCTGCAGGATGCTGCCTGTAAGCTGATGTAAGAGAAGTGCTGCAGAGAGCTAATTTCAGAGGGATACAGAGTTCTCCTCCAGCACATGGGAAATGTCAATACCTTGACATCTCATTCTTGGGGCATGGGGTAAACTTTGATGCTGCCAAGGGTCCCACAGCAATTCCCTCAGCCACTGGGTCTAACTGAACTGACAGGAAGGCCTGGTGGAACCTGTGCTCCTGCTGCCTGGGATTTCTCCCAGCAGCTGGGGTGACTGGGGGCATGGACCCAAGCTCAAGGAAGGGAGATTTAGAGGAGACATTAAGAAGAAGTTCTTCCCCAGGAGGGTGGTGAGACACTGGCAGAGGTTGCCCAGGGAGGTGGTGGAAGCCTCATCCCTGGAGGTTTTTGCAGCCAGGCTGGATGTGGCTCTGAGCAACCTGATCTGGTGGAAAGTGTCCCTGCCCCTGGCAAGAGGGTTGGAACTGGCTGAGCCTTAGGGTCCCTTCCAGCCCTGACAATTCTGTGGTGGAGGAGAGGAGCCAGCTCTGCCAGATGGGCACTGCTGGTGGAGTGCAGGGTGTGCTCAGCCTGGAGCAGCTCCCTTCCTGGCCTCAGCAGCAAGCCTTGGCTTTACTGAAGGTCACTGAGCCTTCAGGCTCTTGCATGTCTGTCTGTCCTCTGAAATGGATGTTTTCCCCACAGGCAATCTTTTTTTAGAGCAGCTCTAACAGGTTTCCAATTACCTTTCATCACATTAGTCTTCTGTTCCAAAAATTCCTCTCTGAACATTGAGTCCATTTGGAGAACTTGGGGAAAAAGGTGTTGTGGTTTTTTTTTTTTTTCCCTTTTTGTTCTATTTCTGGCAGGTGATTGTGCTCACCAGAGAGCTTCCCCGAGCCTCTCCTCTCTCCACTTAAGAAAACCCTGGTGAGTTGGTCAAAAATGGGACCAGCTGCTCCTGCTCTACCAGTGAGTGCTTTCCCCTGCTGCCAGCACTTGTGTGGCAGGAGATGTGAACATTCTGCCTTAGCAAGATGTCTAAACACATGAACTTCAGATGCAAGGAGGAGTGCCTCATGCTGAGCAGGTGCTTCACCTGTGCTCCAGACTCCAGTTCAGCAGCTTTCTGAAATCACAGAATGTCAGGGGCTGGAAGGGACCTCCAAAGCTCATCCAGTCCTACCCCTCTGCCAGAGCAGGGTCACCTAGAACAGATCACACAGGAGCACATCCAGGCAAGTGTGGGCAGCTGGCTGTTGTGATGGCCCCAGAAAGGCAGGAGAGCCAGGGAGGGGGTCTGCAGCAGCTGGGGGAGGCTCCCAGGGTGCTGCTGCTGCTCTCCCACCACCAGAAATGAGGGTTGGTCTCTTCTCCCAGGCAAGCAGGGACAGAAGGAGAGGACACAGTCTCAAGCTGTGCCAGGGGAGGTTTAGGCTGATGTTAGGAAGAAATTCTTCACAGAAAGAGAGATTGGCCATTGGGATGTGCTGCCCAGGGAGGTGGTGGAGTCACCATCCCTGGAAGTGTTTAAAATAAGCCTGGATGAGGCACTCAGTGCCATGGGTTAGTTGATGAGATGGTGCTGGGTGATAGGTTGGACTTGAGGATCTCAAAGGTCTTTTCCCACCTGGTTAATTCTGTGATCCCATGTGGGAAACACCAAATCCTGTTCTGCCTCAGGCTGGGAGGGGAGCTGGGTGATGACTGCTGGAATAGGGCTCAGCACAGGCTGGCAGACCACTGGCACACCACTGGCAGGAGTGGCTGGCTGCTGTTTGCCTGACATGAAGTGTCATGCTGTTAACTTCGTGGTCCAGCAGCCACCACTCTTGTCAGTGTCAAGGACTTTGCTCAGAGTAACATCTTCCCACCTCTGGCACTGGAGGGCAGAGGGATTTCAGCTGCTTATGCTTCCAGTCTTGCTGTAAAGCAATAATAGGAGCAATGATTTCCTAAACAGCCTGCTTGGCAAAGCAGCTTTTGACAGTGATCAAAAGGAGGAGTTTGGAGTGAAATAGACATTGCAGGCAAGAATTGTTTCCTTCACAAAGCATTTGAAAGATTCTGAATGGACCCAAAGTGTCATTTGCATTTGCTACTGCAATTATTCTTGACCATGGCAACAGCAAATGCAGAGTGGCATCAGGAAGGGGCAGAGTGAGGTCACTTCCCCCTCTCCCCCCTTTTGTCCTAGCCTGGTGGTGCTCTGCTGTGCTCTGCAACCTGAATTTGGAGGTGCTTGGGTTTGGGGCTAGGGCTAAAGCAAGGAGAAGGAAAATTGAATTCCTTGAAGGCAAGCCCCCAAGCCTTGGAAAGCTCTTCCTTTCCAAAGATCCTAAACAGGATAGAGTTGCAGGCTGCAGAGGGACTTTTCATCAGGGTGTCTAGAGAGAGGCCAAGGGGGAATGGTTTGAAGCTGAGGCAGAGCAGGGTTAGACTGGAGCTGAGGAAGAAGTTCTTCAGTAGGAGGGTGGTGAGACTCTGGCACAGGCTGCCCAGGGAGGCTGTGGCTGCCTCCTTCCTGGGGATGCTCAAGGCCAGGCTGGATGAGGCCTTGAGCAGCTGAGTCTAGTGGAGAGGTGTCCCTGCCCATGGTGGGGAGGTTGGAGCAGATGATCTCTGAGGTCCCTTCCAACTTGAGCCTTTCTAGGATTCTGTGATGTGAAATCCTGGTCTGTGTGACAGGTGGTGGACACCAGGAGTGCAGGTGCAAGGATGAGTCCCAGTCCCAGTCCCACACAGCTGTCCCCTTCCCCTGGCCAGGAGCTCTTCAGAGGTCCCTGGCTGCAGACACTTCTCCCCTGGGTCTTCACACTGCAGTATTTTCTGAAAGCTATCCCCTGGTTAATATCTGCAAAGCTTCTGATTTCATTGTTTGAGATAATTTCATTCACTAAAGCTGCCTTATTGCAGAAAGGTCTTGGTATTTAATATTTAATGGCATAAATCCCACGTGAGTCCTAAGCAGGGGATGGAAATTCCATTTGAAATTAATGTGCACACAAAGCCTGCTCTTATTTCCTTCCAAATTTAAAGGCCAATAGCCATTTCCCAGCATAATGCCAGCTTCTGAGATGATGGCCCTGCCCCCCTGCTTCCAGAGGCCAGGTAGCATTTGCTTCTGAAAAAAAAAAAATAGCTACAGTTTTTCTTCCTCCTGCATAGGTGCAGACAGTTTCCTCCAGCTGGGTGCCCTGTGTGCCAGCCTCATCTCATCAGGGACCCCTGGGGACCCACAGGGCCTCTCACAGCTCCCTTTGTGCTGGCAGCCTGTGTCAAAGGCCACCCACAGCAGTGCCTGCTTTGGTGGAAGCCTGGTGAAGTGCAGGAAGTCACAGGATGTTGTTAGGGGATGGAAGGGACCTCTGGAGATCTTCCAGTCCAACCCCCCTGCCAGAGCAGGACCAGAGAATCCAGCACAGGTCACACAGGAACACACCCAGATGGGGCTGGAAAGTCTCCAGAGAAGGAGACTCCACAACCTCTCTGGGCAGCCTGTTCCAGTGCTCTGTGACCCTCACAGTGAGGGAGTTCCTCCTCATGTTGAGCTGGAACCTCCTGTGCTGGAGTTTCTATCCACTGCCCCTTGTCCTATCCCAGGGTGCAACTGAGCAGAGCCTGTCTCCTCCCTCTTGACCCCCAGCCCTCAAGAGGGAGGAAATGCAGCACCAAAGGCTTCTCTGCCTGCTTCCCTTGCCCCTCCAGAGCTGGCTGGCACTGGGTGGCACTGGCCTCAAGTCTCCTCCCCAGGAAGGTGGCTGCAGAACACTGAACTTGCAAACACTTCATCACACAGGGCAATGCTCATGCCTCTGCCTTCTCTCTGAGGAGATTTGCAGCACATTATTTCCTTTTTGTTTCTTCTGGGATAAGGTTTGGGAAGGAAACCTGCACCTGAAAATTTTTAAGGCCAGGCTGGATATGGCTCTGAGCAACCTGATCCAGAGTGAGGTGTCCCTGCCCATGGCAGGGAGGTTGGCACTGGATGCTCCTCGAGGTCCCTGACAATTGGTTTGCTGTTCTGGAGACACAGCAGCCAAAAATGCATTCAGGTTGTCACAGCCATTACAGCCCCATGCCAGGCAACAGGCATTGTCCCTGAGCTGTGATTTCCTGTAGCCTCAGGGAGATTGATGTATAAATAGCCAGACACATATAGAACATTCTGGATTATGCAACTCCACCATCTGCTGCTTTACATCAACAGTGCTCAGAGCCCACCTCTGCTTCTCTGCAGGATGGTGACCCCAAGACAAGTTGGGGCAGCTGAGGCAGGAGGGCCTGGAGTTTTTATTCTCCTCCAGGTGAATGCTTCCCTCTGATGAGGCAGAGGTGGAGAACTTGCAGAGGGTTGCAGCATTGCCCATTTGTTTCCCCCTTGCAGTCTCTGCTCTTACCCTTGCAAAGCAGGCAGCTTGTGTTTACTTTGATAAGCAACTCCACTGCAGGGTCAAGTAGAAAAGAGGAAGATTGGCAGGAAAGGAGCAAATCTCCCTTAAACAAAAATAATTAGCAAGAAAGAGTTGATAAACAAGGACAAGGTGAAGAGTGAAAGGTAAGCTCCAGGGCACTTCATTAAAATGGTAAATGAAGAGCAACCCAAAATTTATGCAAGCATTTAGCAGATGGGAGAAGGGTTCTGGCAGCGTGGGGCTTGTTCAGGCAGTGAGGGAGAGCTGGAAAGGCATCAGTCCAGGACCAGCCTTGGAAGGAATTGTTGGTTTGTTGTTCAGAACCAGCCCTGAGGAAGACAAGGCAGTGCTTGCCTCTCCTTTGCCTGTGTTTGTATTTCTGCTGCTCTGCAGCCCAGAGACCCCACACCTCCCTCTGCTTCCAAGTCACAGATGCCAACAAGGCACGGAAGGGACCTGCACTGCTCCCACCTGCAGCTCCTGTGGGCTGACATCTGACTGGCTGCTGCCTCTGCAGCCTTCCAGGGGCTTTCTTCCCACCTGCTTTCAGCCCCCGCAGGCAGCAATAGCTCCTGCTGATGACCACAGCTCCTCCTGCAGCAAAGCAATTGTGAGAGACCTCTCGAGGCAAAGGCAGACCTCAGGTGTGTCCTATCACCCTCTTAATTGTCAGAGTCAACAGGAAATTGGCTGAGGTGAGGTGACTCTTCTCTTCCTTTGGCTTCATGTGTGCTGAGTTTCTGAAGCTACCTGACCCTAGGTGAGAGATTTGGGTAACTGAAAACTGGGGGGGGGGCTCTGCTTTGTAGTGTGTGGGGAGGGAGCACTGGCACCATTTGAAGCTCTTCAGAAGACTCCTAAAAGTCTCAGCCCTGTGCCTAGAGAGCTTTCTTGCTCCTAACCCCAGGAGAAGGTTTGCTTTGATGCCTGGGTCACCACCCCATAGCTTATCTTCTCTGGCCTGGGGTGGGCTGCTTTAGGAGAGGTATTGTTAGGAGTCTTTTGGACAGGTAGAGGGTTGGAGGTGCTCCTCGGAGGCAGGACTGCTGCCATACCTTCGAGTTCTTGGTGGTTTTGATTAGGAGCTGATAGAGTCATGAGGAAGTGATGAATGGCTCAGCATGTCTGGAGCACTGGGGTTTTTCTCACATCAGGATGATGGTGATTGATTTTTTCCCTCTTTCTTTCTTTCTTTTTTTTTTTTTTTTCCCCTGAAATCTTCAGCAGAAGACTTCCTGGAAGTCTGATTGCAGCAGGCAGGTAAGCTGTAGAACAACTCACTGCTGGCTCTTACAGGCTTCCCCACTTCCTATCTCCCCTAAATCCTGGGCTTTAATGGCTTGCTGAAGACCTGTCAGGGTGATGGAGGTGTGAGAATGTTCAATGAGGATGTCTTCTACTTGCTGAATTGCTCTGGTCTCACAGGAGGCTGTATTAGCTCCTAATGACCACCTCTTTGTAGGGGTTAGAGGGGAAAGCAGAGAAACTAAGAGCAAGGAGGGGGCTGCAGCATTTTTGTTCCCTAAAAAGCTGTGGCAGAGCCCAGGAGGGAAGGGAGGAGAGGATGCCACCTCACCCTGCTTGTGCTGCTGGCACAGTGCTGGGCAGAGCAGGCAGGAGGGGATTTAACTGATCCCAGCATGTGCTGGCTCCAGAGGACTGTTAGGAGCTCTGCTGTGGTGTCCTCTCCCTTGCCAGCCATGGAAATGATGAAGCAGCAATTCTGTGTGGGGCTGCTCTGTGCTGTGGGGGTTTATGTCCTGCACCAGGAGGGAGAGGAGGGCTGCAGCATGGGGGCTGAGTCTGGATCCTAAACTTGAGGATATTTTTCTCCAGAAACTGGGCTGCAGTTGCAGTTTCTGTAAAATTCCTCTCCTCAAAAAGAAAGGGAGGAGCTGGTGGGGACTAATTGCAGTCCCTCAGATATCTTTGGCACAACTCGAAATCCCCAAACTCTGTTTGCTCTCAGCTGGAGGAGGAAGGAGGCAGAAAATATCTGAAGGAGCAGAAATTAGGTAGGAAGGTGCTGAAAAAGGAATGAAGCAAAACAGGAGAAGGAGGGGAAATGTGTGTGAGGAGCAACCAGCACACTGACTGCAGCTGTCCTCAGCTAACATTAGGAAGGGGAAGGCTCAGACCCCCATTCCCAAGGTGCTGCAGGACACAGCCTGTGAGCCCTTGGTAGTTCTGCTCTGCTTGTTAGTTGCTTGCTGAATTAAGTTCTCCTGCTGGATGTCACCATAGAAAGAAAGAAAGAGGATTGTAGTAAGAGCTGTGTGATTTGGTTGTAAGCATCCAAGGCATGACTGCTGTGCTGCTACATCAGAAGGATGTTGCTGGGGGAGGGAAACTTCTCCTGTCACCAGGCAGGAGCTGCTCTGCAGAGCAGCCACTTGGGAAGGATGGCTGCTGCTGAGATCTGTGCAGGGTAAATGCTTCCTTGTGGGAGAACTTCCCTGAGTGCTGGAACAGCAGCTGAGCAGGGAGAAATGCTCCCTGTCAGGCTAAGTCTGATCTGCTGTGATACTCTGTGGTGTGATCAGTCCAGCAGTCACTCCCAGGGAGCTGTGCAGTGCTTGTTTCCTCAGAGATGTGTCACTCCCTGGTATCCTACTTGTCAGGAGCCAGATCTCTCTTTTCAGCCTCATCCAGCAGAAATCTGGGCCAGGGAAGCACAGCCTGGGCTCCCTGCTCTGCTGGCACTGGGGATGTGTCTGATGAAGCTGCTGAGGGGTGTGCAAAAGCACAGTGACTCTGGGGTGGTTTTGGCCAGCTTAGCCTTGGTGTGCACTGAAGTTTTTCGGTGTGGTCTCCTTGGAATCCAGCAGGATTTCCAGGGTTTCTGACTTCCCTGTAATTTCTAGGAAGAAATCCTTCCCCAGGAAGGTGGTGAGGCTGTGGCACAGGCTGCCTAGAGAAATTGTGGAGGCTTCAACAGTGGAAGTGTTCAGAGAGAGGTTGGATGTCTCCTTAGCTACCTGGTCTAGGACGAGGTGTCCCAGCTCATGGTAGGGGGTTGGAACTGGATGGTCCAACCCATTCCATGATTCTTGCAGTAGATCTGGTTGTGCTGACAGGCCCATATCCATCCCAAGCCCTTCTATCCCCACTGTGGTTCCTGCCAGAGGGGTACCCTAAAGCTCCTCTGGGTGCATCAAACTGTCCTGGTGTGCCAGCAGCACAGGCTCCCAGCTCTGGCCTGGCCCTGCTCAGGGAGCTGCTGTCTCTCAGCAAAAGAGTCCAAGAACCTGCTGCTAGAGGAGAGGAGAAGGGTTGACAACCTTTGTGGTGGGTTGAGAAGTGCCCCCCAACATTCACTTTGCCAGGCCAGCTCAGATGGAAAAAAGTGCAAGCTGTCTTTACAGGCAAAACTGCAATCTGCACCTGTCCAAAACACACAGCATTTACAATGAATAAACAGCACAAGGGCCCCCCTGGCCAGGAACCAGGGGAGTTAATAGCTTCACCCTCCTTGCCTCCCCCTTACCCCCTGTACAAAAGGGACAGGAGGCAGAAGCAGAGGTATAAGACTTAGCCAAAACAATGCAGCCAAGGTCAAGCAGAAGCACAAACTTAGTCTCACAAACCCAGAGCAAAGCAGTGAGAAGAGAGAGAACTTGTTTTGGGAACCAAGTCTTATGGTAGATATCTTGTTTAGAACTATCAGTATTTTCCTTTTCACACCCAATAGTGATTTATTTACATTCTGCTGCTTTCTCTTCAAAATCTGTTGAAAAATTTTAAAGGCACAGCCTAAAGCTACCACAACCTTCCTTTCCAATCTTCTTCTTCATGCTGACCATTTGAGACAGCCTGACTGAATTCAAAGCAGGAATGCCAGGTGCCCAGGAGTGACACCAGGAGCCCATCCCTCTTCTTCTCCCCCAATGTCCTAGAACCATAGAATTGTCAGGGTTGGAAGGGGCCTCAAGGCTCAGCCAGTTCCAACCCTCCTGCCATGGGCAGGGACACCTCACACTCCAGCAGGTTGCTCACAGCCACATCCAGCCTGGCTGCAAAGACCTCCAGGGAAGAGGCTTCCTCCACCTCCCTGGGCAACCTCTGCCAGTGTCTCACCACCTTCCTGGGGAAGAACTTCCTCATGGGAGATTGTGGTTCCTTCACCCACAGGTCTGGCAGTCATTATTCTCTGTCTCAATGACAGCAAGAGAGCTACAACAGAACTTGCTTTGCTAATTATAAGAAAGAATGCAGCCAAATGTTTATGATTGCTGAGCCTTGTCTGAAGTAACAGCAAATCAGCTGATGGTTAGCACCAACCCAGGCAGATCCCAGCCTTGTTGTCTTCCATCTTCCTCAGTTCCTTGCCATTGCAAACTCCTGTTCTGCCCTGGTTCTGGAGCCTCATTGAGCCCTGCCATGCAGAGGCAGCACAGCTCCAGTTGGGTGATCATAGAATCATGGAATTTTCAGAGTTGGAAGGGACCTCAAGGCTCAGCCAGTTCCAACCCCCCTGCCATGGGCAGGGACACCTCCCCCTAGATCCTGTTGTCTATGCAACTAACCCAAACCCCCCACAAAACCAGCAGCAAATACCTGCCAAAACCCACCCCAAAATAAAATACAGGGTGCTGAACAACCTTCTGTAACCAGGCTGGAGTGAATCAAGCTGAGAGTTTATTAAGATCTTTGCAAGCAAAGGAGCTGATTACCAGGAGGAAGCAACTTAGTTTCTTATCTGTCTGGGTTTGGTTTTTGTTTTTTTTTTGTTTTTTTTTTTTTTTTGTATTTGGTTGTTTTTTTTTTTTTTAAAGCTTGGATAATTTTAGCCATTTTAGCCACTGCCTTTTATTGTCAGCCAAAAGAACTATTTCAGTTATTATCTCTAATGACTTTGGAGGACATCTTTAAAGTGTTTTGATTTTTTTTTTTTTTCTCCCCCCCCCCTTTCTTTACCCACGAATCCTCCTTCAAATGCTGAGATGAAAGGAAGAAGCTTAACCCAACGACTAACTGATAACGCAGGCATCTCAGCGCCTTGCCCGGGGGCGTCGCGGCTGCAGTGCTTGTCCCTCGCACGGAATCGCTTCCCTTTGGTGTGGCTTGGGGGTGAGGGGCTAGAAGCTCTTTTATGAACTTCTGTCATTTATGAGAGCTCCTGCAGAGGGTTCGTTAGGAGGAACATTCATGTGGCTGAGTCTCGCAGACGTTACAAAGCCGTGCAGTGCGGTGGGAGAGCTCTGTGGTTGTTTAATGCCTCCTGTGTGAGGGGGGGCAAATTGCATCACTTTTTAACTCCCTCTGGAAAGCAGACTCCTGGGTTTTGTGGGTTTGGTTTTGGTTTGTTTTTTTCCTGAATTGCCGCCACTATCAATCCCTGTAATGGGATGCCTGAGCAGCTGTTCTGTTATCTGTGATGATTATGTGTTCACACAGGTTAGAGTTTCCAGCACTGGAGAGCTGCAATTAATCCTTAGCATGCTTCAGCCCAGCAGTGAGACCTTGGCTTTCCCCCCCACACACAGTTTGTTGGTGTTTCTTAGAGTTCCTTGTGCCTAAAAATCTGTATTAGGAGTTGAGGCAAAGGAGGGAAACAGTAGCAAAGAGCTGATGGCTTCCCCCCCTATCCCTCTATTTCTACCTTGTGTGCAGGGTGAGCCAAGTTTTGAGCTCCAAGTCAGGGCACTTGTTTCAAGCCCTGTGTGCCAGGCCAGCAGGGTTGGTCACTCTGGGATGGCTGTTTCCATGCAGCAAAGCACATGTGTCTGTGTGGGTTGGACTGGATGATCTTGGAGATCTCTTCCAGCCTGGTTGATTCTATGAAAAGAAAAAGCCCTCACCCCAAAAATCACAATAAAGCAGCTCCCTTAAGAGCCACCCCCCACCTGTTGCTGTCAAAGGCTTTCAGATGTCTCCTTACAAATGAAGCTTAGCTGAGTGCCCTCTCTGCTGGGCTGCTTCCATATGTCTGAAAAAAAGAAAACATGAAGGTGTTGCTGTGTCTGGTGACAAAGGGCAAGAGAGATGTAAGGAGTGCACGGAGAGGAGGAGAGGATAACATTTAGCTAATGTTTTCTGGAGGAGTAAAAGCCTGGTAGGAAACTGCTGGAGAAAACAGGCAGGTGGTCAGGAAAAAAAGAGTGGCTGTGACCATCCAGGAGCAAAGCACTAAAGGTTTAAACAAACCAACTGAGCTGAGAGATGTGGCAGCAGAAAGGGTGCCTGAATGTAACAGACACTTCTGAAATCCCAGCAGAATGACCAAGGTGCCAGGGATCAACTCTTTAGTGTAAAGGAGAAGTGTCTCAGCTTGCTGAGGTCACACAGGGATGGCCCCAGTCCATTTCTCCTGCTTTCCCACCCCATTGCCCAGCTGCAGAGTCAGGCTGAGGCTCATCATCTGCTCCTTGCAGGGATGGTTGGGGTGGAGAGCACTGATGCTGTAAACTACCTGGTGCTTACCTCACAGCTGCCTTCTCATCTCCTCTCTGGGTCAGTTCCCAGGTAAGGGAGCCATGCCATTCATTTGGAATTGTTTTCAGCTCAGTCTCTGAAGTGCTGTGCCTGGCTGGGCTGCCTGGGCACTCTGCTCAGCAGGCTGCCATGAGCTGGGGCAGTTGTCCTGGTCAGCTGTGATGAGCTGTGCCTGCCAGGCAGGGAGAGCAGCTGGGGTGCAGCCAGATCAGCTCCAGCTCTGCCAGCTGCCTGCTCTGGGGGCTAGAATGGGGGATCCTAGGGATTTGAGTTGGGAAACTTGGCCAACAGGCAAGAGTATGATGTTAGGGAGGGACCTCGGGGCTGGACAGTGAGTTGCTGAGTTTGATGTGAGATGAACTTGGAGCCTCAGTAGCCTTGTGGGGGGTGTGGAACCCCAGGAACATCCATTCCAAGTTCATCCAGTTTGGATCAAAAAATCAAGGAGTTGGGAAGTGCTGGTGGCTGCTGAGGAGCTGGGATCCTGGCCACCTGCCTGGGGTCAGATTTCAATTATGATTTTCTTTCTCTGCAGCCCCTCAGTTTCCAGAGGGTGGGCAACAGTGAGGCCCCCCCTGCCTGCCTCTGGCCCTGGCCAGCTCCAGAGGTGGCTGGTCCCCACCCCTGATGCTGCAGCATCGATGCTGGAGGGCATCTTGGTGCTGGTGCAGATAAAGAAAAGGCAAACAGAGCTTTGTTTGCTCACTGCCTTCTGCAGCACTTCTGAGCTGATTGGAATTTTACTTTTTATTTCCAAGTCTAACGATGTTGGGAAGAGGCAGCCAGGTTATGACTCTGTTCTTAATAATGAAGGAGATTGGTACAGGACTGTGGAGAGGCTTCCAAATGATTTTTACCAGCTAGTTGTTTCCTTCAACAGCCTGGATTAGTACCCTGCACAGCTGATGAATGTGCTGGAGAGGCTGAGTTGATTGACATTCATTTGAGAACGTGACTGGCAATTCAATTAACTTAACAACAACAACAAAAATAAACAGCTTAAACTGTTGGTTTGGGGTGGGTGGAGGGGAGGCTTTATCAGCCTTGAAATTTTGTTCCAGTTTGGAGCAAAACAGCAGCCCTCCAAACCGCCAGATTTACTGGGCTGTTAATGTGTTTTAAATGGTTTTGCTTGGCTGCAGTAAAAATCGCTCAGCTCGACTCGATCGTGTTTTGCATGAGCGTCGGTATCCGCGCAGCTCTTCCTGCTGCTTGGTGCCATCTCTTTGCTCTCTAACGATCTGGATGCTAACTAACAGCACAATTAACTTCAAAATAAGAAGCTGTTGCAAAGCCAGCCCCCTCACCCCCGCCCCTCCACTTCTCCCCTCCCCTCAAGCCGGGGCGGTCTGACAGACTCGAGGTGCTGCCTTTTTAGGCGGTTCTTTCCAAGTGCTTTTCAATCAGCACTGGCAAGGGTGGCAGAGAGGTTTGTTTCCAGCCAGGCATCGCTTTCCAGTAGATAAAATGTTGCTTTCAATGGCTTGGGGCAGCTGCAGCTTGCCTGTCTCGCTGCTAGCACTAGTGCCAGCCTGGGCACGGGCTGTGCCACTTTCGGTGCCTATGGTGTCAGTGTGGGTGCAGCCTGGCGTGGTCATTGCTTTAGGGGTGTGTAAGGCTGCCCACTGAGTTCTGATCCCTGGCAGTGCCACTGGCTTGTCCCAGCAGGTACAGCTCTCAGGGCACGGGCAGTGGTTGCTGGCGCTGTGGGCTCAGCATTGGGAGGGCACCGCACAGGCTCCCCTCTGCGCCAGGCATGTGGCAGCAATGGCTCTGGGGACGCACAAGGGTAAGAGTCATTCACCTGCTGAAGGGAGGAGGAGAGAGCCAGCCCTGTGCAAGCATCAGCTCTGCAGACTGAGCTGGCTGCCCCTTGCCCTCACAGTCCCTAAGAGCTGCTTTGAAGCGTGTGGGAAGAGGGAGGAAGAGGAAAGAGAAGAGGATAAAGAAACTCTGAGTGAATCGGTGAAAGCCTCTCTCTCTGGCTGATTGTATCCGTTCTGACAGGAGCCTCCCCATCCTCCCTGGAGTGCTCTGGCAAGTGAAACTCTTGCAAATAAAGCAAAGGATCTGCTGAATGCACAGCTATGCATAATTCAGTGCCGCCGGAGCCTTCCGCAGGGCTCATCACAAACTTGCATTCAGCCAGCGCTACCGCAACCCCTTGGTGGCCGGGCACGGCTCTGTGTTTCTGCTGCTTGGTAAGGTTTGGACACCAGACCCCCTGCCAGGACTTAGAAAGTGACCTTTAGGAAGCTGCTTAGCAAGGGCTGGTGTTTAACAGCCATCCCCATTCATGCATCCACACCTTTTCAAACACAGCCATGCCTGTGAATTCTTGAGAGGGCTGACTTTGAAGGATGGGATGAATAAATAATGGCAGGCTAGGTTCTCCTTGAATTCACACTACTCACCCCGAAGTCATAAAAACAAACTTGGTGCTAGAGAAAATAGCTCAGGGAGAGGGGAGGGGAGGGGGAAGAAAAAAGAAGAAACTCTTCTTTCATTCTAAGGAAGAAAAAAACATTTTGTGGCTCTGGACTGGGTGTGTGAGAGTAAAAAGCCTCAAATCTAACTTCTCTGAGTCTGTCCCCATCAGGTAGATGCTTCCTGCAGGGAGGGAGATGAGAAATGATGAAAACTAATCCTAATATTTACCTGGGCTAATAGAATGTTGTGCAACATTACCCCAATTAAAATCAAGGCTGTAATTAGTAGGTGGTTCATCTTGTTCTAACAATGCAGAATAATTAATTCCTCTTTTTTTTTTTTTTTTTTACTCCACAAATAGTAATTAAAGAGAAATATTACAGTGCTGCACCTGGTTTTCATTATCCTGCTGCCACTGTAGGTAAACCAAAATCTTTTATTGATGAGAGCAGGTACCAGTTTGAAAGCTCAGTGAAGAGCATCAAACCCCTTCTGAGGTTCCCTAGGGGTAGGGGGGAGAAATCTGAAATTATTGAAGCTTTTGTTGGCCCCTGCTGGTTGCCACAGCTCTGACTGCCCTCTGGGCCTGGATTGCTCTTTGACTTGCAGTTTTCTCCCTTTGGTTGGTTATTGCCCTGTCCTGTCATGGAATCAGAATGGCTCAGGTTGGAAGGGACCTCAGAGATCATCTCCTCCAACCTCCCCACCATGGGCAGGGACACCTCTCCACTAGACTCAGCTGCTCAAAGCCTCATCCAGCCTGGCCTTGAACACCCCCAGGGAGGAAGCAGCCACAGCCTCCCTGGGCAGCCTGTGCCAGAGTCTCACCACCCTGATCCTGAAGAACTTCTTCCTCAGCTCCAGTCTAACCCTGCTCTGCCTCAGCTTCAAACCATTCCCCCTTGGCCTGTCACCCTCAGGAAAAGTCCCTCTGCAGCCTTCCTGTAGGATCCCTTCAGGAAGGTAGCTCTAAGGTTCTCCCAGAGTCTTGTCTTCTGCAGGCTGGACAAGCCTATCCTTCATCCTCACAGCAGAGCTGCTCCAGCCCTTGGATCATCTTTGCAGCCCTTCTCTGGACTCTCTCCATCAGCTCTGTGTCCTTCTCATGCTGGGGACACCAGAACTGGACGCACCAGCACTGGGGGCTCAGCAGAGCAGAGTCCAGGGGCAGAATCTCCTCTCTTGCCCTGCTGCCCACACTCCTCTGGCTGCAGCCCAGCACACAGCTGCCTGCTGTGCTGCAGGAGGGCACTGCTGGCTCATGGGGAGCTTCTCATCAACCAACACCCCCAAGTCTCTTTCTTCAGAGCCACTCTCAAGCCACTCTGCACCCAGCCTGAATTTATGCCTGGGACTGGCCCAACCTTTAGTGAATCTCTCCTAGCAGGGACCCAGCATGGCACTGCCCACACAGGCTGCCTGGTCTTTCCCACCCACCTTTCTCACTGTTTTCACCTAGATGAGGTACCTTTTATTGTTGTTGTTATTAATTATTTTCTTTTTAATCTGGTAGCCTAAGAATTGGTGCACTTGGGGAAAATACAAGCAGCACAGAGATGGTTTCTGTCTTGTGTCTGTGCTTATTTGTGAGGTGAGGAGCAGGTCATGGGAGGTGTGAGGGGCTGGACTCATTTAGCTGATGGGCAAAATTTTATTCTGCTCTTCCTTGTTTCCCTTGGCATTGGGTCTTGCTGCTGTGCAAGTTTCACAGAACTCTTCAGCAGGGACCAAGAGGAAGGTTTGGTCAGGGGACTGGATTACTCCAGTGCAGGCTGCAGCCTGTGGTGGGGACACCACCAGCCAAGCATCACCTTGTGACTGTGGTTTATCAACTGGTTTAAAGGCTGGAGGAGAGCTTGGCTGATCTGATGCCTGGGTGGGATTTCAGGAGGAGATGAGTGGTTTGTGTGGAAAACCACAAGTGTGGCTGGGCTGCTGAAGAGTCCTGCCCCAGAGGACATTTCTCTGGTGTTTTTTTAGCATCATCCTCCAAACCCCTTCCTGTTGGGGTAAGATGTGGCTTAAAGCCCTGTTTGCCTCAGCAGCCCTGAGTCACTTGGGTTTGTTTTGCTGTGGTTTGAGGAAATCATTGTCATGTAGCTGATACTAAGAGGGGGCCCAGGGAGGGACTGTTTGTGTGCCTGGCTGCTGCTTGTGCTGCTTACTGAGCTCCCTGAGGATGAGGGCATCCCCCCAGCCCCCACTGGCTCTTATCTGCTGCTGTCCTCTTCTGCCTACATAAATATTTACTGATGGTGATGAATATTTATTTTTCATCACACATCCCTTGGATTGTGCTCACCACTGAGAGCAATGCAGAAATGGAGCCCAGGGGCAGGAGTGGGCAGTGAGGTTTGCTCCGTGCCCTGGGCTTGCTCCTCTGTACCCCAGGGCTGGCTGAGGGCATCAGGGGAGTGCAGCTCAGAGCAGGGCATTGCTCCCATGTCAGCATCACTGCCCAGTAGGTTCTAGGTCCAGACCCCAGCCAAGCTGCATCTGCTGGGTTCTGGGTACTGCTGTTTTTAGGAGGAAAGACTCTTTCCTTTGCCCTAGCTGCAGAGATAACCAGGAGGAAGCATGGCAGCAGCTTGCTTCATTGGCTGCAGGTGCCCAGTGGCAGGCTGCAGGGATGCTGAGGATCAGATGTTCCCTACCACAAGGGCAGCAAGCTGGGTGCTGCCATCCTGATGTCTCCCCACAGCCTGTGCCATCCTGGATCCCAGAACTGGGGACCACTGTCTGCAGCCCTAGCAGCTGGGGTGTGCTGGTGCAGAGCCCAGCTGCAGCCAGCCCTTGGCATCACCTTTGCATTCAAACTGTCCACTGAGAATAACAGGAGATGGCACAGAGATGGAGCCTGCGTGCTCAGGGGTGGCACAGGGGAGGTTTTGCCTTCAGGCTGTGCCAGCAAGACAGCATGCACCCAGGGATGGGAGGGTGCTGGGTACAGTGACCAGAAGCATGTTGCCAACAGCTGCTGGCTCTGAACAAGGGGAGGGGTTGGCATTGGTAATTGTTTGCCTCAGTGACATCGGAGGTGCCCCATCAGGTCTCACAGACCTATTGTGCCAATCGCAGTGCAGGTGGCACAAAAGCTAAGCCCTGGGGGGCCTGGGCTCAGTCAGCTCGGAGGTGAGGGAAGGAGGAGCAAACATGAGAGGCAACACAGCCATGGCTCCTCTGGGGAGAAGTAGGTCATCTTGCAGCCACAAACAGCTGAAACAAACACAAACTGAACAAACAAAAGAAAGGGAAAAGAAAGAGGAGCTGAGATTAGGATAAAAAGTCTCTTACCAAATCCCAGCAGCTCTGGGACGCTCTGTGTGAGCAGCTGGCACCCTAGGCTGCATCCCATTTCCCCCAGTGGGCAGAGCTAGGGGATCCTGGAGAAAATGGGCTGCTGCAAAGGGCCTTTCAGGGAGCCCAGCTCCCCTTCTGCTCATGGCTCAGTTGTGTGCATCCCTGGGAAGTGTTCAGCTGATTTATTATTTAGCAGCAAATCCTGAATGGTGACTCTTCCCCTGCTTGCTCACCCAGCTGCTGCCAGGTGGCTCTGTGGGGCCTGGGCAGGTCTCTGGTGGCACAGGATGAAGCTCAGCAAGCCTAGGAGACCTGTGGGCATGTGAGACCGTGGCTGTGCTGCCCCTTTTGCATGGCAGAGCAGCTGTCCCCTACTCTCAGGTCAGAATTTGGCCAACCCAATTTGGCTTTCTCCTGGCACTGGCACCATGCAAAGCTGTGGTCAAACCTGGATTGCTACTGCCAGCACCTGCCCCGATTTCCTGGCTTCCATGGGTTTGTCCTTGTGCATTTGTTGCCTGTTTTTACACTTGTCCTTAGTAACCTGACCTAGTTTGCACTTTTGGTGTCTTTCCTCCCCGTGGCAAAACCTGGGGCCCACAAGACATGGAAGGCAGTGGTGTGTGCTCTGCCAGAGCTCTCCTCAACTGATGGTCTGGAGGCAAAGGAGTAATTGCTGCACAAGATTGAGAAATCTCCTTTCTGATGGCAGCAGCCTCAGCTCTGAAATGGTTGCTTGGTTTTGGCTGCTCTTTGATGGTTTCTGCTCCTGTGGTGTTTCTGAATCAGCTGCTAACAGTCACAGCAGGTCTGACTGAGTTGCTCTGCAAGGGGAGGACTGAGTGAGACACCACAGCTTGTGTGCAAGACAAAGGGGTGCAGGTGGCATGCTGGGGCAGGATTGGGGTGCTCCCATGGTGCCAGAGAGAGGATTCTGCTGCAGGGAGAGGTGGGTGCAGAGCCTGCAGTGCCTCTTGACTGACACAAAAAGGCTCCAGGGGGGTAACGCTGAGTCAAGCAAGAGGAATTTTCCTCCCAGGGAGTCTCTTCCAATATCTGCTGTGATTTGGGGGGAAAAAAAAAATTTCCAGAGAGGGATTCTCCATCCTTAGATAGAGTTACCCAGCTGATCTGTCAAGAGAGAAGGGCTGGTGTGTAAGGCTATGTAAATAACTGCTGAGGCTGGCAACAGAGGCAATATTAAAACAAAGCCAAAGATTTGAATCTCTGGCTGCTTCCCATCCTCTTCTGCAGGTGCTGCCTCCCTCTGAAGTGAAATGTCTTGTGTGACACACTTAAAGCTGTCTCAGTCAAACCCAAGTTCAATGCCTCTGGTGTCGTGCTCCTGGATGTAATTTGGATGCTGCACATTTCCAGTCCTTGCTGAGGGATGATGCTCTACAAAGCCAAGCTAAAAATCAATTGCAAAGTTGGCTTTTTGCAACTTCTACTGTTTTTTTTTTCCTCTCTCTCTCCCTCTCTCTCTCTCTCCCTCCTTGTTAAAGTATTCTCCTTCAAGAAGATTGCACTGAGCTGCTGTGCTGCACAGTTTTGGTTTTGTTTTGTTTTTTTTCCTTTGCCAATTCAGAGCTGTTCCATCTTATGAGAGTGGAAATTTCATTAGGGAGATTCTGAGGGTTCTTCTTGTCATTGTCATTTGTTTAATCAAGAGCAAAATTATCTGCACAACTGGAGAACCATGACAAAAAGCTCCCTCCCCAACACTGGACCTGGGGTAAGTCAGCATCACCGCCCTGCCATCCGTGGAAGCCCAGCACCTTCTGCTGTCCAAGGGCAGGACAGGGTGGGAGCAGCTGTGCCCTTTCCTAGGTTGTGAGCTGCTGGCTAAAGATCACAGGTGGTGCTGACCAGGATGTTCTCCCTCTCCTCCTGCCCAAGGTGTTCACCTTGCTCCTCAAGACACACTTCCAGCCCTCTTGCCTTTCTGCACCAACCTTTGCCAAGCTTCATCCTTTTGCCATAGATTCTCCTTCACTTTCCTCTTATGAAATGAACATTTCAGTGTTCCTCTTGCTGCCCCATCATCTGGGCAGCTAAGCCTCCCTGCCTTACCAATCTTGATTGATTTGTAGACATTAAAGTTCCCATCCAAAATGTGTGTGCACTGTGACCAGCTGTGATTCAGTTCATCAGAAAGACAGAGGTGGTTATATTAGCTTAGCAAATTGGTATTATGGAGGGGGAGGGGGGGAAAAATCCCCCTGATGGAGATAAAACAGATCTCAGACACTCATCATCATCTTACTGACCTTCAAATGAGTTTGGAGTCCTAACCTATTATCATCCCAGCATGAATGAAATGCCAAATGCCTCCTTTCAGCATCAGGAGAATTCATGATTATCCAGCAAGAAACGATGCAAGGAATCTTTGTTTCTGTGGAGGATGCAGGAAGTGGTAGTTCGTAAAGGGAAGATTAGGAAGAAAAGGCCCTGGGGGTGCTGGGGGATGAGAAGCTCCCCAGGAGCCAGCAGTGAGCACTTGCAGCCCAGAGAGCCAAGCAGAGCCTGGGCTGCAGCAGGAGAAGCATAACCAGCAGGGCCAGGGAGGGGATTCTGCCCCTCTGCTCCACTCTGCTGAGACCACACCTGGAGCTCTGGGTCCAGTTCTGGAGCTTTTTTTACAGGAAAGATCTGGAGGTGCATGGAAGGTGTCCAGAGAAGGGCCATGAGGATGAGCAGAGGGCTGGAGCTGCTCTGCTGTGAGGAGAGTTGGGGTTGTGCAGTCTGGAGAGGAGAAGGCTCTGAGGTGACCTTCTTGTGGCCTTCCAGGATCTGAAGGGGGCTCCAAGAAAGCTGGGGAGGGACTTTTTAGGGTGTCAGGGAGCGATAGGATGGGGGGAATGGAGCAAAACTGGAAGTGGGGAGATTCAGATTGGATGTTAGGAAGAAGTTCTTCCCCAGGAGGGTGGTGAGACACTGGAAGAGGTTGCCCAGGGAGGTGGTGGAAGCCTCATCCCTGGAGGTTTTGGCAGCCAGGCTGGAGGTGGCTGTGAGCAACCTGCTCTGGTGTGAGGTGTCCCTGCCCATGGCAGGGGGGTTGGAACTGGCTGAGCCTTGAGGACCCTTCCAACCCTGACAATTCTGTGATTCTACAAGGGGAGTCTGGCCCTGCTCTCAGCAGGGCTTTGGCAGCACAGACCTCGTGCCTGTGGGATTAAGCTGGGTGCAGGCATGGCTGAGGATTTTATCTGGAATAGCTGTGATGCCAGGGGAGTTGGAGATGTTAATCAAAGCCCTGGCAAATGGAAATTCCTGAGTGACCCTAGGTGATGATTTCCCATAATCTTTCTTTTTTTTTTTTTAACTGGATGGATGAAATGGAAATGGATGAGTCTAAAGGACAGGTTATAAACCTCTTCTGAGCAGAAAGTGAGATCCACTCAATGCAGTTGATGTATTGAGTTTGCCCAGACTCTGAGTGAATAGTTTGGCTTCAGATCCTCTCCAATAAATTCAAGGCTGTAAAGCTGTAATAGGATCCTAGAGCAACCTCCCCTTTCTCCAACTGGAACACAAGTTTCCAGAGGTTTTGGGGGGTTATTGATCTTTGGTGTGTTCAGTGATCATTAGAAACCTCAGAATTATGTAGGGGGGAAATGAGAAAGGGAAGAGGGAGAAAGAGGTGGAGCTTGCACTGCCAGAGGGCTAATTGTCCTTATGAGAGGCTCCCTGGCTCTCAGCAGCTCTGCCTGATCTGCTGCACCATGCTCCTGGGACTGGCAACAGCACACCCATGTCCTGCTCTGCTCAGCACAAGGCTGTGGGGATGGGTGATGGGAGGGTACCAGGGCATAGGGCTCTGCTGCCCAGCAGGCCCCTTGGCTGCCCTGTCCTCTCTGAGCTGTCACCATCCCTCCCAGAGGCACAGGAATCCAAGTCTTGTCCTCCTTTGTTAATGCCAGAGCAGGGAGATGGGGTCTTTGGGGAGCATCTCCTCCTCACCCCAGGAGGTTTTAGAGCTTGGGAAGAGATCAACCTCTTAAAAAAACTCATAGCAGGAGGTGAGAGATGTGGAGAAAATGTGACCTGTTCATAAAGGATTTAGCCAAACCCTGTTGTAAATATTTGCACTGCACTATGCCATTAGCTTCTCCAGTTAATCTGCTTCCCCTGATCATGGCTCTGAGCAAGAGATGTTCCCAGAGCAGTTGACAAGAAAAGTTAGGGCTGTGTCTGGCCTACTCTTCTGCTACAAATGATTCAAAAGGGATAGATTAAAAAAAAAAAAAAATCCATTTCTGAGCAGGCTTCTTGCCCCTGCCCACTGATCATGCTTTTCTCTTATGGAAAGGCAAAGGATTAAAAAGCAGCAGAAATTGCCCATTTCTGGGAAGCCTGCTTGGTTTGCTTGTTGCTTTGCCACTCTGCTTTGCAAATGGAAGAGCCTTAAGAATTTCAAATGTCACTTAGAGCATCTGCAATTGCCCTGTAGAGGAGTTTGTTCACCTGTCAGTCTTCGTAAGCATATGGCCATGAATTTCTGTTACTCCTGGGAAATCTCACCTAATTCCAAGGCTTTTCAGCGTGGCTGGTGAAGGGGTAGCCCCAAGTTAAAGCCAAGGATGTGTTATTGCATGTGACACTCTTCACAAGCAGTGTGTGCTTGGTGCATTTTCAGTGTGGATCCCAAAGGATGGGGCCTTTGGCACACTGGGTGAGCCTGGTTGGTGCCAGCAGTGTGAGCAGATTCTGGGTGGAACTGCTGAGGACCAGCTCTGGGCTGCTCTGTTTGGGTAATGAGATGCTGCTTGGCTTTGCAGCTGAAGAGCTGCAGCAGCAATGGATGTTTTGGCTTTGGGTGGTCCATGCTCAGCTTCCTTATACAGCAAATATTAACAGCCCTTCTGGTCTGCAAACAGCTGCCTCTTGCATGATTACAGGGGAGGAAATATTCACACAAAAATGCTGGGACTTAGTGAGCTCTGCATCCCAAAGCAGCTCAGAAGGAAGCACAGTGGATCCCTGGAAGCCAAGGGTGCTCACAGGATGTTAGGGGTTGGAAGGGACCTTTGAATATCAAGTCCAACGCCCCCCCCCCCCCAGAGCAGGTCCACAGAATCCAGCACAGGTCACACAGGAACACATCCAGATGGGGCTGGAAAGTCTCCAGAGAAGGAGACTCCACAACCTCTCTGGGTAGCCTGCTCCAGTGCTCTGTGACCCTCACAGTGAGGGAGTTCCTCCTCATGTTGAGGTGGAATCTCCTGTGCTGGAGTTTCTGTCCATTGCTCCTTGTCCTGTCACAACTGAGGTGCAACTGAGCAGAGCCTGTCCCCTCCCGCTTGACTCTCAGATATTTATGAACATTTATTAAATCCCCTCTCAGTCCTCTCTTCTCCAGGAGACTAGTGTCCAGAAGAGAGTGGGTGAGGTGGGTGCAGCTGAGATAGCTTGGGGTGCTTGGACACTTCCACATGACAGGGAGAGCCAAGGGACCCAGAACAAGCCATGAGGATGCTTCTGCCCCTCCCTTGTCACTGGAGGGGTCCCTGGTGTGAGCATGGCACAGACCTGGCTGACAGCAAAAGGTGTCACTGGAGCTACTTGGAGCTGGAGTACTTGGGGAGGGGGGCAAGCAGGGAAAGATAAAGACAGGGAATTGGTGGACCTTCAGCTTTTGTTCTGATTTGAAAGGCTTTGGTTCTGCAATCTCAGAGGTGTTGCCTTTCAGCTGTATCCACAGCCCCTGGTGCCCGCAGTCCCTCAGCGCTGGCTGTGCTCTTGTTACCAAGCCTGGGTTTTCCCAGAGCAGACAGAAAGGGGCTTGCAGTGACACCTGTCTGTCCTCCAGAGTTCAATCCACAGATGTAAAAGCAGGACCAAGTGCTAGAGCCAAGGGCCTGGCCTGAGCAGTGCCCACCAGTGGCGGCAGGGTCTGTCTGTGACCGCAGAGGATGCCCTCATGCTCTCTGTTGGTGGCAGCTGCTCAGGAGCAGGGGAACCACGTAGCTTAGCAACACAGAGCAAACTGGGAGGCTTTGCAGGGCCATGCCAGAGCATGAGCTTTAGCTGCACTGGTACCTGCCTGAGCTGAGACCCTGTTTTGCTGGGCTCAGCCCTTCTGCAGCCCCCTCGCTCGCTGCTGTTGCTTCAGCGCCCGGAGCCGGTGCAGCTCTGCTGGCTGCTCTTTGCCTGGCCTGCTTCAGTGGGTTCTGCTTTTCCATGGGGTTGATAAGAAGCCATTTTGTCCATTTCCTACCAAAAAGACCTCCTCATAAACCCCAAAGCCCCTCCCTGCTGTTCTCCACCTCTTTCCCCAAGTGCTTAGCAGCACATTGAGCCGGCAGCAGCACGCCATATGTCTGCATGGATTCTGCTAACAGATGTGCTGAGGCTTGGGAAAAACTTATTTTAGATAAGGCAAATAATCTTTTCAATTATCTTTTGCTGAAAATATTGTGTTTTTGTAGGCATTCCAGAGCATTATGGCATAAAATACTGGCCTAATTATCATTATCTTCTCTATTACATTTGCTGAAATATCTTTTTCTTTTTTTTTTCTTGGAGTTGTCAAATGCTTTTCTGTGGCACTGTTTGGGAAGGAGCTTCCCACAGCCTGGGGGGGGAGGTTTGTCTCTGGATCCTGTAAAGCTGATCTGTGTCTGATTGCAAGATGTCATCCCAAAGGACAGCAGCAGGAGCTCACACTTGTTTGTTAGAACCATAGAATCATAGAATAATTCAGGTTGGAAAAGACTCCTGAGACCACTGAGCCTGCTCTACAAAGTTCATCCCTAAACCAGATCCCCAAGCACCACACCTAAATGACCTTTAATCACAGCCAGGGATGGTGACTCAGCCACCTCCCTGGGCAGCCTCTTCCCTGTCTGGCCACTCTTGCTGTGAAAAAGTTCTTCCTAGCATCCAGTCTAAGCCTACCCCGGTGCAGAATGACGCCATTGGGGCAAGAACAGAGTCTTCAGATGGCTCCTACAGGCCAGCAGATCCTGACAGCTCCTGGGGCTGGCATGATGGGTGCTGGTGAGGCTAGGGTGGCTGTTCCTCTCCTGGCACCCTGCCTGACCCCTTGGCAGTGTGCCACACAGATCCTGCTAAGAGTCAAACTCCAGGGAGCCTGGTTCTGAGGCTGGGCCATCCCCTGGCTGCCAGGTGTGCGTTGTGCATCTTACCCCTCCTGAGCTCCTGCTCAGCTCCTGCAGCACTCAGCCCATCATGCTGCAATGCAGCCTTGTTCCCCTAGGTTTACTCGGGTACCAGGCTGATGGAAACCCCCTCCAGATGCTCATGTTGCCAAACACTCTTTGCCTGAACTGAAGAGACATTTCTCTGCGCCAGGGTGCCAGCAGAGGGGACACGTTTACAATTCAGCCTGGTTCCCCCGGAAAATCTGCTCTTTGCATCTAGCTGCTGGAGCTCTGGCTGCTGAATAACCACGAGGGAGGTGCAGGCAGTGCGTGTGCTGGGGAGGGGGTGGGGAGCGTTGTGCTCCCAGCGTCGGCAGAGCCATTGACTTCAGTGATCGCTCAACCTCGCCTCAGCCAGGCTGCTCCGCGCTCCCCCAGCTCGTTAGAGGTTGTCTGGTTGGCACCCCAGGCACCAGCAGCCATGTACCCAGCTTCTGAAAAGGTTATTCACACAATGCTGCACGACCTTGATGAAAAGCTAATTTGATAAGGGCTCAGTTTTAAACTCCATTTGTACTGGCACAAATTGCCAGGGGCAGAAGCGTCCTCGGGAGCTGCATCGTTTGCAGGCCTGCAGGTTGGGAAAAGGCAGAGGGTTTCTTGAGGCTGCTCTAGCAAAAGGGCAAGAGACCCTGCAGGGGTTTAGTCTGAGTGCTTCAGACAGTAGTTCTTGGGGTTTCTTTCCTTTATGATCTTGTTTTTCTTTCTAGTTTGCCAAAGAGACTTCTGGGGTGGCAGGGAGGAAGCGATGGCTGATGAGTGAGGCTGTGGCCTTGCACAGTTCCAAGCACATTTCCCACTTGCCCTCTCTTTCTTCAGTCTCCCTGAGGCTGAGACAATGGACAAAACCTGACCAGACAGTAACTGATCAGACAAAAGCTGATCTGCTGTCTCTGAAGGATGAGTCTATGCTGTGAGCCTGGGTCCCATGAGGCAGCTGGGAGTGTGTGGGGTTGAGCTGTGGTGGGGGTCTGGCCCCTGCTTGCCCCAGCTGTGGTGGTGCTGGGGATGGGCACCTGCAGCCCATGCCCTGGCTCCTTGCCCTTTGTATTGTGAGTGAGAAGACACAACCTGATGCCATCAGGATCATCTTTGATCTCAGAACTATTTCAGGCACAGCCCATCTTGGGGAGGGGACTTGGAGGGATCCTGGAGAGTGAGGGTCTACCCCTCCTGCACTGCTGCTGCTGGTGTTGGCAGAAGCCAGCACAGAGGGTCAAGGTGCTGCTGTTGTTTCTGGAGGCCATTTGAGCTGTGTTTACAGGGCAGCCCCATGGGAGGAGAGGTGCAGTCAGGAGCACGCCCCAGCAGGCACTGTGGCACTCACAGCGCAGCCAGAGGGGTCAGCTGCTGGGGCAAAGAACCATCTGAGAGCATCTGCTCAGCCAGGCTGTGCTCAGAGCCTGCTCTCCAGGGCTGCAGCACAGACACTTGTTCAGAGAGGATGTTCCTCACTCACACTGCCCAGCTCCTGTCATGTTCTGGGAGCAGATGGGCAGTAAACAAGACCTGCAGGCTTGTCCAGCACCTGCACTGCCCATCAGCTGCTGTGTAGTCCACCAGCTTGATGTGAGCCTGAGAACCATTTCTAATGCTGCTTGGGTGTGATCAGAGTAGCTCAGAGCAGCTGACATGGCTGAGCAGGCACCGTCTGCCCATCACCTGTTAGTCTCTTGTGAGAGACCCTGCAGTGCAGAGCAGGCAGCGTGAGGATGCTGCTGCCAGGGTCAGAGGGAGGATCGTGGCCAGGGAAGTGAGGGGAGCACAGAGGAGAAAGCTGCAGGTAGCCAGGGGTGGTGGGAATCAACATGGGCAGAAGAAAACAGCAACTGGAGGGGGCTTCAGCAGCCTGTGAATGTTTCTTCCAACTCCAGACAGGCTCAGCAGCAGCATCAGAATCTGTTGTTGGTACCAAAGGCGTTGGTGTGAGGCAGGGCTAGGGAGCCAGCCTGGAAACAGCCCTTGAGAAAGAGCAGAGCTCAGCATAGCAGAATGGAGGGCAAGGATGAGGCCCCTGGCATGGCTCTGCCTCAGCTCTGTGGCCAGGCTGGGCCAACCCTCTGGGACAGGACACTTTCATGTAGGTCTCCTGCAGATGCTGCCTCTCCTTGTTCTGAGATTTCTCTCTTTCTTCCAACCCAAGCACAAGGAAGAGCAGGTTGCTTAAAGGCAGCTCCCAGTGGCACAGGGCCAACTTTGTTTCAATAGAAATGTGTCCATCTGATCCCTTCCAATTCCAGAGCCTTTGAGGTGTCCATCTGTGCCCAGTGTGAAATGCAGATCCTGATCCTGAGCATCCCACTCCAAGGCAGCCTGGAGCAGCTGATGAGAGGGCTGCAGATGGAGAGGGACACCCCACATTCCTTCCTTTCATGGTACTGATCTCTCTTGAAAGACAGAGACACCATTCTGGACACCCTGAGTTGCAGCTCCTTTGCTGTTCTTCCAGATTTGAAGACCATGAAGCTACCAAATGTCTTCTTTCTCCCCCAGCCAACAGTTTCTTGAAGTTCTCAGCAAATGCCCAGACAGAGCCTGGTCATCACAGCTTCCCGTTCTCTCTTCTCTCTGAGAACCTGCCCCCATGGCACAGCCTGGCATTGCCCCCAGACAAAGCAGTGACCAAAGAGAAGCCCAAACTGAGCAGGGAGCAGAGCAGGGTTGTCTCTGCCCACATTTAGAGCTATTAATTTAACTTCTCTTCTGCTATTGATTGAGATCTGATCCTGCTGGAGAGGATCTCAGCTCTGGAGCTCTTGATGCACCTGCACTTCTTGCTTTTATCCATTCTAATCACACACACATTGTTTCAGGTGTCTGATTTGAAATTGCAAAGTGATCACCCTGGGATGGCTGCATTTAGAAGCACGTTGCTAAAATAACCAATGGTATCTGGCAGCTTCCTGCTGTGATTGCCAAATCCTGGGGGGAAGTCAGAGGAGCACAGAAACCAGTCCCAGCCAGGCTGGGGGGGAGGAGGGGATGTTGCTGTCCTTGCTTAGCTAAAGATATTGCTAATTAACTGTGGTTGCTGCTTGAAGGTTTGCCCCAGAAAGTGGAGAGGTGGCCTGGCTCAGCTTTGTCCTGCCCAGCTTGGCTATGCTCTGCTCTGTCCTGTCCAGCCCAGCCTGGCTCTGCTCTGCTCTGTCCTGCCCAGCCTGGCTCTGCTCTGCTCTGTCCTGCCCAGCCTGGTTCTGCTCTGCTCTGCTCTGCTCTGCTCTGTCCAGCCCAGCCTGGCTCCGCTCTGCTCTGCTCTGTCCAGCCCAGCCTGGCTCTGCTCTGCTCTGTCCTGCCCAGCCCAGCCTGGCTCTGCTCTGCTCTGTCCTGCCCAGCCTGGTTCTGCTCTGCTCTGCTCTGCTCTGCTCTGCTCTGTCCAGCCCAGCCTGGCTCTGCTCTGCTCTGCTCTGTCCAGCCCAGCCTGGCTCAGCTCTGCTCTGCCCTGCCCAGCCCAGCTTGGCTCTGCTCTGCTCTGCTCTGTCCTGTCCAGCCCAGCCTGGCTTGGCTTGGCTTGGCTCTGCTCTGCTCTGCTCAGCTTGGCTCTGCTCTGCTCTGTCCTGCCCAGCCCAGCCTGGCTCCACTCTGCTCTGCCCTGTCCAGCCCAGCCTGGCTCTGCTCTGCTCTGCTCTGCTCAGCCTGGCTCTGCTCTGCTCTGTCCTGTCCAGCCCAGCCTGGCTCTGCTCTGCTCTGTCCTGTCCTGCCCAGCCTGGCTCTGCTCTGCTCTGTCCTGCCCAGCCCAGCCTGGCTCTGCTCTGCTCTGCCCTGCCCAGCCCAGCCTGGCTCTGCTCTGCTCTGCCCTGCCCAGCCCAGCCTGGCTCTGCTCTGCTCTGCTCTGTCCAGCCCAGCCTGGCTCTGCTCTGCTCTGCTCTGTCCAGCCTGGCTCTGCTCTGCTCTGCTCTGTCCAGCCCAGCCTGGCTCTGCTCTGCTCTGCTCTGTCCTGTCCAGCCCAGCCTGGCTCCACTCTGCTCTGCCCTGTCCAGCCCAGCCTGGCTCCACTCTGCTCTGCCCTGTCCAGCCCAGCCTGGCTCGGCTCTGCTCTGCCCTGTCCAGCCCAGCCTGGCTTGGCTTGGCTCTGCTCTGCTCAGCTTGGCTCTGCTCTGCCCTGCCCAGCCCAGCCTGGCTCCACTCTGCTCTGCCCTGTCTAGCCCAGCCTGGCTTGACTTGGCTCTGTTCTGCTCTGTCCTGCCCAGCCTGGCTCTGCTTGGGTCACCCTGGCTTTTCTCCTCTCTGCTGTTCACACACTTGCCACCCAGATGCCAACCATGGCACTGGTGAGAAATGTTTTCTCTCCGTGAGTCCTGCACACATAAAGATCTTCAGGTCCCCTCAGTTCTTGCTGGTCCCTGGTGGGGGCCTGGCAGGCTGTGCAGTGGGCTGAAGATGTGCCACCAGGAAAGGGAGGAGTGCTGGCCATGGCTGGGCTAACCCAAAAGGCAGTGGAGAAATGAGCAGGACAGTTGCAGTGTGGGTGTCAGGGATGTCTTCAGAGGGACTAGAAACAACCAGACCTGGCTATAAGACCTTGTCCTTCTCCTGGTCTTTCACAGCTGCAGAAGGCTGAGAGTGATGTAAAATGGCCATAGCCAGGAATGATTTAATCAGTGCAGTCACAGCAGCTTTGGGCTCCTCCAACAACCACCAAGCTCAGCTGTGAGCTGTGCCTGGGCTGGGTGTTAAGCCCAAGGCTGTGCTGGGCCCTGTGCAGCAGGAGGTGGCACTGAGCAGACCTCACACATGCCAGGATGGGGCTGCTGCCCAAGAACCTTGCTGCTGGGCTGCTGATCAGCATGCACTGCACTCACTGCACCCCTCACTGCAGCCTTAGAGCAGATCCAGGGTTAGAATTGCTCTGAGTTAGTGCCTTGGGAAAAAAAAAGCAAATGGTGCTCTGAAAGCAGCGATCCCCTCTGCCAGGCACAATGAAAGGCTTCCTTATCTGCCTTCATTTCCCTCTGCTTTGATAAGGTTTGCAATCAATTACTTATTTAATGGATAGCATGAAACATCACACAGAGAGATTTCAAACATTCCAATGC
This sequence comes from Indicator indicator, assembly GCF_027791375.1. NCBI lineage: Eukaryota > Metazoa > Chordata > Aves > Piciformes > Indicatoridae > Indicator > Indicator indicator. Next base: position 2,016,046 of record NC_072039.1, on the reverse strand, counting down.
CTTGATCATTTAATACTATTTCCACCACCCCCTTTTTTTCTTTCTTTCTTTCTTTCTTTCTTTCTTTTTTTTTATTATGCCATAGGCAGAATTTTAATTACAATATTTATGCAAATTCTGTTTGTATAATCGTGTTTGAAAGGCTGTGGGGATCACATTTTCCAGCCAATTTATCTAAACACAAGCCTTAAACTTTCTCTTGATCACTGTCACAAACACTCCTCCTCTTAATTTGTCATTGCAGGCACTTCCTAAGTGCAGTGTGATAGGAGGGCTCAGTGGCATCTGTGGCTTCCAAAAAGGAAAAGAAAAAAACAAAGCCCAAGGATTCTGTGGCCATGGCAGGAAAAATCCAGGCACAGCTTTCTGCATGGGCACAGAAAATCTCAGTGCTCTGCTGGAGTTTATTTCTTTCTGAACTGCTTTCTTCTCTATTTCCCACCACCACTGCTCTACCAGTTGGGCTTTGCCTGTGGTGTTAACTCAGAAGGCACAATCTGCTTGCCCCAGGGCTCCCACCAAGGTGGCTGAGGGAGCCCAGGCTGCCCTGGGAGCTGGCACTGAGCTGGTCCTCCCTCTTTAAGCTGTGCTGCAGGGTGGTACCCAAGGCAAAACAAAGAGATTCATTGCTCTCTACAACTACCTGAAGGGAGGTTGTAGCCAGGTGGGGGTTGGCCTCTTCTCCCAGGCAAGCAGTGACAGGAGAGGACACAGTCTCAAGCTGCACCAGGAGAGGTTTAGGCTGGATGTGAGAAGTTCTTCACAGAAAGAGAGATTGGCCATTGGGATGTGCTGCCCAGGGAGGTGGTGGAGTCACCATCCCTGGAAGTGTTTAAAATTAGTGCCATGGGTTAGTTGATTGGATGGTGTTGGGTGATAGGTTGGACTTGATGATCTCAAAGGATCTCAAAGGTCTTTTCCAACCTGGTTAATTCTGTGATTGGAGAGTCTCAGGTATTTTTTGCATCTCTCCAGGTTCTGATGCCACCCTTCTTGCCTGTGGGTTGCAGTGAGCCTGTGGCACATCTCAGCAAAGGTCCTCTCAATCCAGCTCATCAGCCAGACATGAACCTGGGCAGAGGGACCACCCTGCCCGGGCTCTGAAAGCTTTTCAGTGGGGGGGTTGGGGCTGAAACCTTTAATGCTGTGTATTTTGTACCAAATATTAGTAGAGGTTGCCATGTGTTGCAATGATCTCAGAGGGACCTGCTGGTGTGAAGGAAAGGCATGGAGCATTTGCAAATTCTGGAGGATTGGCAGAGCTCTAAACATGCTGTGACAATCTGAGAACAGAAGCCCAGTGCCAAGGAGAGATTAAATGTTCTCAGCTTTCATCTTCTCTCAGGAAAGGTGAATTCAGTGGGAGCAGGACTTTGTTCCCTCTGCCCCGTGCCCTGGCAGAGGTGCAGGCTGGAGGGTATCTGAGTGGGGGTTGTAGTGGGATGCACAGCCCTGGGTGGCAGCTGGCAGGGACCACTCACAGCGTGGGGGTGTGGATGGCAATGGGAGAGGCAGCCCTGGGAGGAGCTGTGTGCTGCTGCGTGCCCTGCCAGAGCAGCCTGCTGGAGGTGACATTTCCACAGGACAGCCCTCCTTGTCCTCCCGTGGGGTGGCATGGAGCCAGCCTCTCTTTGGGCTCAGGTCCCAGGGACAGGTGTGTGTCCCCTGGCTGGGGATGGGAGCAGCTCCCACTTGCACAGCTCCAGCTCCTCCCCCGGGGCTGGCAGGCACTGCCAGGACATCTGCTGCTTCAGCTCTGCCTGCCACCCATCCCCAGCTCCTGTCAGAGCAAGGGTTGCTGAGCTAACTGTCAGGCAAGCCCCACCCGAACTCGCTCAGCTCTCCAGGTGCAGAGGCTGTGGATGAGTGGGAAGTGGGAAGTGTTCCCAGGACCCCTGGCTCCCGAGCAAGCCAGGTCTGGGTTGGTGCTGGGTGCCCAAAGCCTTGCTTCGAGAGCTGCCTTGGCAGGGACGAGTGGGACATGGCAGTGCTGTTTGTAGGAGAGGGTTGGAGGTGCCCTGAGTGTCCTCTTGTGTGGAGGTGCTGTCCTGCTGCCTGTGTGGCACCTGCAAATTCTTGAGCTCTGGACCTCCTGAGGGAGCTCTCATCCAGCCAGGCATGAGTCAGCTGGGGCTGAGGAGGGGTGGGGAAAGCTTCCATGGTGCCATGAACACTGTGGGCAGTCCTCAGCTCCGGGATGTGTCACAGAAAGGCTCCAGCACCCGTGGTGAGGAGCTCTATGTGCTCCCCTTCTCCTTCCAAATCTGCTCAGAGTGCCACATGTAAACTCTCCATGCCACCTTAGTGCATGACGATGCTCGTTAGCAAACAACTCCAAGGCTGCCTAAATGAGGGAAAAGCAATTAGGCAGATTTGTGGGAGGCACACCAAGTATTGATTAACATGGTGAGGAGAGACACAGAAGCAATTCAGACTCCCAAAAAAAAGTGGAAATCCAAAGGGGAAGAAAAAGCAGGAAGGAAGGCTGGAAATCAACAGGGATGAGCCTTCCCTGCCTGCCTTCTGAGTAACTCTTGGTGTTATTCATTGCAGCCCTGCACCTTATTCTCTCCAGAAAGGAAGCAGCCAATATTTTCCCAGAATTAAAGGAAATTATCTATCTGATACCTTTTAATGTGATTAACAACTATAGGAGGGAACTGTTTAAGAGGAGCAGTTAAGAGGAGCATTGAGAGTTCCATTTAGCTGGAGTTAAATAACCAAGGTTGTGTCTGCCCAACTGTGAATCCCATCTGCCTGGTGGGTGAGATAAAACTCTTCACTCAGATAATGAAGGCACTGGTACCTGGAAAAGGTTAGAAGTGTGGCTGTGAAACAAGGCCACAGGGGGGGTGGGGGCTGTTTATTTGGCTTTCCCCTGTGATGAATGGGGAATTTGCACAGCACCTCAGCAAGATGCCAGTTGTCAAGCAGGTGTGTGGCTCTGCAAGAAAAAAATAGATGCACTCCTGAATGCATTATGCAAAAGGGAAAGGTTCCTGCAGGGCTGAGCTCTTTGCTTGGTCACAGCTCAGTGGGCTGCACAGACTTTTGAAAGTGGATGGAATTAAAAAAGATTTGAACTGGCCTGGGAATGGTTTTCCCCAAGGCTGCTTTGCAGGGGGGTGCACCATGGGGGCTTTCCCTGCCTCCCTAGGAGCCATGGTTGGGTACTAAGGTCCAGCAGGAAGAAAGGGCTAGTGGGTGGGAGGACAGATGGAGGGACAGGTAGATGGATGGATGGATGGATGTCTCAAAAACCAGAAGCAGACCCCTGCTGCAGGATCTGGGTGCTGCAAAGCAAATAACACCAGAGATGATGAGGGGGGCATTGGCTCTGGGCTGGGGGCTGCGCTTTGTGTCTTCCTCCTGCTGACCCCACGCTGCATCTGCTCCCTTCTGTTATCCTTAACAGGCAGAGGAGAAAGCATTGCTGGAGGTGAAATTCCACTTCTTGAGGCTGCATTTTTGTTTTCTTCCTGTCTGCTTGAACTGCCACATTAGTGAGAGGAAAAGGAGAACTAATACGCAGCAGGGTTTCTGTGAGTGCAGATGCAGGCAGCACACACAAGAGATGCTTTCATTGCATGGAGAGGATGTTAAATGGAACAGTTCTGTCCTGGCACTGGCTCAGTTTCCTTGAGGACCAACTTGGTGTCTGAATGTAGGGACCTGGTAAATTAACTAGGACTCGGTAGATGAAGTATTAAGAACTTTTCTGTGCCCTCCTGGTTCCTGTCTCCAGAAGGTACCAAGGATCTTAAACAGGGAAGTTGTCCTCTAGAGCTCGTTATGCTTCACAGTTAGGCAGGAGGACAGGAGGTGCTGGGTGCCTGTTAGAGGATAATTGTCTTCCTGGCTCTAATGCTCAGCAGTGTTAGCTAAACCTTGGCTAATGAGCTGTTCCCCAGTGCCTGGTGTGGAGCATGTTGAAGCTTGGTCTCCACTCAGGAGATTTCTATCAGCTTGGGGCGGAGTTGGGGTAAAGCCATTAACCCTGGCTCTGGAAAGCGTGTGAGCACCTTGTCAGTGTGCCTGAAACATGGGCATGGGGCCAGGACAGAGAGCAGTGTGTGTGCTGCCAGCTCCTGCCCTTCCCAGTGCCCATCCACCAGCCCTGCCCTCTCCAGGTAGCTCAGGCTGTGACCTTGTAGCAACCTGATGTCTGCATCCTCCACCCTTGTGGGATCCCTTGCTGTAATCCAGACTCATGCTGCATGAGACCTCCTCCTGCCTAGGGACTCTCCCTGCTCAGCTCTGCACCAATATTCTGAGCACCAGCACCTCCACCCTGAGCTGTCAGCTGAAGAGCCACCCAGCAGCAGCCTGAGTCCAGGTGGTCTCTGCCCACCTGTTGGTGACCAAACTTGTCCCTCCCTGCCTGGCTCCACACCTGGAGTTGTGGCACCTGTGTGGCAGTGACAGGAGTGAGCCCAGGAGATGGCTCTGGCAGCTCCAGCAGCACTTCTGCTGTGGGCCAAGGCTGGGGAGTCCTGCAGCCAGGGGGGAGCTGTGGAAAGCTGACTGGTGCAGAAGTGGCTCTCAGTGCTGGATCCTAATGACAGCAGCTTAAACACCACTGTCTTTAGCTATTTCCTGGGTTAATTTAGCAGAACCAGACAGCTGATGGGTTTCATTTTTTTTTCTCCAAGCAGCAAGCCTGCCCCATTCCAGCTAAGTGCCAGCTTAGGCTCTCCTCACAGATGCTGGAGTGCCAGTTTGTTTATCAGGACACAAAGCCTCCACAGGCTGGGGGGATAATTAGTGACTTCAGAGCTTCACTCTGAGGAGAGAGCTGCTGTGTTATTTCCTGATGTCCCCAAAAGTCTCTGAATCAGGGCCCCGAGGGGAGCTGCCTGCCAGGCAGCATGGCCCTGGGTGAGGAAATGCAAAGCTGTGAGCAGGGGACACAGGGACCCTGCCCCTCCTGCTGATGGAGAGACAGAGAGCAGGGGACACAGGGACCCTGCCCCTCCTGCTGATGGAGAGACAGAGAGCAGGGGACACAGGGACCCTGCCCCTCCTGCTGATGGAGTGACAGAGAGAAGGGGACACAGGGACCCTGCCCCTCCTGCTGATGGAGAGACAGAGAGCAGGGGACACAGGGACCCTGCCCCTCCTGCTGATGGAGAGACAGAGAGCAGGGGACACAGGGACCCTGCCCCTCCTGCTGATGGAGAGACAGAGAGCAGGGGACACAGGGACCCTGCCCCTCCTGCTGATGGAGAGACAGAGAGCAGGGGACACAGGGACCCTGCCCCTCCTGCTGATGGAGAGACAGAGAGCAGGGGACACAGGGACCCTGCCCCTCCTGCTGATGGAGTGACAGAGAGCAGGGGACACAGGGACCCTGCCCCTCCTGCTGATGGAGTGACAGAGAGCAGGGGACACAGGGACCATGCCCCTCCTGCTGATGGAGTGACAGAGAGCAGGCTAATGCTTCCTCAAACTCAACTGTGAATGACCTGGAGCAGATGCAGACTCACCCTTAGAATGAACCTGTATTTGTTCATTCCAGCCTTACAGCAGTTCAGGGCCAGGCTGGAGTAGCTCATCAGTGGGCAGAGGCTGCCACCCTGGCAGGCTCCTCATTTCTCAGCCTAAACCAACCTGACCCTGCACCCTTCAGCAACTGCAAGGAAAGCAAAGTGGGGTGAGGGAGGAAACTGGAGACTCCAAACCCCTCTGAGTGTTTCTAATGTGTTCTGAAGTGCAGCATCACCTTAATGAAGGTTTGGGTACTTCCCACTAAATTACCTTAGCAAGCCCTTCACTAAAACATGGCCTAGGGAAAAAAAAATATGGAAATCAATCCCTGGATGGTGGAATTTGCCCAGTCCTCTTATTTCAAGCAGGCAAATGAGTGAGTAATAGATCCATAACTGAGCATCTGATTAGCCTCATCCTGGATGGAGAATACACAAATCAGCCATTTGTTCCGTGGGTATCATTTAAGCTCCCCATCCATCTTAGTCAGAGGAGATGCCTGCTTTAATTTATCAGTGCCTGGATGAGAGCTCCCAGAAAGGGAAATGGGGGAGGGAGAAGCAGTCTGCAACTGGCACTCTCCTGCTGCTGATTAACAAAGCTGTTGCCTAATTGCAAGCACCTAAACGTGGGAGCCGTGGGCTGGCCTGCTCGGTGCAGAGCAGCAGAATGCAGGTGAGCAGCAGCTTCCCATTGTGAAAGGATTGGGCACCACAGAAATGAGCTGCAGGAGGGCAGGAAGGAACAGAGAGGGTGAGAAAAGCAGGTCCTGGTTCTTCTGGAGAGGGGGAGCCAGTGGCTGTCCTACAGAGGGTAGGAGAGGGATGGGTCAGGCCCATAGGACATGGGACACTGCTGGGGATGTGGCTGCTGTGGTGTGCTCAGAGTGTGTCTGGCAGTCAGGAGATGTCCTGCTGCTGTGGACAGGCACTGGTCACCTCCTAGGGTCCTTTACCTCTGCAAATGGCACTGGGCTGCAGCACATCAGCAGCTGGTGGAGTTGGTGGAGCAGCTTGAGGAGGTGCAGAGTCACCTGGATTTTTGTGGTGTCCTTGAAGAAGGCTGGAGCTGGACGAGAGCCCTGTGCTCTCTTTAAAAACTGACTAATTGAGACATCATTTGGATGCAAAACTTGTCAGCAGCATTCATGCCTTATGTCTCAGATGCCTTTTATTGAGCCAGGCTTGCAGTGATCAGAAATGGGAGCGTGGCAGAAGCCTAGCAGAGACTCACCAGGTCTGGCTGGGCTTTTGCAGAGACCTCTGAAGATGACCAAGAGAGTCACAGCCTGGCCACGCAGGAGGTGGAGTGGGTGGCTGATTCCTGGGTCTTTATTAAGCTGTGTTCATAAAGAGAGCCCACAGGAGAGTCAGGAAAATCACCTTTGGTGGGTGTTAGTAGCTTGGAGTAAATCAGCAGGCAGTTGTTCTCCAGAATTAATACTTCATCAGGAGTGCTTTGAGCACCACTGACTGCATTATCCCCAGCACCATGTCCTTGGCTGTGCTGTCCCAGCAGCAGCAGCGCTGCTGTGTGCTGTCCTGTGACTGGAGCAGGTGGCAGAAGCTGGTGCTGGGTGGTCCCAGGGAGTGCTGAGCAAGGGCTCCCTCAGTGCAGGGCTGAGCAGAGCTGTGTCCTCCTGCTTTGTACCACCAGGGGGGTTTGTCTGTCCTGAGGCAGCAGGGTCAGCCCAAACTGGACAGCAGTGTGAGGATGAGGCAGTGCCAGGGCTGAGCAAGAGCTGGGGTAAGGGGAGATGCTGTGGTGCCCAGGACCTGGCTGCTGGCACTGCTGTGAGGACAGTGTGGGGTGAGACAGGGCTGTCCTCAGCACCATCACACCTCACCAGAAGGTGCTGAGCCATGTGCTGGAGCTGTTGTGGTTCTTGAAGTGCTTCTGAAGTTGCGTGGTGCTAGCTGGGTTCCTGTGCCCATTACAAACCCCAGAGGAGAAGAACCACCAACTGCATGTCCATGAGGAGACCACAGGCTCCACGTGTGCAAGCTGCTGCTCCAAACCAGCCTGAAGCTGCTGGAAACGGGATGAAATTCCAGCATGGGCTGTGTGTGCCAGGGGCAGCTCCCTGGCTCCGGGCACCACTCTGCCTGGCAGCTCTCATGTGGGGCTGTACCCAGGGAGACTCAGATCAAAAAGTGGCTCCTGAATGTCCCAAGCTCTGCTACTCAGGCTTTTGATCAGCAGAATGTGGTGACCCAGAGCACTTTTACTGAACTCTCTGTTTATCTAGGGAGTCATCCTGCTTTCATCCTCAACACAGCTAATAGCCAGAGCTCAGAGGAGGCCACAGGCTCTGCTGCCCGGTTTCAATTTGTGCTTTTTGAAAGGAGATAATCATGAGAAGAAAAATGCTGTGGTTAGGGGGAAAGGGTCTGCTCCCTCTTGCTGTCTGTAAGAGGCAGCAGGAGCCCAGCAGTCCTGGGAAGACCTTTCACAAGCCCCAGGGGTGTCTCTGCAGTCTCGGGGTGGTGGGGTGAAACATGGAGGGCCCAGATGATCATCTTTGGTACCCAACTTGGTCTTCATCCTCATGAGCCTCAGTGGCTGTCAGCAGGCAAAGGGACAGAGAACCAAGGATGCTTCATTTCTAGGCCCAGGTCCTGAAGCAGGAGATTTCATAGGATGGTATAGGTTGGAAGGGACCTCCAAAGCTCATCCAGTCCAGCCCCTCTGCAGTCAGCAGGGACATCCTCAGCTAGATCAGGTCGATCAGAGCCTTGTCAAGCCTGACCTTGAACATCTCCAGGGATGGGGCCTCAAACATCTCCCTGGGCAACCTGTTAGGTGTTCCACCACCCTCATGGTGCAGAACTTGCTCCTAACATCCAACTAAATCTACTCTTGGCCCCACTTCTCCCAGCACTACAGAGCAGCTGAAGTTTCCAATTTCATTTTGACTTTCTCCTTCCTGTCTTAAAGGTTCTTCTAGTGCAAGTCAGAGCCTGTTCAAGTCAGGCACAGATATTTTTTTAACTGTGTTCCAAAGAGGAACAGGATTGCATGGGCACATTCATGACCTCACTTGTAGTCAAGAAGAGGGGGGAAAACAACCCTGTAAAGCCTTTCTGATTGTTCTGCTGCCACATAAAATCAGTGGGAATTATATTTATTGTGGAACAGTGAAGCACTTTAGCAGTGAGCCTGCACCAGCCTGAGGTGAAAGAGCTTTTGTTGTCTCATTTTATTCCCAGTTCCCTTTGGGCCAAATGCTTTGGAAGCAGAACAAGGCTGGGGAAAGGTCTCATTTCCTGGAGAAACAGAGAAATCCCTGCCAGGGGAACTCAGCACTTTAGTGACTCTTAGCTGGGTTTGTGCATCAGCTTGCTTGTGTTTGGGGCTGCACTTGTAAGCTGCTTCAGACAGGAGGCAGCTCATGCTTCCAGACCTTCAGTTAACCAAAAAGCAGCATGGGGTTCCTGTGCTCGTTTCCAGAGGTGGCTTCATCTCCCCAGATGCAGAATGTGGGACTGGGCACCACCAATCAGACCTGGCTCCTTGTTTTAGGCACCCACTGCATGTCCTTTCCACCCAACACCTGGCAAATCCTCTCTCTTGTAGTGACTGCAGCAGCCCAACAGCTAACAAAAGGCCAAAGAAATCCTTGTGTTAAAGAGGTTTTGAGTTGTGTTTCCTGGAAGCAATCCTCACTCCTGCAGAACTAAAGCTGTGTTTAAGCATGGTTGAGTTTGTTGGATGTGATTCCATTTGCATCTGTGCCCTGGGACTGAGCAGTGTCCCTCCTGTGGCTTCACAACCCTCTGTTCACACACAGAGGGACAATTTCTGCCCTGGTGATGGTCTGGTGCCACTGGCTTGTGGTTTGGCCTAGTTTTTGTTTGTGTTTAGCTCTAAATCTCTCGTGTTTGTTTTCTTCTTGCTGCTTATCAGTGCTGTGCTCTGGTGCTGGAAGAATAGGACTTCACAGAGCCCCTACAAGGCTTTCGGTTCATCAGTTTTTAATTAAATTTGAATTGGAGATTCTCTTTCCTCCAGGCTAATTTTCAAGTGACAAACAAAAATCCCCTTAAGTGCCTTTTCTTTTCTGCCATAAACTAGTAAACCTCCTGTCAAATTCCCTCAGAATTCAGCTTCTCCAAACCCATAACAGTGCAGATTACTGTTCCAGCAGAAATGGAACAGTTTGGGGGGGGACAGAGCCAGTGAAACGTTTTTCTCTCTTTGCAAAACCCAGAGGTGAAGCACTTGGCTTTGGGCTGAGTAGAGCAGTGCTGTGGGGCACCTCCCCTGCCTCTGGGGCTGCTGTCCCACCAGCTCTGTTGTCCCTTCTGCTGTCCCTGCCCTTAAGCTCAGGAGTCCTTTGGCAAAGAGCTGTGACCATGCCAGCTGCTGGCTCTGGCTCCCCCGATGTCCCTGCTGAGTGCTGGGCAGGTAGCGAGCAGCAGGAGCAGCTCATGATTTATTCAGAGACAAGAACAAAGCCAAGGAAAACAAACCCTGGCACTGGAAGTGGTGGGTGTGCTTGCTGCTGTGGCCAGAGAAGCTCCCCAGGCTTTGTGTGGTGGGGGGAGAACAGGAGTTCTCCTCTCTGCTGCCCTTGCCCAGCCCAGTCCAGCCAGCTGGGCCCATGGCAGCACTGGCCATCCACTGTGGCAGCTCCTGCCCCAGGGATGAGCAGCTGCAGCCCTGGGGCTGGGCAGTGGTGCTGCTCCTGGCTCTGCTCACCCTAGCAGAGTCAGTCCAGCCTGGCTGCATTGTCCCATGTCAGCAGGTGGCCTCCTGCCCTGCCATTGACCACTCCACTGCTCTCCTGTCTGGCAGCTCCTGCCCCAAGCAGAGGCTGGGAGCTGTGCATGCCCAGCCCTCGGGGAGCAGCAGCAAAGCCTGGAGATGGGGCTGGGGGCAGGTGGCAGTCACCAACCCAAGCCTGTGTCTGAGGCAAAAGGAAGGTGAGGGAACTGCAGAGGATGATGCAAACTGAGGGACAGATAGCAGAAGCCAAACCTCTGTAGTGAAGCCACCAGTCACTGGTTTTGGTCTCCTAGGAAGAAGAGACAGTGTCAGCAAGCTGAGAAGCTGAGTTGTGCCCCTGACCTGCTGCTAATGAGGGCTGTGTGGGGCTGTGGAGCTCCTCCTGAGGCTCCTGTGCTGTGATCCCTCCAGCAGCTGGTCCACAGGAGCTGCACTGGGGTTGCATTTGCATTGAGCCCTTCACAGGCTCCTGCTGCTGAATGATCATCACAGGACTGTAACCCTGCATTAATGACCACTCCAGCAGGGCAGCAGGCACCAAGACCATCCTCCTCTGACCAGTTTCCTATGATTAACCTCAATTAGAGAGAACAGGTTTGATTAGGCTGGAGATGGACTTCTGAAGAAGTTGCTGGCTGTTCTTAATGGGACAAGGGGAAGGTAAGGGGCTTGGGAAAGATATCAGCTATGCAAAATTGACTTCCTGCTTTCTTCAGAGGAGCTTTCAGGCTCTATAGATCCTAGGCTGTAAGTGTTTATCTGCACTACTTAACCTTTCTGAAGGGGCTCTGGAGCTCAGCCTCTCTCTTTGAATGAAGCACCAAGGAATGAGCAAACAATCCAAAAACCCCTGGCAGGGCCTGGCCTGGAGCAGAGCATGTGCAGGAGAGCCAAAGGCAGTGACAGCAACCAGGTTACAGCCTTAAAGTAACTGGTTAGGTTTTAATCTGTCCCCTCAGTTGTTCAGCAGATTGCAGCCAGTCTGGAAGCAGCTTCATGACGTTCTCCATTTGTCTGGCACAAGTTGGTGCCAGCAGCACCTGGCTGAAATGTGGGCACAGGGATCTCAGTTTGTCCCTGCACATGGAGGGAGGTACTGCCTTGGCATCAGTGTGCAGCCTCTGGAGCTTCTCAGGGGCAGCTGCTCCCTTGTGCAGCTTCTCTCCCCTCACTGAGGGTTGTCTGTGCCTGCTCTGTGTCACTGAGTCTCTGCTGGCAAGGGCAGTAGATGCTCAGAGCCCTTCAGCAGTGCCCTTGGGGAAGGTCTGTTGGCAGTGGTGTGTTTCATCTGCTCCATGAGCAGCCCTCAGCCCTTTACTCCAGGGCCTGCATTGTTTCCTGACTGATGCTAGAACTTAATCCAGGATACTGTATGCAAAAGGAGGGGAGAGGGGGAAGGTATTACTTGGTTTTCAGAGGGATTTGATAATAATAATAATAATGCTTCTGGAGCCAGGCTATGAAGAGCATGATAATGAATTTGAGCTTATTCATGCCAGCTCTTTTATGAACATGCCACTCCTGTAGGCTTAGAGCTCATTTCCAGAAATCTTTTTTTCCCCTTCCTGCTTGGGAGCAGAGTCATTTTTGCTTTTCTTCCCTTAAAAGCTTAATTTCTGTGCTCAAGCATTCTGCTGTTCTGTATGCAGGTGTGGACAGGAGGTGGCAGGGGGGGGTAGGGGTAGACGTCACACCTGAGCCAGGCAGCTGGGTGCATCATCTACAGCTTGCACCATCCTCCCATCAGCTCCTGGGTGTGCAAAGGCCACCAATGATTTGTCACCTAGACGTGCCTCTGGTGTAGACATCCTCCCTTCCTGGGGAAACTGAGGCTTGGAAGCAACTGACACTGCAGTGGTTCAGAGAATCTTTCCAGTAACACCAAGCAGGTGGTTGGAGAGACGCAAGTCCCATACCCAAGCATCTCTAAGCCCTATTTAGACATCTTCCTGTGAGCCTAAGTCCCCAAATACCTGCACAAGCGGGACCTAGAGCTGTGGCAGGCAGCTCTGCCAGGGAGGCTGAGGATGCGGGTGGCAGAGCACTGTTGACCAGGCAGGCAACCATCCTGCATCCATCCACGCTCCAGTAAACTGGAGAGCTGCATCTGCCCAGAGCTGCTAACTTGGAGCTCAGATCTGAACATAGTGCTGGTGTGGTGGAGTATTTTTAGTATCATTCTGGTGGGAATTAACCAATGCTCTGTGTCCTTAAGGAAGAGTTCATGCCATGGCCACAGCCTTCCTGGGAAGGTTTGATTCTTCTGCAAGAAACTCAATTTCCCTGCACAAAGCAGGATAGAATCCTGAGTGCTGTCTTCATGGAATTCCCATCCCCTAGCAGAAAGAGGCAGGGTGGGAGCTGTCTGCTCTCATCAATCCCACAAAAAGAAGTGTCAGGGAGAGAGGTATCATGTCACTGGAACTCCATTCTGCTCTTTGCCCCTCAAATAACTTCTTTTCCTGTAATTTATTAAATGACCTAGAAAATTAATCTGCAGCCAGGAGATGGAGATAATTTGTCAGAGGATGTCACCCAGCCCTGCGATCCATCAGGCAGACAGCAATGCTGCACATCACCTCCTGGTGCCATCCTGCCTTACAGTCTCCATCTCAATGTCAAAAGAGGGATTTACAAAATACTTTGGGATGTATTTCATGTGCTGACTCAGACTCAGTGCCCCCTGTTAGATTAATCTGCTCAAGGAGGGAGTTTCAGCCAAGGAGGCTTGGGGAACTCGCCAGTGTCTGTAGGTCTAAAGCTCCCCCAGCTCCAGCACACATTATCTGGGGGTCCTTTGCCTTTTCCCCCCAGAATTATAACTGGCAGCAGACTAAACACACAGCCCCTGGGTTCTGTGCCCAGCTCTTTGGGCAGGAGCATCTCCTGCTGCTCACCCTTTCCTGGGCTTGTGGAGTCTCCATTGCTGCCTGCATCCCACGGACCAGCTGCTGCTGTCTGTGCATCCCTCCCTGTTTCCTTCTTTTAAGCCCTTCCCAGCAGGAGCTCCTGACCCTCAGCCCAGGCTCATCTCTCCCATCCCAAACACCATTCTCTTTGGAGCTCTTGCCATGGAAAGTGCTTACGGCAGGCTGGTGGGGAGTCTGTGATAGCCTGGAGGAGCACAGCTCATTGCCTTCAGCACAGAGCTGCTTTGATTTTCAAACGGACTCCTCTGATGTCTTTTGTCTGCGTCGAGGAGCCGCTAGCAGCCATGCACATCACTTGTGGCCTCTGAGCGCCTCGGTACAGGTCCTGTGAGAGAGAAAGTTTGCTTTAGAGTGAAAACAATGTTCGGCAGCACAAACATCTGCCCGCCGGCGTGCGGTGTTACAGCCCCGATGCATCTGGCCCGGCGCTGTTAAAATTGCTCATAATTAAGTTAATTTCATTGTTTCAGCTCTAGACAATAATGAGCAACTGTTCCGTGTCATTTCCTTTCTTCTCCGTGCACGACAATCTGCTGGATTCATCTTTCCAGGGACGTAAGCTAGGGCTGATAAGTGTAATTGATGATTCCCTTCTGCTCCGGGGCTGGTTATTAATCGCCCTGTTCGCTTGGGCTGTCATCTCCTCCCTCCCGGGAAGGGCTTCCCTTGCTGCCTGCTCACAGAACACAAACTGTTTGCTCTGCTCCCTGCCGGCCGTGGCAGAGTCTGTGGGTGAGACACTTGGTGTGCAGAAAGAGAGAGCAAGGGTTTGAGCTCCTATTTTGTCGTTCAGATTTGCAGATTTGCTTCAGCCAAACAGATCCCAGCTCTGCAACTGCCCCTGGCAGCATCAGCAATGCCCCTTTGCACTCTCCATGCTGAGTCCACCTTCGTTTGCTTTTATGGTGCCTGTACAACCAACGTTCCCCTAGCGTCCCAGTACCTCCCACTTTTCAGTCTGCTCTTCCTTCCTGGGGTAGTGCAAGGCAGGATGGTGCCATCCTCCACCTCTGCTGGTGGTGCCACTGAGCAGGGTTGGAGTTTGAAGCTACAGCTCTGCAAAAAGGGTAGTGGGAGTCTGGGGGATGCAGAACAGCAGGTTTGAATCTGGGGGGGCACAAGGCAGAGCAGGTGGTTTGAGTCTGGGGCATGCAGGGCATAATGGGCAGCTTGGGTCTGGGGGGCCAGGCAGAGCCAGCACCCACAGGCCCTGATATGGCAGGGCTGAGGATGAGGAAGGTGGCTGTGCTTCAGGCATCAGCTGGTGGATACTTGACACAGAGCCCTCTTCCCCCATGGGCATCTATTCTCTGGCTTCTGCTGCAGATTGCACTGCTTAAGATTTTCTTTCTTTTAGATCTGAGCTGTTAAAGGGAAATTCTGTTTATAGGGGAAGAAATAAACCAAGAAGCATTTTTTCCCATAGAGAATATTGATATTTTTTAAGAGCTCTTCAGCATCTATCAGAAAAATGAATTCCCAAACCCTGTGCTGAGTCCAGCTCAGTAACCAAGCAACACTTGGGTTTGTTAAACCCACACGAAGAGCTGAGGCAGAATCAGTGCCCCTGGGGTGGGTTCCCCCCCAGTCAGTGCCTCCCCAGGCACCCCAGGGTTGGCCCAGCCATGCCTGCAGTGGGAAGTTCAGCCTGTTCCCAGCCAGGGGCCAGCTGTCTCCAGCCTTTTCCCACCACCTGCTGCAATAAATCTCCTTCCCTCCCACCCCTTGCACCTGCAAGAGGTTGTTCTTTTTATTTGCAAAGTGGAAAAGTGATTTTTTTTTCAAAGGTTGAAGGAGTATTTCTAACTTTGATAGCATGATTAGCTTGGCTCAGAATATTGTTATAGCTTATCTGGCTCCTCTGTGATAACTCAGAAAAAAACAATAAATGTCTTCCTGCAGCAGACTGACATTCAGTATTGAAATTGCTCTCCTAATCTTTATGTGATTGCTTTCTCTGTGATAGAAATATTGCCTCTTGTAGGGTATTTATTGTCTAGTTCTTTCCAAAGTATTGACTTTATGTAACAGCTTGATATACATCAAATCCTGTAGAGATTTAATAAACTCTTCTGGTCAGTCTTCTGTTGTAAACACATTGAGATTTATGGTCAGCTCCCTGCAAAGCCCTTTCTCCCTGCAATTCTCTGCCTCCAGATATCAAAAGATAAGAGCAGGAGCATAGATCACCCTGGAGATCCTATCCCCAGGCTGGAGATCCTATCCCCAGGCTGGAGATCCTATCCTCAGGCTGGAGATCCTAACCCCAGGATGGAGATCCAAACCCCAGGATGGAGACCCAAACCCCAGGCTGGAGATCCTATCCCCAGGCTGGAGATCCTATCCCCAGGCTGGAGATCCAAACCCCAGGCTGGAGATCCAAACCCCAGGCTGGAGATCCTATCCCCAGGCTGGAGATCCTATCCCCAGGCTGGAGAGCACTAGGCAGAAGCTGTTGACAGGGGAAGGGTTGAATGGGAATGGTGCAGCTGTCAGGGCTGGGGTGGAGGCACAGGAATCCCTCTCTGCTCCCCTCTGCAGCACCCATGTGCTCCTCCAGCCCTGGCACAGCTTGGTTCCAGGAGGACTCCCAGGAAAGAGCTCACTGCAGAGGAAGGAGAAAACTTTGCTGTTATCCAGTCAGGCGCAAAGGGAATGTGTTGGAGCTGCACTGCAGCACCTGTGGCAAAAAGCTGAACACTTCAATCCCCCCCTGCCATGGGAGCTGCCAAGGTTGCCAATGTTACGCCCACCCCTGGCTGTCTTATGGTGCTGGTGGGTGCCAGTGTGTCCCCAGGTCACCCCAAGCCCTTTGCTGCCCTTGGTGTGGGGCAGTGGCAGCTGCTGCCCGTTGAGGTGTGCCTGTGAGTGATCCCTTGCTTGGGCACTAGACCAAGCTTAGTCCAGAGTGATCCCCAGTCCAGAGTGATCCCCAGTCCAGAATGATTCCCAGTCCAGTGTGATTCCTACTCCACTGTGATCCCCAGTCCACTGTGATCCCCAGTCCAGTGTGATCCCCAGTCCAGTGTGATTCCTACTTCAGTGTGATCCCCAGTCCACTGTGATTCCCAGTCCAGTGTGATTCCCACTTCAGTGTTATCCCCAGTCCAGTGTGATTCCCACTTCAGTGTGATCCCCAGTCCAGTGTGATTCCCAGTCCAGTGTGATCCCCAGTCCAATGTGATCCCCAGTCCAGTGTGATCCCCACTTCAGTGTGATCCCCAGTCCAGTGTGATCCCCAGTCCAGTGTGATTCCTAGTCCAGTGTGATACCCAGTCCAGTGTGATTCCCACTTCAGTGTGATCCCCATTCCAGTGTGATTCCCACTTCAGTGTGATCCCCAGTCCAGTGTGATTCCCAGCCCAGTGTGATTCCCAGTCCAGTGTGATTCCCCAGTCCAGTGTGATCCCCAGTCCAGTGTGATTCCCACTTCAGTGTGATTCCCCAGTCCAGTGTGATTCCCACTTCAGTGTGATCCCCAGTCCAGTGTGATTCCCACTTCAGTGTGATTCCCCAGTCCAGTGTGATTCCCCAGTTCAGTGTGATCCCCAGTCCAGTGTGATTCCCACTTCAGTCTCATGAACACTTGGATTAGAGGGAGAAGAAGTGTGGGCAGTGTGATCCCTCTGGCCAGGCTTGCAGGGCTGTGTTTTGCTGCTTTGGTAGGAGAAACTTTTCTCTGCACAGGAGTTGCCTTCCTAGAGGCAGCCTCCAAGGAGCCCAGGAGAGCTTTTGGAATTGACTCATTAAATGCAAACAGCCTCATCCCATAATGCATTAACCTGCAGCTAATAGCAGGAGAGCATCTTTTCATTTTAGCACTAAGGCATTAAAAGGCTGTATGGAGAGAGAGATTTGGATGGCAGAGATCAGCACAAGTGGAGGAGCAGAGCAGGCTCTTGCTTTGTTTGCCTGGGGAGGGGTTGCCTCTGCTTACCTGTGCTCTGTTCATGGCACAGAAGCAATCACTGCAGGCTGCCACAGGCGTGGGAGCTCTGCTCCCACTCTCTGCTGGAGAGCTGTTTCTGGGGTCTTTGTCTAGGAAAAAAAAAAAAGTTCTGGGAAAAGCTTTCCTCTTGTTTTTGGTAATTTAAGAACAGAGAGATGAGTTTCCATTTCCCTTCTGAGGCTGTAATGTGCTGGGGAAATGCATTTTGCAGACCTCGCTCTGCATCTCCTGTTGCTGCTGGCTCATTGCTGCCCTTCGGATTGCAGCACTCCTGTGGCCCTGGGTGGTTGCTGGAAGGGAAATGTAATTCCCTGCTGCCTGTCAAAGACTCAGCTCCAGCTGCCTCACAGCTGATGGGCACATAGCTGGGGTGCTGCTGGAGCTGCCAATCAAGTGGTGTTCTTCCATCAGTCCACTGCTGCTGGGAACTTCTGGTGGGAAACTTCCTGGGAAGTAAGCCAGGGCTGGGATCTCAATGGCCATATGCAGCAGGTTGCACAGTGGCATAAATGTGCAACATGCCAACTGCTGAGCCCTGGCACCACTGCCCCCCTCACCAGGGCTCTGAGTGCTGGGCATTGGTGTGGGGAGGATCAGCTCTGTCACTGGTCTGTAGGCTGATGGGCACAGGGACCCAGGCTGGTGTCAGTGCAGTGCTGCCTCTGCGAGGAGGGCTCCAAACCACAGCCCCTGGGGGGCACTTCCTGCTGGCCTCCTCTTTCCATGGGAGGGCTCTCTCCATGTCAGAGCTGCAGTGCTCCCCAGTGCCAACAAGTGCAAAGCCATTGCTTGCACACTGCCTTCTGTGTTTTTGCAGGCAATGCTGCAGCAGGCTGGAATCTCCCTCTAAACAAATTTCAGGAGCAGCTTCCAGGGTAATTAGAGCTGTCAGCCACCAGGTTTGCTCCTTGTGCAGCACCAGGTTGTTACCAGCAGAGCAAGGAGCAGAGCTTCCATGTGTGGCTGAAACCTTGCAGCTGGTATTTAATCTCTGTTGGTTTTTCCCCTCCTGATCTATTGAGAAATGACCACGCCCCAGGACAGGGCCACATAATGGTCATGGGGATGGCTTAGCAGGGGCACCACCAGTCATTTTTCCTTTTATTAATCTCTGCTATTAACCTTGATTCTCCTTCCCCATGGTGCTCTATCATCTGAACTAATTAATTCTTCTGGCCAGACTCACAGGGAAGGGTCAGGCATGTCTGCATTTGTAGACTAGATGTATCTCCAGGTGGCATCACCTGGCACTAGCCCCTGGGGTGTAATCCCAGCTAAGAAGGAGACCTGGCACACAGCAAACAAGCCCACAGGGTTGTTGAATTTTTCCTGTCACTTTTAACTGGCACCAGCAGCTCTGTAGGTGATGCTCAAAGAAATCACAGAACAGATCTGTGCTTTTTTCAAGTGAAGATGAAATATCCAGGGAAAGCAAACTGTGTCCTGGGTCACTCCCCTCCCACCCAGCACGGTGCCAAGGGGTCCAGCTCTGACCAACAGCTCCTTTTGCAGAGCTCACAGGTGTCCTTCTCCCCTCCTCTTCCTGAGCTGCTGTGGGTGACACTCACCCCAGGTTCACCCATGGTGGGACGAGCAGGACACAAACCCAGCTATGAGAGGGTCCCCTGCTCCCAGCACAGCCTTTGGGTGTTTCAGCAGCTGCCATTAACACTCTTCTGCCTTCCCCCTCCCTCCTTTTTTACCCCCTTTTTTCTTTTCTCTTCACACCCTCCCACTGCAGGGCTGACCTTTGCCAGGAGCAGAGAGTTTGTGGTAGAAGCAGGGAAAGTCTGGGCTCAAAAATTGGGTGGCTGGTAAGAGGGTAGAGTGTAATCCTGTTAGCAAGATGAAAGTACCATATGCCAGGGAGGAAGATAAGAAGGGATGATTGTGCTTGTAGAGAACAAAAAACCCTACCCCAATGCATACACAAATTCATTCAAAACTACATGGAAATTGGCTGGATTTGATTTGTAAAGGCTCTGAATGACCAGGAAGCAGCTCAGCTGACTCCTCTCACCCTGAAATCTCCTTGCATTGGGTGATCTGTGCTCTCCCAGCACAGCTTTGGAGCTTTTGGTCTGCACAGACCACTGGCAGCATCTGAAAGTGGCATTTCAAAAAGCATTGTGGTTGCTTCTGAGCTGTGGCAGGGCTGTGTGGTGTGATGTGATGTGATGTGATGTGATGTGATGTGATGTGATGTGATGTGATGTGATGTGATGTGATGTGATGTGATGTGGCAGGGAGTGCTGGGATCCCCCCATCTGAGGATCCCTCTGTCCATCCCAGCCCTGCTGCTAAGCTCTGAGTCTCTGTCCTGCTGTGGCTGGGGAGGTCTCTGTGGAAGGGAAGGCTTCAGAGAAACTCAGCTTCATCTTGAACAATTGTTGCTGCCTTTTTTTCCCCCTTCCTTCTTCTAAAGCTAAAAGTTTGTTTCCTTCATGGGGATTTGCACTCACCCAGCACTTCTCTGTGCACTGTGAAAAGTTCCTCTTCTGGTTTAAAAAAAGAAATACTGCAAGAACTAAATTTATCTTGGTCCCTTTCTGCTTTAAAACAGAAATACTTTAACAACTAACCCAGACTGGCTAACAGAACCTGGGATTCTTTTCCCCAGCCTGAGGAGTGTGTGTCAAACACAGCATGGGGCTGGAGGTTCAGAGTGGCCTTTCCTTCACTTTTAATCCCACTGTGTTTGCTGCTGTGGGATTTTTATCCCTTTTTTTTCGCTCCAGCCATTTCTGTCACTCGTGCAGCTAGGAGCAAAGTCAAGCAGCTCTGCTTCCTCTTGGCATGGTCCCTGCCAGAGGGAGACCTAATAGCAGCCTTCCAGTACCCTAAGGGGGCCTACATGAAGGATGGAGAGAGGGTTTTTGCAAGGGTCTGCAGTGACAGGACAAGGGCCAACGGCTTCAAACTAGAGCAGAGCAGATTTAGATTGGATGTTAGGAATAAGTTCTTCACTATGAGGGTGGTGGAACACTGGAACAGGTTGCCCAGGGAGGTGGTTGAGGCCCCATCCCTGGAGGTATTCAAGGTGAGGCTCAGCAAGGCTCTGGGCAACCTGGTCTGGTGGAAGATGTCCCTCCTGACTGCAGGGAGGTCAGACTGGATGACCTTTGGGGGTCCCTTCCAGCCCATCCTAGGTGTGCAGAGCACTCTGCCCATGCCCACGGTGCGTGTGGCAGCTCAGCCCTCGCTCAGAGGCACAAAAGCTGTGGGCAGTGCCAGGCTGGGGACAATGACTGTCCCTGTGCACATGGCACCCACGTGCAGCTAGGGAGCCAGCACGGATGGGAGGAGAGGGCTCAGGGGAGCATTGTCCTTTCTGCCAGGAGAGATCTGGAATCGCAGGGGTCGGTGCTGGGGAGCAGCCTGCAGTGCTCCGCAGACAGCAGAGTGCTCTTCCCTGTTGAACCGAGCTGCTGTTTGTCTTTGTAGCTGTCTCCAGTGCAGTGGTACAAAGGGTGTAGTGCTGGAAATGCATCCTAATCCTGCCCCGTGCTCTCTTAGCGATTCTCACCCTTCAGCAGGAGAAGGAACAGCTTCTGCCTCATTTGTATTCATTGTTTTGATGCTTAACTTGAAAAATGTGTATTACACAACAGGCTGAAAGCCATGACGAGTGAAAGAAAAGAACCCAAGGGGATAATAAGCATCTCAGCACCGCTGTGATGTCTCATGCTGCTAACATCAAAGCAGGCAAAGACGCTGCTGCTGTGCTGGAGAGGACAGGGCACGTTCCAGGGCTCCCTCTCGCCGAGCGGTGAGAGCCTGGCCTGAGGGGGATGCTGCTGGGGCTGGTCCTCCCCTGCCCTTGTGCCCACCTCAGGTCACAGCACGGAGCTGGCTCCTGCCTGCACGCAGCCCTGGGGCTGCCCTGTGTGTGTGTCTGTCTGTCTATCTGCACATACATCCTCCCTTTCGTGTAGAGAAGCCAGCTGGGAGCTCCAGCATGGCCCAGGTGTGCTGCAGGGGAGCTCCAGCTCACAGGATCAGGCTCACAGGATGTTAGGGGTTGGAAAGGACCTCCGGAGATCATCGAGTCTGGGGTCGTTTAGCCTGGGGAAGAGGAGGCTCAGGGGAGACCTTGTTGCTCTCTATGACTCCCTGAAAGGAGGTTGTAGCAAGGTGGGAGTTGGTCTCTTCTCCCAGGCAAGCAGGGACAGAAGGAGAGGACACAGTCTCAAGCTGTGCCAGGGGAGGTTTAGGCTGATGTTAGGAAGAAATTCTTCCCAGAAAGAGAGATTGGCCATTGGGATGTGCTGCCCAGGGAGGTGGTGGAGTCACCATCCCTGGAAGTGTTTAAAATAAGCCTGGATGAGGCACTCAGTGCCATGGGTTAAGTTGATAAGATGGTGCTGGGTGATAGGTTGGACTTGAGGATCTTGAAGGCCTTTTCCTATCTGGCTGATTCTGTGAGTCCAACCCCCCTGCCAGAGCAGGACCATAGAATGTAGCACAGCTTGCACAAGAATGAAAGTTGTAAACCACTCCTGAGGGAAAAAAAAAACCTGTACCCATCAGGTGGGGGTGAAATGCTCAGCAGCTCTTTTTACAAAAGGCAAGGTTGGGTGTGAAAGCAGAGAGTGTTTCTCCCTGCTCCAGCTTGGAGAGCTGCAGGAGTGGAAACCCACCACACACACACAAACCATCACCTAGCTACAAGGGAAACCCCAGGTGATTTAGAGCAGAAAAAAAATGCAGGGTCTGGCCTCTTTGTGTTTGCAGCATGTTGCAACTTGTTGCAGCAGTGGAACAGGAGGTTAGTTCCAGAAGTGGAACAGGAGGTTAGTTCCAGCAGTGGAACAGGAGGTTAGTTCCAGAAGTGGAACAGGAGGTTAGTTCCAGCAGTGGAAC